>NW_012267234.1:15845902-16052295 GCF_000151885.1 Dipodomys ordii | reverse complement strand
TTTTTTTGGATTCTAATTCATTTAATTCTGATTTAATTTTAATTCTTTCTTTCTGTCTACTGGATTGGGGTTTATCTTGCTGCTCTTTTTCAAGAAGGCTCAGATGTCTCATTTAATTGTTGGTTTCAGATCTCTCCAATTTGTTGATGTAGGAACTCAGAGCTATAAATTTGCCCGAGTACTGCCTTTGCCCAGGTTTGCACAAGATTTTCCTTCTCTGTTCCTACAACTCAGGGTCATCACTGATTAGAAACAGCCCAGTGTCTTCTCAATGTACTTGGAATTTATACTATCATGTTTCCCAAAAGTTGTTATCCAGCATCTTTCCCTGACACCATGAGCTTCCAATCTCCACCTTGTCTCTAGTTATCAAGCCTTTTTCCCTTTCCTCACTCCAGCCAGCCTCATTCCTGCTGAGAGGCCTCAGTTCACTGATCCTGAGGTGCTGCTCCACCTTATTCCAAGTTTACCTGAATGCCAGCGTGCCAGAGAGCACTTTCCTGACCATCCCATCTTTAGCAATATGACTGTAGCCATCATCTGTCCTATATCATTCAGCCTTATCGTCTCTATGCACTTATATCTGACATCTTAATTAAGTGTAAAGCTTGCTCATGGCTGTAATCCCTCGCACCTAGAACTCATAGAGCATATAGGAGACACATTTTTTTCTCTGCATTATTTGTCTCTTCCTTTTGAAAAAATAAACGAATTTGATGGATGAATGTCTGTGATGTATGTATGTGCACCCAAATGCCAGAGGAGTCCCAGTAACTCATGCCATCTTTATTGAGGGGAAACCACCTATGTACACAATGGTTCTTTTTTTTTTTTGCCTTAACTTTCCACATACTGCTTTATCTAATCCTCCCTTATGAGCCTCCTAGAGCAGTGAGTGGGGGCTGAGACGTCTAAATGATGTGCTAAATGTTCTTCTGCAATATTTAGCTGAGGCAGGCCAGAGGCTTACTGCTTCTGACTTCCAGTGCACAATTTGTCTAGAAATTACTTCCTTCCTACTCAGAGCTGTTGGCAGAGAAAGCAAAGATTAAACAAAACGAAGAGTCTCTGTACAGAATCCTACCTGAGGGATGCATTTTCCAGAGGCTTAAAGTAAAATGAAATGCAAAAACCAAGCCTAAATTGAGATTTGAATAGTAAAGAAAGCAGAACATTCATTCCAAAATTTTAAAATGTTATAGTTAAAAGAGGTAAGGAGAAAAACCATTAAAAGATAGCATTACTGATTTTTCAAAAGCTTGCCCTGAGCTGTTGATCTAATTCAGCAGATCATGTTGATGTAGTAATGGAAGGTGGGGCTGCATGTTCTTTTTATTTTATTATTTTATTAAGTGGCTTAAAGTCCAAATTAGGCAGAATCAGCTCATCTCTAGGGCTGTTTCTTGATTTTGCTTCAACTCATGGTGGGAACTGATCTCTGCAATTGTGTAAGGCAAGCTCCTATGTGCTGGGGTGAAGGCCCCATGGCTGGGCCTCCTGGGGACTAAATGGTGCTCTGTGTTTCCTTGCTTCCTTTGTTCTTAGCTCTCTGGCTGTTGTTTCTGCGAGTGACACAATCAAGCAAAATAAAACTGAACTCTGTGTCCAGATACTCATATACAATAAATATTTAGAGACAAAAGTAGAATTCAGTCAGATGGATGGGTAAACATTTATTTCTCCATTGCCAAATTCCCGGTTTAACTAACTTCTTTCCTAAAAAAGTCTTCTTTGGCCTCCATAGATCATTAAGTTGAAGAAACCATTTTATGTGCACTTTATCTTTTTATGAGGTTTTAAAATGCTTATCTCAGAACTGGGAACAAAATCAGAGTCCTTTCTCCACCCCCCCCCATTACCCCCAAGATATCTTTAGCTTTTTGATTTATTTTCCTTTTAATAAAATATTGAATGCCATTTTCCTTAATTATTTCTTATTGAATATACTCCTTAAGTCCCCTTTTTACAAATAAAAAGAATAAAACCGACCATGTAATAGGACAATGGTTCTATCACTACTGATAATTATACATTTTGTTCTCATTGTAATTGCCCTGGTTTGAACTGCGCTTATTTTAGCAGAAAGCGTTCATTATTTTATCAACAACTGGCAGACCCCGCTGGTATTTACTGACTTTTCTTTAACCAAAACAAGGATTAGAGCTCCTATCCATGGCTCAGCTGCTCAGTCTTTGCAAAGAAATTTGGGAACCCCTTTTGAATGAAACTCAGTACAAAGCTTTAAGCACTCTTTGAAACTGAGTTGTATCAAATGATAGACAAAAAAAGCCCTCTGAAGAATTGGTGCTTAATTACAACTTAATTAGCATAATTATGCATGCTAATAGCATCTCAAATGAATAGCAGTTGTCAGGAGGTTGGGACCATCTGTAAGAATGTCGGATTAATACATCATTTTTTATTTCTAACAACGCTGTAACTCTTTCCCTGAAAGTGATTTTCATTAATCAAGTTCATTTTTATTATATAGAAAATTTGGCATTTTTCATTATGGGCCATTATCTGTTTCCCCATGCAGCCTTAATACAATACTAATGAGCCCCCGTGTGGCTGGTCTGCATTGACAATGGTTGTACAGGTGTATTATTATAATTGTTACAAACAGCACATTGTACCTTTGGAGTAGTGGAGTTCTAATCTCCCAGCACCCGCAGTTTCCACTTGGTACCTCCCCAGGGCCTAGTACAATTTTCAGAGCTTTATGAAAAACATACATGTTTGTGGTTACAAAGAAGCTATTTAAAGAGAAAGAGGCCCCGAGATTACCTGCAGTGCAGGATGCTGTTTTGCTGAGAGTCGGTTTTGTGGTTTTGTGGGAACAGAAAGCTTTAGGGGCCAGGAAGGGGGTGTGTATCTGCCTGCTGGTGGGGGCGTGAGTGGGGCAGCGCTGTGAGGTCTGGGCTCCTCTGTACAGAGCCTGAGCAGGCCAGCCAGCCCAGCCATCCAGGCTGCATCACTCATTGTAAACATGGTCATAAAACTGCAGGGGGGACGTGTGTCTTGGTGCTTAGCTCCAGAAACACCCCAAATGGCAGTCTTGAAATTTACATCTGGATCTGCTCCTCCTGTAGCAGCCTGGTAGGTAGGTATCTGGAGAGGCCATTTGTGCTCTGAGCTACCTTTCACTTTTAACTCTGGCTTTAGATTATTTCTGGGTTTATTATTTCTCCCCAGCCAAAAAAAGCTCCAAATAACCACTGTATACCCCTGGCTACCTTTTTCCCCTGCACACACACACGGGCTCTTTGTATTTTGTTGTTCTCAGAGGAGGCTCATCTGTTCCTTCATTTACCCCCAGCCCCTCCCCTCAAAGCTAAAACTCAGGGTTTGTGCCCAAGACTGTCCTGCAGAGGGATGGACAGTCCTGCATCCTGTTCTTCCTGCCCTCCCTCGAGTACCCCAGCTGCTTTGTGAAAATACAAAGCAAAGGGAAAGCTGTATCCTCAGCCTCAATTCTGGAAGAAGTAGAGGCTAGCTGGGGCAAGACCACATGTCAGAAAATGCTGGATGTGGTATCATGCACCTGTCATCTTTACTATGTGAATGTGTAAAAGGGAGGATTAATGATCTGGGCTGGCCTGGGCAAAGCTTGAGACCATATTTGAAAAATAACTAAAAAAGACCTCAAGTAGTAGAGCAAAGCGCTGAGTCAACTTTCAGTACTACCAGGAAAAGCCCCCAATTACTTGTGACTTATCTGAAAATTTAATTTAACAGATAAAAAACCCCAAAACTTACTTAGTCCATGCGCACTACTGTGTGGCAGCTGGAATCCTGATCATAAGCTGTGTGACTCTGGGCATTATACCCTCTCTGTGCCTTGTCACCACTGTAGAGTGAGTGTAGAACTACCTACTTTGACAATTGTAAGGATTAAATGATTTGATAAATACACATCTAGAACAATGCCAGACAGTAAGTGCACATGAGGTGATAGCTATCAGCACTGTCTCCAGAGAACAGGGAGCCAGTATGTAGTCTGTTCTCCATTCCCAAGTTGATGTTTCTGTGGTCCCTCCTTGGTTATATCCCTGTAATGTTAAACACTACACCTTTTCTGTGTCAGTCGGCTTCACCAGCTCTTGGAGTGGGCTGTTTGCCGCTGTCTGGTTTCCCAAACAGGTGCTGGGTAGCTCTTGCAGCCTTAGTGTAAAGCAAAGGGCAGCTGTGCTGTTGAGGCGGATCAGGCAGCAGCAAGTAAGAGCGTCAAGCATGCTTGTTTTGTAATTCAGGGTCTCCAGCCCTTCCACAGACTGAAGTGACCTCCTGGGTTCTTGCTGGCAGGCAGAGTTAGCCTTGGTACCTGACTTGTCAGGTTGCAGATGATCACCTGAGACAGAGTAGATCGCTCAGTATATAGCCACATGGAAACTGACTTCCAGATTCCTGGGGGAAGAGCCACATGCCCCAGAGATCCTGCCCGATTCTCCCCCTAGTATATGCTAGCTGTATGACTTAGGCTCTGTGCCTTTGTTTCCTCCTGGATCAGTGCTGATTATGGTAGTTCCCTTTCTACTAGCAGTGCACTTGGTATAGCACCCACCACTTAGTTTGCCATCTACTAAAGCTTATGCTACATCTGTCACTGCTTCAGTTCTTTGTCTCTTGCAAAGTCTGCATTGCATTCCAATGCAGTTGTTTGCATTGGAAGGGAAAGGCCCTGACGCCTTGCTTCCAATTCCTGGCCAGGGTATTTTTGTGGCATTCTCTGCTTGCCTGGCTTACAGAGAGCTGCCACTGGGAGATGCACTCTGTCTGTGACAGCTTCAATCAGCCTTAACAAAAGAGCACCAGACAGTCCTGCCACTGACAGCCTCTGGTGGGGGGTGCTGGGCCTTCAGAAAGGTCATGGACCAGCTGCTTTTGTTGTTCATGCAGTGGCTTGCTTTGTGCCAGATAGTGGGCATGCTTAGGTGCATGTAACGTGTGTGTGTGCACGCACATGTGCAGAGCCACTAGTCTGAGGATTCATGAGGGTTCAGGTCAGTTCTTGACCAATCAGCCTCAGCAGGGATATTGTAAAGAACATGGACATGGCCTGAAGGCTGCCACCTCCATCCATATTCAGTGAGGAAGAGCCTTGTACTTCCTTGTTGAAAGGCTGAGGGACCCCCTTGGAAAATCCATGGTCCTTTCCATGGCCTGCTGTTCACACTGTCATCTCTTCGACATGGTGAATTCCTTTAGCAAGTGTTTGACAGATCCCTTTGCTCTGTTAAATAGGAGGAAATGCTTATGGTCCTTATGACTCCAATGAGTCACATCCTCAACTGAGCTTTTATACTGTGGAAGAGCCAGATAGGATGTGGATGGTGTGAAGAATGGAGGAGAGGGGCCAGGAGGAACTGGGGAAAGAAGCTGGACCACTGGAGGCAGTTGAGGAAGATTTCTACTTGTTCTCTTTGGAGGCACTGTAATGATGGGGCTGCTTGCCTTTAAAATGCATGCATATATGTTTCAAACCAGCATGTCCTCTGCTAGGAATGTTTCCTTCAGGCCTGTGCATGCAACTACTCAAAGACCAGAAACAACCGGGCATGTTCATTAACACAAGAACGGGCAACAAATGGTGCCTGTGTGAATAACAGGGTAGTATAAAGTTGTAGGAAAAGATACAGTGGATCTTTACTCTGTCACATGAAAGATCTTTTGTTGACTGAAAAATACCACAGTCAATATGATAGATATGTAATATTCCCCTCGGTTAAAAAAAATAGAGCTATATCAACAGAGTGTATGTTTGGAGTTAGGGCCTCAGTTCTTTGGGAGTTTGATGGAAGTGTCTTGTATAATCCCCTTACTGATAGGTTTTTTTCATTGCCCCATGGAAGTACATTTATTTTTTTTCAATGGAAGAATGAAAATGTCGCAATGAAACCCATTCTTTGTGAATTAATATATACTAAAAGCTAGGCACTGCTGGCTTATGCTCGTAATCCTGGCTACTCAAGAAGCTGAGATGAGGATCACAGTTCAAAGCCAGCCCAGGCAGGAAAGCCCGTGACATTCTTTATATCCAACTAGCTACCAAAAAAGCTGGAAGTGGAGTTATGATTCAAGTAATAGAGTACTAGCCTTGTACTAGAGTACTAGAGAACTAGAGCTCAAAGACAGTGCCCAGGACTGGCACGAATATAAATATATCTATATCCCATTCTTGTGCATATATGTATATGTGTATATGTGTGTGTGTGTGTGTGTGTGTGTGTGTGTGTGAAAGAAAATTTCTCTTCTTGGTATTGTGGGAAGGGAGGCTATAGGACTGGAGGTGGAGAGAGTGAGGGGTGCATATACATTGTAAACAACAACCTTTTATCCTGGAAGAATCCTTTACAAAGATTCCACAACTTGTCAAACACAGTAACTGGCAGAACTTCCTCATTCCTAGTTTCCCAGTGTGACTTTGTTTCATGGGACTGTTGACTAAACCTATTTGAGTGGATTTTACTTGTGTTCTTCGTTGCTGAGACTGAAATAATATAGGAGTACCTTTCCTAAAAGGGCCCACATCAGTTAGAACCAAGAAGCATCTCTTCTTAAGATGACCAGATCAGAAACCTTGAGCAGGTTATAGTGAGCCACCAATAATGATAGTCTTTCCTGGTGTTATCCCTCTATTTATACTATATATACAAAGGCAAGATAAGAGGAAGAGAAAGAGGAAATAATGAGTTAAAGAAAGGAAGAAAGGAAGGAAAGAAAAGAAGGAGGTAAACAAAGAAAGAAGGAAGGAATTAAAAAGAAAAGGAAGATAGGAAGGAAGGAAGGAAGGAAGGATTCTTTAAAATGCCTAGTGCAGGCAGGGTGGTGAAGGAGTGACAGTTCTATTCACTGGAATCCCTATAGAGTAATCAAGTCTTTTCATCCTAAAGAATGTTATTGCCTAGAAATTAATATTAGATCTGATTTTGAAATAAGTCTAATGATGATGACTTTTGGAAGAGTCTATATTTTTTGCTGTAATTGCATAAAACTCTTTACTTGGATTGACACATGGAAGTTAAAAATATAAATTCCACCCTTCAAATTTCTCAGCCAAAATGTTGATTGTTGCAAGGCCACACTTAAGAGACCAACTTAATGTTGGAAACATTGCTTCATGAAACTAAGTAGCTGTCCAGGGAAGGATGATACTTTCTGATGGCCATGATTTATCTGGAGCCCTAGGAGGTTTACCTGGTCATGGCAGAGAACTTATTTATCCAGTCATGTGCACAGTTTTCATAGCCCTCTCCTTCATCTTCTCTGCTAAGTCACAGCATTGCAGCTGGCAGTTTCTGCTCTCAGATCAGTATTCACACAATGAAGTTAACAGCACACTAATTTGCATTTCACCCCATATCCATTACCTCTTCATATATACATTGCAGTGCACCCCAAACAACAAACATTTGTGCTATCAGCTTCCATGGCTGGGAACTGAGGAGTGGCTTAACCAAGAGCTTCTGTTTTAAGATTTCTCAGTTCTCATCTCCTTTACACACAATGTTTTCACTGCCTGGAATGCTTTTTCCAATGGTTCTTTGTTCTTGTTTTTTTGTTTATTTGTTTGTTCTTTTTCATTTTTTTATTACCAAGATTATTTACAGAGGGGTTACAGTTACCTAAGTAAGGTAATAAGTATGTGTCTTGTGAAACTTGTTACCTCTTCTCTCATTTTTCTTCTACTTTTCCTCCTCCTAACCCCCCCCCAAGTTGTACAGATCATTTCCAACTTATTGTCTTGTGCATATCGTTGTTGCATTGGTTCCTTCCCTTGACCTTTGTCTCACCATTCTGTTGTTCCCCTTCCCTTCAAATAAATGTATATACAATACCAGGCTACCAAATTCAAATACACTGACAACAAGGGATATACCATAGGGAGAGGAACATACAAAAGAAACAAAAAAAATCACATAGTACATTAGAAACAACAACAAAGAAAAACCTCTCGTGTCCATGTCTTGGAGTTCATTTCACTTAGCATGATCTTATATGCTCATATGTACATAGCTGTTGAGCTATTCTGCTCATATGCTAATTATTCAAATAAGGGAAACCATGGGACCTATGTTTCTTTGGGTCTGGCTTACTTCACTTAATATGATTTTTTCCAAGTCTTTCCATTTCCTTATAAATGGAGTGGTGTCATTCTTTCTGATGGAAGCATAGAATTCCAGTGGTCCTTTGTCAGTTGGTCATAAGGAGATGTAGGTATATGTCCACTATGAAGTTCTTGGAAGTTTGGCTTTCCCAATACTTGTATGTCGCAGTGTCTTTTTTCTCCTCTTTACCAGATAATAAACTTTTCCCCTTCTTAATCCACTAGTGTACTCCACTACAGGTCTGATGGCTGGAACTACAGTAGTTATTTTGTGGCATAAGGCAATGAATGAAAACACAGGAAAGTAACAGAGCAATGAATGAAGAAAGATGGAGACTTTGTCAGCCCTAGATTGTATGTTCCCATGCTTCTCATATGAGGAAAATTATCCTCTTGACTTTTGAAGTCAGGTTTTATTTTTATTGCAGTCAAATGCAATTCTAAAATACACAGATAGAGCAAGTGGGAGCTCCAACCCTCTGTAATGTAGAAGAAAGGAGAGTTCTTTTCTACAGCTAAGTACTTGGGACCTCTAGTTACTGGTAATAGAGCAACTGAAGGGAGTGACATTACTGAAGGAAAACAGAGAACTGAGGCTGGTTACTAGGAGGCCCTGCTACTCTGTAGGTTGAGTCAGTGTAGAGGTCCACTGTTCATCCTACTTTTAAGTTTGTTTTAGTACTTATGTAGGTGGTGTCCTTGGAACAACCTAGAGCTCTTGTCCCCATGTTGGCCACTGGATTTGTTCCACCTGAGGGAGAGACGGGGCAGTGTTGGACACTGAACTGATCTGTCCAGTCAATGCTGAGTCTAGAAATGGGTGAAAACTATTTTATAATGCTTTAGAGTCCTTATTTTGTACCTTTTCCATATTGTGCTTTTGCCTGAAAGTGAACCAGAAAAAGTGACCTTATTTTGATTAAATGTACTGAAATATGTCAATTGGTAAGGATTCTAACTATAATAATGCTTTTATCTTAGCCAGGTCCTCTGTGGATCACATTTTAATGTGTCAATTAAGTACTTAAGTATGTAGAAGAATGTCTGAGATGTGCTGATCATCCAGCGTCATGACAACATTTGTTGATGTAGGACAGGAGGGAAAAAAATCCAAAGTGTGGCTGTCAAACTCTATTCTGCTCAACACACTCTGGTTTGCCTACTGGCTTGGAAGTCTTTGATCCTTTAATTGGCCTATAGTAGCAGATTGACAGTAAGCTAGATTTCAGTCAACATATTCCTGATTTGTCAGTATTTTGAGCAATAAATTGCTAGCTAATAAATTTTCCGTAGCTTCCTTTGTAAATGCCAGCAAAGGGCCTAGACATTCCATGTAGATTTAATTACACATTTAGTATTCTTGTAATTTTGAATTAATTACATGCCAAACAGATTTATGTTCTATGTACTTAATAAACCTTGGTAAGTGCCCTTTTAGCAATCAATTGGTATTTAGGACCCAGTTTGTTTTTTAAAAATAATGGTTTATGTTGCTTCCATATGTTTGGGTGTTGATCGAATTAGAGGTGCCAGATGTTGATACTGAATTTCAAACAGTGACTGGTGGATAGCAGGGTTCAGGTGTGGGGTGTGGAAAGAGATGAGATCATATTTGGATGTCAGAGAGTTGGATCATGGGCCTCAATTGAGGCTTAGGGCTTGGGCATTTTCCTGGGACCTTGGTGTGGTTGGAGCAAATGCTGTGCTTTGTGAATAGCTATGCATCTTGGAGGAGGTCTTATGGGCTCATGGCTTCCTGGTAGTTGAGGCTCTGATGATCACTTTTTTTTTCCATTTCTCTGAAGATGCTGCTTATGTACTTCTTCCTCCCCTATTCTCAAGTTTACAGGGAATCAGAAATATATTTGTGGAGGATTTATCCTGTACTCCATGCTTCTTATGACAACTCTTTGGTGTGGGAACCTAGCAGATATATATATATATATATATATATATATATATATATACACATATACATATACATGTACATATATATATATATATTTGTGTGTGTGTATATATCTCTGCAGTGTATGTATGGATAGCAGTATGTAGTGTTTATGTATAAATGTATCTGTGCTAACCTGTGGTGCCAGGCATCTAGCAGGGGCTTTGGGGAAATAACTATACCAGGTGTTTGTCATTCTTACTAAATTTTTATGTGGAGTTTCTTTCCTGTTGTTTCCTAACCTCTCATCTGCTCAGGCTACTATAATGGTTTACTATAGATTGGGTAGCTAATCGACAGACAGACATCTATTTCTTAAGGTGGGCGGGCCAGCAGCCTATGGTCAGGTGCTATGGCTGGATTCTGGGAGGGGGCCCTCTTGCTGCTCTATCACATGTATCACCTTCCTGCTGTTTTCTCAGCATGGCCAAGAGAAAGGGAAAACAGTGTCACCAATCCCATTGAGGACCTACTTCTACCCTCAAGACTCATCTAAGCCTTGTTACCTCACAAAGGCTCTGGCCCCACTTTCAGATGCCATCTAGTTGGGCTCAGGGTGCTCATGGATGAATTTGGCATGGAGATAGGTAGACCACAATTCTGTCTCTGACTGTCCTGAGGTAGCTGGAAACCCATTTGGGGGAAGCCCAAAGCCAGTGGTTGTGATTTCCATCTCCATCTGGCCAGCAAGCTTTCCAGGAGGTACAGCTGGGGTTCTGGGGGAGGACACACCACTGCCTTCCATCACAGTCTCTATGAGCATGCTGTTAGGAGAGAGCTGGAAGAGGCTGCTCTGTCCTCATATGTGGAGCTTTATCTGGACATCTGGGGGTGCCAAAGCAGGTCAGGGTGATGAGAAAAGGGTACCCTTGAAATGAGAAATCAGCAACCTCCAGTGTGAGACAGGAATGCTATAGCCTGAGTGCTCCCTCTGCAAGGCCAGCGTCTGATTTCCCACTTGGCAAGAGGTCAGGTAGGACTGTTTACCAGTGTGGGGATAGGAAGGATGATGCACTACCCACCACTCAGGATGCTCTTTTGGTCTGAGTGAATGTTATTCAGGCAGACAAGTGTCCACCTGTGTTCCACACACAGCCTCCTGAGAAAAAAGCACATAGGTGCCCTTTTCCCAAACCACCTTTACTATCTCTGATGGCCACTTTGATACGGTCAATAAAAGGGGGAAACTTGCTGAGTTTTGCCTGCATTTTCTCTGTGTATGGAAACTCACCCATGGAAACTCATGGAATTAAGCAGTAACCTAGCACATGGCCATCATTATTGCCAGATAATTGACTATGGATCCCGAGTGAAAAAAAGGTGGTTACAGAATGGAAAAGTCAATTATCAGTTATTAATGGTGGTTACGGAGCATAGCAGAACAATTTATAAATTGAATTTTTAAATTGAACAGCTTTCTGTGTATATTTTAAAAGGCAGGAGACAAAGCTATGTAGATTAAAGTGTGTGACATTTAGCTGGTGACACAGGGCACCTGTTTTTGAGATTCTCTTTGAAATGAATTCTTAATTAGATCACCTTTATAATGCACCTTGTTCCTTTGAAGGAAGCTACTAAATGTGCTAATTATTTGGAGTGTGACTTGAGTGAAAGAATGCAGTAGCTATTACCCTCCCTGTGTGGGCCATCCTGTGCATTTTACCCACATGCATGTGAGTGTCTTTAAGGAGTACATATAGACGTATAAGAAAGAAGACAGAAAAGACCAATGGGTTAGTTCATTATCTCTTTGGTATTTATTTTATATCGTTTCCTGTTAATGTATGCACTTCTTAGCAATAAAATATAGCATTATAGCTTAATGGTAGATTACTTGCCTAGCATTCTCGAGGACCTAGGTTCAATCTTCAGCAATGTATCTATCTATCTATCTATCTATTTATCTATCTATCTATATATGTGTGTGTGTTTGTGTGTGTGTGTGTATACATATATGTATATATTGTATATATGTATATATATATACTCATACAATAGATGTGTATATATATACTCATACAATAGATGTGTATGCTTATATGTATATAACATATACATATATATCATGCATATAATATATAATATAATGTATATATAAATGTATCTATGTTTTTAAAGTGCATTATAGTAATATTTATGTTTGAAAAACACTGCAAGATAAGTAGACAATGAATACTTTGCAAGGTAGGTTGAAAACTGCAATCACTAGAAGCTGTCTTTTAGAGGATCACATCTTTAAAGTAGAGTTGCAAAGAACAAACATCAATCTATTAAAATAATATTCTTAAAAAAAACCTCACTAAAACTGAGCAACAACATAAAAGTACGGCTGGGGACTGACCCATACTTGGCAAGGTCTTGAATCTTTTTGAGACAGTTCAGCCCTTAAGTGGGATGTTTAACCAGTTTCTCCCATTTTCTAAAATGGGAGAAATGAGGTTACTGAAAAGTAAGGGAAAATATCACCCATACCAGAGTTATATTCTGTCAGGGAATGATTGTGATTGTGTTGAGTTTTGAATGTATTTTAGCCTTTGAAATGTAACTTGGTACCATGATCAGCTGCACTCATATCATTCATAGTAGGGTAAATGACTTTCCCAAGTTCTTGTTTTCAGAATGAAGTGCACCATTCTAACACTTAGATTACCAAGCAGACTAAGATAAACAGCTTGTGAGTTTGAAACTATTGGTTCTTTCCTTTGTGTTGTGGTGCACACATGCAGCACAGTAACAAGGGATCTCATTCTCCTCATGACTTCATAGCCTGTAAGATCCTTGTTAATTTATAATCTGAGTCAAACTTTGACCTTAACTATCTTCACCAACTAAGCCAGAAGTAAAGTGACCTGTGGGGTACTGTGCCATGTCTCTGTTTGTTTGTGTGGGTTTATATTTCCCTCTGGGTGACCCGATTCTCTGCCTTATTCCTCAGAACTGCCTGTTTCTCCTCTCACCCTCTTTTGAGCAGTTATTCACAGCACAAACCATTTTGCAATTTCACTCTTTCCCCTGAACACCCTTCCTTCACCCTGATGTTTGGGGCTGGGGGATGTCAGTGTTCTCTGCAGATGTTGCTTCATGCATGATAAATAGGATGGGTGAGCGCACAGCTGGAATTCCCGCAGACCCTGTGCTCTGGAACATGCCCTTCTGTCCTGTCCTCCTCTCCACTGTGAAATCAGCAACACACCCTTCCCTTTCTGTGTTTCCATTAATTTTCCCTTCAGCACATCTGATTTGGATTGCAGGGTCTCTGGGTGGAGCCCTGATTAGCTTTTCTTTTGGAGCTGGTCCCCACATTACTTACAAAGAGAGTGCAAATCATGAAAATGATCCTAAACAAAATCCACTAGTGGGAAATAAGAGTGGGGGAGGATATATTGTGGTGGGAAGATACTTATTTGAAACTGCTGTTTGCCAGTTTCTGCATAAACAGTGGGCATTGTCAGGATTAATCTTTCTTGCAATATTCCTGCTGGGAATTATCGAGTCGGCCATATCTGAAAGATTCCTTCTCTCTCCTTAAAAAAATCAAAAGACAGAAACCCCATCATCTCTCCCACCAACCTACTTCTAATGTCTCCAGCCCACTCGTATTGACTTGGAATTTTTGGCCCCAATTAAACCTTTTGTGCCTCTTTACATAATAGACAGGCCCCTGTGAGGAGGGATCAGTTGAGAGACAATTTTATGCATTGTGTCTGTGTTCTGTGATCGGGTCAACAGTACATCCCCTGGAATAGAAAAACAGCTTAGAAAAGAGAACAAAACCATCATTTAAAATGTCACCCCACCCACCCTGGACAGAGTGACATTTGAGCACCCCAGCTCGGAAAGGAGTCCAGTGCCCAGAACATACTCTACTCCAAACTGTGCCATGCCTCTAATGGTGCTGCATCCCTCAATTCTGCTGCATTATATCCCTAGTCGAGAAAGCAGGTCGGCCCTCATCCCTGCCTCTCTGTTCCAGCCAAACTTCCTGCACTGGTCATAAATATTTAAAGCTACAGTCAACGAAATTTACAGATAGGGAAATCATGAAACCAGATCCTGTCTGCAGTGCTTTCTGTGTTTCAGCATCTGCCTGGTCTATCCTCCTGAATAAGGTCAGCAGTATGAAGCCCATAAGGAAGGGGTAAGATTTTTCCTCTTCAAGCAGGTGCTCACACCTAAGGAAAGCCATTACTCTCTGAGACAGGGACCAGCCTTGCACTTTGTGATTTCAAGTGCTGAGTGAGAGATGGAATGGATGGTGACTGCAGAGTTTAAATCAGTTTGGTGTATTGCACTGTGCATTGGAAACCTTGGATCAACCAAGCACATCCTTAACACTGGCTTTGACCAAACTCTGTGTTGGAAATGAGTAGTAGAAAAGTTAGCAGGCATAAATTCCTCCCTCCCAGAGCTGCTTTTAATGAGATAAGGTGATATGTACTCCAGCTTAGTGCACTTGAGGCTAGTCGAGGCATATACCGTGGAGACCAAAAAGACAGTTCTTCTACCCACTGATAACCATGTGTTTAGTACATTAGCCTCTGGAGTCAGAAATGAGGAGAGAGGCAGAGGGAAGTCAAGCTCAATGGCATGTAAGGGGCCAACCTGCCTAAGGAAAAGGTAGAATGGACCATCTTTTCCTGGCTGTCAGGGAGAGGGAGAAAAGGAGAGAGAGAGAAGGAGAGAGGAGAGAGAAGGAAAAAGAGGAGACACACACACACACACAGAGAGAGAGAGAGAGAGAGAGAGAGAGAGAGAGAGAGAATGAAAGAGACCATGGTCTCCTGCTTGCCCTGGCTCTGTAGCTGACTGGCTCAATTGTCAGGATAGGCAGCGGCAAGGATTTTTCTGGAAGAATAGATGTGTCTGCATTCTTTCTGCAAGAGCAAGCCCAGGGTTAAAATCGCACAGGTCCTGCCTCCAGGGTAACAAAAAAAATGGATGTAATCTATGGTCATGAATTGTAGATGCTTTCTTCTTGGATGAAGTGAGTGACGTGCACATTTTATTGCCGAGTATGAACCCTGACCCAGAGGGCAGCTTCTAGCCATGATGGGTGCTCACTTCTGGCTTTTGGGAGTAGAGCTGCTCTCCTTATATAGGGGCCATCCAGAGCCTTAATTTTAAAAGGCTCCTTTATGTATTAGCAATGAAATTATACTTTACAAACATAAAAATGTTTTTACAATATGTGAAATTGGTTTTGAAAATAGTCTTTTTTGTTTTTGTTTTTGTGTTTTTTGTTGAACGTTCCTTTTCCCTATCGTCTAAGCACATTAGACTTTACAAGGCATTCTCACATATGCAGCCTTTTTTGTGGTTCCTTCCACTTGCCAGGCCAGGTGCTCTATTCCTTAAGCTTTGCTTCCAACCCTTTTTGCTTTAGTTTTCAGATAGGGTCTCAGACATTTTTCCTGGGTTGGCTTTTGATTCCTGATAGTTCTGGGGAGAACAAGATGTCATTCTTCTAGGATAGGTGTCCTCAGGTATAGTTCATTCATTCACAGAGTGAGATGAGAATAAATGGAAAACCAATCTAGGACTAATGCCAATTTAGTGGATACCATGTTATGGGGTAGAAGAGGCAACCACTGCTAACTGCCAGTCTAGTGTTTGGGGGAGCAATCAGACCCTCTATGGGGTTGTCTTTTGTTTCTGTACATCACCCAGAGTACAGGTAAATTAGGAAGGGAATGTGGTTTATCAAGCTCTGGCGTCAGTAGCTGAGTTTAACCTCGTGTCACCTGTACTTAAGTGCTGCATGACTTGGGCATATGATTTCATATCCATGTGCCTCAGATTTATCTCAATGAAAAATGAGGAGAAGAACCTACTTGTGATAGGCTGAAAATGGTCTTCTCAAATAAACTTGTGACCCAGTTCCTTGAACCTATAACTGTTAGTTCATTTGGAAAACAAGTCTTTGTAATTGACGCAGTTTACTTAAACATTTGGGATGGGAGATTATTTTGGGTTATCCAGGTGGGATCCTATAAAAGGGGGACAGAAAAAAATAAAGGGAGACAGAGGGAGGTCTCACAGACACACAGAGGAGAAAGGAATCTGAAGATGGAGTTGATATTGGCTTGAAAATATTGCTTTGAAGATTGGAATGATGCTATTCTGAGCCAAGGAAGGCCAGCAGTCATCTGAAACAGAAAGAAGTAAGGAATGGATTGTCCTTGGAGACTCCAGAAAGAACCAGCCATACTGACATCTTCATTTCATCCCAGTGAGACTGATATCAGACTTCTTGCTTCCAGGGTTCTCACAGGCTTGTGTTGTTTGAAGATAGCATATTTGTGGTAATTTGTTATAGTGAATGCACAAAACTAATAACATACCTTCATGGCTTTTGGGGGGAAGATTTAATGAGATAATGCCTATGGAACACTTCGCAGAGTCCTTGGTGCTATCAAGTAAGCCCTTAGTAAATATTAGCAAGTATTATTGTTTTATTTTGAAGCCAGTGGGACAACAGAAATTGATGGGAGGCTTGAGTGAGTGTCCTGGCTGGGTATTGTGATTTGCAAGCTGAGATTCTGTTTTCTTCTTTGGCAAAAGGGTTTGAGTAAGCCCTGCCCAGCTCTTCTGCCCTGGAATTGTGAGGATCAAATAAGTTAATGAATGTGAAAGTGCTTTGCATGTCACCCGTGTAAACTGTTAAGCTTGTGGTCACAAAGGCTAGGGCCAAACTGAGGCGGTGGCACAGAGGGCTGGGCAGGAGCTTTGTTCCTCTGGCGCTGTGGGGGTGAAGTCATCTCTCTCAGCTTTTGTTCCTGCCTTTCTGAGTTCATTTGCTGCTTTCCCCCTAATCCTGGCTCTTGTAGTCCCAAATAGAGCCTCAGATGACAAAGCTCCAATGGTCCCAGCCAGTCCTGAGCCTCCCCCACTGGGGCACATTTCTTCTTGTTTCTATTTTTAAGAGGCACAAATAAAAATTAAAAAATTACCAAAATATATTCATCTTAAAGATTATTTACAAGGCCTGCCATAGAGATCAGGGCAATGGATTTCAATTTGACTTCAAGATGATTCCGATGTGTTGTTTAAAGACTCGCAAGATCCAGTCTCTGAGTGTGAACTTAGATGGGGACAAGTCAACCCTCCCAAAGGCTTGAAAGTGGTGAATTCATCTGTGAAGATAGCCAGCCTCCCAGGAAATGTGCTATTGTGGTATGAGTAGGGAAAGGAAAACACAGGAAGCAGACCAGCCACAACTGTCCGTGACTTGCTGTGCCCTTTTCTGATGTTTTCTTCTAATAACTCATCCTAAGATGGCCACAGGTTCATGTCTTGAGACAAACCATTACAGAAGTCTTGGCAGATTCCTCCAGTTCCTTTATTCTTTTGTTAAATGTTACTGGGGTTTGAACTCAGAGCCTCCTGCTTGGTAGGCAGGTACTCTGCCACATGAGTCATGCTGTTCTCTTTGCTTTGTTTTTCAGATTAGATTCCCTGTTTTTGCTCGGGGCATAGGCAGATTGCGCCATGCTTGGCTTATTGATTGAGATATGGGGGTCCTCTTAACTTTTTCCCCAGGGGAACGCCACAGTCTTCATGCTATTTGTCTCTTGAATATTTGGGATTACATGCATGAGCCATGTTGCCTGACTTCTAGTTCAGCTATTTGGATCTGCTTGATCACTGTTTATATGCATTCATTAAAAAATGTGTTAAAGACCCAGTACATTCCAGTTAGTGGATTAGATGCTCAGGATGTGCCTCTGAATATAGTGCATATGAGTATCACAGTCCAGCAGGATGACATTAACCAGTGACAGGACATTCACAGACCACAATAGGGTTGTGGAGGAGGACTAGGTGCTGGGAGGATTGTTTCTGAGGAGGAAGGTTCTCCTAGGAAGTGTAAGGAGCCAAAAGGAGAGCACAACGCATTACATTCAAAGGGAATGGAGTGTACAGAGGCCCTCAAAGTGTGAAAAGTTGTGGCAAACAAGAATGAACAAGAAAGATGCTTAGGAGGTAGAAAGCAGAGGACAGAGAAGAGTGTGAAGCAGGGACACGGTGGTGGTTGAGCATGGTCTGGTGAACACTGCTTGGGGAGGATTTACTTCCCTGGCCCTGCAGTCCTGAAGAAGCATTGGTATGGCTTTCCTTGGGTCTGTCCAATTCCAAGTTTATTTTGACCAAGGCAGGGGCCATTATAAAATTGATCTTCAAAGGCAGGAGCTCTAAGATGGATGCCCAGTTTCGGTCTTCTTTTGCTTTCATTCATGGCTATTTCTCTGTAGTTCTACATCTCTACTCTGAACCCCACTCTGTCTCTGGCACGAACCCTGCTCTTTGTAGGTTCATTCATTCAATAAATATTTATTATGCACGGCTCACCTGACAGGCAGTGGGCTAGGACCTGGGGATGCTGTGCTGAGCCTGTTCTAGCGGAACATCAGTTCCAGTGAGGGGAGCAGCGCTGGCTTGGACTCCCCAGTCAGAGGCCACTGTCTCCTTAGCCTGTCGCCCAGCCCTCGATGTCATCACAAGGCAGGCTGCTTACCTTCCGTGCTCTGTTTCTTTATCATTGCAGCTTGGCCACAGGCCAGACCCACTCAAGACCTGCCGCGGTGGGCAGTCCTGGCCCTCCGTCTCATGGATCCGAGGGCAGCACCAGCTATTCCCTTGATCCTCTCACTTTTTGGCTGCCTAGCTCAGAGCTTAGTCTGGAGCCGAGACGTTGAAAGGATCTTGCAGAAATGACCATGCTGCACCACTCCACAGACCCAGAAAGGCTCTCCTGGTTATTTTCCTCTGGGCATCCATCCCTGCTCCCCATTGGCAAGTCTTGCGAAGGCAGCAGAAGGACCTTCAAACCACAGCTTATTCCAACTTGTCAGCAGCTAATGAAGTGTTGCTGGTGATGGTTAATGCTCTGTGAAATCAGTCATTAATTGTAGAAACAACTGATCTGAGAGATCGTGGCAATTACGAGCTGTTTATGACGGTGGTGGCAGAGCAAAACCACTGCCCTGTTGCCCATTTATCATGAGGGGGTGGAGGCTGAGAGGCGGCTTGGAAGTTTTCCCCTAACAGGAACTGGACATGGGCCACGAAGCACCTGTAGTCTCTGAAGCCTCACTCTTAAGACCCTAGCTACAAACTCCCAAACTCAGCAGCTGTGCTCCTAGGGAAAGAAAAAAGGTTCACCTGCCACTGGCCGGCAGAAGGAGGCAGCATCGGATAAAGGATAAAGCTGCTCTCTGGGCGGTGGCTGTTCCTGCTCTAGTGGCTTTAGAACTGCACTCCAGGGATCCTCTGACCATCAGTAAGGTGCTCCAGGTGGTCTCTGTGCTGAATGAGATGTTTCTGAGACTTACTCCTTTTTTGCTTTGTTTCTGGAAATACATGGGCCTATTTGTTAGTAGTATATCCAAGACACATTCATTCCTTTGCACCTTTCACAAGGTTAGTTTCCCTCTGGCAGGTCAGAAGTCAGTGAAATTAATAAGAGCAAATAATCTTTCTTGAAACTGCCCCTACCAATTCCCCAACTCCTGCCTTCTTGTTCCCTAGCTATTCCTGAGCCCTCAAGAGTATCTAGTTTAAATTCTTAAAGGAATCCTTAAAGTACCTCCCCTCATCCCCCCCCCCCACCTTCCTGTCACACCCTCAATAGGAGATTGGAGTGTTTTCCCCTCCCCTCTACTCCCAGCTTCCTGGCTATGCACTCATAGATCCCAGGACTGAGGCATATACCATCATTCACAATACCAGAGGGAGGAGGCCAAGAAAGTTTCCAAAGCAGTGAAAAGCAGGCTCATTGTTGACCACAAGTCACCATCAGTAAGGGTTAATATGCAGGTGCAGCTCCCAGCAGGCTGGTTTACAAAACTGTAATGTTGGCATTGCTTTTCCTTATCAACAACAGGGGGTTAACAGAATATATTTTGGTCAAAAGGTTAAATCTCAAGCAGGGCTTATTATGATTATTGGAACCTATGCATACTGATGTGGAAAGAATGGCCATGGTATATTATTGAATGGAAAAAAGTAGGCAAACAGATGCACATGGTCTCATTTTTGGAAAATGAGCATATATGTGGGTCTAAAAGTGATGTACCCCAACATGTTAACAGTGCTTAGTCTGAGAGATCAAACATTATTTGGACATCTTCTCTATTTTCAAAATGTCTCAATTTATTGTGAGGAGTATGTCTTGATTTTATAAGAAATACATTTTTTATATTTAATTGAAACTTGTTCTGTTTTATTCATTGTAATAAAATAATGTCCTACCAGTATTTTCTAAACCTTTTTATATTACTTGCCTTTTTGGCTTAATTGAGTATAGTATTAGAAAAGTAAAAAAAAAGAGAGAAAATAATGCATTTGGCAAATAATTTAGAGCATGAGTTGTGAGCATTGAAAAGGAAATGGCTTTCAGGTTGTATATAAATCAAAAGCCAAATATCCCCTTGGACACGATCAGAGAAAGAAGTTGGTTGGGAAAAAAAGAAGTTGGTGGGGAGGAGCCAGCAGAGGTTTGGGCAGCAATTACCAAATAAAAGTCCTGTTCATGCCTGACAGTACTTGCAAATGCTACTGAAGGATCTTTTCTGGCTGAGGGAATGATTTTGGCCAAACACGTTGGAGGATTTGTAATATGACTGAAAGTTAGTTTTGATTTTTCTTGGAATTGACACCTAATTCCAGATTCTGTTATGTCATTTCCTACTAATCATGTCTTACCCTGAAAATCAGGAGACTTATGCTAGGTCCCTGACTGAGAATGGGCACCACAGGTCCCCAGGAAGATTCTCATCACTGCCACGTCTCCTGTTCAGCATCATCACATACTGACCTCATTTGGCTGAAAATACTGCAGCAAGTGATGCTTTCCAACTCCAAGGCAAGAAGATTTCACTTTAAAGAAATTTGATGCAAAACCAGAAACCTGAAAGGAAGATTGTGAGTCAAGTTTTTTTTAATCAAACTTAAGAAGGAAGAAGCTGTAGGATAGGAATAGGAATTTTCTTCCTTAAACAGTATTTGTTTTTGTTTTTTTTTTGGGTCCGGTCGTGGGCCTGAACTCTGGGCCTGGGCGCTGTCCCTCAGCTCTTCAGTTCAAGGCTAGTGCTCTACCACTTGAACCACAGCACCACTTCCGGCTTTTTTCTTTTTGCTTATGTGGTGCTGAGGAATCGAACCCAGGGCCTCATGCATGCAAGGCAAGCACTCTACCACTGAGCCACCTTCCCAGCCCCAAACAGTATTTGTTTTACAAATATTTCTACTAAGGTCTTTTTATTTTATTAGAAGTGTTCTAGTTTTGAGAACATACTTTATAAAAACAGCATTCTAAGCATTTGCACAGTGAGAACAAAGGAGGATATTCTTAGGAGAGAATCATAATGACTTAATAGCTATGTGCATATAACCATATAAAATGATGCTTACTGAAATGAACTCCAAGAAATGGAAACAAGAGGTTTTTTATTGTACTGTTTTCAGTCATTTGTTCTTTCTTTCTTTTTTTCTTAGATTTATTCCCTTGGGTCACTGATTTTGATTTCTGTACCTTTTGCCTTGCATATAAGTTTATTTGATTTGGGTAGGGGATGGGGAAGCACAGAAATAGTGGGACAAAGAGTGAACCCATTCAGCACTGATTCTCACTAGACACTATGTTGGAAATGAACTTTACAATTTGGGGTTGAAGGGGGTTGGAAGGGGAAAAAGTAGTTGAAAATGAGGGAGTGGGTAACACTGTTCATAAAGCAAAGTACTCATTATGTGACTTAGGTATCTGTAACCCCTCTATACATTGCCTTTACAATAAAATTGAAAATAAAAATAAAACTATATAGCTGGAAAAAGAAAAATAGAGTGAAATCAATGTGGGCATATTATAATTGGAAAGACAAAGCTGCCAATAAGAATATTGCAAGATCAAGGTCAACTAAAGAAAACCATACTAAACCAGGTCATCCTCCAAATTATCTATATACAGTGTACCTTTCTTTTTATAAACCAACGACAAAAGATAGTCTGTTATTTATTATCTGCACTAATGCGGTTTTAAGATAATTTTTCTCATTGTTTCATGTATCTATGTTTTGTCTCTCCAGCAAGACTTTGGACTGAGGCCAAGAACCATTTGCTTTGTTTCTCTTATGTTTCCCGTCATTTGGTTGTCAGGAGAGCTGGGGGCATGGCAGATGCTTCTTAACTGTTTAATCATGGGGCAAGAATGAGTAAAAGATCAGAAAATAGCAGGCTTTCTATGGCTTTCCAACTCTACCTCACTAATAATTGCTTCTTGATGTCCTGAGTTAAGAAAGATTCCGAGGATGTATTTAGGCTCAACAGAAAGAGTATTATGGTTAATAGAAAAGATGTTCCAGTGGTTCAAGAATTAATTTTGTATATGTTGCATTTAGTCCCTGTATCTGCATGAACCACTCTCAGAGCCACTGAAATTCTGGCCTCTTCCATGTAAAATAACACCCCGCTTCCTTAAACCACACTTCTAATAGATTTTTTTTTTCTCGCTTTCAGGTAAAAGCTTCCTATGCTGTAAAATCTTCTGTTTGCCAATCACAAGCTATCAACGGAGGTTTTTGTTTTTTTGTAATTCAGAGATTATGATTTATTTCCAGTAGTGAATTGTGTGTGTTTTGGTGGAGACAGTACAGTACTTTGGGGTTTGAATGCAGGGCTTTGTGCTTTCTAGGCAGGTGCTATACTACTTGAACCATGCCTCTAGACCTTTATGCTGTTGTTATTATTTTTGCTGTTGTTATTTTTGAGATAGAAACCTGCTTTTTGCCTGGGATGGCCTGGACCATGGTCATAGGTGTGATGTCAGGTGCCACCACACCAGCCTTTTTAGTCAAGATGGGGTCTCTTGAACTTGTTTTATCCTAGAATGGCCATCTTCTCAATTTCTGGGATGACAAGTGTGCATTACCACATCTAGTTATTGGTTCTGATGTGATCTTGTGAATGTTTTCTCCAGATTTGTCTCAACCTGTGATCTTCCTGATCACTGCCTTTTGAAGAGCTAGGACTATAGGTATGAACCATTGGTACCCACCTGAGTCATATATTTTAATGTAAAGTCACAAAGGATAGGGCAATTTCTCACGTATTAATTGTTCTACATTGTACTTGAGTATTTTTTGCTTTACTTAAGTAAGATATCTCCAAGTCAAAGACACTGAACACAGGCACACAGGAGGTGTTTACTATGTGCAAAACTTCAGGAGGTTTCTTTCCTTCTCTGACCCTACAGAGCAAGTCCAGGCTAGACCTCATTGTGAAAACATCCAGTGCGTTTTGTCATGTGCCTTCAGTCCAACAGTCAGTCCAACAGCTCTTCATAGCTATCCAGAAGGCTGGAGAAGAGGGTGAATAGCATTCCTTTTGAGTAGGTGAACTTCCCGACATTGCTTGTTGATTTGGGCATCGCTGCCTTGTACCTCCAGTATAGCATATAGACGGTCTCAGCAGGAAAACAAATTCAGGGCAAACTAAGATACAGTTTGGAAACCTTTGGAGAAAAGATGCGTTTTACACTTTGGAAGATTTTTGTTTTATTTCATTACTAGGTCTTCTGATAAATTAAAGGGAATTGAGTTGTTCCCCAGCCAAAGAACCCCTTATAGATAAATTAAAATTGAAATCCGTTCCATGTTTGTGCTGTCAGACTGATAGGGCTTTGTCAGAAGGGACTTGAGCTATGTGAATTAATTTTAAATATTCTTTTGCTTTGGTCAAAAATGTCCTTGCTGGCTTTTTCCGTGATTTGTATTAATCTGTTAGTAGAAGTTTCTTCTATAATTCACAGGAAAAAGCTGAGGTTTAGGGAGGGTGATTTAACATCTAGAAATAGATTCAACAATGAACAGGATTCCGAAACAGTCAGGAGGGTTAAATTTGAAGGATGGATGGTACACTGTCCCCACTACTGCGTAACTGTGTGACTTGAGGACACCTTCAACCTCTGCAGGCCTCTTTTTCTACATCTATAAAGTGTAGATGATAACTTGTAGTGTTTAAGCAGGGCTGTGTTAACCTGCCACCCCTCCCCCACCACAATTCAACCACTTAAAACAACTATTGTTTTTTCACTCTGCAAGCATCTGTGTGTCCCATGGGCTCTTCTGGGCTTCTCCGGCTAGCTGTGTAAGGCTGGACTGGCTCCTGTGACTGGAGGTTGGCTGGGAGTTGTTCTGTTGGCTCTGTTCCACAGGCCCTTCATCCTTCTTGCCATAGAGGCTGGTTACAGCATGTTCTTCTCATACTGATAGTACAGGGGTCAGAGCATAGTCCCACACAATCAGTGGAACATTTGTCAAGCTGAGTGCCATTCTTGCTAACATCTCATTGGTCAAAGCAAGTCATGTGGTCCAGCACAAAGTCAAGAGGCAGGAGATATGCTCCTCCCACAGGGTTGGTTGCAGGAGAAGTCTTTCTGAACAATGTTCAATCTGTTAAAATGTAAATTCTGCACACAAAGTTATTAAGACTGAAATAAATGATAGATGTAAAATTATTTCTTAGTGTTGCTAGGATCTCTGGAGTGCTAAGATGGATAGCTGTTAGTTCTACTTATTGTCATGGCCACAAGAAGGCATACTCCTAGTTCCAGGTGATCCAGATAACGACTTTAGGTGAGAAGGCTATTACAAAAATACAAAAAACACTCTTGGTATGTGGTGGCTTAAAACTTAAAAGTAAGTTTTCTTATTCTTTTCCATTCAAGAGGTAGAGCCTAGTTTCCATCTTCCCAAGTCAGTGGACTTAATGACCTCATTATAGTAGCAAAAGGAACAAATATGACTTCAGAGAGCCAATTCTGGCCAAGGGGACATAACGTGCATTCTGTGGGAGGCTTCTGGAAAGCTTTAGTTAAACCTTCTATATAGATAGATGGTCAGATGGACAGACAGATACATATATGCATATATAAATGTGTTGTTTCTATCTGATTTAAAAGCAAACATGCTGTCTATAAAAACATATGCCATCTCTGTGACCAGAAGAGAAAGAGCAAAAGAATTACAGAGGTACCTATGTTGATACTGTTATTTAAACCACTAGATTTTTTTATGTGAGAGAAATCAACTACAATTGGCCGAGTTTTCTGTATCCTACGCATTAAATCAATCCTACTAAATACAGATCACATGAGCATAGTAGGCTGACTAATGACCACCGAAGATGTCTAGGTGCTAGCATCCACTTGTAAAGGTTGCTTTATGAAACAAAAGGAGTTTGGCAGATGTGATTATACTAAGGATCTTGGTATAAACAGATTACCCTGGAATATTAGGTGGGCGCTAGAAGTGGTCTCAAATGCTTTTGTAGATGGAGGCCAGAGGGAGAAGTAGAGAAGACAATGATGATGGCAGTAGAGTTTGAAGTGATATAGCCAAAAGCTAAAGAATGCCAGTGGCCCCTAAAAAATGGAAGAGGTAGGATGGGATGTTCTCTGGATTTTATAGGGAACTTCACTTGGCCATTGAAAGCTCTGTTCAAACATCTAATGTCCAGAGCAGTAAGGACATGTTTACACTTGTGTAAGTTGTAGTCACTAACAATTGGTACTGCAACAATACACTCATAGAGCAAGTGACTGTGGGGCAAAAAGCACACAAAGTGCTTTGCCCGTGTGGAGTGAGGAATGTTAATGTCGTCTTGGACAGTTAGGAAAGACTTTCTTGAGGCACTGAGTATTGATCAAACAGGAAAGTTGAGCTGTTCATAATCTGATGAAGAGCAAGTATGGAAAGAACATACTAAGAGCAATGAATCCTAAATCATGTGATGTTTCATACCAATCTTTGCTGAAAATATTTTTATTTCTATTGTACACATGAAGAAAATGAGGAGACCTCTCTTTCTCCCTGACATTCCTCATCTTCCTCTTCCTTTTCCTACCTCCTCTTTAGCTTCTCCTTCCATTCCTTTTCCTCCTTGTGTTCTTTCTGTAAAGAATTTGAGAAAGCTATGTTTTGTTTTTCTCTTTCCATTTCACTCTGTTTAAGTACTGTTACTTGTTGACTTAAGTGCCACATTGGTGTTCACCAGTTCAAACAGTTCATGGGTACTTATGTGTGTGCGCACATGTGTGCATGCACATTGTGCATTACAGAGAGTTGAGCATTGTTTGCTTCTGATAAACTGGCCCCCCAGTCTTGTCAAATCTTCAAGAAGGGAAAAATATACTTTTATATTACCATTTGCTCAAAGGCAGATACAGAGAGTTCATCCAATGCTTCTTTCCCCCTGATTATCATGTACAAAGCTCTGTATTTGGGAACACTGCAGGTTTCCTTGTCATTCTCCACCTCTGTGTATATAGAAATAGATCATTTGTTGAGGCAAACTTCAAAGCCAGAGAGTATTCCATCCTTTAATTCAGGCAGAATCCTATTAGAAACACAACTCTCACAGCTGAAGAATCCTTTTAGGAGTATTTGATCAAGGGACCACTTTTGAGCTCAGTGGCTCTTGCTGTCCAAGCCCTAAAATGTTCAGAAAACCCATTTACTACATGGAAATGCCAGTTTTGTTTGTTTTTGTTCACAGATATGTATGTTTAACAGGACCAGCTCCTGGTTTTTAGTTTAGGGGGAAAATGGGAAACTGAAATATCCTAGTACTTGTTTCCCCCCAAAGTTTGTAGGGTAACAGTTCCTAGTATGCGAAGATATAATCTTAGGTGGTATTTACATATCATATGTGTATGTCCATATATATTTATAATGGGAGGCAAGATATAAATTGCTACTCTGCTTGTTCACTTGCAGTCTTGAACCATTTTCTCATTATAAGAGGTGAAAGTTTCATTTGGGTCTTTGTCTCAAATGCCTCTTGAACTGTTGTTAATTTCTCTGTTTATCAGAGAGAGTGAGCCAGTCTGAAAGCTCTCTATGCTCCACAATTGGCCACTGCGTCCCACACTCCCCATTCCCTTCTCACTCCTGCTTTTCTCTCTGTGGCTCTCTTGCATTCCTGCTGTCACTGGTGTTCATTCGTTTGTACATCATGCACTTTTCTACCTGGAAAGTTGTGGAGAGACCTTCATGTAGACAGTCATGTGGTTTAATCCCTCACCTCTGGATTGTTAATCAAATGCTAATTCCTAGTGAGAAGGTTCTGGCTGCTCTGTTCCAATGGTATCACCCCACCCATCTCTGGCATTTTCTGTCTTCTTGCTGTGCTTTCATTTTCATAGCGCTTTTCAACATCCAACATATTATATAGTTCTTGTTTATTATATGACTGCCCCATGAGAACATACGTTCCAGAAATGCAGGGATTCTTGTGGGCTTGGCTCACGGCCTTATTCCTAGGGTTTAGAATAATGCCCAGCAAGTAAAAGATGCTCACTCGATGTTTAGTTGAGTGGGTGAGTGAGAGAGCTGGTGTTGCTTTTGCAAGTGGGGGCATTTGGGTAGAACTTAGTAATATTGTGTTGTATTTTTACCTATACATTCTAGTTAAATAAGTGACACTAACGTTTGGCCTCACAGTTCTGAAATTCCTTCAAGCTTTCACATTGATTCCCCAATTATCTTTCAAGGGTGTGTAGTACATGGCATTATTTATCACACTCTTGAGATTATTCACAGTCCAGATGAAATATGGATCTCATTGTGTTCTGAAGTACATATTTAGAGGCCCTATGTCATATATGTTTTTGTTGTTTTATGGATTTTTCATGTACAGCCTAAATTTTTTCAGGATCTATAGAATGAAATTTGTTGACAAGAGGCCTGTGTACTCATTATTTATTTATTTATTTTGCTGGCAAGTAGCTGATGGATTCACTAATCCAATTTAGGTTTGAATTGTACACTGATCACCATCTTGAGTGTTGGCATTCTTCAATGGTTTTACCTACCATCAAGCGTATGAGGAATGTGCAGACACAGAATTTACTTTGAAGAAAGAATTTCCAGAGGATGAAGAATAGTGGAAATATACTTATGGAGGCAAACAATCTGAGTCTTGAGTTTATGAATAACTCAGAAGCAGAATGCTGCAGTTCTACTTTAAAAAGTTTGGATAAGGGCTGGGAAGGTGGTTCAGTGGTAGAGCACTCGTCTCGCATACGTGAAGCCCTGGGTTCGATTCCTCAGCACCACGTGAGCAAAAAAAAAAAAAAAAAGGCCAGAAGTGGTGCTGTGGCCCAAGTGGTATGGCACTAGCCTTGAGCTGAAGGACAGCACCCAGGTCCAGACCAAAAAAAAAAAAAGTCCCTTTAAAAGTTTGGATATATCAGAGCTGTCCAGACCTAACTATGCACAGAGTCTTAATCCATTTTCTGTAGCTATAACAAAGTACTTGAGTCTAGGTTATTTATTTTTAAATTTTTAAAAATATTTTTATTGTAAAGATATTATACAGAGGGGTTACAGTTACATGAGTAAGGTAATGAGTACATTTCCAATCAAGCATTGTTACCCCCTCCTTTGTTTTATTTTTAAATTTTTATTGTAAAGGTGATATACAGAGGGGCTCCAGTTACATCAGTCAGGTATTGAGTATATTTCTTTCTGAACAGTGTACCCACTCCCTAATTTTCTCCCAGGTTTTTCTCTCCTGGTCCCCCTTCCCTCCAAGTTTTTTAAATTTTTTTTGTTTTATTTTTGTTGGTAATGAGACTTGAACTCTGGGCCTGAGCACTGTCCCTCAGCTCTTCAGCTCAAGGCAAGCACTCAACCACTTGAGCCATAGTACCACTTACAGTTTTCTGGTGGTTTATTGGAGATAAGAGTTTCATGGCCTTTGCTGCTGGGGCTAGCTTTGAATCGTGATCCTCAGATCTCAGCCTCCTGAGTAGCTGAGATTATAGGCATGAGCCACTGGTACCCAGCTACCCCCTAAGTTATATAGTTCATCTCCAATATGATGTCTAGTGAGTATCACTGCTGAATTAAATAGAAATTTGCTTGGCTTGGGGCTTTAGAGACTGAGAAACCTGGGCATGTGTTTCTACTTCTCCTTGGCATTTGGTGACAGCCTTCTTGCTGCACAGTAATGCGGCACAGGACAGTGACAAGGAGCAAGTGGCTGAGCTCAAGTCTGTAGTTTTATAAATCTGTTCATGCTCATTGAATGCTAATCACCCCTCAAAGGGCCCCACCTCATACACCCTTAACATATGAATTTGGGGGTTGTTTTCAATACATGAACTTTGTGGAGGACACACTCAAATCATAGCATAAAATGACCCATTAACTCATTAAGCACCAATATTTATGAAGCTCCTACCTTATGCCAAGCACTAAGTGCCAGCCACCAGGCATGAAGTGATTGCTCTCTTGGAGCTTAACTTTTCCTGTGAGAGTTGGCAAACAAGCCATCACCCAAAAAATAGAGTCTAATCACAAACTAGGGTCACATTTTTGAAGGAAAAGAGAGAAACAACAGAAGCTAATAGCAGTGTAAGAGCTCTGAGATTGAAGTGGGGCAGGTAAGATACAAACGAAAATACAAACTCCTCCTATCTTCTTGCTTCTCTCTTCATCCATGTGTTCCTTCCTGTTCTTTTTCTCCTAGGCCAGTGGTTGTCATCACACTCAGGAGAACATCTGTGATTTTTTTTTTCCACTCCAAATAACTCTCTTGTTTGGCACCAAGGCTACATCTACCTCTATTTGTATGGCACGATGGACAAGAGGAGGTGGAGTACTTAGGACTTTGGAAAGGCCTGAAAAGACTTCCTCTATGCATATAGTAAACCTTGATTGGTTTCCATGGCTTTCCCTAGCCCCATCGGAGAACTAATTGTAAATGTAAATGATATACGTCATTGGAATTGATACACCTGGGTTGAGGGGAGAAGAAAGGGACACAAAACAGGTGACATGTCCACTGTTCCTTAGCTTCAGGGCTCCTTCCTCACAAAGATGGGCTGCCCTTCCTCAGACATCTCTGAATCCATCAGACTGTTGTCAAATCTAGTGCATTTGGAAACCTGATAAATGTATAGAGTCCCAGGTCTATTTCAAAGACCTTAGACCTCCATCCTTTAGTATGTCCCTGGTCCTACTGCTTCATACCTGAGATCCTATGCACTGGGGATCCTGATGCTTGAGAGCACATTAGAATCACCTGCAGAAGTTTTTCAGTTACAGAGGCCAGGCAACTTGATTCAGGACCACTGCCTGCTGTGTCTTGGTCAGAGGTAGTAAGAGGGCCACCTGCCCTGAGACCTGGATACCCCACCTCTCATACTCTTCAGTTGGCTCTGGGGGAACCTGGAGAGACACTCAACATCCTAGGACAAAATTCTGGGAATAGAGCCTTGTGTGAGGGTCAGGAGGCTTTTGTTTTCATTTTGATTTCAAAATGCTTTTGCTCTGGCAGATAATTTTGGATTGGTCCTGTTTTTTGATGTTTGGACTAACATAAGTTTGCTAAAACTTTCGAAGTCTAAAGATACATTTCTTCTCTGTACTTACCATTGTGGGACTGGAGTTAGGTTTGGAGCTAAAAGTAGGCCTCCTCATAAAGTTTGTTTTCATGCACACTGAACCTCATTTCTGATTCTAATTCAGCAAGGTTAGAAGAGACCATTGTACAGAAGAGAAGATTGAGGCCCAAGAGAGATGGGGTGACCTTCTCGGGGACTCACGGGGGTTGAGTTGAGAGGGCTGGAAAACACCCGAGTACTGATTCTGAGGTGGTACTTGAATAGACAGAGCTTCAGGAGTGGGCAAAGTCTCCAAGAATGGTAAGAAGGTACTCCTTCCACGAGTCATGGCAACACTAGGTAAGCTTAGAATTCTGCTGATAAATTAGCATTAATGAAATCTCAATATCTACCCATGAAGAGAAAAACAAAAAAATCCATAACAGGCTGTGATGGGCTATTAGGTGTTAATAGGAATAATACAAATGCTTAGCAGAGCACTTTACTGAACCTGTCCCAACCCATCACCATCTGTAACATCTCAGTTGTCTTTCACTACTCACGTGTATGTTGGATTAAGAATAAAAGTAATAAAGATCAGGCAGGCAGGATTGGCCAAGGGACAATACAGCACTTTTACTCAGTCACTGAAATAGTGAACTTGGACAAATTGCTGAATTTCTGAGTATCTGTTTCTAATCTGGAAAATGGGAACTACCAAACCTGCTTATGGGGCTTCTGAATCCACTAAAAGGTTCTATTTCCTTGCTATCATGTTTATTTTTCTGGTTTCTAAAGAGAATGGATACCTTTCTCTGGAAGTTCCTCTGCTGTGAATGGATTGCTCAGATTGAGTTGTTGCCCAGTGGGTCTGGATGTTCACCTTCTTATTGTCACATATCTCCTTTTCTTAAAAAATTATACTGAAGTAGGATTTACTTGCCACAAAAGACAGCCATTATAAAATATTTAATTCAAGAATATTGTTTGTAAATTTACAGAATGATGCAGCCATCCTACAAATCCAAGTTTAGACTTTTTCCCAACAATTTCCACAGTTTTCTCTGTCCATTTATACTTTATTCACATTCCCACCCATCCAGAGACAACTAGTGATCTGCTTTCTGGCTCAATAGATTTATTTATTAAACTTTTATGGACATAACCAATTGAGTTATCCAATATACAGTTTGCATGACTTAGCATAGTGGTTTTAGCCTCATCTGTGTTGGAGCATGCCTCAGGAATCGGTTCTTTCCCCTCTGGGTATATATGTACACATACATTTGTACACAAGATGACCAGGAATATGCTACTTTATTTTTTTGGTGGTACTGAGGTTGGAACTCAAAGGTTCATGATTGATCAGCTTTGCTTGCTTGACTGGTGCTCTACTATGTGAACCATGCCTCCAATCCTGATTTTTGCTGGATATGTTAGAGATGGAATCTCTTGGACTTTTCTGCCAAGGCTGGCCCTGAACTTTGATTTTTTATTTTGGTTCCAGCCTCCTGAGTAACTAGGATTACAAGGGATGCTTGGCCAGTACATTTTAAATCATTGTAGCAAGAGGCTATCTCAGTCACTTCATCTCAAGATAATTTTTTTTTTTTTTTGTCGGTCGTGGGGCTTGAACTCTGGGCCTGGGCGCTGTCCCTCAGCTCTTCAGCTCAAGGCGAGCGCTCTACCACTTGAGCTACAGCGCCACTTCCGGTTTTCTGGTGGTTTATTGGCGATAGGAGTCTCATGGTCTTTCCTGCCCGGGCTGGCTTTGAACCGCGATCCTCAGATCTCAGCCTCCTGAGTAGCTAGGATTACAGGTGTGAGCCACCAGCACCCGGCTTCAAGATAATTTTAATGATGAAAAATATTCTAGTATGTGTGTATTATTTTATTAATTTGATCAGTGGATTCTTTGGAATATTTTCTCTTGGATAATGATGATGGTGAGGTGATGAGGATAATGGTGATGGTGGTGATGATAGTGGTATAATACTTGGAGCCCAAACATAGCTAAGTCATGAGTGTCTTGTTTATTTACTTGCTTTTTTTGCCACAAAACAAGCTGATTTCTGAAACTTTGGCCCCCAGAGAACTTGTCACAATTTATATTCCCACTGGACGTGTATAAGAATAACTTTCTCTTACAGTAGCAGGGATTATCATTATAAGAAAACTGTAAATTTCATAAACAAAACTATCCTTTCAATTTGTTTAGATTGTACTCATAAATTTATGTATTTCTACAAAAAGTCTGAATATATACTTTATCTCTCTGTGTTATATAAAGATACACAGCTTTAAGTGGTCAATATTTGGTCACTAATGAGGATGAACATTTTTCAAGCTAAACAAGTACATTTCTTCTTTTATTGCTTCTTCATGTCACTTTCTCCATTTAAAAATTAGACATTGATCCTTTTCATCTACTTCTTTATTCTTACTATATGCTATGATGCTATGTGGTCTTGTATTTTTTTTCAGTTTAGATCAGATAGTTGACATAATTCTATGGCAGTGATATAATTCCTATATTCATATCCTTTCACCATTTTCTTCCTAACTATTGCTGATTGTATAATTCAGTCAAAAAGTTCCCAAATCTTCATCTTTCCTTCTGATTCCTGTGCACTGTGGCTTTGAAGCTAATATCACAGGCAATAGAATCCTAAGTCTGACTCTCTAGTAGGATAGGGTAGAGGAAACATTATCACACGTGAACTGCTCTCTCTCTTTGATGTCAGCCGTTGTCATCTGAATGAACCCGGGCTATTCTGTTGGGATGATGAAAGAGATTTGGCCTTATTACCCCAATTGCCTTAGGAGATGACAAGCCACCTTGCAGACTGGTATGTGACAACTAGGCTCACAGCTGACCACGGCTGACCAAGTCAGGCTGAGACCAGCTTAGATAGTCCACATCAGCAAAACCTTTCAGCTGCCCCCTGTAGTTGGTTGGGATAGAACACAGTGGTTGCTTCAGACCTCTAGATTTTAGGTGGTTGGTAAGATAGAAACACCTTTTTTTTAGAGGAACTGAGGTATAGTGGACAATTACAAACTTTTTTTTCTGGTCGGTTGTGGGTTTTGAACTCGGGGCCTTGGCTCTGTTCTGGAGCTTTTTGCCCCCTCAAGACAAGTGCTTTACAAATTTGAACCACAGTGCCACTTCTTGTTTTCTGGTGTTTAATAGAAATAAGAGTCTCATAGACTTTCCTGCCCAGGCTGGCTTTGAACCATGATTCTCAGGTCTCATGCTCCTGAGTAAGATTGCAGGCTTGAGCCATTGGCACTCTGCTGTTTTTATGTTTTGTTACTTTGCACATAATTGTGATTTTATATGTACTGTCTTTTAATTTTTATATTACTGTATTTGAACTGTATAGCCATATGGAAGTTTTTAATATTCATCATTCACTCATCATTTTATCCAATGTGCTAATGTTTGACTTTAATTCATCCCTGTTCTATTATTCTACTCATTCATGACTAAAAGCTACAAGGCAGTGTTATTTTAAAAATGTTTCTTTTATAGCCACCATTTATTTTTATTTGTACCATAATTTATACAAGGTGGGAAGAGAAGTACTTTCTTTTGTTGCATTTCGTTTGTTTTATGACTCCATGAGAATATGGGGTGTTTCATATTGGTTGAGATCACTGTAACTTTAGTACATTCATGGTGGTTTGTGTTTGATGAATAAAATTTACTTCCCTAATACAAGTCACAGAGAGTGAATAAATACTTCCCATTATAAAAAAGTCATTATTGTCTGAAGTTTTTAACATTGTAAATAGAACATTACATCAGAGCTCCAAATAAACAAACTAGCCAGAATTCCACATTTTCATTACAATAAACATACTTAGCCCCACATTGGCTAATATTTCTCTGATTTGTATCTAGCTTTTACTCCTGTTTATGCTGTAGGATGTAATGGCTAATGGTTAATACATTGCATTGTATCTTTACAGCTTTGTGTCAAGACTCAAAAGTATAGAATCTCAAGATTCTCTGTCAAATTATATTTTAAGATTTTAATCATTTAAAATGTGGGGTTCATATTTTGCTCTTTCCTTAATTTTCTGCCCTAAAATCATAAATGAGTCATTCTCAGACCCCCTGTTTTACTCATAGGTTTTTCTACTTTGAAACATTATTAACATGGACATTAGTCAGTTTTCTTCTTGCAAGTGTTGATGGAAAGCCAGCATGACTTTTCTTCCTTTGTAAGAAAGCAGAGTTTTTGTTTTGGCTTGGATATTCTTTTATTTATTTTTGTTTAATTTTTTGTGCTGGTCCTGGGATTTGAACCCAGGGCATGGACACTGTCCTTCAGTTTTGTTGTTGTTGTTGTTTTTGTTCAAGGCTAGTGCTGTACTACATACACCACAGCTCCACTTCTGGCTCTTTGGTGGTTTAGTTGGATATAAGTGTCTCATAGACTGCCTGGGCTGGTTTTGAACTGTGATCCTTAGATCTTAGCCTATTGAATAACTAGTATTACAGGCATGAGCCACCAACACCTGGCCTGGATACTCTTAGCAGATCTCTAGCCTCAATTTTTAAAAATGAAAATGAACAAGGATAGGATGATAGGGCCTGGTGTGACCAGTGTGGTGGTGAGCCTGCCTTCTTATTGGCATAGTCAGCCATTCAGCCCACTGCAGCTTTGCACTTTAGTTTGGTTTCATTTGTACAGTTCTGGGCAACATCGATTATCCATATGTTGGAGCTGAATCTTCACCATTTATTTTTCTTACTTGTCAACTTTCCTCATCCTTTTCCTTTTTTTTAAGGTGTTCTGGGAAAAGCTCACCAAGTTCTCTCTCTTTTTTTTTTAGTGTTGATTTTAGTCTTCACTGACTTAAATGCTATTTTATTTTTAGTTCCGTTTTGGGACTCTTTTACTCTCCAGGTTGTCTTATTGGCCTGTCTTATGTGAGTCTCCTACCCTGGAAGCAGACTTTGCACTGAGACCCAGTGCGTTTTCATGTGACAACAAACAGCCCTGGGGATGCAATATCAAGCTGGCTATGCAGCAAATAACTCAAGCCAAATCTTACATGGAACTCTGGGAAATGGTATAAATGCATGCTCCAAATTTGCCACCCAGGGCATGGAGAAGCAAGGGGATTTCTACTCCAACCCAGTCAATTACTGGTGCAGGACTTCACATTTCTCAGGACCTCAGGCAAATGGAGTTCTAGTGGCTTGAGGCAGACCCCAAAAAGGGTAGGCATTGGCCCTTGTAGAGAGGTTGGTAGGCAAAGAATATGTAACTAGGTTTAAGGGGCCAAGAGAAGAGTATTACTGTGAGCTATGTTAAGGTCAAAAAGAAAAATCGACTAGACTGGATGCTGCTTTAGAAAGCTGTGCCTGCCAGGCTGGGTAGTGACTGAATAACACTGGTTATGTACTCTGACCCTGTGTTTAAATTAACTTCGTTTTTGTCACTTCTTTGATGTATACCTTTAAAATCTCAAGGACTCTATTTTCCCAATGGTAAATTAGGCATGAAGGTTGGGTAGTTTTGAGAATATTTATGATACAAAGGAGATAGTACCCACTTAATAGCTAATAAGTACTCAAATATGGAGGTTCTTTTAAATGCAGCTGCGAATTTACCTTTCAAGGCTGCTTTGGCTCTATCTCTCATTTTATGATGTATTTCTTTTTTTATAATATTTCCAAATATTCTGGTATGTTTCTTGTTTCACTTTGAACTATTTTAAGAGCTGCCCAGCTGTCAGATCACTAGAGGAAGAAAGAAAAACAAACAAAACCCTGAAACAAGACCTCGGTATTTGTTCTGTGGCTTTTGATGTTTATAAGTGCTTTCCTCTTAAATGTAAAATCTTTTCTATCCCAGAGTAAACCTAGAGAAAGAATATTCTTCTCAGAGAGATAGTGTGATTTATGTAGGATTGCACAGGAGCCCTGTTCCTTCTGACTATTGCTTTCATGCTTTCCCACAGCCTCAGGTTCCTTCTGTGTGCTAGCCAGAATAATAGTCCCCAGAGCCATCTGTGTCGGTATCCTGAAGGTGCAAGGATATTGTTTCAATTTGATGAGTAGGCCTCTGCAGATGTACTGGATGAAGATGTAATGACCATGCAGGTGGGCATTATTTACGAGAAAGAGGCAGAAGCCTTAGAGTCAGCAATGAAGATGGATGCCAAAGGAGAGAGGGAGAGAGAGAGAAAATAAGAGGGAGATTTGGAGCTATAAGAATTGACTGACATTTTGCAATGGACAGATTTTCTTACACGCGGAGGTCTCTCAGGGGAGGAGGAAGTGTGCTGGAAGGGCAGCCTTCAGAAGATAGTCTCTAGTCCAGACAACACCAGCTCCATGCGCACCTTGATTCGGCTCTGTGATTCCTATTTGGACTTCTGACCTTCAGAACTGTAAGGCGCTAACTTCGTTATTTTAAGTCACTAAATCATGCAGAGCCACAGCATACTGACAGGCTTTGGTTAACAGACTTGCACTCATTCAAATGCTTTGGAAATTTAAAGATTGGTTTTCATTTTTTTTTTTTAATGAAAGGTACAGTGGTGGGAAGGAAAGGCAGAGGGGCAGGCAGACTCCTGCTCTAAGATCACAGAGTCTAGGTGCCAAGGCATTGGACTGGCACTGGCCTTTGTCTGTAGTTTGAAGTGGATGTCAGCTTTGCACAGAAGGTTGGAGTACAGATCATGCGCAGCTAGAGTGGAGATTCCAACAATACCTCTTCTCCAGGAGGAGGCGAGTAGAGTGCTGTCTGTGCAAAACACAGAAGCACACTTGGGAAGCACCTGGTGGCTGGAGGAGCCTGTGGTGTGGTAGGTGGTGACAGATGGTGGCTGTGGCTCTGTCTCCTTCCTCCAGGCACTCTCTGGTACCTCACTATGGCATGGTGGCCTTGCCCTGCATGTTCTTGGCGCCAAGGCCTCGAACGGAGAATGGCCAGCAGGTGGCCGTTTGATGGCTGCAAGGCTGTAGTTCATTTGCTGATTGATAAGCCCAGAATGTCAACAAAAATAAAAGGAGACCAGCCGTCCATGAGCAAGACCAGGTCCAGGGGTTGGGATAGGACAGGGGCTGGAGTACATTGGATGCAAACTTGGACAAACCTCGATGTGTAGAGTATCTGGTCTAGGTTGGTAACAGTTGCAGAGGGAAGATGGAGATGAGTGTTTTCATTTTATATTTTGAGTGGAAGGCCATGATTTTCCACTTCCCTCTTGATGCATCTTACTGTAGTGACGCTTGCTTTCCAGAATTTAGACCTGGATGGTGTTTGGTTTTCTGGGGGTGCTCTGGGGTACACATCTGGTCTTAGGTCCGTCTTGTGTAAACCTTTGGTGGCCTTATTGTTGATATCCAGACCCACATTTTCTCTACCATGCTGTGGCAATAAGTCACATAGCAAATGCGTTGATGTCCAGCCCACATAAAAAGTCTGATCAGCGGGTTTGGAACTGTGTTATAGAATAAGCTTGCCATATTCCTTAGCTGGCATGTTTACTCAACTAAACTAGTCCTGGCTTTCTAGTCTCTCTAGTCTCTCTTTCACCTTGTGCTGTGTGGACAGGGCCTGGTAGTCAGAGGCTGGAAGTGTTTATCTATTCCCTGGCATTTGAATGAATTATCTCACTTCATTATTCATGTCTTATTTATATAGCACATTCTGTGTGCCAGGCATTCTTTTAAGCACTTAAAGATATTAATTCATTTAATCTTCATAACAATCCAACCCAGCAAGTACTATTATTATGGAACACAGAAGCACAGAGATTAATCAATTTCCAAGGTCTTGAGTCTAGTAAGTAGCAGAGCTGGGATTGTAACATGGGTGCTTGGGGAAGATTTGGTCATTCTGCCGAGCCCCATGCCTGCTTGTCTCTGCGCAGGGTGGAAGCCACATTTTGTGTAGCTCCCTGGGGGTCTCTGATTGCTCCGTGACCATCATTGACAGAGGCCAGCCTGGCCTGTGCTCTGTCACTGTAGATTTCTCTCTGCTCACCTGTCGTGGTCTTGGAAGCTAAGATGCTAAGAGTGAGGCAGGAAAGGACCCTCTTCCTTCCTTCCTTGTTAAGAGGGCCTTGGCATTCTGCCAGCCATTCGGCAGACTAGCTCTAACACCTGAGTCAGGGCCTGGGCCGGGCCTGTTGCCACCCACAGATGTACCCAGCCCCAGTACTGACAAGGGACTGACCACAGGGAAGAGATCTAGTCCAGTGCCACCTCACTGCCCCTGGCAACTCCCAGCGTTTAGGATGACTGTCTTCATGGTCTCTGAAAGATCCTTCTGAAGTCTCATCCTCATTTCCCTGGCCTAGGGAATGTGTGAAACTCCTGACAAGGAGAGCTCTGTGCAGGGCTGGGCTTGCTGGTTGTGCTGTGCCTATTCCACATGGAGAGACACTCGATTTTTCCAATTCTGAGTGGCACTTGGGCCATTCTCTTGCTTTTACACATAGTGAACATCGTATAGATGAGCCAGGGTAAGTGCAAAGCACAGGGAAGTTAGAGACGAGCTGCAGTTCCTGCTGTACCAGGGAAAGCAGATAAGTGGGCAGTTGTGGCAAGGAGTGAGAAATGCTTTGGTAGCAGTAAGCAGAGTGAGAAGACAGGTTGCACCCTTAGGGGCGGATGAGAGTCAGCAGAGGAGGTCTTTTCCCAGAGCCAGTGCCTATGCTGAGCCCTTGTGAGTGAATGGAGGTGAACTGTACAGAATGAAAGAGGAGAAAAGGGAATTGTGGGATCAGTCTATGCAAAGGTATGGACAAGGAGGAAACGTTTCTCTGTATTACTCAATGTGACACTTGATCACATTGACGTGAAGGGTTGTCAAATCAAATTCATGCTTTGATGTGAGGAAGTGACATTTGGTGCTATAGCAGCCACCTTGTGATAATGAGGATATAAACCTGAGCATTACTGAGGATGTTTGGTAAAATTTCAGATATCCATAGACCTAAGCCTCTTTATGTTTCTTTCAAAAGATATTAATGGGTACAGCTCCAATCAGCAATTTGATCTTTATGAGCAATAGAAAGAGCTAAGCTATTGTTGAAGGCAGTTTAGTGTCTCTACAAATGTTTATGGCTGTGGCAGATGCCTCTGTGTGTGTGTGTGTGTGTGTGTGTGTGTGTGTGTGTGTGTGTGTATGTACATGTTTCCAGTTATTTTGCACTCTAGTTGTGTCCCTGCCCTCTCAATCGGACTGTCAGTTCCAATGGAAAGATGGATGCCGACGGTTTTCTGCTGTCCACACCTGGTGGAAGGCAAGTCTGATGAGCAGCTCGCTCCATAAGGAGTCCCGTTCCTGCAAACGTTCTCAGGTCACCCCAGCTCTCCTCATGCTCGCCCTGTGGCTTCGGAAAACTTTTAAAGTTCATCATTATTTATGAAGTTAATACTTATAATGAAAAGGTTTTCCTTTGATCCTGGAGTGTTTTCGGAGCCTTGGTGACCTATATTGCCGACGTACGCTGTGTACGAGGTGAGGCAGGGACCGGCTGGGGAATTACCCGTGTTTAATGAACACTAAAATTAGAATTTGACTGAAATCCACAGAAATGGCTCGACAGCAAGTTCGAGATGCCCCTGGGGAGCTGTGGGCAGCTCAAATTTACCCACAGGCGTTTTTGAAATTTTTTGTTGTTGTTGTTGTTTTGTTTTCGTATTTTTGAATCAGCACACTTGGCTCTTTTGAGGTGAGAAAGCTGCTTCTACTCAAAGGCCTGGCTCCCCTCACCCGCCTGCAGCCCATGACACTGGGCTTTGGGGACCTCCCCGTGCCTGGCGGGGGCTTTGTCTCATTGGTCATGCCTGCGTGAGCATAGTTCATGAGCCTCCTGTGGCTCATGTCCTGAGTTGCCAGCGGCAGTCTTCCTGGAGGACAGTTGTAAGAAAGATCACAGCATCTAGATGGGCCTGTGGTTGAAAGATGGCCTCTTGTTGAGTGGGTCCCTCACAAGAGATCTTGGGGTGAATGTCCAATGTAAAGTTTTGCTAGAAAGTCAACATTTTACTCTACAATGTGAGAGCAGGTTCAGAAAATACAGGAGCTTGCCTCAGCTTGTGTCCAAACCCAGGATACCAAGAGACAAGAAGCCTTTAACTGGTGACAAGAGACAGGTAGGAGGTAGAGCTTTAGTACAGCTGTCTCAGCTCACAGAAGCCCCGGGAGGGGAAGCAGTCAGGATTCAGGGGCAGAGCTGAGTTTAGAGTATGTGTATCATGCTGAAGTCCCTGCACCCAGTCTGGTCTAGTTGCCTTGGAATGATTATTTTTATATACTTGTGTAATTTTAAAACTCTGTTTCAGTTCTAACTTACATAAGCATTTGTAAAACTAATTGTTATAATAAAAAAGGAAAAAGTATATGCATTAAAGCATAATTATTCCCAGATCTCCATTCTCTAGTAACATTGTGGTATATGATATTCTATAGCTCCTCCTATTTTTATATAAGCATACATATATATGCATATATGTACATGTCTGTATAAATTTTATTTGTTTTATTTTACTTTTAATAACCCAAAAGATACAAAGGGGTTTCTCTGTGATATTTATGTGCATGCATGTAACATATTTAGATCAAATTTACTCCTCCCACCATTACTCTTTCTTAACCCTTACCTTATGTCTATGTAGTTTTAATGACCTATTGTATTCTACTCTGCAGTTTGTTTCAGTATTTAATAGTAAATAAAAAAAATCTCTATTTTTTATTTTTTATTGAGATTAAGTGATTACATAAATTTTTACAGTATTGTGGGACACTTAAAGTCACAAACACATTTTACCCTTCACACGGTATATTGTCATTATTGTAGTCTATAAAGCTTATGGACTCTACAGACTTTGACACTATACTTACTTTTTCCAACATTTCTTTCCATTTTTTTTTAGCGTAAGCTGTTCCCTCTTTCTCTCTCATTCCCTCCCTCTCATTGCTGCCCTTGAGTTGCTTAGTTCACTTTTATCAATGTCCATGACAATTGGTGGGCCCTCTGTTATATTTTTCCTGTTTCCCTCCGATTCTGTGTCCTCCTCCTAGCTTCCTTCAGATGTGCACATGTATATACCATTTCTGAGGTCAAGAACATGGAGTCATCTCGAAATGATACAACAAATTAAGAAGGGATCCTTTGTTTCATGAGTCCTGTTTACTTTGTCCTATCTCCTTGCATTTTGAATTTAACATCCACATATCAGGGAGACCATGTGCCATTTGTCTTTCTGATCCTGGCTTACCTCGCTCAACATGATTTGTTCTAGTTCCAGCCATTTCCCTGGGAATGTCATTATTTTGTCCTTTCTAATGGCTGTGTAATATTCCATTGTATATAGGTACAACAATTTTTGAACCCATTCATCTGTAATGGGGCATTTGGGTTGTTTCCATATCTTGGCTAAAATCTCTATTTTTTTTTTTTTTTGTCAGTTATGGGGCTTGAACTCTGGGCTTGAGCACTGTTCCTTAGCTCTTCAGCTCAAGGCAAGTGCTCTACCACTTGAGCTACAATGCTACTTCCGGTTTTCTGAGTGTTTATTGGAGATAAGAGTTTCACGGACTTTCCTGCCTGGGCTTGGCTTTGAACTGCGATCCTCAGATCTCAGCCTCTTGAGTAGCTAGGATTACAGGTGTGAGCCACCGGTGCCCGGCTATAAAATCTCTATTCTTGATCAGGTGTGGTAACACACACCTGTAATCTCAGTTATTTGGAAGGCACCGGTAGAAGGATTACTATCTGAAGCCAGCCTGAGTAAAAGTAAGAGGACCCTTATGTGAAAAACAAACTAAAAGCAAAGGGACTGGATTATGGCTTGGCTAATAAGCTGAAGACTGAGAGTCTATTTTGTGTATTAATTCTTACTAGTTCTCCCAAATATATTCATCATTTATTATTGGCCCACTCACCAGCTTTTTTAAAGCTTATTTGAAGGTATGTTTCCTGTCCATGTCACTAATCTGACCCAGCACATAAAAATCATGTGAGAGTTGCCTGGATCTCTGATTAAAACTCAGATTCCTGGGCCCTGGTTCTGGCGTTTCTGACCCAGATCTAGGTAGAGCCTGGGCACTGGAATTTCTAAAGCTCCTAGAATGAATGATGCTGCTGGACTGACGGCTAGGCTGTGAGTAGCTCTGTGCTAGTCCAAACTCATCCAGCTCCTGGTTTGCCTCTATCAACTCGTTTTCACCACTACATGCAGTCTACCCTCTGATATTTTTTATCTTTTGGAAACAAAGTGCATTGAATTTGTCACTTGAAGTCCCCCCAAAGTCCTTCTCATGGTTCATGGACAGTCTACCAGGCCCTGCTCATCTCCCTGCATTCTCCCAAGGCTCTCTTTCCATGGTTCTCTATCCTTGAGCCATCATGACCTTTCATACTCCTACAGCCCTGGGGGCTTTGTATGTGTAACAACTGCTCCTCATGTCCTCTCCTAGCACAGGCTTCTTTCAGAGCAGACACCGAGAAAGTAACCAGAGTAGAAATTGGATAGCTATTTTATGGACTTGGCGGCCTCTAGAAGACTTTGCTGGTCTTTTAGGGAGGAGATGCTGCAAACCCTACCTACCTCCTTGCTTGTTTGTGTTCTCCATGGTGAAATCAAAACTGCTGCTTTCCAGGAGGGACAGCATGGCATGGCTATGAGCTGCTCTCCAAGGTGTTTCCAGAGAGAGAATTGTCACTGATACATGTGGTCCACATTGCTCACCCTCTTGATTTTTACTGGTTTAAGTGGACTGAGCCACAGTGCGGTGGAGGCTGCACCATTCTGTCTGGCTTTGCAAACTCATCCTCATCCCATCAACTTCCCTGCCTATATTCAGCCTAATTCTTCTGGCTCCTCATCTATTCTTACCTTGTGGACATTGAAACCTGTCAGGAATGGGGGAATTTCTGATCATGCATCTACATCCAGCTAAAGCATAACTCATTGAGCCTGTTCAGACAGTTCAGTCTCTCACTGAAAAATAAGCTGGACCTTCACATTCCCACTTACACAGTAATCATCAGAGAAAGAAACAACCCTGCCCGTCACACACCCTGAAAGCACATGCATTTATTTGTTGACTATCTCTCTCCCCACTGGACAGTGAACTATGTAAGGCAAGGAATCATGGTGATTATTATTCTTTGTTTGACTTTTTTCTTCTGTAACTTTAGTGATTTGAACAGTATGTCTGATACAGAGCAGATGCTCATTAAACGTAGTATGGACGCCCAGTGCACAAGCCATTCTCTACTTTCCCTTCAGCCCTTCACATGCCCTCAAAGCTCCAGATTCCAAGATCCCATCCCCAGAGTGTCCCAAGTGTTTTCCAAAATCTCTGCCTTTTAGAATTTACTCCTGAAATTTCATATCCTTCCTCCTTTTGCCTGGTCTTGAAAATCCAGGCCCAGAGCCATTGTCACATGCAAGCTGTAAAGTGGCTTTAGTTTATCCTCCCTTGCATGGGATAAGACTCCTAAGGGCTGTGAGCACCATGGGGTTACCCATGGCAGGCTCTCCCACGAAGCATCAATAATCCATCCCCAAACCTCAGACATACTGCTCAGATATATTACCCAGGGGTCTGAGTTCTGCTATTTTAAACAGAAAAAAAGAGGTGGCATTAACCACCAGCTCCAAATCTTTACCCAAGTTCTTAGATTGTAGCTAAAATGAAGGAACATTTCCCTACATGGATCAAGCTTCTTGTTACAATGTCAAACATTTATAATTCTGTTGTGTAGCTTCCAGCAGCTAAAGGGGATGCTGGTGGTCAGCGGTCAGTGGTCTTCCCTTCCTAGGTGATTCTGCAAGACTCCAGTCCTTATGTTGACCCTCAGTTAATATCTGCATGTTATTCTGACATCCTACTGATTTAATTTGGAAGGTCACTCAATTCTTTATTTGTACTTTGTCTCAAAAATATGACATGCTGAGCCTTTAAGATGTAAGTATGTTTTTCTTTATAATCATGGATGGGTTTAATGCTACATTGGGAAATGGTTGCCTCCTATGAAGTTTCCTTATTAAAAACCATAGGTATTCCACCAGGGAAAGGTTTTCACCGGGGAGATATTTTTCCTGAAAAATATCTCGTGTTCTTTTTTCCTCAAACCTAGCTGATCAATAAACCACCTGGAGAAGTTTCTCTTTTAAATGATTCATAATGTATTCCCAGGGATTCAAATTCAATAGGTCTGGGGAGCTAGGGGTAGACCACAGAATTGACCCAGCTGTTTCGTACCAACAACCAGATCTTAAATCACTGTGTTACATAATGACATCTACCAGCTGGCTCTAGTATTTCCGTGACAGGTGTTCTGAGGTTTCCTTATGCCCATTGCCTGGACTTGAACAGGTGTATGTGTGAGTGACTTGCACTGATGCACACAGTAGGTCTTCCCTACATGCTATTTCAAAGTGTTGGTGGAGCCCTCTGACCCTCTGTGCTCACTGCAAGGCCCTGCATGTATTGCATCATTCCAGGCTATTTCTTGGTGAGGGAGCTGGGATAGCATTTTGTACAAAACATTCCTTTCCTTTGTCTTTCCTGAGTCAGGCAGGAGGGATGGTTTTGCAAGTCTAAGAGTTTCTGGAAGCATCTAAAAGCACAGAGTGAAGCCAGATCCTTGTTATAATTGCTGCTGTTGTCTGGTTTCCCGTATCCTCCTGTTTGCCCCCAGGCCAGGTCAAGCTACCGCTCCTAAGCTCTCACCTCCAGTGAAGCTTCCTGCCCTTGACCTTGGGGTCCCCCAGCTTGCTCTTCATTTTGCCTCCACAGCAAATTCAAGGTTGCCTCCGGGGCTCTCACCTTTCATTTTATTTTCATGAAATCCTTCTGGGGCTTCTATTTTTATACCCGTGTTTGAGGTGTCGAAGCTGTTTAAGATGAGGCCTTTGCTATGGTAGTAGCTCTCCTTGCAGGAACAGAAACTGCTGTCCCCATGTGGCCTCCTTGTGGCATTTACCTGGAAGCCTCAGGCTCAATTCCTCTTCTGTTTCTCCTCCTCTTCCTGCCATATGCACAAGTAAACAGGCCACTAGTGGGCAGGGGTGGGATGGGGTGGGTGGGAGACCTGAATCTGCCTGTTTGTTTTGTCTCCTCTATATTGCTATATTGACCAGTCTCTTGATGTAAGGTTTGCCAATAGGAAACTGCCACATGGTCCATGCAGAAAGCAGTTTGCTGGGGGCGGGGGGCAGGGGAGCAAACTGCCCTCCTGCAGGAGATGGAGGTGGGCAGAGAGAGAAGGGAAGGAAAAAGACAGAAAAGAGGAGGAGACTCGTGTTGAGCCAGATTATATAGAGAAAGGTAGGGGGCAGGGCCACAGTGGATGCTAAGTGATCTTCGAGCCTGGGGAACCTCTCACTGTGTTCATCTTTTACTTAGCAATTGATACCTAAAGTTCGGCTCTCCTGTCTGATTGAAGCATGTTTCCCTCCCACTTAGCCTGAGGAAGGCCCAATCACAGTTTAGATCTTCAATGTCACCTGCTCCAAGGAGTCCATCCTGACCACTTTGCCCCTTGGATGACCAGGGGATCCTTCTTTGTGTAACCACAGCCCCATTATTCCCTCCCTCCCTCCCTCCCTTCCTTCCTTCCTTCCTTCCTTCCTTCCTTCCTTCCGGAATTGAACCAAGGGCCTCAAGCTTGGTAGCCATGCACTCTTAACACTTGAGCTATGCCCGTAATCTTTTTCAATTTTTGTTTGTTCATATAGGGTCTCATACTTGCTCCTCAGACTGCCCTTAAACCATGACCCTCCTGTCTCTGCATCCCAAGTAGTTCGGAGTATAGGCATGTAGTACCTGCACCCATAACCTTCATTCTCTCCCCTTGACAGCACGAAGTAAGAAGGTACATGGTGGCCCTTTCTGGTTTTCCCCAGCTGCAGCATCCCCTAGGTTGGGGCAGCCCACTTCCAGGGGCTGTGAAGACTGCTGTTTTATGGACACTGAGAGGCATGCTTGCCCCAGAGCACCACACCAGGTGGGCTGAGACTCTGCCAAGCCGGCTGGCAGCCCTGCTTCTCTGGGCCCAGCCCTGTTCCTTTCCTTCCTTCCATAGGAATTGAATCGTAATCAGCATCTTGAACATCCAACTCTACCTCAGTATCAGTTCCTAGAAAACCTGCCCTCTGGCATCTCATTAATTTTCCCACTTCTTCAGTGAGGACTTGGAAGAATTTCATTCTGGGTCACCTCCCCACACCAATTGCATATCAGTGAGCAAATGTTGGAGTACATTTATTGAATGAGTGAATGAATGAATGAATGAATTGGGAGATTTCAGAGGAGATTCTGGTGCTAAATTTGCCCTTGACCTATGCTAGAGGTCAGATGCCCCCTCTCTGTTCCTCACCCCCATAACCTGAAGCCTGACAGCCCTTCTCCTGGGGGAGAACTGCACGTTAATTGCATCTTTCCAGCTCTGTTCTCAGTTACTGCTTGTCCTCAGGAAGGTGGGCAGGGGTGCTAAGCAGCCTGCAACAGACAACCCCTTTTATTCCTTTTGACGGCCTGGGGAGGTTTGATGGGGACATTTCCATAATCGATGAGGGAGCCCTGTCACCCCAAACATGGAGTCTTTAAAGAGAATAGGTTTATGTAAATTAGATATTGATGGAGTAATGATTAATTGGCTCTGAGCCTTTGTTAATATGCAATTGTAGTAACAGAGATACATTTATAATTATTTCAGTTAATTGTTCAAACAAGCACTCAGGACTTAATTGTACAGAGTAATTGGGAGCCTTGGTATTAGGATTATTTCTTTCCAGAGAAAAATCAGAGTTCTTTAACCAGTTGGATTCCTGTGTGGAGGGGTATAGGTGAAGTTCTGTTCTACAAAGCCCTTTGACTTCTCCAGATTGGAAGGTACAGTCACATCACCTCTGGTCTGGCCTTTGCAGAGGCGTGGGGATCTGAGAATGTAGATGGAGAAAGCTTCTAACCTTGCCCCTGCCAGACCTGTGCGGTTTGGCCAAGTTGGCAGATGACCAATGCAGAGTAAATGAGATTCAATCTGGGACCTAAAAAAATTAAACCCTAGGGAAAAAAAATGTAATGTTCTGAGGTAACTGCAGAAGGCACAAGGGATGAGTTACCATAATGGTAACATAATGGCTAAGTGGCTAATGTTGAGATTGTTTGTTATTATTTTCATGGTAAGGTTGAGTGCAGTGGGGAACAGTACCCAAGGATGCTGGTACCTGGGGACAGTAGAAGGAACATGAGCAAGGTGGCTGAGGTGAGTCCTTCCTCATTCTTTTAGGAGCTTCCTGTCTGTTGCTCCTGAGGCAGTTGACTGTAGTTCAGCATGAGTGGTCCAGGATCTTGGTGGATGGTGCTTTACATCTCCGGGGCAAGGGTTTCATGTTGGAAGATGGCAAAAGAAATATCGTGCAGTGATTGTGAGGGTCCTCGAGTGCTGCCTGGTACAGAAAAAACGCTCACTGCATCAATGAATGAGCAAGAAAGTGAATTCATGGCCCTGGGCTTTTGGGGTTTACATGCTCCCCTCTTCTCTTAGTCTCTTTTTCCCTCCCCTTCATTTCAACATCACTTTCTTCTTCTTTCCTTTTGTCTCTCTCTCTCATCTGGTCAGGAGACTGGATATCCTCATGTGTAGCTCATGAGTTATTGGGAATGCTGTCTGAGATTGAGTTGAGAGAAATGGAAGACTCAGATGTCCAGGACATGGTCAAGTGCTTGCTCAAATGGACATCTATCTGCCCATAGTTTTCTGTTTCTCTTCTTCTATTTTGTTTTCTTTTTCCAAGGGAGTCTCTGCTTGTCTTAAGGCTGAGAGGAAAGTAATCCTGACTGTGACTCCTTTCTTTTCCTGGGTCCTTATGACTGTCCTCCTTTACTTCAACCTGCCCATTCAGATCAGGTAACTTTTCTCCCCAACATGTTTCAGAAAGAAATCCAATCCCCAAAGAAGCAGCAGCCCCTCAAGTTAATTTGTTTCCTTGTCTTTTGCTGGCAGCTCTACCATGCAGTGGCCTTTGTCAGCTTTGGTGCTGCCAGGCTGCACCTGAGAGGCCAAGTGCATAATTACCTTTCTGCAAATGCTTTTCTGGGGGCTTTGCTGACAGCTGCAGACATGGAGTGTTCTTGGGGTGTTGTTCATCTGCCTTGACCCATCCTATAACATAGAAACTGGTTCAAACCCACACTCTTTTCCCATCTTGTCATATCCAAACCCCCACTTCACTGGAGCTTCCTAGAGCTGGGAACTTAGGAGCCTTTACAGACCTACAATCCTCAACTCCTCCTCATTTATCTCACTGTTTCCTACCAGAAAAGGTTAAAAACAGGAAGCAAAGACTACCTCCTACAGGTACAATCCAGGCGTCTCTCTCAGGGGCCATTCTCCATACCACCCAGAGGAAGTGCTGCTCTTCTCATCCACCAGGTTTTCAGTGGAGGAGCCAGTCTTTAGGGGCAAAGCATGAAGAATATTGGTTGCTATAGGAGGTTAGGATTATATATTAATTGCAACTCTCTGGCTTGAAGAAGACAAACATTCTCAATCTGAAACCATGATGGAAGTTTGCTAATTAGTAGGACAGAAAGTCCAAGGGCTGTGATTCCAGGCATGGCTGGATCCAGAGACTCTTAACTAAGGTGTAAAGACCCTTTCCTTGGCTCTGCTTTCCTTACCTTGGCTCCTTTCTCATAAGTGGGGTGGCTGCCAGTAGCATCATGACAGTTTCTCAGTTACTCCAGAAGAACACTACATTATTTTTTTATGGCTTAATTTTTAAGCCCTAGATTGGATCTCATTTACTCTGCATGTTGGTTGGCCATGCCTGATTAACACACAGTTCTACCTAGAAGCCAGATATAAAGCCTGTCTGGTCAGAAACACCTGATAAGAGGGTATAGGCAGGCTACATGGATGGTAGTTAGCAGCAGCATTTATTTCTAGAAGTAAAGTGTTTCTATAACTTTTCACTGCATGAACACATTATCTATGGTTGCTACATGTACTTAGTAAATTGCTCCTTTTAGTCAGTTAGCAAGTGCTTTTTTTTTCTATTTCTATACATAATCTTTGTTTATTTTGTCTGACATCCCTATTACCATAATCTTTCTTATGCTTATTGATTACCTAGTGTACTTATCTTATATCTATTTAATTTCAACCTCAATATTGAAGATGCATCTTATATAGACAAAAATATTTGTGTCTTGATATTATTCTGACAAAGTCTCTGACTTTTGAATTTGGAGTAATTATTCCATTAGTGCTCAATGTAATTATTGCTATGGTTACATTTAGGTCTTCTGGTTTCCCCTTTGCGTTTTCAGTCTTTTATTTATTTTTACTCTTCTGTTTTCTCCCTTTTCTACTTTATTTGAAGTGTTAGAATATATATTAGATTAGAAAATATATAAGAATATCATGTTAATTTATCTGTTGGCTTTTTTCTTTGCTAATTTTTAGTGGTTTCTGTAGATACTGGAATAAATCCTATCTATATTCAGTCATATAGAGTCAATAAGGTAACACTTCAAATTCAGTGTATAAAATATTGATCTGTGTGGATCTATTTACACTCACTATATTCTTTATGTTACACCTGTCACATATATATACATACATACATATACATATATATATAAACATGTAGTTATATGACATCTATATGTGTTTAAAGCCCAAGTGCAATATTATAATAGTTGCTTTAAAGCAGAGATTGGCAGACTATGGCCTTTAGGCTAAATCGGACCCAACACCCATTTTTGCAAGAACAGTTTTTACAGGAGCACAACTGTGCTCCAGTGTTTACATATTGCCTATAGCTACTTTCAGGCAACAGCAGCAGAATTGAGTATTTGTAATAGAGATCATGTGACTCATAAAGTTTAAAACACTTACTCCCTGGACCTTTACAGACAAAGTTTGCTGTCCCTTACTTTCCTCGAGTGCATTTTAAAGACATTAAGAGGGAGGAAAGGCCTTTTACAGATCCCCAGGTACCTCTCATGTATAGAACTCTTCATTTATTTGTGACTATCCAGATTTCCATGTAGTTTTCCCCCTCAGCCTAAAGAATTTCATCAGCATGGCTTATAGTACAGATCTGTGCAGTCACACTAAGTGCCTGTGCCCCTTTAGAGTCATGCCACATCTAGTTATTTTATATTTTGGGTAGTTAAAAGGGGAACAATCTTGTATATAGAATAATTCTGTGGGACTGAGACGGATCCTCTCACAGCCTTGGGTGGGTGAATTCTGTGTTATTAAGCATCCTTCATCAGGAACCAATATTGGAAACAGAACTCTGGATTAGAGGAAGATCTGGCACAAAATGGGTTGTAGAGGGAGTGGCACTGAGTACCATCAATTCTATGAGACTGTGAACACTGAGGGTGGCTTTCCAAGGGACTTCCTCTGTTGTTGTGCCATAATAGTTATTAATATTGTGTGGATGACTCTCTGCCAGGTATCACACGGAACTTATTAGGCAGTCATCTCATCACATCCTCATGAAAACCCTCCCAATATGGGTGTATTGTCCCATTTTGTAGAAGAGACCTAGAAGGTGGGAAGGATGAGTTAGGTGCTTAAGGCCACACACGAGGGTATGATGCCACAATCAACCCAAGAAGCCTGATATTAGAACCTTTACCTATGATCACCACTCTTCTCTGGCCTCTCTTAACTCTTCCTGTCTTATTATCACTTGTGCTTTTCTGTTTGGAGAGAACAGTGTATTTGTCCACACATGGGATGTGCCCAATCATCTGGGGGTTAAGATTTGAGTTCATGTGAATTTCCTAGGGCAGGTACTTAGAGTAGAAAAAGAGTGGAAGGCTGGAGGAGGTCAGGATAGTAGAGATGTGATTGCCAAACCTCAGGCTGAGTGAGATGGGGTTAGGAAGGAATGGGCTGGGTCCTGGGCAGAGAAGACACTGGAGGCTTAAATGAGAAAAGATGAAGTCATCAGCAAGAGACAAAATAATGGGGAACAGAAATCAGTACCCTCAACATGAAAGAGACATGTTTCAGGGGCATGGTAGAGATATGCCTGCAAGATGCTAATGTACTTTCAGACAGTCGAGGGTCAGGCACCCTCTTTCCCAGCCAAGAGCTTGGAACTGAAACCTCCCCCTCAAGGATTCAGCGCCTTGAGTTTGGCCCCAGATCACAGGTGCACTATAAATCCTTATTGAATTAAATTAAAATATTCAAGGAGCCAGTTACTTAGCCAGGCCATTCTCTGCTGTCAAGGAAGAATTTACTTCACAAGACCTAGACTTTGGTAAATGGGACTGTACTTTCCTTGGCTGGTCTGTGCCCTTATTTAAGATGCTGCTGGTATTTGCTGACCTGTGTTGGGAAATGGGTTCTTATTTGGGGGTGGGATGTAGCCTAATAGTTTGGGAGGAAAGAGGCTCTGAAAATAATTAGTATACACTCTGGTCTCTAAATTTCTCTGGATCCTTGAAGTATACACTTGGTCCTTGTTAGTCATTTTTGTTGGAAGTACAATGACTTTCACATCAACACAGTTGCCTCCTAGACTATCTGTCTTAGGAGGCGGGAGATATTCACAGAACGGGCACAGCATCCTGTGCACATGTTCTTTCCTTCTCCCTCTTGGATGTTATCTGTTACAAGCATCATTTTTAAACTAATGTATGGTTGTACAAGAAACAAAGTGCCTGGGACTAGCAATTGGCCATCAGAGGCTTATCTTTAGCTTATGACTTCCTGATAAGCTTTTTCTTTTCCTTTGTCCTGATCAACAACAAAACCCATTCTGCTCTAAATAGAAAAGATGCTCTCTCTCTCTCTCTCTAGATACCTGAAGCTCAGATGTAGTAGCCTATTGAGGCCAATGACTACAGATTTCTCAGAAGACAGCAAGAGCAGTGCGATTGAGCACTGTGATTCAGTGAAGGGAGAATTTCAGGAGACATTTTGGTGGTTGCTAGGATACTCCATCACTACCTCAGTGACCCCTGCCTCTTGCACTCAGTTTTCACAGATAAAAAGTAGACTTCTTGGCACTGTGACTCAAGTGGTAGAGCACTAGCCTTGAGCTGAAGAGCTGAGGGACAGCACCCAGGCCCAGAGTTCAGGCCCCACGACCGGACCCCCCAACCCCCCCCCCAAAAAAAAGTAGACTTCTCTGACCCTGCCAGGTTGGCCTCTGCCAACCTGTCACCTCTTCTTTAGCAGAGGTGACAACAGCCTTCTCCCTCCCTAGGATAGGTCCAGTCCTGAGTATTTCTTATCCACATGACAGCATGGCAAAGTGCTCAGGGAGTTATTTAAAATTGTTCTAGATATAGTCTTGGCCCACCAGCCAGCACACAAGCTGCAGACTTTTTTATTAGTCTTCTGAGCTGGGCTTTGAAATCCCACCAGGTATAATTACAGTAGAGTAGGTTCGGTCTGCTTAATTATGTAAGGTTCTTTGCTAGCCCAAAGTAACGACTTCTGCAGAGGTGCTGTGAAAGATCGAACAAAGTTACAGACTCCAAACACTTGGACAGATAGGAGACTTCATTGGTCTGTAAGTTATCAGTAAGTACTCCCAACAAAGGAGTGAGACATTGCCATTTAATTCATCTCCAGTACTTCAGTGTAGAGCCAAGCCATAATCCTGTTCTGAGGATAGTCATATGTTTCTGTTCAGCTTTATAACAAAGTTTTTTTTTCAGAAGGCATTGTACTTCTTTTGCTCCTTTTTCCCCACCACATGTTATTATTTCTGTATATTTAAATGAATAAGTAAATGTCAATGACACTAACATTGAAGATACTTCTATATAACCTAATGATAGTGAGCTCTCTCGCCCTCCCTCCCTTGCTTCTGTCCCTTCTTCTCTTTCTCCTTTTTTTCCTCAGAAGTACTGGGGTTTGAACTCAGGGGATCACACTTGCTAGGCAGGTTCTCTCATACTTCAACCATGTCCCCAGACCTTTTTGCTATCATAAATTTCCAAATCAGATCTTGGGTTTTGCCCTCGATCACAATCTTCCTATGTACATATACAACATAGCTGAGATGAAATTAATGAACTAATGAGCAGCTTGTAATTGATTGAAATGCAAGTCTTGCTACCTTTGTGCTTGGCTAGCTTTAAACTGTGATGCTCCTGATCTCAGCTTCCTGCATAGTTAGGATTATAGTTATAAGCTACTATACTTGGCTTAATGATCTTATTTCTTATACCATACTTATAAGGAATTTACACAGATAAAAAATACCAAACTAACTTTTATGCAGTTGAAATTTTGCCCTGAGGTATTATAAAGACATTTTAATGATACTATATACCTTATATCCTATTTTTACAAATATTTTATTAAATTTTACCCAAATATTGAACATTAATACTGCTTCCAAAGATTAGCTTTAGAGAAAATGAAATCAACTTAGACATATAATTGTACATTTTTGTTTCTGTTAGATTTTATCTTTGAGTAAAGTCACAGCAGTAGAATGATTAACTTAAGGAATAAGACTTTTTATTCTCCTTTATGGATGTTACCCTAATAGTTTTCAATGTGATTGTTAAAATTTACAATGAAAGAAAGAATGAATGACACTGAAAAGTCAGCAGCATTTGGTGCTGAATTTCATAAAATCTTGGTTTTAGAAGGTATCTCGTTCTTGCCTAATTTCCATATATTTAGTTTCTCTTCAAGATTTTGATCTTCTTTCTAGCAACAGCGAACCTGGCTGTTCCCAAGCTAATCAAACTCAGAGTGTTTCCTTGGCTCAAATACATGTACAATCATTTCTCTAAGTGCTAAGAATTCTTGTAGCTTTTCATTCCATGAGCCAGACACGCAATAGAGAAGGCACGATTTAGGCAGCAATGTGATATTATTCATCTCTGTAAAACACAGGGTTACCTTTTCCCAAATGGAAAAAAAAGGTTCTGCATGACTTCTTTTCTCCCATTGGAGAAATCAGCTGTGTGTTCTGTTGGTAATGCAGTGGAAAGTTTGCAGGCTTCATTGGGTGGTCCTCAGCAACATCTGATTGCAGACCACTATCTCTTGAAAGAATATCATCCTATGGGTTATTTTTTGCCTTCCTCTCCATTTCTTCCTCCTCATGTAGCTGTTCTTTAGGAACTTTTGTTTCCTCTTCTGCATTCCCTGTCTGGAATGTGGGCTGCTCCTGGGTCATTGTCTTAGGTCCTCTTCTTTTTTGCTCCCCGGTCTGTCAGCCTCATCCACACCAGAGACTGCTTTACTCTATGTAGTGATTCCTACATGTAACGTCACCACAAACCCTGAGTTCCTGATAAATGGGCCCTATTTGTTTTGGGCACAATTTGGCTAATTCTAATATGATAACTCTTCCCTTGCCAATCTTCCAAACCTCCTTATGGAAGACTTCATCTTAAGACAGTGCACATCTATCCATGCATTCAGGCAAATAGAAACTAAATGGTCTCCATGATATCATCCTAATTTAGCTTTTCTAGGTTGGCATCCTTGTTGATTACATCCTAGACACCTCTCAGCTCCTTCTACTTTTCCCCTTAGCCTTGACCTCTTCCCCTGTCCACTCCCTCTCCTCATTTGACTCTGCTCAGTAGAGGTATGGCCTCCCTCAGATCGCCAGCCTTGGGCCATGATCCTTCTACCTATACCTCCTATGTAGCTGATATCACAGATATATTCCATTATCACATTTTGTTTATTGGTTGAGATGGGTTCTCCTTACTTTTGCCATGATCCCCTGAGTCTCTATCTCCTGACTGGCTGGGATGCACTGTGACTGGTGCCTAGTGGATATTCTTATGCTGGCTCATCTGTAGAGTCTTGAGTCTAGCATAGGAGTGAATTACAGAATTATACTTCTCTGCCCAATTTTTTGTTACACATGGCTCAGCTCTAGGTGGACAATCAGAGAGGCAGCTAGTTGCTGACACGTTTCCCTCTGATGTTCAGTCTTCATGTTTAGATTTCTTTACACTGTGCTTAAAAGTACTTTCAAATATCATTTATCTCAGGCAGCAGCACATCTTTAGGGAAAAGGAATCTTCGCATCAAAAATCAGAGTAGTAATTTAAAGCTCAGAGGTCTATGGCTGTGAAAGTAAATTGAATTGGGAATGGGATGCACGACAAACTTTTCAAAAAACCAAGAGCTAGTCATTCAGGAAGCCAACAAAGTTATTTTCTTAAGCAAGGCTTTTCAATGGCTTCCATTTTATTTATGTTTTTAATGCTCCAGTGACTAAAAATGGCAAACACATTTTATTTATGTAAAAAGAAATCACTTGCATGCAAAATTGCAGCTGCTTGTTATAGGTATACAAATGAATCAAAGCCTGGGAACATGCTGGAGTTTTCTTTCTTTTAATGGAAATCTTGACTCTTCAGTGTTGAGTTGAGAATCCCTCATTCAGTGGTATCTTGGAGTTTTCACTGGACCTGTGGCAAGAAGTGACAATATCCATGTCCTACAGGGGTAGTCAGTGTTCCTGCTTTTGAGAATTGTCTTTCTTGATTAAGCCAGAAAATAAAAATAATGAGAAGTAAGATTTTTAGTAAGTCAATTGTTTGATATTATTTGGCCTATTTTTCCCATTCCCCATATCTCTGTTTTTTTAATCAATTAATTTTTTAAAGAACATATTCAAAAAATAGAAAAAGTGACTTGAAAGAAGTTGTTCATAATAGTTCCAGAACGTATTTGGTGCTTCACTTGTTTTTGGTGATTTACAAGGGAAAGAAAGGCAGACTAGAACAATTGTTTTATAAAGAAGAGCTTATAATCACTAACTTTCTAGAGCATTGTCTAGACATGTTTGTTTATTTTTGTTTGGAGCAGGTAGGGCATAGACCGGAGCAACGGGGAGATGGCTCTAGGCCCTCAGTAACAATGGTCCCACACCGGAAATCTCAGCCACTCAAGAGGCAGAAGAGGAGGAGGATGGTCTGAGGCCATCCCAGGCAAAGTTAGTGTGAGACTCTATGTTGAAACAAACTAAAAAAATGGACTCAAGGGCAAGCATGTGTCCTGAGTTCAATCTCTAGTAGATGGATGGATGGATGGATGGATGGATACTCTAGAGTAGTCTAGAACAAGATGGAATCTAGGTCAAAACCTTATCCTAATCTTCAGCCTTCTACCCTGGGGAAGAGGCTTGTCTCAGCAGTACAGGCTGCAGAGAAGGTTGTTAACTAGAAAAACTGTTTTCTTGTACTCAGACATATAATCTTAAATTGTTCTTAACGAGGGGTGCCAATACCCTCCCTGATTTGGTCTTGTCTGTTAAACTTAGCTCCCAGGTGACATTTGGATCCCCCACAACTGCAGCACTGGGGAGGGGACTGCTATTGGTGCATAGTGGGTAGAGTCCAGGAATGCTGCCAAGCACCCTACAATGCACAGGACAGTCCTCACACATTATCTGTGACCCAAATGTCAATTGGACCACCATCAAGAGTCCCTAGTTTAGTGAGGCTATGTTGCAATTGCTGTAAAGGCTGTCACTTTCAGAAAACACTTGGGCACACTGTGTGGGGACAGAGAGGGAACTGCATGGTTTTATCAGTGAGGAAACCGAATCATGTAGAAAGTCTTCAGAGCTAAACTAGAGCTTGGTTCTCTGAATCAGAGCAGGGGACAGTGACTAAACTCACAGTTCTTGTGTGCAGTTTCACACAATTCTTGTGTGCAGTTTGCACAGGATGGATGATGAAGTTTTTGCAACATAGAGAAGAGCCCTGAGCCTGCTAGGTCATCTTGGTCTTGGTATATAACCCCTTGCATCAACTTTGACTGAAACAAGAACATTTCTTTGCATTACTTCTGTGGTTCTTTTCATTGGCAACTTTTAAGACTCTTAGTTGCTCACTAATTTTCTGCTTCCCAAGAAAGGATTTTAGGCATATAATCCTTGAATTTGCATTTCTTTCCCCTAGATTTTCCCGTCACCTAAGAAGAGTTTTCAGTTGCCTCTAACAAACTCTTCTCTAGGGGGCTGAGAAGGTGGTTCAGTGGTAGAGCGCTTGCCTTGCATGCATGAGGCCCTGGGTTCCATTCCTCAGCACCACATAAGCAAAAAAAGCTGGAAGTGGCGCTGTGGTTCAAGTGGTAGAGCACTAGCCTTGAGCTGAAGAGCTGAGGGACAGTGTTCAGGTCCCACAACTGGCAAAAAAAAAAAAAAAAACCTCTTCTCTAGGTATTTTTTTCATTGTACATTCTGAGCCATGCTCAGAGCTCAAGTTCACAGAGCTCCTGAGCAGTCAAGATGCTTGTCCACAGATGGGTGATTCCCAATCTGGAGTTGGTTCCCAGAGATCTTCCAGCCTTGGATGAGTACTAGAATCAGAGGGGTAAGCAGTTCAAACTTCAGATATACCTTTGCTGGCATATGAACTGTATGGTCAAGGTATTTGTCTTCTTCTCCTTTAGGCACTTTATAAATAGATTTGGGACAAATGGAGGGTTGGATATTACTTAATTAAATTCCTGAGGACAGACTGGACCATCTGACCTTTAGTAATCCCCTGGGATAGGGAAGTAATCTTCTCCAGGGTTCTGGAGACTATAGCTCCCCAGAACAGCTCCTCTTTCTGCCTTTTTCTTCTTTAAACTACCCACACATATGGTGCTTGGCATTTACTAAGCTCTGAGACCTGGTTGTCAGTCACTGGTGCTGGAAGGCAGCTAAAACACTGGGAAACTAGGTCTGCTTCTTCTTCTCCTGGTTTCTACGTTGCTTTGCTCAGTTTCATGCAGAAGGAAGTCAGTTGTGGACCAGCTTTGGTAATTCAGGGTGTTATGGGTTGCATTGCTTCCTCATTGCTTCTAAAGGTCCTAACATTTGATATGCATGTATCTGGCTGTATTTGGAAATAGGGTTTTTGCACTTGTAATCAAGTTCAATTGAGGTTGTGCTAGATTTAGGTGGGCCTTAACCCAATGGCTGAGGGAAAAATTGGAAAAAGAGATATATTCAGAGAAAATGGCTTGTGATGACAAAGGCAGAGATGAGAATGGGCAAGGAATGCTAAGAGTTGCTTGTTGGATGAGAGACCTAGAGTACGAAGTTCCCTCAGCCCTTCCGAGGGAGTACAGTGCAGGCGATGCCTGTATTTTGGACATCAGAACATGACTTTGCGTTGTTTCATTCCCTCACTTTGAGGATAGCCTCAGGACTCTTACACCCCAGGCAAAGGGTCTGAGAGTTCCTATCCCTTCAGCCAGATCAGGACATTTATGACTGAAATAAATCCAGGCAGGAGCTGGACAACTCAGCAGGGTCAGACAAAGGATGTCAGTGCAATGCGGCAGCTAATTCTGCACTCCCTTAGAGACAGGGGTGTGACAGGAGGTAGCTCTCAGAGCCATAGGCATGAGCCCTCCAGGATGGACTGAGTGAGGCCTCTCAGTCTGGGATGCTTAGGACTTAGGATACTTCAGTGGGGACCTGGGCCAGCTTCCAGACAAGGCCCTCAGGACGTCGCAGCTGACTTCAGGTATCCTCCAGCGAGCCAGCACAAGTACTCCTCTTTAAAGCAGATCTGGACACAGAGCCAGTGTGCTGGATTCTCAGTCTGCACATTTTCTTTCTTGGGAGACCTGATTTGATCTTGTCTGTTAAACTTAGTCCCGAGTGCACAGTATATGCTCCATAAATGAAGTATAAATGAACTGATGAGAAAGGGTTTTTTTTGAAAAAAATTATATTCTTAAGCAATTAAGAAAGGAGGCAGCTTATTTACAAATGTGGCTGCTTTGGTTCATTTTGAGAATGTACCAAAGAAAAATTTAAGGAATCCTTAGGTACTAGAAAGTATCTATATACACTCAAAACAATTCAAAACTCCTAGACATGTACAACACAGTGAGCCTTATTGCACCCTACGAGTTTTAATGAACAGTAATATCCCAATAGGGGTGAATCAATTGTACCAAATGTACTAATGCAATGTGGTAATTTTTTTTAAAGGGAAACTGAAGGGGAGAGGGAAGAAGCTATTGTACAGGTACATACTAGTTGCCGTTCAATTCTGAAAACCTAAATTTGCATGAAAAACAAAGTCTAATTAAAAAATATGTCACAGCCAAGCACTCTGGTGACAATAGACTACAAGACTTAAGTCCAGCAGGTGTGGGGTATTTGTTGCAACAGTGACTTCTGCATGGTAGGTGGCTTTGGAGAAGAAAACCGTTCATTGGTCCCCATACTGCAGAGTGTTGTAACAAAGCGTCATCTTGAGAGGAAGTTATTGTTTGAGACTGAGCTAGTCTAGGGACCTGAAAAACTAGGATCAATTACCAGGCATAATATAACATTGACTATGAAGATCTTGTCTGCTCCTTGTACCATGTAATGTGTTTTTGTCCATATAAAGCCTACAGGCTGATTTTATATGCCAAAGCCTGCATGGCAAGGGATTAAGGAGAAATCAGTAATAGATTCAATAACAAATGTTCTAAATCTTGTGCCTCCATTTCTCCCCTATATGTATATGCTTAACTCTGATACAATCTGAAGATTTGTTGACACAATCTTGTATCATTTTTTCCCCAATTACTTAAATCATTACTTCAGCTGGAAAGCAGTATTCTCCCAAGCACCATGATACAGATTTTGATTCTTATTTCACCGTTTTGCTATTCAGGGAAAATCTGGAGACTCAAGTCTAGCAAATGTGTTATGTATGATTCAGTGGCCTGCGAGTGTCCACAGGCTTCCCTTCCCCAGGAGCCCATCAAAGAAGCTATATATGGAAACATCAGGAGAGCGTCTCTTCTGGAGACATCTCTAGTTCTTTATGATGGAAAATAAAATAGTGAGTATGGAAGGCTAGAGACCATGGGTTGGGAATCAATTTAGGAATGATGGTCAAGTTGGTTTATATAGAAATATAGCCATAACTAATGAGGGAGAGAGGAAGGGAGGAAGAGCGACTGAGGGAGAGAGTTCTAAATGGACTTGAGAGGGAACAGGGAAAGACACTTTGGAAGGAAATGCATATAGTTTATAGCAAGTAGAAACTAGGAGGAGAGAAAAGGGAATTCGGGAAGTTTCTAGTCAGAGTTAGATATCAGTCAAGGGAAATGAATGAACCGTATGGCTCTGTGTTGTCCTCCACCCTGCAGTGGTTAAAATGATATGCTTCTTGGGAGCTGAAATACCTTTAGGGTCTCTGGAAGGGGTGCAAAACATTCTAGAAAAAAGCTATTTGATTATAAAATATATTACCCAATTCATTAGTCCATATGAAGCATGGTGATTTACTGATGAAGATGTGGGACCATGGGCAGAGAACATAACTAGCCAGTGCCTTCCAGTGTAGTATGGGGGCAACTTTCTGGCTTCTGGAAAGTTAGACTGGGAAGAGCACAGGATAAAAGGCACCACCCAGCCACCCAGCTGCCACCACCCAGCTGTTCTTGGATGTTATGTACTGCAGGTATCATTGCTACCAGAACATGGGTGCAAGAGTGTTGACACATGTTCCTGCTCAGCATATCTAGGAGTTGGCCATAATCAATAGAGCTCTGACCTCAGCACCTCTCCGACACGGAGATAATTACTGTAACACCCATCTGTTAGTATCATTCTGGTAGTTCAGCCTTGTGGAATAATACCATGTGGAATAAATGCCATGCCAGCTAACAAGAGCCATCTGCTTGTTAGTGTGTGCTTCTGCAACTAGGACCTATCTATAGAGATACTAAAGCTCCTTGGGGTAAAGGGCTGAGAACTGAGGTTCAAATGGGGAAACATGGGGCCAACATCCATCTCAAAGAAACCATCCCAAAGGGTTGCCTTTGAGAATAAATCTTTCTTTTCTTTTCCTTAAAATTTGTTTTCATGGCTATTTCCTTTGGGTTTAGAACATGTCTTGCACACAGAAGGCACTGGGTATAAATTTGTTAAAAGATAGGAACGAATATCATTCATTAGGCTGGAAGTTTCTGAATGGCAGGAGTGTCCCATCAGCTTTGTAATCAGCTTAGAGAACTGAGCTGATACTGGTTATGTATGGTACTGAGTAGATACTTGTACAATAGATGGAGTTAGAAGAAATCCACCTGACTCGATCCAAGTCAGTACCTCCATGTAGTGGGCAAGAACCTAGCATATCCAGCCAACCATCTGGTCCAGTAGTTACTGCAGCTGCTACCTGGCAGACAAGACTTTCATATAAAGACCCAGTAGCAGAAATCACAGCAGTTCCCCAAGCTGACATCTGCCTGGCCTGCCAAGCCATAGCCTTGTTACACAGAATCTTGCCCAGTGTGACCCTTTCCAGGGACCAGGACAGTGGAAATGGCCATTACAGTCGAACATGGCTCACTGTCAGGGAAATAGCAACAACAGGAGCCACAACCACTATCATCAAGCTGTCTGTCAGCATCGGCCTATTGGCTTCCCAGGACACCAGGCCTAAGTGAGGACCATGGACTGGCTCAGACAGACAGGGCCCTGGTACTCATTGGGGGCTGTCAGCAGAAACCCAGAGGTGAAGCTGGTGTCATTTAGAAATCAGGGTATGACAAGTGCAGCCAGATATATAGACAAGAGGAGGAAAAGAAGGTAGGGATGCTGGGTTGGGAGTTGGTGGTGGGGCGGGGGAGAGCTGTCCAGTGGGGCCCTCAGTTCTGGGGCCTCACACAGAAAAGAAGCAGCCTCTCTTCTGTTTCATGTCAACTTCGCTGTCATTGGATAGTCGGCGAGATTTCAAACAGATAACCGCCCCTTTGGGAAGCTGGAATGCCTTGGCAGACAATTTTAGGCCTTGATTTGATTGATAAATCCTTTGTGACAGGAGGGGATGAGAGAGGCCCCCGGTTTGGTACATATAAATAGGAAATTAGCTGGCAAAGTTGTCAAAGATAATTAACTTTCCGATTCTGTGGGTCTATTCAGGTTGACATCCTGAAATTATTTAGAAATGCACATGTCAACGCTCTGACAGAATTTGGGGCTGATCAGATAAACAGATTTGGAGATGCTTGATTGTAAAATGATGTAAGCGCTTAGCTGGTGTTTTATCACTGCACTCTTCTTGCTGTAGCACATGTTGCAGGGAGATAGGTCTGGCGTGTGGGATGGAAGGTGGGGATGGAGAGACTGAGCTGGATGTGTGAGGTACACACATTTCCATTTTCCTTCTTTTACTTTCAATGGCTTGAGAAATTTCTAAACTTCAATTCAACTGCCATCAACCTGGATTCAACTCTAGGATTCCTCAAATATCTTTAACCTTCCATAGGAAAGGGATCCAGCCATGGATGCTTTGCTAACATTGCTTCATAGAGGGAAAATGGGAGTGCTGTGTGCTAATATAGCCTGACTTGCTGCTGTTTCCAATTCGTTATGACTTTGGATAAATCTTTTGGATAAATCAGGTTCAACATGCAGCTAGTTAAGAGAACTGAAAGCCTTCTTTGGTTAATTCTAACTTGTTACCATAAATTGCCTCTTTAAGTGAAGATTTGTGAGCCAACACTTCCAATGAAGAAGCAGCTTTCCTCCAGGGTGAATGACAGTGAGTGAGATCCAGTCTCTACTGAGGACCTACTTTGTGACAGAGGTCAAGTTGCCATGGTGTGATTAGCTTTTTTTTTTTTTTCCTGTCGTGGGGCTCGAACTCTGGGCCTGGGCACCATCCTTCAGCTCTTCAGCTTAAGGTGAGCACTCTACCACGTGAGCCACAGCACCACTTTTTTCTGAGTGGTTTATTAGAAATAAGAGTCTCACGGACTTCCCTGCCCAGGCTGGTTTTGAGCCATGATTCTCAGATCTCAGCCTCCTGAGTAGCTGGGATTACAGGTGTGAGCCACCGGTAACCAGCTGATAGGCTCATTTTAATCTCCATTTCCATATGAGATATCTTTCTTGAATCATGGGAAAACAAACACAGAAACTCGACCGCTTACAGAAGCAAACCAGTTATTAAAAAATTGAAATTTATTCTTGAACTTGAGGTTGATTGTTTTTTCCTTCCCAACTGGTGAATACTGGTGAATAGGGTCATATTATTATTAGTTTGAAGGGACTTTGGGGACCATCAATAAGTGATCTTCTGGACAAACTCCAGCCTGCTACCAGTTTTGGAGTGATGCACAGATTAAGAATGAACGTTTTGCATTTTAAATGGTCAGGAAAAGAATTTTTAACATCATATATAAAAAACTTTATGACATAAAAATCAAATCACATGTCTACAAATAAAGTTTTATTGAAACATAGCTTTTCTCATTTATGTATTCTCTGTGGCTGCTTTTGCATCACTATGGCAGAATTACATAGCTGTGACAGAGACTGGATGTCTTTCATATCTGAATATTTTAACCTGGCCTCTTATAAAATAGATTTGCTGGCTTCTGGTTTAGATCCATAGCTAAGTGCATGCTTATTGAAATTTGAGTTTAACAAGCACTGGGCAGAACTCTTCATGAATGCTATCTAGTTTATTGAAGGTGAGTGCTTTTAAACAGGCTCAGTGACACTAGAAAACTGGTCAGGCTAATAGCAGTCACACCAGTGTGACTTCACACTGCAGCCCCATGTCCTAGATGCCCTCACTGCATTTTATTTTGATGCAGTCTTACCTGGAGATGGTTTTTCTGCACTACATTCCTGGGCTAGAAGTCTTCCCCAAATCTGTTAATATGTCACTCACTACCCACAGCATAAGGGACTTTGCAGATAAGATTATGGGTTATACAATGGAAAGATGACTTTGGATTATCCATATGGGAGGATGGACAGTGGTATTTACTAGGAGGTAAAAAAACAAAAGAAAGAGATGAAATATGGAAGCAAAACTTGAGTGACATGGATGCACAAGCCAAGGAATGCTGATGGCCTCTTGAGGCTGGAAAAGACAGGCTTTTCCTGGGACTTCACAACTGCAAAAGTATGAATTTATGTTGCTTCAAGTCACTAAACATGTGGGAATTAGTTATAGAAGAAATTGGAAATGAATACGTAATTTCCTTCTACTTTTCCATGTTCCCAGCTCCACAACTAGCCCTGCTCATTGAGCTCATCTCAGACTTTCTGGCACATATTATACAGCTGACATTGTGTTCTTCAGCCAGTTTGTTTCTGTTCGTTAGTGAGAAGCTGGCCTTTTGCAGAAGGGAAATCTCAGTCTTGCTTGCATTTTATTAGAACTGTGACCATTTACAAATTGATTTGAAAGGCAATATAATTTTCTTCTTGTATGGAATTCAGTTTTGATTACTGCTATACCCCTGAAGGGCCAGCTTTCATGAAAGCCGTTTATTATGAGAAATTAAGACACCTTTCTCTCTTATCCAAGTAAAATAAATGTATGGCTGTGGGATGCACTTGGATTAAAAAAAATCACTTAATCCAGGGAACATAATTATTTGAATGAAAGTGGAGAAGAGAAACTCAGTCTAGGGCTTCAATGTTGACATGAAATTTTGAAGGCTATTTTCACTCATCACTGACTTTTAATAGCTCTTTGTAGAGAATAATTTGCAGCATAAACCTTGCTAATATGATATTGGTTCTTTCAAAGTCATATTGAATCCCAAGGAAGAGCCACTGTTGGAGGGCCTCAAATTGTAGAGGAATATTTAGCTTCAGGCTGCTATGATTCTTTATCTTTAAGGTGACCACGTGTTTTTTTTTTAGAGCAAGAGGTCATTAGAGAGGACAGTTAAAACATTAACTGTTATACATACACCATGCTTGTGCTCCCTCTCTGTGCCCTTGCTGTGTCGTGTGTGTGTATATGTGCGTGCGTATGTGTGTGTGTGTGTGTGTGTCATAGTTCATGAACTTGAAGAAATAGCACTCATTTTCATGGGCAGACTGTGTGCTTGGAACTTTGTTTCTCCAGCTAATGTGTTATGCATACTCTTGGAGTGTAGGTCTTTGGTGTACACCCTGCATGGTTTTCAGCTGCAAGCCTCTATGATTCTTTGGCATACTTTTTCCACTGGAGTCTACTCCCATGAAGTCTGGGAATGTTTAGGAAGTACAGTCCTCAACAAATAACTGATATGAGTGGTGGACAGATACAGGCATCCCTCTCCTGACAGATTTTTTTTTCTCATGGTATTCTTCTTCCTTCTCCAAGCGAAGGCTCCAGGTTTTCACAGTGAAAATTAGCTTGAAAAGTCATCTTTACTCAATTCCTTTCTCTTTCCTATCTCATTTTCCTACTTCTTGGTGATTTTCTTGAATTTACTTAGCAGGTAAAGCACTTGTACCAAATCCTTGTCTTGTCTTTTTATTTACTTTTAGGCGAGCGTTTTTTTTTTTGTTTTGTTTTGTTTTCACCTCACAAGGTTTAAGTCCATCTTGGCAGAGAGGGGCATAGAGGAGCAGTTCACATAATGGTGTCCAGGAAGCAGAGAAAGGGCTCTTGTTTTTTGGTGAGAAATGAAATTGAAACTATCACCATACCACTGAGTCTGTCTGACTACTTAGTTACTAAATATTTGGGGGAAAATGTTCAGAGATGGTAGCAGAGAGCAGAAAGCTGTAAGAAGGGGAGTTTAGGGCCTTACCACTATGCCCTACTGGTATACAACGAGTGATGGAGAAGAGTAATGGGCAAGCTTTGACATGGAGTTGTCAAAAAGTATCCTGCTGCAAGCTGCTGATCTTGGAGTTGAGGCTGAGAGATAAGCTAAGGGAATGAGATATGTTGCTCAAGGACTATAGAGGATGCCGAGTTTGGAGTGCTAAGCTCAAGGTAGGACGGGGTTTGATAGGTGAGTCAAGGTAGGATGGGTAGGCAGGAGCCAGGTAATATGAGTGCTAATGAGTTGTTTTCACACCTTATATTTTAAGAGAAAGCAATAATCCAAGATAACATCCACCTAGAGAAACCAGGCCATTTGCAATTAAGCTTAGCCATCTGAAAGGATTAGGCTATAACTATTGTATAATTATGTCTATAACCATTAGATTAAATGTTCACAATGGTGATAAAGGCTTGATTCCAGACCAAAATACTAGATTTTGGTATACAAGGAAAGGAAGTAACATTTGCTGTGAATTTTCTTAAGGCTATACTTTGGGAAAGCATCTCAATACTTTCACAGCCTGTGAAGCCAGAGGTTTTCTCATCTCTACTTCCTGAGATAGGAAAGTACAAGAAGAAGAACTCTAGGCAACTTACCTAAAGCTAAATGGGTTACAGGGCTTAAGCTGAGATTTGAATTCAGATTGGTCTTGTCCCTGCATGAGTGAACTTACAATTATTAATTTACACTCCTATATTTTCTGTGTTAAAACCACTGTAAAAGCGTTACTAAGCAGCGAGTTCCCAATAAGAAAATTCATCTCTGATCTTTTGATTCAATGAAGAAAATGAGAATTGGTTTACAAACTTAATTGCTATTTAACTCACAGGTTTCCTGTTCAATAAGTATTAACACATTTTGATTATTCTACCATGGCAAGCTTAGAGTCAAGATTTTCTCTGATTTTGCTTGCTATTTATAAAAGGCTCAATATCAGAGTGTGTGTAAGTGGGCAGATACCCTGCATATATGGTGACTTATTGAATTTGGTCTGTTCTTAGACAAAACCTCTAAAAGCTGGGAGAAGTGTTTAACATTAGAAATAAAACCTCCCTGTTGCTAACTTGTAGCTCTAGGATTTGTTTAATTAGAGGAAAGCTTTGCCCATCAATTGCAGATGGTTAAAGTGGTTCAATAATCTCTTAACAACCCTTATCATTTTCCAATAGGCAAGAGGCAAGAGGAAGGAATATAATCAGGGAATATTTTTATTACTCTCTAGTCCTCCTCCCTCACTATTACTGATGAGCTATTTGGCCTTTTATTAGCTAGTGTAGGTAAAGACTTCCAAGGAAAATCCTGAGTGAGGGGGAATAAGGTTCAGTATGGAATGTGGGTGAGCTGCAGGAATGGGAATCCACTGAAGTCTAGAATACTCAATCAATAGATTAATATTAGCAATTCTGTTTGGAATCCCTTTGAATTTCACATTCATCTTAAAGACTTCAGTTGCAAAGTCTAATAAACTCATCTGATTTTAATATTTTTATCAACACAGCCAATTAACTCAATTACTAAGCCCTTACTCTGTGCTGAGCACAGGGGATATAGCTGTGAGTGCAGCATAGACTGCACCTTTTTCTGTGGGACTTCAGTCTAATGGGAGGTTCACACAGATAGATAAACCCCCCCACACCAGGTAGTCACATGTGTTATGATGGCACCAAACCACATTGGGCAATAGAGACTAGCATAGACAGCATTGGGGCAGGTCTAGGGAGAATGACAATCAGCTGAAGTCTTAGTGTTCAGGATGATGCTACACAAATGTGGGAGAAGAACTTGGATGAGTGAAAACTAGCAAATACAAAATCCAAAGCAGGAATAAAACAGATGTAATACTATGCTGCACAACAGGAGGTAAGGAACTATGGAGAGGTAAGACAGAGCTGTTGGGGTAGAGAGTGGGAGGAAGTCTTGCTAAATTGTATTGGGAAACCTCTGTGTATTGGATGGATAATATGCTCTGATGTTCAGGTGAATAGTCTCATTGTGGTTGTTTAGGGAGCAAGGTCAGGGCCATAGACCAGCAAGGTGCCAGGGCAGCTGTCAAGAGGAGAGATGCCAGTGGCTGGTGTCAGGATGTGGGGGATATGGAGGAAACAGTGGTGGATCCGAGGAAAACTCTGGAGGACTTGCTGATGAATCAGGTGGCAGGAGGAAAGTGGAGGGTACTAGGATCTGGTCTGGGCCAGAAAGATAGAAGGAATGGTGGCGCCATTTTTAGGGACAAAGATTACTGAAGAAGAAGCTGGCTTGGTTTTGGGTTTTAGATATAAAAGTGTAAAAGTCATGTAGGGAATTCTGTAAATCATTCTAGATGAGTTGCTATTCTAGTTTAGGATTTTAAGGATCTAAAATTTACCCTCATTGAAATGACCATGTCCAAACCCTTCCCTGTGTAATAATAATATTTGAAGTTTCCATCCAAAGTAAGACAAAAATTTCACACTTCTTGTAATACAATAAGCCTGTAATGAATAGTTTTAGTTTGAAGTAATGTATGTGTGTGTGTGTGGTGGGGGGGGAGGGTTATCTTTTTGTCTTGTTTCCAGGCACTTTGGTTCCTGGATTTGATTATATAGGCCATCTACGAATTTAGAATGTACATTGTTACAATAGAGTTTGGCCTCAGATTTTATAGTGGTTTAAACATATGATGTTTTATGCTCATAGGTAAAGATTACTCAGAGGTAGTAAGTCTAAGCTGAGAGGGTAGTTTCTGAACTCCTTAGGGGCACACATGGGCTCTGTCTACTGTTGTTTTAGTATGCTTCCTCCTGCACTGGGATAGTTATTCACGCGCTAGCCATTATGAAACCATGCTATAGTTCTTTCTACTGCTCTGCTAATTTTAATGTCCTTCTTTCTGGTCTGTGAGAGCCATTGTGTAACCCTGTTGTAGACTGGAGAACCATGGTAGGCTCTCAAGGATGGCAATGAAGTTGGAAGTCTCATTTTGGGCATGGAGACTCTGGCTGTACCGTGGGGCTATGAGAAGGCTGAGAAGGGCCTTTGGGAAAGCTTTATAGAACAATCCAGGGACGCAGCACACGGGGTTGAGCCCCAGCAGGGAGATGGGAGCATGCTCTTCTTCCTGGAACTACTCTGCTTCTCAGCAGGTCTCTGTTCCTCACCCTGTAGAAATGCAAAGGAAAAGCCAGGCAACTACAATCTGCACCTGACCTCACACTTGCACTGAGTTCCACTCAGCCATTGTCAAATGGCCCCTCTGAGCCTCCTGGTCGCCCACACGCTGAGCTCTGATCAGCGGAATTTACTTGCACACTTCTGCTTTATGCAGAGCTGGCTGTAAAAAGATTGAAACTCCAAAACTGAAAGGGAAAAAAGTCTAAAAACCCTGTGGGGTTCACAGAGCAAGTCAAAGAGCAAGAGTGTATTGCTGGTGTTCAAAACAATTGCTGCCTTTGAAATGTGAAAACTTGACAGTTCTGCATCCCCATAAAATTAGAATGCAATGAGATCTGGCTACTGGATCTCTTGTGCCAGCTCACTGGCCATTGCCTAAAGTGCTGCTAACAAGAGGTAGAGAGATGAGCAGCATGCACCCTCCTGTCGACTCCACCTCACACCCCCTCTTCCCTGACTTGGGTTCCTTCCTTCCTCTCACTTTTCCTGCCTACTCTTCTATCTGATACCAGCCTGAACTGTGACTTAAAGGGAACCACCAAGCCCCACTCTTGGCTGGAACGTTTTCATTTTTAAATAAATGTGTACATGCAGGACCTAGGATTATGCTAGCTACTGAATTTCATGTAAATGAATGCAATCACTTCCCTGCCAAAGCTGCCATGTGTCATCTTAAATAAAGATTACCATCACGGTGAGCATCGAATAAGGACGTACCATCAGGAAGCATCATGGGTGCAATGGTAGAAACAAAACCAGAGTGTGCTATGTGAGTGTGAAGTAGAGTCATTTCCCTGGTGGGGAGTGATGCTGGGCCTCTTCCCCATAGGAGCTGAGGAATGAGATGTGGGTTAAAGGCCACTGGAAGAGCATGAACAAAGGTTTGGAGGCAAGAAGGAAAGTGGCACATAAAGGAAGTAGAAGCAAGTGGATATGTGCCTAGAGGTTTCTGTTGGGTTAGAGCTGGGCAGGAAAAAAATGTAAGAAGTGAGACTGGTTAAAGAGCTGGGTCTGTGATCCAAAATACTTCTCTGTTCCTGGTGTCCTCTCAATGGTGGTCTCTCCCACAGAGTCCTTCTGAGTTATAGTTTTCCAAGACACACAGCAGATACTCTGAAATTTTGTGTTTTTGTCTACAAAGCATAGCTGGTTTGGTTGCACAGGAACATAGGAAGCTTGGAGGTAGAGAGCTGGTCCCACCCTCCCTGGACAGCTGATGCTCTGGTTGTTTCCTAGAACTGGATATTGGCTCCTCTGGATGTCGACCAGGGGATACTGAGCTTAAAAGACTAGCCTGTACCCAAAAGGAACTTTGAGATGCATTGTGTCCAAACAGATCACCTGCTATTTTTTTCCTGACTTGCTCATTAGTGTATAGTAGATTGGATTTTGGCACCAAAGAGATGTATGTTCAGTTTTTGCTCCATTGTTGCTTGTCTGCTATGTGCAAGAAAGAGTTTTAATTCCTGGGAAGACATACAGCCACGTCAAGCCTGGAAGATGTCATCCTTGCCCTCAACACCTTACCAGCTAGTCAGAAGTTACATGAGAAATGCATAAGCAATGATCCCAATGGACAGATACTGGTACTAACAAGGACCTGGGAAGGTTTTACACATCCCAGTGTGCAGGTGGTACCAGCATCAGCTCAACCTGTCCCTACACTAGACAGGCCTTGACACTAGAATGTTCTTAGTCCCTAAGTGATCCTAATGTGGAGTCAAGTTTGGGAACCAGCCCCAAAGACAGTCCCTATGAATCAAGAGAAGTCTTGTTAAGATGAAGACTCTGATCATTTAGTGGTTGCACTGCTTCTTAGCATCTTTCCTGGCACCCTGTGATTGATGGCAAAGGGCTGGGGAGTTTCTGTTTTCAATATGATCTTGGGCAATGATTTTCATTGGAGAGGTTGCAAGCCCAAAAGACCTTTGAAGATGACAAGAGATAGTTTTGGTTGTTACAAGTGAGGAATTGCTGCTTGTATTTAGTGATAGAGGCTAGGCTTCTGCCAAACATCTTGTGATGCCCAGGACAGTTCTCACCACAGAGAACCAAATTTCAACAGTGCAGGGATTGAAATGCCTTCTTTGAGGATGAAGCAGTAGTTGCTGACCCACAGACTACAGTCTTAAATGCCATTAGATTCCTCTTCTTTGGCTTAGCTACAGTGATCCTGGATACAAAGATTAGTGTGAAATAAAATTTGTCACACAGGGAACTGACAAAATTAGCAAAGATAGTCATCTTTGATTGTCTGCTGGTTTTGGTGGAAGATGAAAGTGGCCACTGGAGTATTTATGAAGATGGAAAGTTCAGGAAGCCAAATGAGAACCTTTCACTGGGTTTAAACAGCAGAGCCTAAGAAGAGCAAGTGCATGAATTATTAACAAGCCTGGGTGTGAAAAGTGTGGTGCAAGCCTTTTAAACACAGTTTGAGATCAGGAGGAGGAAAAATGGGCAGGGACTTAATTGTCTCATTGACTTTTGCTGAGGAAACCCGGAGTCATCAAATACGTGCAGAGGACAGTGGGAGAACTCAGGTGCAATGCAACATTCCCTCTTTGCTTTGGTTTTGTTTTTAAGATTATTTTGAGTAGTGTGGTTTATGGGTGCAAGAGAGTCCCAAGATTCTTTCAGGGGTTCTTAGAGATTAACATGAATGCTTTAAAAAAAGTTAAGATGCTATTTGTCACTTTGTTGAGAGTTGCCCGGGTTCTGCAAAACCCATGGTAGCACAAAACTGCAGGTGCCATAGCCAGAAACCAAGAGCAGCACCCGCACTACCACATATTTGCAACAAGGAAGAAAAGAAACAAAGATCTTAAGGATGCCCTTGTTAAAAATTCCATAAGGATTAGTAATTTCATCAAACTTCATCCCTTAAGTTCACATCTTTTAAAGTGGTTCATGGCAAAATGGGAAACATGCAACCAGTATTTCTGCTGTGTAGCAAAGAGCAAGGATTGACCGATGGAAAGCCACCTGAGTGATGGCTTGAGTTGTGAACTGAACTAGCCACTTATTTATGGAACACCATTTTCACTTGGACGAACAACTGACAGACAAATTATGATTATTCAGACTTGGATGTTTGGCGGACAATTTCTTGAAAATGAATAAAATGAGCCTGTCACTTCAAAGAAAACAACTGGCAGTATTTGTTGCCAATGCTAAAAGACCAACTTTCCAGAGAAAATTAGAATTTTGGAAAATTTATGTCTGCAACTGTGAGCTTGACAGCTTCTGAAAACTTGAATACTTTTGGGATGAGATTGGTAGCATTAGCACATGTGGTTTTTTTTTTTAATAGAGTATAAATGATATGTGAAAAAGAGAAAACTTGCGTGGCTCCAGGAGCCTGTGCTTTCTAAATGACCATTGCATCATTAAAATAGCCATTCAAAGTGCAGGGTTGACTAATGAATTATAATGGAAGAATACAAAATGTTAATTGATATGGCTTCACGTTCCAAATGGCAACTAACCTATAAGAAACCCTTTGTTGAGTTTTGGTGGGGTATCAAAAAATTCTACCCTTGGTTCTCTGAAAAGATCTTTAAAATAATTTCCCTTTTCTACCTACCTATCTGTATGTGCCTGAATTTTTTTGGGGGTCGGGGGGTCCGGTCGTGGGGCCTGAACTCTGGGCCTGGACGCTGTCCCTCAGTTCTTCAGCTCAAGGCTAGTGCTCTACCACTTGAGCCACGGGGCCACTTCCGTTTTTTTCTTTTTGCTTATGTGGTGCTGAGGAATCGAACCCAGGGCCTCATGCATACAAGGCAAGCGCTCTACCACTGAGCCACCTTCCCAGCCCCTTGTGCCTGAATTTTTGAGGTTGTACTTTAGCCAAGAAAATTATAACAGATTAAATTCAAGAGTTGATGAAAGTCTCTAGATATTTTCTATAAAGTCAGATGCTAAAAAGATTTGAAATGCCAATTATCTCACTAAATTTTTGGAAGCCAATTTTTTAAATTTATGCTAACAACATGATGTTTGTAAGGTATTGCTAAATAAGCATATGTTTTGTATTGGTTTGAATTGGTAAAATATAATATCAGATGTAACCTATAGACCAAAAGTTATTTGGTGAACACAAGAGGGTGAAAGTGTGGGCATGGGTACTGAGGCCAAAGGAATGAAAATTGCCATGCTGGACCTCACTTGTCACTTGCTTGTTCTTTTGGACACTCAGAGATGTGCTGCTCTTGTTTCTATTTGTGAATGTACACCACCCCAGAGAGTGTTCCATTTCAGAGAATGATCACATTACACTATGAGCTGAAGTTTTGCAAGGCTAAGGAATTTGGGATTTGTGAGGCTTAATGACTTGCAGCATGGAAAGTCCTTCTGTGAAAAATAATACCACCCAGCTCATGGGGGTGGAGTGCCCACTGAGCATTGCCCTTGGATGTGTCAGTTCTTTCACCCTGAATTCATAGAACCTGGAAATGTCAACCTTCAACTATACAGGAGCTGGGCCAGGCAGTGGTGGATGGCATGCAAAATCCACCACCATGCATACAATGGTAGACCATATTCAGAGGGTCAGCCTCTTAGACACAGCATCAACTTCTTTCTTCTCTCTCAGAGAGGGACCACTGATTGCCATCAAAATCTGAACAGACTGGCAGCCAATGAGAATTCTGGCCCTCACACAAGCCTACCCCCTCAGATCTGCAGACAACTTCAGGCCTCATCTAGCCTCTTCATGGGGTGTGTTCTCATGGCCTGGGCCAGATGGACTCCCTCAGGAGGTTTGGTTAAAACTATACTCCCTTGAGTATCCAAAGCTCACAGGCACCCATCTGTTCCTGTTGAAAATGTGTCTCAGCCATTGGGTTTGGGATGATCCGGAATTTTCACTGCAAATGAAATATCTCTGCCCCATTTGCTTTGACACCCAATTCCCAATTTCACAGGTGACAAGTTTTCTGGAAAGACAGACTTTAATGCGATGCTAGCATTTTAGAGTTTTGTGTCAGATTGTAGTGCCTAACTCCTGCTACACACTATTGTTCTTTGGTCTCTTAAGGGTGCTATATAAACAAAAACAAAGTCTGAATGGAAAAGAGACATGAAGGACTTGGAAGACGTCCATGCACTCCAAAACATAGAGCACCTATGGTAAGCAAGGATTATGCTGGTGGATGAGAAAGTTCAGGGTGATTACTTGCATTTCTGCACACAGTCTATCTATATAAGGCAGAAGAAAATGCACTGGATAAAAATTTCAAATTTCAGAGCCATAATGTTTGGTTTATCCATTGGAAATTCAGATAGTCTATCTAAAGGCTATCCAATCAGCTATGGCTCAGATTAACAACCCTCCTCTAGAAAATATTTCCTAGTTACACTATTTCACATGATTTTTCCCTTCAAAATCTTTCAACATTTGATTAGACATCATCTGTGTTTTCTCCTTATCAGATCTCTTTTCTATCCTCAAAGAAGTACAGTTGTCTCGTCTCTCATTTTTTGTTTGATTTTATACCATTAGGAGAAGAAAAGGTATTTGTTGAATTCCATGGTTTCCAGGCCTCCCTGGGTCTGTGGAGTCATGGAAAAGGGTCAGGGACAATGGCTTCACCATAGATATTAATCTGGAAAAAATCTCAGTAAGTGTCAAGAAAGAAATATATTGTTGTACAAAGAGATGTTAAACATCTATAAAACAGAGTACAGCTACTTTCTCTTATGAACAAGGAAACTTTTACCAGAAGGCTCTGAACCTTAGTTTCTTGGTTTGTAAATAGAATTCTAGTAATGTTGTATTATATGCCATCTAATGCATGTAATAATGACTGACCTGAATAATAGGCTCAGAAAGGAAACTAAATTTTCCAGAGTTGATTTTGGATGAGGTTTAAGTAGATGAGATGGAGATGATGTGGAGCAATGAGTCTCAAGAGTAAATTTGGCTGCTTAAAGTAGAAATGTAAAAGGGAAATATCTGAAGATATGTTTTAAAGAAGTTGTATTTGTTATAACAATTCATATTCCATTTTTTCAAAATTAATCTAAATAATTGCTTGTTTATTCATGTAAGCTTTCAGAGTCGGATTTGTTTCTCCTTCCTAAGGCAACTTCTTTAGAAAGATCCATGAGGGAGCCCACATATATACAGAATGACATACAGAAAATGCCTATGAAAACTCACCCTAAGTTTCAACCTCCACAGATTTCTTCTTTAGTCCCTTTCTGAATCTTTGATAGGATCCTGTATAGGCTTCATACATCCTTTATCTATGACATTTCTAAGTATATACAGATATTGAGAAAGCTAGCTAGAATGGAGAAAAGTGCTGGTAAGGTAATATGTAAAAAAAGCCTTTTGAGGCAAAAGACAATCAAGGATGAGCTAGGACAATGCATGATTCTCTCATTTAAGCATGTCTATACAACAGCTGTACTGTAGAGTATGAGCTGCAATTCACTTTGCTAAAGGTACACCATTACTGTTTCTAGGGACAAAGTCTAAACTGACTTATTGCTGGAGCATTCAAAGCTGAATGTACTAGAGTTAACTTTTGAGAGAGATTGGTAAGGGATACTCTATCCTTATAGCCCTCTCAGCTCCCAAAGAGGAGATGCGGGTAAGCAACCAAAGATCTGGTGACTCCTAAAGAGGTACCACTGCCTACAGTGGCAGGGTGGACATCTGGTTAATGAAGGCAGATAGACTTGATAGAACATTATTAATTTCATCTTTTAAAAATATTTTTATTTTCTTTAAGTAGTTGTATAAAGGAGTTGCAATTTCATATAAACATATGGAAACAATGTGTCTTGATCAATGTTATCCCTTTTACCATTCGTACCCACTCTTCCTAACCTACCCCTACCCTCACTTTTCTTAATTTTGTAGGAGACACATTGAATCTGTTACTGCATTGTTTCCCCTTCTCTTATTTGTTTATCCCCTTCTCGTTGACCTCACCTGTTTTAAGTACCTAATTCCTGATGTTCATTTTGTCAAACTGTGATTTTGCCTTTCTATGGCGTTACACCATTTAAGTTTTTCCCTAAATACCGTATTTCAATCAATACATTGATATCACTTGCATAGTTGCCCAAGTTACATATATATATATATATATATATATATATATATATATATATATATATAGCAATTCTATCTTCCATACATGAGAGAAAAAATGCAATCTTTGTCTCTCTGTACCTGACTTGTTTCACTTAACATAATTTTCTCAGATCTTTCCATTTAAAAAATGATGCAGTATCATTCTAATAGATGAGTAAAATTCCATGTATATAGATACTAGATTTTCTTGATACATTCATCCATTGAGGTGCATCTGGGCTCATTCCATACCTTGTCTATGGTGCATAGTGCTGCAATGAGCATGGCTGTGTTGGTAGCTTTACTGTATGTTGGTTTGTAGTCTTTCAGATAAGTTCCCAGAAGTGGAGTTGCTGGATCATAAAGTAGTTGTATGAGGAACTTCCAGCTTTTCTTATTTCATACTGTAAGAATTAAGAAAATTTTACATCAGTTTTAGGCTGACAGCAGATTGAACTGAAGCTTTGAGGATTTCCCATGCATACATTCTCCCCCTCACCCCTGCCACACACATATGTAACCTCTACGTCATTCCATGCCAAAGTGTACATCACACACAATTGATGAACCTATAATGACATAGTTCATCATCTCCTAGAGTCCATCATTTATACTACAGTTCATAATTTTGTGAGTATCCATCATTAAAATATCACTGTGTTTCCATGGTCATAAAAGTCTTCTATGTTTATTTAATCATTTTAAAGTATACAATTCAGTGGAATTTTTTTTAGCATATTCACAAAATTGTACAACTATCTCTGCTCTGTAATTCTAGAACATCTCTATCACCCTAACATGAAACTGCTTCTCCCTTAGCAGTCACCCCACATTCTCTCCTCCACATGCCTCTGGCAACCACTATAGGTCTCTATAAATATAAATCTCTATAGATTTGCTGTTCTGGATGTTTTATACAGATAGAATCATATAACAGGTCTCATTGTGGCTTCTCTTGCTTAGTAAACATTTTTGAGATTTGTGCATGTTTTTCATGACTTCATCATGAAATTATATTCCATTGTATGGATACAGCGTGTTTTATTCATTATCTAGTTGAATTGACATTAAAGTAATTTGTCCTTTTTTCAGTTATGAACAGTGCTACTATTGCCATTCATACAGTATTTTTGTGAAGACACATTTTCAATGTTCTTGGGTATAGACCCAACTAGAACTGCTGGGTCTATGACCACTCTGCTCAACAGAGTGTACAGATGTGTACTGCTCAATCTGTTTTCCAGAATGCCTGCACCATCTTTCAGTTCCAGCAACAACATAGATGGTTCTAGTGTCTTCCTATCCTTACTAACAGTAGTTATAATTCATCTTTAAAATTTATCCTTTTATCTATTCATTCAACATTTAATACCTGTGTATTAGGGTTATCACATATAGTAAGAAAAATCACAAAAGAAGCACAATATTACCACATTGGTGTAATAAAATAATGAGAATAAAATAAATAGGCAATGTGAGAAAAATTACGAGAGGAGAAGAGTGGAGATGATACAGGATTATGTACCATGGAAATCTGACTTTGCAGTGGGTCAGGGGGAGAGTTCCCTCCCAGAGTGATGAATGGGCTAGGATAGGGCTGAATAAGAGCTAAAATGACATTTTCAAGCAGGATTTTCAATGTGTCTACCTATAATCCAGTTCTTGCTTTATACTATGGAGATAGCAAGATCCAGATATCAGTGGCTATGGAAACTCAAGGAAAGTTATTACTAAGCACAGAAGATTAGCTCCTTCAATTCCTGATCCTGATTCTGATGGCAATGATAACAATGATGTTAATGTGGACAATGGACGTGGACGTTGGTTATGATGTAGCAGGTGATTCTGCATGGCAGGTTTACTGCGTGACAGGTTTGCAGCATCTTACGTGTGCCTTACAATGACACTGCAACACAAGGCCAGAGTGAGATTAGAAAGGGAGAGAAAATAAAGCCAGCAAAGGGGAAAAGGCACCAGATCTTTGAACAGATTTTGGCTTAAGGTGGAAGAAATGATTCACAGACAAACATTCATAATTCCATGTTCAGGTAGCCCCTGAAATAGATACTTGGTTTCAGAAACTTACTTTTATGTACGTTAATTCTGTTTTTACTCAGAAGCATATAGATTTCTTAAATATGGATTGTAACTTCTTATACTTTAAATTACTTTTCTAATATTAAACTAAGTGGTTTAGCTTTATCACATATAATATACATCCCAGTACAAGAGCCTGGATCCCAAATCTTGCTACAAATTAGTTTCTAGCCCAGGCATAAATGGATACCTGGAGCCAAGTCAAAAAAGGGAAACTGCTTTAATTAGGCCTGAAAGTATCTGTAATCAGTTCCAAAATAGCTGTCACTGGATTTATAATGCACCTTCCCAACTGTAATTCTTTTTATACTTGCCAGAGTGAGAAGGCTCCAGAGACAGGGAGCATAATTTCTTGAACCAAAATATTTATCTCCCCAAATAAGTAGACCTAGAAGAGGTAAGCAAGGTAGATTGGAGGAAATCTAGGCTCACCTTAGTCAAGTCTGTCAGAATCTTATCATTGTTTCCATTTAATTGTAATGTTCTAGAAAAATCAATCCCATCAACCCTTCCTTGAACTATTTCTGTAAGAATAGCCTAACCCACTAATCAGACACCTGGCAGTTAAATTCACTTTCATGTGTTTGCTCAAAAGACAGTAACTAAGGATATTCCTCATGAAGGAGCTGGCATAAGACTCAGCAAGGTCAGGGACCTATTCAAACATCGCTATAAAAGTGAGAGCAGGACTTGATCAGAAGTGCCACTGTTAGTGTCTGAGTGCAAGGAACATGTTCAAAATGAAAGTGATGATCAGTCATTTCATATATACCAATCTCAGCTATTGTTAATTTCTTTTAGATTCTACTTTGCTTGCTTTCCAAGGCATAGTATGGAACTATGGCACGTAGGGAAGTGTTGAAAGCATGGTGCGGTGGAGAATGTATGGGGTTTAGAGTTAGAAAAGCAGGATGAGTCGCTTATTAGCAGCCTTGGCCTTGAGCTTGACCACTCTGAGCTTCAGTTTCCTCCTCTGAGTAGATAGAATAAACACGCCTGGGATGGAAGTGTGGCGAAGAGTACATGCCTTGTAGATTCTACACTGTCTTACTACTTTTATACTCTAAAACAACGTGATGAAGTCTGACAGGACGAATTGTCAAGGGCTTCAATGAGAGTTCACTGGAGATGCTATGCCTTGTTGAGAGGTCACGATGTCATTCATGGGCAGTGTTCAATTAGTCCTTTTCTTTTTGCACAAATAGTGTAGTAATTGCAAAGAAGGTAAAACATTAGGGTTTGAGTTCTGGGTATCTCCATGATGTTCTGGTTTCTGTACCAAATGCCTTGTGAGTACTATCTAACTTAATCTCCACCAAAAACGGTGCATTTGGTGATATTATAACCCTCATTTCATAGGTGGACACTGAGCCCAGCTGGATGACAGTCCCCATGGAGTCCAACTTCCTCTAGACCCTTCATTTCTGAGGATACTGGAGGCTGACTCAGTATAGTTTCCTGAAGGCAAATATTGAGAACTGGATCTGCATATAGAGTCATGGGAGGACAGTGAAGCCCATCCTATCCTCCTGCCTCCTTTGCACAAAAGCACCTGAGTGTGGTGCTCATTCATCACTTACAAGTAGACTGCCTGTGCTCACAGTCCTTTGGAAGTGATTAATTGGCATGCGATGGAGCCTGATGTGGAGTAATCACTAACAAAGTGGTTAATGTTTGCTGAATGTCCTAACACTGCACTTTGATTGCTTGTTCTCACCGCCCATCACAGAGGGAGAGTCCCTGATAGAGGACTTTCCTTCAGGATAAACAAGGACAAAGGTGGCTCACGGGGTCATGGTGCCTGCAGAATACTGTGTCCTCACAGTGCTGAGATCAGGATATAGCTCAATGATGAAGTTGTGTTGAGGGAAGGGGGGGAGGAGACTGAAGGTGGTCAGCTCCCTACCATGTGTGCAGAAGTATGCTTAGGACATTCACAATGACATTGGGAGGTGATATGAGTCCTCTTTCCAAAATATGGGAATCAAGGCACAAATCCAGTAGACAACAAGACTAGAATCACTGCTGGGTAGCTTAGGTCTGAGATTAGATGGGGGAAAATAAAGTTGAACTCACAATCAAGAAAGCATTTCCTATTCTCTTTTTGTTTAGAAAGAAGAGTCTTCAAATCCTTTCCCCCAAAACAACGTATCATGTATGTCCTGAATGGAGCTGATCTGAGGGGCTAGAGAGATGCTGAGGGTTGGTAGACCCAGTTTATAGGACTCAAAGACTAGGATTAGAGTGCACTATTAATATTCTTTTACCTTGGGCTAGTTAGTGTACCTCTCTGAACTTTCTTACCTAGATTAAAATTCTGCTTCAGCCACCCATTAACCGTATCCTTAAGCAAGTCTTTAACCTTCCTTACCCTCAAGGGTTTCATCAGGAAAATGAAGAAACTAATATGAAGCTTGCTAGACTCTTTAAGAATTCTACATAGCAAACAACTCACATCCAGAGAGCAAATTGGAACATGTTAGTTCCCACTATGAGGCAGCTGTATAATGAGGAATGTTTGAGTCATCTTTAGATCCCCTACTGTTGTATCATTTAGTTTGTCAAAACCTTTGACTCGTTTGCATGGAGAGCTTATTACATAGTAGGCACTATGCCAAGTATCATCTCACCCAACCTTCATCACACACGGAGGTTGTAGATCCTACCAAAATTCTTTTAAAGAAGGACCACCAAGCAGGGAGAAGAAAGATAATATGCTCCTGTCATCAAAACAATGCTGACTCAGATTTGAATGTAAATACTATCATCTCTAGAATTCTCACTTTCAATTTTTTTGTAGGAAAGACAACATTGATTCTCCCTTCTCCCTTTTATGCAAGTAGTTCATCCAATGACATTGAGAGGCTGTTGGTCCCTCAATGGAACCAGGATAAATAAAAGCCAGTACCAATCATAAAATACATCAAAACTTATAACTGAGAACAATGCCAATGGTAGGAAGAGAGGCACAGTGATGTGGTTGCTCATGTTCCTGGTGATTTGGAGCTGCTTCTCTCAGAAGCAGTCATAGAAGTTAAGGCTCAGCTTTTGCCTCATTCCTCAATTCAGCCCCATTGGTTGAAAAGGAATATTTTCAACTCCCCCAAAAGTCATATCTCCTGAGACAAGAGTATAAGGAAGATGCCAATGGGATCAGTTGCATTCAGAATATATATGATATGTCATTTCAGGGAGAAGAGATTTGAAGGCTCCTCTTTCTAAACAAATACAGGACAGAAAATGCTTTCTTGATTATCCCATAGGATGAGTCAAACTTTATTTCCCCCATCTAATCTCAGACCTAAGCTACCCAGCAGTGATTCTAGTTCTTGTTGTCCACTGGATTTGTGCCTTGATTCTCATATTTTGGAAAGAGGATTCATATCACCACCTAATGCCATCGTGAATGTCCTAAGCATACTTCTGCACATATGGTGGAGAGCTGTCTAACTTCAATTTAAGAATAGCCCTGGTTTGTAACATTGGTCAGCTTCTAAGGAATAATCACATTGAGCGAAGTTTCAGAATGTTCATGTGACATTGAAGACAAAGTTGGGGGGATTCCATGCAGTTGTCTGGGAATCTGTACAGATGCCTCCCAAATACTGCTTACAAGATTTTTACTGGGACACGGGCAAAGAGCTTTGTCATGTTGCTTCCTACTCCTCCTTCAGCACTCTGCTCACGTGTCGCTTCCTCAGAAGCTTCCCCTGGATGCTTGTCCCAGAGGAAAAGCTTAGTGAGAGTTTATGTGATCTATATCATAGTTTTCCATTGTTTTAGGTGATATTGGACAGCATCTAGAAAGAGAATTATTATCAGTTGACTACTTGAGAGAGGCCCCTGAGCCAGTCTGAAGCCATTGTGACATGCACACACCCTTGAACAAGCTCTTGGCACCAACTTTTTCCATTAAAACGACTATTGGGGAGACTTAGGTCCTAAAGAAAATTTACATCAACACAAACCCAGTCTTTCTATAAAACACTGGAAAAGAGTCAGATCAATTGATCTGAGTGTCACAAAATAGTAGGTCTCTTATTGCACGTGTTTATAATTGAACATCAGCATTGAAATGCTCTTATTTTAAACTATTTAAGGTTCTAACTTACAGTGACATTTTAGGAGTCTCAGGACAGAGTAAAGACATTGATTTAGCCTAGGGCTTCAGAAATATTATAGAAGCACCTTGTCTTCCCCCTAGAGATTGCTGAGCTGATTTGGATAAAATAAGAAATGACTTGACCCCTTAGCCCTGAACAAAACCAGGACAAAATTAAACATTTGAACTTTAAAAGAGTTCAGTAAGTTTCTCCCCTATTGGTCTTCCTTGCCTTTCCCCTCGGTTCTTAATCACCACTCTTGGCCATCTGGGGGGTATATTGTGCTTCACCTGGGGTATTTCTGGCTTCACCCAAAATAGGAACACCCCTAAGTCTCCTGAGAGTCACATCTCCAGGGACTTCTCATCCTGATCTGTAGTCCTGAGAGAGAAGAGCATCTGCAGGCCTTGGTTTCAGGTGACTGCACTTTTCCTGCTGACTGAGCTGGAGAAGGTCACTGGATCTTCAGAGGGCTACACATTGCCCTTTTGTTGCGATTGCCAGAGAAATTAATTTTCTTTATGAGGTGCCTTGGCACTAGAAAGTTTTCTGGTGGTCCACTCTTGACTGGGTGACCGTTCAACAGGCCTGGCCAGGGACATATTTCCTGTCCTTATGAGTAAACAGTATGAGAGAAAGCAGAGTGATGTAGAGAGGTCTTCATATGGTACATCCCTGCCACCCTTGCCGTGCCAGTCTCACACTGGCTTCATATTAAGTATTATAAATGCAAGATCTTATGCAGTCCTCATAAGGACTCTCAATGTTCGTGGTTTGCACAATACATTTAAGGATAAGGACTCAGAGAGGTAAAAAAGAAATGATCAACAACGGCAGAACAAGAACAGCAAATTTGTGCCAGAGCCAAGACTTAACTCTAGTTCTGTGGTAAGCCTAGAACTCTGCCAATATCCCACTTAACAGCAGTTGATGGAAGGGTATGATTTAATTTAGGAAAGAATAATTTCCAAAAGTTAGATCATAGGCCATGTTTCCTTCCTGCCACCAACTACTCTCCTCTCAGGGAGAATCTTTGAATGTTTTCCTGCACTTTTGCAGTAATACAGAAGCCATGGACATACTGAACATATCAGATGTCTTCAGCCCTGGATTTTTTAGTATCAACAACAGGTGATATTTAACGTAGGCCACTTTCCATGGGCTCCATAAGAACATAACTAACTCCTCCTTCCATTTCTCTGAACAGAGCCAAACCGGACCATTATGTAAGCAGTGAAGAAATGTTTTTAATAACTTTATTCCCTTTGCACATATACATGCCTCAAATTCAACAACAAGAAATATTTGGATCTTTCATGACTAATTTTAGCCGGTTTTATTTTTTCACACGTAATAGAGCTGTCTCCAAGGCCTTCTGTATTCTCTCACATGAAGGCACAGGCTGGCCATCTGCTTCTGGTGCAGTGCAGAGGCTACAAAGGTGAAATTCCTAAAGGCAGTTTGAGTGGCAGATTTTACCTCAAGGCTGCCTCTGCTGCTGGCCCTGGATAAACAAGTTTGGAGGTGTTGAGTCGGTTCCATGTTTCGCACTCTGTGCTATAAGCACTTAGCTTGGCAGGTAAAGGCAACTTGCTTGCTGGGACCTCCTGTAGAATGGAGGCAGAAAAGGAGGAAGCCAGAGCAGAGCATGGCTCAGTGAAGAGATTGTATAGCCCAAATGATGGCCCAAGACAGTTCAGTTAAGCTAACCAGAGATCTCTGTTCAAATGACGGGAAAAAATCTCAATTGAGTCCCGTACAGAGCAGCCGAATCTAGAGGATGGCTGGTGAATTTCAGTGTTTCATTGAGAAGGCATCTGTACTAGGAGACCTGACTCTGCCAAAAAGAGGATCATAACAGTGATCCAGGAACATTTACTTTGTGCCATGACTTTGTCCATATTTAAGTGTCATGAGAGTCTGCTTTCTTTCTGGACCAGCATGAGTTGGTCACTTTAAAAAGGAGAAAGGAGTGAAATGATTGGTTCTGCCAGATCACCTACTCATTTATTCCTTTCACAGGGAGCTATGAGTCAGTGTCCTCACCTGAACCCCACAGACAGTTCCCTATTGGACAGAAATATCCAGGTGCCAAAGGCAAAGAGAATTATGTTGATCAGCCCAAACCACAGGTGCGTCCAGGTCAGTGAATGAGTTGCAAGTCCTCTTTGATACCAGTGTGGGTGGCTTTCCCATGTACCTTCTATTGGCAGAGTTGTGGCAGGAACTGTGGATTTGAAGAACAGGAGAAGACTGAGATAAATCATGAGGCAGAATGCTTTACTTGAATCGAGGACAAGTTCTTGAACTAGTTCTTAGGGGAAAACTTAAAAGTAGACCTCTACCTCATATGGAATGGACCACTTCTATAGAGGCATGGATTCACTTGCCAAGTGATGAAAGCAACACCAAGGTGAGGGAGGAGGAGGATCCTAGTCCCAAGGAAAACAAGGACAGCCATTCTGGCCACATTAGATATGTTGACAGAAGAGTAATGTGGCTTTCTCCTCCCAGCACCTCAAGAGCCTCATGGAAGGCTGGTTTATCTGGAGCCTGTGGCGGAACAGCAATTAATCTGCAGTCCAAAACAATCACAGAGTCTCACATAGTGCAAATCTCAGTAAATGATTGCTCAAATTGAAGAATATACTTTGTAGTGGGTAGATTACTTTTTGACGATTTCTATTAAGAGATGGTCTACTGAAAGATGATTTCATGGCATGTCCAATCCTGCCTAATTTACCATGCTAGATAGTAGCAGCATTGGGGTGTTTTCTACCTTTGTCTCTCATGGCAGTGAACATCAGCTCAAACATAGTGACAGAGCATGTAAAAGAGGCTGAAGGAAAACACCAAAATCCCTACCTTCTACATCCTACATAAGGATTATGACTTAGTTCTGTAAGCTGGAGAGAATAACCAGATTCTAAGAGCAGTGAGTTCTGTAAGCTGGAGAGAATAACCGGATTCTAAGAGCAGTGATAGGATCAGTCTTGCATATCCTGAGCCTAATGGAATGTGGAGATGAAGAACAAGGTGGAGGGAAGAACTGGAAGAATTCAGGAGAGGGGTGCTCCTATTCTGAATCATTCCCATTCTGAATTTATCCTAGAATCTGCAAAGAATCAGCCAAAAGGTGGTCTGACTCTAAAGAGAGAGATTCTGATTTCTATTTAATGCACACACATATGCTGAATAAAACTAATAGATTGTTTTTGTCTAAAAGTAAGGTTGATGGAAATTGATTTTAGGGAATATACAAAAAATCATCTATAATTGGCTTGAGAACAAGGAGGAAACTTGCTCTGAAGTTAATCTTAAATGAATATCCTTAATTGAAAAGACCACTAAGCAGCTGACTCTGTGTACATGTATGTATGTGTATGTGTATGTATGTGCTCAGTATGCTTTGGGCAAATTAATCTTTCACTCTTGGTTTCCATATACTTCTTCCTCTGTGCTCCCTCAGGGCCTTTGGCCCCAAGGTGCCTCTCTCAGGCCCCACCTTCCTTTCATATCTCTCTGGGCTCACGTTTCTAGTCTTCACCTCAAAGGGCATCTTGCATTGCATTTCTACTCCAGCCCACTCTGGGATTGTTCAATGCTGTCTCATTTCCATACTTTCAGCATTTGCCAACCAATTCATTTGGACTCATTTTTAATAAGCTCCTGGTACTTGGCTCTGACCTTAAGTATTTCACTTGATTTGTGTTAGAGAGGGGAGAAAAAAAACCACAAACAAACAAAAAATGATGGCCCTATATAAAATGACAAATATTTATTGGACTTTTCAAAATGCACCCAATACTTCTAAAGGCCTTTGGGAAAATATTAAATTAAAAACTGTCAGTGCATTGAACAACCTGTGAAACCAGCTGTTCTTGGTACCCACAGCTCTGTTTGCCCCATTTGGTGCTTATGGATTTGGCCACAATTCTCTTTAGAAGCAGAGAGAAAGTGGTGATGAAACATTGCTTACATCTCAATGATTCTTCCTCATGGGCCAATTAGAAACAACTTCCACCCACCACATTCTTTCTTTCCTCTTGCTTCTGTATGTGAGTTTCCTCTATAATTCAATAGACTTAGAGGAATTGATCTACAAAGAGATTTTTAAATCTATAATTTTACCACAGTTGGGAGAATATAAATAGCAGAATTGACCAAATATAATTTTCATTTCTGAGACTCACCCGTGATAAGTCAATATTTCCAGAAAAGAAGGAAACCATTATTTATGGAGCACCTACTATGTGCCAAGTATTGGGCTAACACTTTTTTGATTCATTCTTATTTGTCTCGATGACCTGTAGCAAATGGAACACCACATCACAGAGGGAAAAAAATGAATCTGTGTAGTACAGAGTAGAGGAAAGCAGCCCAGGAGATTATCGGTAACTTGTTCAGGGCTTTACAAGCATGAAAACAAAGACTCAAGAATATATATGATGTCTTCTTAATTTCATTCATTTGGAAGTTGTGATTTTGGGAACACAGCACCAACAGATTAGATCAGATCTGTGATTAGTCCTTGGTGCCAGGGACACTTCTAAATGAGTTTGGCCTATTTGCTAGGAGGTTAGTTGGTAATTAATACACAGCAAGCTGTGACCCCAGACAGATATAGGTTGAACATCCCTAATCCAAAGGTCTAAAACAAAGAACTTTTGGGGCTAGGGCTTGGTTCAATTTATTAGAGCACCTACGTAGCAGGTACAAGGCTGAGATAAAATCCCAGCACCACTGAGAAAACGAACAAATGAAAAGAACTCTTTGAGACTCAACACATCCACCATTCCTGACCTCAAAGGACATGGTAGGTCACAGTTAAAACACAGTGCACTAAAAGTAGTGTATTAGGTGACTTTGAGGAGCTACTCATGAGGCACATATGAAACATAAGTATTGTTTAGATTTGAGTCTTTTTCCTAAGGTGTCTCATTATTTATATGAAAACACTCCAAAATTTGAAAAATTCTAAAATTTGAAACAATTCTGGTCCCAATTATTTCAAATAAGTGATATTCAATTATAATTTAATTTTCAAATGCCAGTTTAATTTACTAAAGCAGAACATAGAGTTTATCATAGTAACCTATTAGAGAATCACTTTAAGAACTGCAGTAAAGACTCTTAAGAAATAAAAGAGTAAATACTTTGCTTATAATAGACACTTATAAATTACAAATGTTTATTTTCATAGTCAGTTCCTTTCCGGAACCTCTGATCTTTCATTTATAAATTGGGGAGAGTCTACCAGGACTTACTTTACCAAACTTTGGATGCTTACTGGCTTTATATATGTTTTGTAAATCAAGTCAGTTCTCTCTCAGATCCCCCTTTTTCCCCTGCCTGTTCATATTTATTAATTTATTTGTGATTTCTGATGCCTCTTGAATTCAGTCTGTAGAAGCAGGTTTCTGTTTAATTAGGACCTGGGGCTTTTTTATTTCTTAGGATGTGTATGAGTTTCTTATGTTTACTCTAAGAAATGACCTTCCAACTTAAGAATACATAAGACAACAAACATTGTGTTGAGAGCTGAAGGTCAGATGTATGAAATGCACGCCACAGGGCTGAAACCAAAGCCTCCCAGGCTCCCCCTTGAGGGATGATCTGGGTTTTGCCTCCTGTACTGACGGCACTCCTTGGCTTATGACCTTATCTCTCTGATGTCTGCCTCTATAATAACAGTGCAGTCAGATGTATCTCCACCTCTTACTCAGAACGTTGAGATACAGTGGGTCCACCCAAATAATCCAATATAACCTCCCAACTTTGTTTCTTTATTTAATCACAGATCTGCAAGTCTCTTTTGAGAGTGAGGGTAACATATCCACATACTTAGGACGTGGACATCTTTGAGGCTCATTATTCCGCTTAATACAGGTTATGCTGACTGATTACACAAAAAAGCCCTTAGCCTGGCCCAAGAAGAAAATGAACTGTTTAATGGAGAATGTGGACTTGCTTCAATTTGGTTCTAATTTGCTTTGTCCTTCTATCATTCTTTCCCTTCTTGCCTCTCCTTCCCTCTCCTCCCTCTCTTCCTTGCTTTTATTAATTGCTGAACAAAATAAATTTGTTACAATAAGTGTTAGGATATAAAGATAAAAGTGAGTGCTTGTTCTGGGGTGTCTGCTAGTTACTGAGTGGGAGTGAATTTAACAGTCACTGAGGGGGAACTTGGGAAGAGGTTTTTTTAACTCAGGCAAAGGAAAGAGATTGGGGTAGGTGGAAGATCACACTATCCAAATTAGATATGAGCTGAATCCTCTTTTCACAGCTAGGCAACCCCACTAAAAGAAGGCTCTGGAGTGTCCTCAAGCCTAGATTTCCTCACAACTAGAAGGAGTGGCGATGGGAGGAAACAAAAGTGGTCAGACACTATTTTTCCTCTTCCTCCTCCTCCTCCTCCTTCTCTTTAACTCCTCCTCTTCCTCTAACTTCCACTCTTCCTCTTCTTCTGCTGCTGTGTCACTAATAAATGTTCTCTCCCTCTTCTGCTTGGCAGAGCATGGTCTGAGACATAGAATAAACTGGTTGAGTAATATTGGAGGTTACCATGTGCCTTCTGTCTAGCAGGCTGCAGTTACATGTAGCATACATGTATACAGTTATTAGGATTCTGCAGGAATTACTATCACATTGCTAAATTTTATGAGAAAGTTTTGATGTTTTAGTTAAATGTAGGCTTGTGTTGCAGGATAGGGTTTGAAAATTGGCAAAGCTCACAGACTGACTGACAATTTATTCTCAGTTCTGGAGACCAAAAGGTTGAAATCTAGACAACCTGCAAGGTTTTCCAATCAGGGCCTATAAGGGAGCATTTGTTCCAGGCCCTCTCAGCTTCCAGTGGATGCTGAGCACCAGGGCGCTGCTTGTTTGATAGATGCACCTTGATCCCTGCCTCACCTTTTCTGTGTCTCTCTATGTATCTGATTGGACAGAGGGACCATACCAACACAGAATGTTCTCATCTTGATCTTTACCTTAATTACATCTGCAATAACTCTACTTCCAAGTAATGTTGTAGTCCGAGGTTCTAGGTAAAGTTCCTGCCCCAGTACCTAATGCACATGAATATTATTTATGACATTAAGAAAGTAGTTAGATAAAAATGTTATTGGCATTTCATGCTGAAGTTTATTAAATAACCTTTTGGCTGCTTTGGGTTGGAAAATATTTCTCTTCTTTGACAGGTTGAAGAGGACCAATCTATTAATGGACTCCCTACTGGTAAATGACACTTTTATGATGATATTGAACTCTGTTTAGTGTGTAGTATTATCTGCATACACTGCTGGATTCAACTTGATAATAGATTGCTTAGCGTTTTTTTTTATCTATATTCCTAAATGAGTATGAATTGTAGTTTGTTCTCCAGAGTACTATCTCCACTCAATTTATAAAGTCTTGTGTGTGTGAGTATGTGTGCAGGTGCGTGAGTGCACACACACACACACACACACACACACACACACACACACGCACGCATGCACGCACGCAGGCGCTCATGCGCGCGTACACCAGGCACTGGTGCTTGATCTCAGGGCCTGTCCTTTAACTTTTTTGCTTAAGGCTGGAGCTCTACCACTTGAGCCACAGCTTAACTTCCATTTTATTTTCCAAAATTTTTTAGAATAAGTTAAGGACTATTAAAGATTGATCTATCCTTTGTATAACTTGTTAAAGTTATGTAAAATTAGTTAATCCTTGAATTTTTTGCTTATTAATTCTCTGGATGTAGAGTCATTTTACATAAGTGATCATATGAAACTTTTTAATTTTTATTTGAGGAAATAGATAGTGATATAAGCAGATAGGTCAATATTAAAGCCGCCTAGGAAATGTTTTAACATTTTACATGGTTTTTCAAATTAATTATTATTTGATATACCATTCTTACTTTCAAACTCTGCCTTGCTTCTTGTACAGAGGAAACTTTGAGTTATTTTTTAATTCCTTTTTTTTAAAATATGATTTTTGAATCCATTCTATTTTCTACCCTTCCATCCAACAGTAGGAACCCTTAGATGCATTGATTGTGTGTTTTCTTTTATCTTCATTTACTAAGGTACCATTATCCCTGCTCTTCCCTTCACCCTTCACTATGAATTTTATGGATTTTGTTTTTCAGTCTGAGGAACTAAAATAACACTCAAAAATGACATACATAACACAACATATATATATATATGCATTTAAAGTTTAAAGTATTTAAGTGTGTTTATAAATAACTGTATAAAACATTTAAAACTATGAACTTGCTATTTCCTAGAGCATTTAATCCTATCTTGTTTGGGTTTATTTGTCATATATTAGCTTGTTTGATGTTGTGTAATCAACTTTAAAAGAATAGGCATGAATTTTAATTTTGATCTTTCTCTCACCCTTGAGAGGTTTAAAGTTGTGCTTACCAAAAATGATTGCAGTTTTTGCTTTGTTATAGGGAAAGGTGCTGGGATGAGGCCCAAGATCTAGTGAATGCTAGACAGATGCTCTATCACAAATGCTCTATCACCCATGATATACCTCCAGTCCCACAATTTTTGTTTTAATTGGTGCTGTGCGTTTCTCATCCCATCACTTTCTGATTAAGCCATGGTACGTGGAGGACTTGTGTTTTAAAAGCTCATTTAGATGATCAAATTTGTAGTTATGCAAGGGGCATTAAAATATAGACATTCTTTATAGTTGTAAAAGTATTATGTACCTTTTAAATTAATCACATGTAAATTCAAATGTCCAATCTATTAATTAAATCTTTACTTCCCTGATCTTTCAAAGAGTATCATTTATATCATTTCATCTAGTTACTTGAGCCGTTAGTCAGAGACCAAGTTGGTTATTCCTCTTGATTTGTTTCTGGAATGGATTTACTGTTGTAGATAATACTATCAGTGGTAAAGTCATATTCCTATATTTCTTGTCAGTTTCTATGCCTGTTTGCAATGATTTTTATGTTATTTGAGTCTATTATTTTGTCCATAGAGCTGCATGACTGTTACATTAAATTTATCTATACAAAATGAGGCTGTTGCCTATCCCTTTAGTGCATTTCATTTTAAATTCTGCTTTGTCTACCTGATATTAAATTTCACCCCCTATTTCCCACTCCTTTGTGGTTGGTTGCCTGGCATACACCTGCATTCCATCCTGATTTCCCTGACTCCTCCTGCTCAGTGTTGGAAACTTTCCAATCATGCAAAGAAATGAGGACAGGATAAAGCTGAACAATGGTTCCCATGTTTTATAAAATAGACAGTTCCTATCTCTTTCACTATATTATCTCTCGTAAGAATCTTTTTGCCTTTTCTTCTGAAAGGTGGGTTCTCAAGCTGCATTTCTGATGGGCATTTATTGTCCTAAGGTGCTTTGGGCTGGGCACTACCAAAGGAAACAAATGCTCTGGAAAACCCCATAATGCATAGTAACATCTGTGTGCAAGCTGACTCTGTCAGCCATGTGGGATTTCTTTGAAGCCCACTATTTTTCAGAAGACAAGTTTTTTGGGAAAAAAACATACTGTCAACCCTTCTCATCACTCATTATCCCTTCCTCAAATTTTTATTGAGTGTTCAAAATGGATTGACAAGAAATCTGCTTGCCAAAATGAATATAAGAAAAATGAATATAAGAGATATAGTCCATGCCCTCTCTCTTGGGACAGACAGCTTATCCTTATAGAAGATAAACTGAGCTGTGGTTAAATGTCACCTGTTTCCTTGGGACAGGAAGTAGGGGTGGATTCCTGTGATTTCCTCACGTCTTAGAGAAGCCAGTACACAAGGATGATTTTTTGTGATGAAGAACTGCTTGTGAGGAAAATGACATGACAAAAAAAGACAGAGCCTTGGGCTAAGAGAAAATCAGCAATTAGTCAGAGAGACATTCCCCACCATAGCCCCCCAAAACTTGAAGATGGAAAAAAAAGTTTCTTAATTTTTATATATATTCAAGGAAATTGGGAAGCTGTGGGGAGCAACCTCTTTTGCCCTGAGTCCAAATAAGACTACTATCCATCAGCACGTCCTGGAAGACTGAACTAAGAGCTCAGGGAAAGTCCTGAGGTTACATTTTTCTTTTTGAAGAATGCTGCCAAATTGCTAATTTGGCCTTCCGTTCTTTTTCTGCAACATAGCTTTCTCTGACCTCGAAGGAGCTTGAGTGTAGGCAGCTGAGTGTCTTAATGTTTGAGAACTGCCAAGTCTGCTTCTCCTCCTACAAACTCTCCAGTGGATTGTTCCATAGGGTTAAATGGCTCATTGCAATTCAGCAAAGTGGGTTTTATGTGCAATTAATGTTTGTTAATTTGGTTAAATGTCAAAGTATACTTTTTTGGGGGGAGGGGAGAGTTTCCACAATACAACCTCCACCCTCAACCCTTTAAATATCAGAGGGTGCTATGCTATTTTCTAACAAATGCAAAGGCGATCATATTCACTGTCTGCTTGAAATTGAATGGACGATACCTTAGTTAAATGTCCCTCTTGGGAAAAGAGACAATCAGATGTCAGCACATCTGACTCTAGAATCAAAGTTAAGGGGACAGTTGCAAAGACCCTCTAGAAACAACTTGTCTTTACCACTTGGTCCCTGAGGAAGAATGAAGGGTTTGACTCACTCACTGGCTGACTTGCTTAGATTCGTCATCTTTTCCCTTAATGTTTTAATGTTTCTTTTATGTTATAGTCTGTGTGTTTTGTTTGTTATTCTTCGTTTAAGTAACTGAAACTTCAGAGATACTTATTCCCTTTATAGTGATAATCTCTGTTCTATAAAATGTTCTGTTTATGTATGTAAAATATACCCAGTAAAAGTATCCATAGGCTACCAGGCTTTGATTTTCCACATATTTCTGCCATAATCCTTTACAATAAAATTAAATTAAATTAAAAAAGAAAAACAATGTATTTTCTAAATTTATATGGCAAAAGTACACTTAAGGGTTTTGGTCTTAGAATTTTTTTCTCTCTCTCTCTTTTTTTTTTCCTGTGCTGTTCTTTGCTGTGGCACTGGGTTTTTTCCAGATATAGGTACACCTTTGAAGTAGGACTTGTGGAATCTCCTTAATATTTTTAACTTGTCCACTTTTTAAAGCACAGTTCCCTTTCTCTTGCATGTCTGTGTATAGTGTGATGATCAGTTCTCTATGCCTCTGCCACTGCTTTCTTGTTTACCTTCTGGTTGAGTCAGTTGTCAGTCCCACCTCATTTCAGGCCATGTATTTCTCCTCCTTGTCTTCCTCCTCCTTTTTTGATAGTACTGGGGTTTGAACTCAGGGGCCATATGCTTACTAACTGAGGTGATTTTTCACTTAAGCCATGCCTACAGCCCTTTGCTCTAACTATTTTTGAGATAGAATCTCACTTTTTGCCATGGCAAAGCCTGGACTGCAGTCTTCCTACTGCAGTCTTTCTTGATGTTTGAAATTGGGTCTTGAGAACTTACTGCTCAGGCTGGTCTCAGTGAGATCCTCCCAGTCTCTGCCTCTTGAGCAGTTAGGATTACCAGTATGAGTCTCCGTGCTTCCCTCTTTCTTTCCCTTTTAACCTTAGGAAGAAAGACCTCCAGGGCTGTTACAATGTGTAGTCTTTGAAGTCCTGTTTTGGTTTCATTTTTAGGTCAGAGCAATATAAGCTGTCCTTGGGCCTCTACCATACTTGAAGATCTCAAAAGCCAAAAGGAAATATATTTTCTTGCTATAGTTCCTTTCAGATCCTTTTCCAGAAATCAGTAATAATAGCTTGCTGGTTCCATAGCCACATGCAGCCACATGGATGACACATGACCTAAGCAGTTATATGGGAGTTCATTCACAGATTAAACTCTTCTAACATGAGGTCTCACATTTTTACTCTGCACAATGTCTTGCTAGAGATGATTCTGATTCTAGGGATAAGATTCAGATCATACTCTTTTGCACACTATTAGATTAGCAAAGGTAGTTAGTTGGCGGATAGTGGAGGTTTCCATCCTCCTCCATGTGGAATGGTCAGGACAGGCATGTACCTCCCGGGGCCTGAGAGAACTTGTTAAAATTCTCCAAGGTCCAAAGGAGAAAGTTGAGGTCAACAGTGATTCACTTTAATTGTGCCAAGGAATTTACAGTTATGCTGGGTGATGAGCTCATTCACTGATAACATTTTTATAAATGGAAGGGAACAAAGTCCAAGGAATGGAAGTTGGTAAAGGCTTGTCTTTGAGAAGTTCTCTGACTTTTGTGGCCCTGGAATCATTGAAGGTCATATCATTTTAAGTTTGCTATGAAGTGCTGTTTCTCACTCTACTACTCCAAAAGGGATACAGCCTTTGCATCCCAGGGTGACTTTAATGTTTATATGATACCTCATCTATACTTCAGTGCACAAGAGTGGTCCAAAGTGTGTTTAGTTGAGCCACAACAGAGAGGTGGAATTCTATGTGAATAGTCTATTTGTTATTAAAGTAGCCTTCAAGAAGCCAGGGTTGCCCAAATTCTCCATTTGCCATCTATCTATCTATCTATCTATCTATCTATCTATCTATCTATCTATCTATCTATCTATCTATCTATCTATCTATCTATCTATCTATCTATGATAGATAGATAGATAGATATGTATCTATATACACACACACACACACAAGTATCTATCTATCTATCTATCTATCTATCTATCTATCTATCTATCTATCTATCTATCTATCTATCTATCTATCTATCTATCTATCTATCTATCTATCTAGACACAACCTCAATGCAGGAGAGAAGTGGTAAGAGGAAGCAGCAGAAATGGATTTCCCTAAGGTGATTGTGCTTAAACATCTTATAAAACAACATACCATAGTCAATAGTCCTCAGAGAAGTCTAACACAGAACTGCAAAGAATCTGCTTGCGGTGTTCCAGGTGTAGCTGTGAAGCAGTTCTGGGTCTGGTTGGCAAATAGTTAAGAAAGGGCAAGATGAAGCCAGTCAGTCTTCACTATACTAGACTTAGTGTAGCCATTAATGAGGAAAAGAGAGGGAGAGACAGAACCAGAAAAAGAGGTTATAGCATAAGACATTTATGCACCCAGTATCTATACCCACAAACAGAATTTAATCAAATATTGACCAGAATCTGGCCTATGCATAGTTAACCTTTCTTTTGAAGGAATGGGTCATTTCTCAGAGGCGGGTTACAAGAGGTCTGCCTCCATCCCAGGTCTCTTGAGAAGATCTTCCTTGTGGATTTGATTTGATGTGTCTCAGGTAAAACATTCTGGGAGAATTCAGCTACAGATTTCATTCATTGGGGTCTTCCTGTTCCTTTCTTGGAATTCCAAACCCAGATTGCAAGAAGGATGTTGCATTTGTTCTTGTAGTAAATAATCATGCATTTGGGCCTGGCAGCAGACAGGCAGAACTGCGGCACATGCATCTGCCAGCCGGCAGTGAGGCAAGATTTATGTGCTTGCCTTTTCCATAAGTACAATTTTATTTGATAAGTGCCATCCAAATATATAAAGAATTAATCCAAGGTCTGTATTGTGGAGTGTTTACTCTGTAATATTAAAATAAATATTGCCCTTCTCTCTAATTATATAAAATTATGTTAATAATACCGTCTTTGTTGTTGTCTGCTGGTTTCATCTTCATAGCCAAAGAGTTTATTAAAAGCAGTGACTAGCTTCCTTTCAAAAAAGAGGTAGATTTTCTTGTTGTTGTTATTAACCTAGTCAAAAGAGTATTATTATTTCTTTTTAAAAGGAACACTCCCAGCTTGGGATGGGGGAGGTGTCTGGTGACCACCAGACTGGATTTCATGAGACAGCCTTTGTTCTAAACTCTCCTGATTTCTTGTTTCTCTCATATCGTGAAGCTGAACTCTTTTTGAATAGTCTAACTCTTGAGTAGCAAAGTCATCTCTATCTCTGGTATATAAGTGAGGAAGGAAGGGAGTGTTGAAAAGAGGAGCTGGGCCTTTGATCAATGTAAAGGACTCATTGCAACCAACTGAACAGAGGTAATTATTGTAGTGTGCTGGAGCAAGAATGATGGGTGAGTTATTTTCTCAAATATGCACATTACACCAAATGTTCAATATGATTACTAGAAGCTACTTTCTAAGAGTTTTTCCAAGGCCAGGCATGGTAGAACACACTTTGAATTCCAGCACTAGTCAGGTGGAGGCAGGACTATGAATTCTAGACCACTGTGGGTTATATATCGGGAGCCTGTCATAAAGTCAAATCAAAGCAAAATAAAGAACACCAGGAAGAGGAGGAGAAGGAAGAGTTGTTTATCTAGGCCAAGAATTGCACATACAGTCTCTGGCAAGGAATTTGGTACCCGGGAGAGAAACAAGAGGGGAGGTAAACATCAAATCAGGTGGAGATCATGTGGTCTATCTAGTCACACGGACATGCACAGCAAGCACACATGTACAACTCTTCCTTTTGATGAGACTACATGTGGTCCTTTGGGCAGTACCCACTTACAAATTCCTGACTACCCATTGTGCATAGACGGGCAGACATCGAGATGCAGCATCTTAAAAACTTTTATAGGTATTTTCTGCTACCCTCTACGTCTGTGAATCTACTAGTAATAAAAAGTTAGGTTTGTATTTTACATTGCATTGTTTTAATCATATTGTCTTTGAGTAATTAATTTTCATTAATTTGAAATAAATGAAAGGGATACAGGAAAGAAAATTGTGTATTTTCCCCCAGGTGATTGAGAACCTTTCAGCTCTGTATCTTCAAAGCCTATTGAAACCCAAAAAACAGAATACCTCAGTGTTAGTTGACCTGGTGTAAGCTTTGAACACGATTCAGAGACCTGCTGTTGTCCCTCACATCTGCTGGGAAAAGTAGGAGGAAAGTAGGATTTAACCCAGTATCCTGTGTCTAAAGCCTGTGCATGGAGTCATTATAAAAACTCTTTGATGAAGTACAAGTCAAATCATTTTACAATGAGAAGAGAAAACCCACCCTGGCTGCACTGCTCAAGCAGAATGAATCCAGAGTCCATGGGGCATTTCTGTCCGGCGGGCAGGTTCTACATCTTTTCTCTGCCTACCTGCTGACAACCTTCCAGAATGGGAGGACTGTGCGCCTACAACCCCTTTCAGGCTCAGCATAGAGTGCTTTGCTGGAAGTCCCCGTCCTCGACAGGCCTGAGTGTATTTACAAATGAGAAATCTAAGTTGGAAGGAGGGAGGGAGAGCAATTAGCCTAGTGAAGAAAAATTGAGCCAAGCAGGATCTGACTGGTTGTATTCAGTGAGAGGCACTAGGGTTTGCCAGTGCTTTCTTAGATTTTACGGTCACTCTGTGTTCATATCCACTAAACCTAAGGGGTGACATGCCATTATGTATAGCTTGCATAGTTTGCACACGAGGCAATATTACAGGTCACTTCCGTGGAATAGAGCTCGTGCATGGAGAACGTGCATGGCTGGAACCTGAGTTGGGTTGGGAAAAACTAACAAATCCTCAATTAAAACAGTCCCAGATGCATAAGCCTCAGACAAACTCTGCATCTAACACCCAGCTCCAGCCCTGTCCACTGAGAGAATGCCTCTGCACCCCCACTGCCCTGTTGTCCCGCCCCGTGTCCAGGTCACTGATCAGAAACAAAGCAAGATGAGCTTGTGATACACCCTTTGTGGGACCTTTAATCTCTGGTTTGCTGTGCTTTTCTGAAATGTGAAGGTAGATTATGGGCTGGGAATCTCTATAGAACTCTGTTAGGTAATGGCTAAAAGTGGCTAATGCTGCCAATGATAATAAAGAAGAATGAGGTCATAGGAACACTCATATTTCAGTGATGCCAAGGTTCAAAAGATCCAGATTCCCTGAGGAGAACAAATAATCATTTGTTTCTACTGATGATGTTCTTCACCCCCTCGCCTCAGTAAACCTTGGTTCTGACGAAGGAAGGAAAGAATGAAAAAAATGAAGGGAAGGTGAAGTAAGTGAATAAACCAGTTATTGAAGAGTAGAAAGCAGAACTTGATGCCTGGCTGTGATGCCTGGCCATGACCTTTGTGGAGGGGGAGACAGGAATAGAAAACACAATGGAATCTCCTTGGGAGTCAGTTACTTTGGATGGATAGCCAGGTTTATTGAGTCCTAGTGACATGCCATGTACTGTGTTCTTTCATTTACCCTCCCACCTCACAATGGAATTACTGTGCTCCCCATATTATAAATGAATTAGTAGGTAACAAATACAGGATTTGAACATGACTCTAGAAGCTCTAGACATTCTTATTTGTAAAGCCAAGCAGAACTACCCCAGACTTACCCAGAGATAGTCCATTTTTTGAGTCCTGAGCTTTTGGGGTTGTTGGTGGTTTTTCCCTTTATTCTGATGCTAATTTCTTGTCTTTCCTGAGGAGCATCCCCTTTCTGCATACCTGGGGAGTGCCTCAGCTAGGAGTAAGGATAGGAGCCAGATGCTGGAGTCTTGTTACACATGGCTCAGGCTGGTACTTCCTTCTAGAGCAAAATGCTGGGGCTGACTTCTGGGTCTCATACTCTTTGATGTGGATCAGAGATGTTGGAGAATAACCAATGAATCTGTAGGTGCTGCTCAGATCAGAAAGAGAACTTTCTGGGAAGGAAGGAAGGAAGAAAGATGGGAGGAAGGATGAAATGGGGAAAGGGAGAAAGGAAGGAGGGAAGGAAGAATAGGAAGAAGGAAGGAAATGAAGAAGGAAGGAGGAAGGAAGGTAGAGAGGGGAAGCAAAGGAAGATAAGAAACCTTTCTGAATTAATCGTTGAGCTTATGGATTCCCCTTTTCTTCCAGTTGTTAGTCGTAGCAAACACTAGAGACTTAGCATTCAGGGTAATAAGAGGAGGAAAGCCAACTACTTGTTCTGTCATTTGATGTCATTTGATACCACAGTGGGGATACCAGCTGCTGGCTTATGTTTTGTTGATGTGGTTAATCTTACTTCAAGCTTTTGGGAGTGTGGGGAACAAACCTGAAGAGGGTTGACTCTGGGGCTAAGGAGGTAGGCAATAGGGAAGGAGGGAGGAAAGGCAGGCCTAGTACTCAGGCCACGGGGGAGAGACACACCAAGTGTCAACATCACTTAGCCTTACAGCTGGTCAGTGGGGTGCTGCTGCTTCTGACAAGGCCTGGAGCCTTTCCTGTGCCCTATATGCCACCTCCCATTTGACTTTATGCTTGTAGGGGACAGTGTTTTAGCCACGCTAGCCACCTTCTCCAGTTTACATGCAGAGTGCCCAGTCATCAGTATCTGTTCCTCTCATCTCCAGGGAGACAGGTGGAGGGCAGATCCCTGGTCTCTGGAACCGAGTGTCACAGAGGGCACCCTGCTGGGTCCACAAATGGAGGCAAAGGGCAATCATAGAGCCCCGGCCTCCCGCACTGCCGAACGGAGGCCAGGCCCTGGCTGTATTATATTTTCAGTGGTGTTTTTCAGCTGTTCATCACTGTAACTAAATAGCTGAGACGATTAACTTATAAAGAAATAAAAAATTTATTGGGGTTCACACTCTACAAGGTTGTAGTCTGTAGCTGTAGTCTGTTAGTGCTTCCCATTGGCTTCCATTCCTCTAGACCTGTGGCAAGGCATATCTCAAAGGGAGCTAGTGGTAAAGCAAAACCCTTTCATATTAAGCCAGGGAACAAAAAGAAAGGAAAGCACCAGTGTCCTACAGTACATGTTTAGGAGAGGGGGGGATGGTCATACCTCAAATGACCTGAAGATCTATCTCTTCCTGGGCCCCAAGTCTTGAAAGTTCTACCACTTTCTGATAGTATCTCCTTGGGGCTCAGGCCTTTAACACATGGTCTTTTGAGGAACATTCCAACAAGAAATAATTTCGGAGCTTCAAAAGAATTAGGAGAATGTCATCAACTGTGAGGAGTGAGCCTTTATGTTAGTGCTGTCTGAGAGCCTGAAAGTACCCAGCCACCTTAGCCTTCCATGGGCAGTGTGGTCAGGAGAGCTACACAAATGATCCTTGTGCTTGATTTCTTCAGACTGCGCTTGAATAATGTCTCTGAGTTTTGTGATGATCAAACATACAGAGATGTCTTACCATTTTCTTAATGTTGACTCTTAGTCCTGAATTCTTCTCAAGAGAGTGGAGCAGTATTTGAAGTACTCTGGACGAAAGCTGGAAACCTTCCCTTCATCTTCTACTTGTTGTTCTTACACATTCTACCTCTGTCCTTTGCTTAGTGTGTGGCTGCTGAGCAGATTATCTTCCCTTTTTCTTGAATTGTAGCAGAACAAACAGGAAATGCTAAATGATATGAGTTGAAGTTCTGCCTCTAAATAACCCAGAATGTCTAGGGCCTTCCTATATCATGCCTTTGGTCCTGGGGAAAATTTCTGCATAAGCCTGGTGGTATTGCATGGTTGTTATAGCAACCGACTGTTTACTAGACTCATTAAAAACTTAAAACTCACACAGGATCTTAGTTCCTAGGAAATTAGGATAGTAGTCTCTCCATCCTCTTGTGCCTCTCCTTGCTCTTGGGAGCAAAGCCCATAGAACTGATAGCCTCACTACTGGGAATTATTTTCAAAGTTTCTTATACTGTTAGTAAACACATCTATACCCTTCTTTTCAAACTCAGCTTTTAGTGCTGGAAGTCTGAGTACATCTATGATCAAGAACTGAATGTGGTCAACATGGATTTTGGTGGTCAACAAGCACTTTCAGCTGAAGGCTAATCATCTGTTGGGTTTGATATGTCTTCATCTTGCTTTCCTGCTGATGAGCAAGTTAGATAGCTCAAAATAGCTGTAGGCATGTGCTCTGCCTTCTTTTCTCATTTCAGAACTCACTGGTGAGGTCTTCTTGTTAATCCTTCTTATACAACTGCCCATGGCCGTGTACAAATGCCTTATCAAAAGTTCAAGACTTTTATCTCTAGGAGGTCATTAAAAAGGAAAACAACATCTTATCAACTAAGAGCTAAGTTAATGTTTCTCTACATCCTTAAGTGGGTGATCCCAGGGCCAAGTGGTACATGAGTCACCAGAGTTAGTACACAATGCTGGCAGTTAGGAGGAGCCTGCCTGCCACCTGTGTTGTGGGAATAAGGGAAGAATCAGCTAAGAGGCTATGCCTACAATATGTAGCATGTGTAGCATCTGCATGTACACAAAATATGGCTTCCAGCCATATTTTATATGGCTAACTTGGCTGGGTACTGGTTCAGTGGTTTATATCTGCCATATAACTTAATCCTCATTAAAACTATGGGGAAAGGAAACCAGCTGCAAAACTTTATATATAGATTTTTTAACGTAGGCTCTAGAGTCAGTCTGATTTGAGATACAATCTCAGCTTTGAGACAAATGTGTGATTGAAACCAAGTAAATTTAAGTTTCTCAAGCCTTAGTTTCCTCAGAACTAAATAGCAAATCATTGTTACCATCACTACTATCACTGTTGTCACCATCATTGTTACAATCACAGTCATCTTCCATACATTGCCACTACCACTATCACTTTCCTTATCATTAGTAAGAGCTCCATGGCCTTGGTTATTCTCATCTTCAAGAAAGCTCAGTATTTAAACTGCTGTTCAATTAATCATGTCCAAGTGTAATTATTTGTCTTTTACTATCTATTGGGTTTACTTGTAGATTCAGAGGCACATTCTAATGATTACAAATGAGGAAAACCATGCAGCCTGTGTGTCTTTGGGTCTAGCTTACTTCGCTTAGTATAATTTTTTCCAAGTCTTTCCATTTCCTTATGAATGGGGTGATATCATTTCTGATGGAAGAATAGAATTCCATTATGGATATGTACCACATTTTCTTGATACGTTTGTCCACTGAGAGGCATCTGGGTTGATTCCATATCTTGGCTATGGTAAATAATGCTACAATGAACTTGGTGGTGCTGGTGGTTTAGCGTCACCTGACTTGTGGTCAATCGTATAGATGCCCAGGAGTGGGATTGCCAGATCATAGGGAAAAGCTCTATGTTTAATCTTTTGAGGAACCCCCATACTGCTTTCTAGTGTGGTTGAACAAGTTTACATTCCTACCAACAGTGTAGCATTCATATAGTGAGAACAAAGAGGATATCCTTAGGAGAGGATCACAAGGGATCAATAGCTATGTGCAAATGATCATATAAAATGATGTTTATTGAAATGAACTCCAAGAAATGGAAGCAAGAGGGTTTTTATTGTATTGTTTTCATTGTTAATTTCTTGTTTTTGGTTTATGCTTTTCTGCTGCTGTTTTTTTGTTTCTGTACCCTTTGTCTTTTATGTAAGTTTATCTGATTTGAGGAAGAGAAGGGGAAGCACAGAAAAGAAAGGACAATTCAGTAGTGAAACCCACTAGACACTATGTTGGAAATGAACTATACAACTTTGGGGGGAGGGAAGTCGGGAGAGGTAAAAGTGGGAGGGAAGGAGGGAGAAAATGACAATGCTCAAAAGGAAATGTATTCCTTACCTGACTTATGTAACCCCTCTGTATATCACCTTTACAATAACATTTTAAAAATTGAAAAAAAAACAGCTCAGTGTTGTTTGGCTCTTCCAAGCACGGGACTGTTTTAAAGGTGTATGAATATTCCACTTACTGTAAGTCATTTCTGGTAAAGAAGTTACTGCCTTTTCAATTCTCCTAATTATTTGAAGAAGAATGTCATCATTTGGCACTAACAGGACTTTAATGCTCTCCATGCTTGTAAACAAAGAGAAAGCAGGCCTTGGGACTCAGAACTTTAGATGGGAGATAGTATGTAACCTGAATTAAGCAATATGGCTTTTAATAATTCTTTTTATTTGCTTTTTATTTCTAGTGAGTAGTTAAAGTTAGGACTGATTTTTTTTTACAAATACAATGAAATAAAAATTAAACTAATGAGTAGATGTACTTATTTTAAGTAAAAACTAATTCTGAAGGAACACAGACAGGACAAGAATATTTAATGGCATTTGAGCAAGTAGACCTAGGGCTGCCTCCCCTAAACAAATTAGTGGTGTCTGCAGGCTCAAAATTGCAGGGATTCTTTGTTTCTTAAGTTCAGCTCTTCTGGAAAGTGTAGGACAGTTCTGCCACATGGGGGAGAAACTAAATATCTAGGTCCTCGGTCTCGACCTGGGATGTTCTGGAACCAGCTCTACGTGGCTTAGAAGAGCCCATCATATACCTTCCTTCTCAAGTCTGTTAAGCAGCATCCTGTCAGTCTTTTGTAACTGGCCATAGGTGAGTATTTGCACAGGAAGTCTGAACAGCTCACTATCAGAGCTATTTATTTATTTTTCCAGGGAGCTAGTTACTCCCTGGAAGCTGCTCATAGCTCCTGAGCCAGAGATTTACCTTGATGGAGATTTGACCCAGGTTTCTGCTGCTCTGTCTGTGTTTGCTAACCCCTGCCTGGGAGTCTGGGAAACTCTAGACATCAACTTTTGCTTCCCTAAGCCTTCTCCCCTTCCACATGTGCCCATGTCCATGACAGTTCAGCCATCAGGCGGGAAACTGCTGCCCAGGCTTCCCCAAGCAATGAAGCAGAAAGACACTGGGCAGGAACTGAGAAAACTCTTGTTTAAACACAAATAGCTGAAATAATTGCTGAGCAAATGTAGAAAACGACTAGCTAAGTAAATTGCTTTTTTGTGCAAAAGTTTGTCTGAGTTTGTTCCTGAGGGGGTTCAGCCGGGGAGCCTTTCCTCCAGCCCGGCAGCTTAGATGGACACACTTGAACCCCAGGCTGTACCTCCCCTGAGTCACTGGGTATTTCTGCCAGCCAGCTCCTGGTGGGCCCTTCCTCTGCCTCCAGGCAGCAGAGCTTCCTGTGGAGGCCCTGGCAGGGTGGGAGGGCTGACTGCCAGGCTTCGAGGCACCCTCCTGACTTGCTGTTTCTTGGCTTCCCTATTATTTTTGGTATGAAATTCAGATCAACACCCCTCCCCATGAAAATAGTGGTCTAATCTTTTTGCAAATAATAGGCTTAGGTGCATCACTACCCATGATCTGAGCCTCTGATGTGTTGTTTATTGTGCCAAGCTGATTTTATTTAGAAGAAAATAATAGCAACTCAACCTAGGAAAAACATTTTTTGAGGTCTCATTTCAAGCCCTTTTATACAATAACTTACTGAAAAAGCACAACAACCCTATGAGGTACAAATGGTCATTTTCTACCGAGGGACAAAGCTAGGTCACTTGCCCATGGTCCCAGAGCTGGCAGATCTTCCTGCAGGGGCTGAACTCTGAACCATGCAAGGTGAACTGCCTCTCACATCTGAGTGTGGTTGTTCCCTTGTCAGAGTCCTAAGAAGTGGGTAATGATTGTGGCTGACTGCTCAGGAAATCAAAGCTGAAAGGAAGAAACTTTTCTGACATCACCTAGGAAATGAGATGAAAGGAGCCAAGCCTAAAAGGCCCCAGCAGAAATTTTCTGGACACACAGGATGTGCCCCTGCTACTGCTTCCATCTGACTAGGATGGAATCTCCCAGATCAGACCACTGTAGACCAAGTGTGACAGCAGTGGTCAAAGCCAACTATTGCTTCTGTCAGATTCTAACTTTGAGTCCCTGGCAAGTCATTTGTCTTGAGACTTTTGTCCCCCTCCTGTAAAATGGCCATTTAAATATTAGCTCAAGCTATCATTGTGATCGCTTAATAAACATGCACAACCTCCCTCACAAAATTCTTAACCAAACAGGAAAAAATGTCCGTTCTGGATGTTTTTATGAGTTTGTTATCCTGGTGACTTAAGAAAAATCCTTCGAAGCCTGGAGACTGCCTGTCCCCAAGGTTAGTTTTGAGATAAGCTCTAAACCCAATCAAGGATTTCTTCCTGCTTGGTATCCCTCAGACAAACATTAACTGAGAGAGAGGAGGTAGGGATGGTTTGGATACCAGCAGAGATTAGTCAGCCCTCTAGGCTGGGAGGAGGGCCATGCTGACTTGGTTTAACCTTCTGAGAGGGGCTCAATGATTTGTCACCAGCTAGTCTCATCTTAAGGGTGACTCCATTGTCCTCACACAGTGGCAGTCTCCACGGGCAGCCAACTGGGGATCAATATAATCTCAAGGTGGTTTTTGTAGATCCAAAGGAAACTCCCCTTTCCTATCTGTAAGTAAGAAGTCAGAATGTGAGAACAAAGGCTGCTGTGGCTCCCACAAAACTGAGGAGACTATCCATTTCAGTATTTCAACCTACAATAGCAGTAGTTGCCCAAATGCCATGCAAGAAGCCTCCTGGAACTCCTTTTCATGTTTATGTATGTTTTTACACTTTAGAATATTAGAAGACTTGGTGATTTATAGCAACTTAGAGATCATGAAAACACCAAACTTTAAAAAACTTAGATCATGCATCCTACTTGCCACAAATATAAGGTATAGCTCGATATTATTATTATTATCATCATCAACATCATATCATCATCATCATCATCATTCGTGGTGGTGGTAGTATACTAGAGTTTGAATTCAGGACTGTGTGCTTGCTAGGAGCTACACCACCAGTTCTTTCAGCATTAGCTATTTTTCAAATAGGGTCTTCCCTTCCTCTTCCCTTCCCCCAACCACTGTTGTTGGCCTGGACTGTGACTCTTCTATTTATGCCACACACATAGCAGGAAGTATACAGGTGTGTGCCACCATGTCAAGCTGTATTGGGTATAATGGACTCTTGTTAACTAACATTAGCAAGAAAGAAATATACTTTACAGGCAAAGATAAGCTATTAGCCTCTGTTTGGAAGGGCATCAACACACACTCTACATTTGATACAAAATATAACCCTATCAAATGCACTCCTTTGATAACAAATCAATTATATGAAGCTCATATTATCAAGAAAGAAACTTTTCAGGCAAATAGAAACACTTCATTTTTTTTATCAACCTTAATTGACATCTAGGGATTTTATTGTTATCTTAAAGAAAGCTAGTTTGAAAGCCTAGCCATTTGTGTGTAAACTTTTCCCATCAGTGGAGCTAATTGCTTGAAGACTTGCCTACTAATCTCCCATTTCCTTCTTGCCGGAAGCCCCCTTTATGTCCCCAGAGGGATTTAGATTCTCCTCTGCTTTGCAAAAGTTGTATCAATTGATTATCTTCAAAGCAGAGATGCCTATCTTGGCTACAGAGCATCCAAGATGGTCTGAAAAAAATCTGTTTTCCATCCCTGTTTTAAGACAGCCTTTAACAAAGTGAAGGATACATATTCCAAAGTGAAAGTCACTGACCCAGGAGGTACCCTTTTCTCCACTGTTGACTGATTTACTGTGTATGTGGAGGCATGAATAATTATGTAGGACCTATCTTGAGGCAAGGATTTGCTGTTCAACTCATAATTTCTGACTAAGTCTAGGAGATAAGGTCTTTATAAGGGTGCTGTGAGTTACCAATCCTTTTATAAGGTTGCAGAGTTTAAGAAGTGAAAATTCAGGGTGCCTAGTGTTATGCCCAGATAAGGATCCCCAAAGACCACCAAGGAGCCGATTCTGATGCAAGTATGTGAGAGTGGTTTATGGCAAGCTCGAGCCTGGACTCACCACTGTCCCCGAAGCAGCGGGTCAGAGTTGAGAGCCCCGACCTTTCTTTTAGTAGGGTTTTTATAGGGCATAGGGTTGAGGTGCGGGTTCCTAGCTTGGCGTTTACATGATTGGTTAACATTTAGTAAGTCTTGTAACAATCTTATTGGTTAGCGTATTCAGGTTAAGCAGTTAAGCAGCAAACTATGTTAACTATGCTATCTTAAGAAACATCTGGAGCTTCAGGTACTTTTCTTTCATCCAGTGATGGCTATTGCTAGGGGAGTTACGGGCAGAACGTTATTGGGACATTTTGCAGTTTTTTCAGGAACTTGAGTTCTTAAAAGTTCAGTAAAAGTCTTTACAATGGGCGCTTCAGGTAAAGGCCTTCACAATGGATATTTTCTGTAAAGGCCTTCAAAATGGAGTCTATAAGTCCAGAATGGCTATACTTTGGCTAAGACCTCTCACTAGTAGAGTTTGAATTTCCATATGTCCCAAACATTGCAGGGGGCATGATTATCTATAAAAGTACCTGTGGTTTATCTGAAATTCACATTGGACTGGACATCTGTGTTTACCAGGCAATCTCACCCTTTTCTGATTTTGACTAATATCCATTTTTAAAGGAAGATTGGGTTAGACTAAAGGCTCACGATCTATGGCAAGCAATGATATTCAATTGAACTTTGTGCTCATGATAATTTGGTTTTCGAGGTGTCTTCTAATAACACCAGTTATGGATTTACAATAGTTCATTTTAATTAAGGTGAACTCAAATATAGCTGAAGATTACAAGGGTGTATTTGACTTCTGTTGATATAAACCCTGGATAAGGAGAAACACTTGAGATGAGTTGGGGGATCTCATTGCTTGCCCATATATGAGGATTCTTTGTTTAAGATGGGGAAGAATTCCACATTGCCATGTTCTGCTCATTTAATCAGAACCCAACAAGACTGTATCTCTTGAGTAAAGGAAGCTCAAACTTTTGTTCAGACTGCTTTTCTGCTGGGGACTTTTCTTCTGTTTCATTTCTGATGCTTTTCCCCACAGATTTTCTTAGCTTAATTGTTCCCCAAATGTGAGATCTGGACTAGGCTTGCTGTAGTAGCTGTGAGCATGTTGGAAATGCCACTCCATTTCAGATTAGCAATCTGTGTTTTGATAAACCCTGAAGGTGAATCTGATGCATCTTTAAATTTGTGATCTGTGACTGTAATTTCTACAGAAAGGTAAAGCTGCAAAGCAACATCTCTTTCAAAGCATTCTTTGCTTTTCTTAGCTGGAAATGTTCTCTGCCTTATCTGAGTAGCCATAACAGATCCTTTGAATTCCTTTAGTGTGTTTATTATTCTTTGTGGGCACTGTAGTTATTTACAGGCAGTATTGACTTCCTGTTCTACCCTGAGTTCCTAGAGAAGAGGAATTACATATATAGATGTGTGTGTGTGTGTATTTGTATATGTAGTATATATATTATATGTAACATGAATATATGTATAAATTGAACTTGCCAACTAAATATCAAAGCTACTTACCTGGAAAAGTTTTTAAAAATTGATTAATAAGAAGGCTATCACATATAAATCATTAAGAAAAAAAACCACTAAATTTTTAATAGGACCCTGGGCTAAAGATACAAACAGATAGGATACTGACAAAATGCAAATAACTACATGCAAAAATATTCACCCTCACTGGAAAGTAAATTAAAGCAAGTTAGGATACAAATAAACATTTTAGCTACTAAATTAGTGAGAATATAAAAATGGGAAAATTCAGGTTTTGCAAGAATGCAGAAAAATAAACATTCATATAATGTGCTGGAGGGAGTTTTAAGTTATACAATCAATATGGCAAGTAATTTGGCAGAATATATGGAGAGCCTAAGCAAAGTTCATACCCTTTGACATAGTAATTTTTCTTCTTGGGGAAAATTTAGAAATAAGTATGAATATTTATGCACAAATATGTTCATTGCAACATTATTTATAAATAGCAAAAATGTGGGAATGAAATGCATGCCAAAAATGGTTAAATAAATTATGTTAAATAGAATGATGGGACATATGCAGCCATAAAAATAATGTTTGCAAAAGATATTTTAATGCCATGGAAAATTTGCCTCTTACAATGTTAAGTTAAAAAAAGAAGCAAGATAAACATTTGTATATGCAGTATCATAAGAATTATGTTAAAGTGTGTGTGTGTGTGTGTGTGTGTGTGTAAGTGTGTTTGTGTGTGTGTGAATGTGAACATTTGTATCTGGAAGAAAATAGACCAAAATGTTTGCAATACTAGCTCCGAAGAGTAGGGAGTCCTGTTACTATAAGCTGCTGGGTCATTAATTCTCCCCAGACATCTTCCTTTGTTGTTCATTCTTTTCTGATATATTCTAAATTTTCTGAAATGACTATATCCATAAAACTAAAATTTTATGAAAGCATTCAATTAAATCTTATTTAATTAAACTTTTCATTACTCATTTTCATTGACAAGTATATAATGTTGCTTTGGAATATGATGACTGGCTTTGCTGTCTGACCTTAAATAACTATGAAAAGCTATAACATAGTAAAGATAACTTTCTAGTTTTGGACAATAGTCAGTACAAGAGTGTGAGACTTCTGGGAAGAACTCTCAAAAGAAGCTCTGTGTTTTAAAGGTGCTGCCTGAGAGCATTTGTTTTGGCATTGTCTAGTAGACAGTGATGCCCAAATAGAGTGTGGGAGGGAGTAGAAGAATGGAGGAGATAAGAGCTCAAGCTTAAGAGGATATAAAAGGTCTGGGATCTAAAAGATCAGGAATGGAAGGGAAGAAGTGCTTAAGGAAGACTAGGTGTCTGCATGGAGTTTCTTTGGTTCAGGCTGGGATGTGCACAGGCAAGATGAAATTCACAGGACTAACATAAAGTACCTGGCCCCAAGCAGAGAAGTCATAGATATTAGTAGCAACATTGGCATTTCTTGAGAACAAAGAAATAAGGACCACTCAGTAGAATAATAACTATACTGCAGGATTGTGGAATAAACCAAAAACTGACTTATGTTTTTATGTTGTAAAGGTGATGTACAGAGGGGCTACAGTTATATAAGTTAAGGTAATGAGTACACTTCTTGTTAGAATGTGTTTTCTTGTTTTCTCCCACTTTCCCTCCCACCTGACTCCCCTCCCCCAGCAAGTTGGAAAGCTCATGTCCAACATAGTATCTTGTGAATATGGCTGTTGCGTTGGTTTACCCTTTGTCCTTTGTCTCACCATTTTGTTATTCCCCTTTCCTTCTTCAAATCAGATGAATGTATATATAAAACACAGGGTACAAAAAATAACAGTGACAATAAGGGATAAACCAAAGGAAAAAAGGAAAGAAAAAAAGGAATAAGTTCACACAGTACTAATTAAAAAAACCTTTATTTTCATATCTTAGACTCTATTTCAAGTAGCATAATTTCATAAGGTCATGTGTACATAGCTACTGAGCTATTGTGATCCTCGCCAAGGATTATCTTAAACATATACTAATTATTACAAATGAGGGAAACCATGGAGCCTATGTTTCTTTGGGTCTGGATTACTTTACTTAATATGATTTTTTTTCCAAAACAGACCTATCTTAACAAAAGAGCAAAATCCATCCTGACATACTTAGGGGGATGTATCAGTGATACAATTGTCTGGTAGGACTAAATGCGACACTCTTTAAAAGTAAAGAATATAATATATATTGCTTAGAGTGTAAAATCCACAATATCCATAGACAAACCAAAATTTCAGAGAAGTGAAAGACTTGTAATCAAGTCCAGAAAAAGAATGAATCAATGGAAACCAATCTCAAGATGATTCAATATATTAGAATTATTACACAAAGATTTACAATGCTTATTATTAGCTATATATTCAAGAAGCTCAAGGAAAAGATGGACACAGTGAATGTACTGATGAGATTCCTAAACAGAGGAGTGGAAATAATAATAGGGATAGAACCTTCAGATGTGCAAACTATAATAATTGAAATTTAAAAAATCTCACCATAAGCCAGGCGTTGGTGGGTCATACCTTTAATCCTAACTACTCAGAAGGCTGTGATCTAAGGATCACAGTTCAAAGCCAGCCCAGGAAGAAAAGTCCCTGTGAGACACTTATCTCCAATTAGCCTCCCCAAACCCAAAAGTAGCACTGTGGCTTAAGTGGTAGAGCGCGAGCCTTGAGTACAAAGAGGCTCAGGCTCAGGGACAGTGCCCAGGCCCTGAGTTCAAGTCCCACAAATAGTGAAAAAAATCTCACTAGGCTTATCAGCAGAGTAAAGAATAGCAAAGAAAAGACAAGTAACTTTGAAAACACATCAGTAGAAATTCAAAAAATAGAAAAATATTTTAAAAATAGCACCCTTAGTAACCTGTGTGTCAATACCAAAGGCTATTACATACTTAACTAAAATTATGGAGAGAGAGAGACAGAGACAGAGAGAGAGAGGGGGGAAGGAGTGAGAGAGAGAGAAAGCACTTGGGTTCATAGATGTATGGACCCAAGAAGCTTAAATTTTTTTTTTTTGCTAGTTGTGGAGCCTGAATTGTGGGCCTGGGTGCTGTCCCTCAGCTCTTCAGCTCAAGACTTGTGCCCTACCACTAGAGCCACAGCATCACTTCTGGCTTTTTCTGCTTATGTGGTGCTGAGGAATCGAACCCAGGGCCTCAACATGCAAGGCAAGCACTCTACCACTGAGCCATCTTCCCAGACCAGAAGCTTAATTTTTTAAAAAGCCAAATAAATTCATTGGGGTAAAGTGCTTACCTTGCATGCATGGGTTCAATTCCTCAGTACCACATGAACAGAAAAAGCCAGAAGTGGTACTGTGGCTTAAGTGGTAGAGCACTAGTCTTGAGCTGAAGAGCTGAGAGACATGCCCAGGCTGAGTTCAAGCTCCATAACAGACAAAAAAAGCCAAATACATTCAAAGAAAAATACCACTAATGCATATCACAATAAAACTGTTGAGAACCAAAGAGAAAAATCTTAAAGCTATCAAAAGAAAATTATGCATTACACATATGACAAAGATAAATGGTCTCTGATTCTTTACTAGAAACAGTATCTGTAAAATATTAAAATGGCATTTGAGAAGTGCTGAAAGGAAGAAAAGGTCAACCCAGAATTTTATGTCAAAGCAAAAGTATTTTTCAAAATTGAGAATGACATAAAAACAGTTTTAGATAAATAAGAGCTGAGATAATTCTTCACTCAGAAATCTACTATAAGAAATGGTGAAAAAAGTTTGAGTTGAAAGAAAGTCGTGTCAAATGAAAACTCATCTTCAGGAATGAAGAGCAGTAAAAATGACACATGTTAGCATGAAGAGCAGTAAACATTTTAAGTATAAGTCAGGTGCCAGTGGCTCACGCCTGTAATCCTAGCTACTCAGGAGGCTGAGATGAGGATCACGGTTCAAAGCCAGCCGAGGCAGGAAAGTCTGTGAGACTCTTATCTCCAATAAACCACTAGAAAACCGGAAGTGGCACTGTGGCTCAAGTGGTAGAGAGCTTGCCTTGAACTGAAGAGTGCAGGGACAGTGCCCAAGCCCATGACTGACCAAAAAAAAAAAAAAACATATAGAGTAAACTATAAGTTAAGGAGCAAGTTCCTGGTAACCAGGAACCAGTGGTTCATGCCTATAATCCTAGCTACTCAGGAGGCTGAGCTCTGAGGATCGTGGTTCAAAGCCAGCTTGGACAAGAAAGTCCATGAGACTCTTATTCCTCAATTTAAAAAGGAAAGCAGGAAGTTGAGCTATGATTTAAGTGGTGGAGTACCAACCAATCTTGAGCCCAAAACCTAAAAGACAGTTCCCAGGCTCTGAGTTTAGGCTGTAGGACACATGCATGTGTGTGCTCTATACATGCACACATACACACACATACACACACACACACACTCTTCATTCAATACTGTCAGACCTGGAAGAATAGAAGGAGACAAATAGAATTACACTGTTACAAAGTTCTTTACATATTCTATGAAATGGAACTCTTACTGTGATCATATGAAGGATTCATATTGTATCTGGAAGGAAATTCAAAAATAATACAAGGAATAATGAAATTCAGTAAAATCAAAACAGGAATTATTTAAAAATAAATAAGTAAAACTAAGAAAAATTATTACAGAGTCAAGAAGATTAAAGGAAAACTTAAAATAATTGAGTTTATGAGACATTTTTAAAACTAACAACATATGATCAACTTGAATGTAAGTGGTCTAAACACAAGAAATAAGAAAAAAATAGTAATTGTTAGACATTTAAAAACCAATAATCAACCATCTGCTTTAGCCCTACTTTTTGGTTGTTATTTTGGGGATGGGATCTCACAGGCTTTCTTGTCTGATCTGGCTTCAAACCATAATCGTCCAGATCTCAACCTTCTGAGGAACTAGAATTATAGTTATAAGCCACCAGTGCTCAGCTAGAATATGTATTCTGACAAAGGAATTAAGTTGGAAGTAACATGATATCTAGAAAATACCAAAACCACTCAGAAATTAAGCAACATAAGTTTAAATAACAAAGTTCAATTAGGGGATAAGAAAAGGAGATAGAAAACATAAAATACTTTGGTGTAAATCATGATGGCAACAGCATATCTTAATTTGTGTGAAATGTTCAGAGCATGCTAGATGCTTATGTATGGCTTTAATTGTTGTATTGGAAAAGAAGAAAGGCTTAAATCTTAATGATCTAATTTTCCATCTTAAGAAGCTAGAAAGACAATATTGAATTAAACCAGATTGAATTGCTGTGTCAAGGAAGCAAATACAAAAGAAAGGCAATAATAAAGACAAGATTACAAAGTAATGTTCAGTAGGAAAAATTGGAAAATCCCGAGTCAGAAGTTACCTTTAGCATTGTGTAAGTTTTTGAGCTGTGGGTCAAACAGGTTCCTTTTTTGCACAACACCGTTTTTACTTTAAAAACACATAGTAACTGGTTATTACTGGATTCATTATTACTGAATTCATATTACTGTCAATCATACTTGGGTGGCTGGCACAAATTCTCTGACCAGGGAGTAAAGTGAGCTGATCATTTCAAGGAAAACATCTGAGTGTTTAAAATTTTGTAAAATTTGAGCTATCAAGTGGAAATTTTAATTTATTATGTTGACTTTTCCGATGCCTACATACCTTTCTAATGAAATCCATGCTGATTTTACCAAATGCATTTTTTGTATTGTATAAGAAAATATGTTGAAAAATGGTAGGTTTGCCAAGTTCAAAGAAGAAATATTTTCCAAATGGCCAATCCATGATGTTAAGCTGTCCTGCATGGATAAATGACTCAAAGTGCAAGATATAACATAGTACAAGAAGTTCATTGATAATAGAGCAGATTATACATTGTACCTAACCATTGGAAAACTGTCACTTGTCAAATTATGGGATAGTATTTAAGAATATTGCCCACAACTTTCTGAAAAGGCTGTTAAGATACTTGCCAGGAGCTGATGGCTCACACCCTCCTAATCACTCAGCAGGCTAAGATCAAGAGGATTGTAGTCTAGGCACAAATGCCTTCAAAATCACCAGTAAAATCATCAGCTGGAGATGTGGCTCAAGTGGTGGAGTAACCATCTTCCAGTGTATACCACCTCACCCCATACACAGGAAGTGTATGCCTAGCATCTTGGGGAAGTGTCCAGGTCACAGAGATGTCTGTTTCAAGGCCATAGTTAGGCCAATGTCAGTGAGAACCCATAGCACATGGTTCATGGCACCCAGATCAATGACAAGGTCATTCTACTCAGGCCACGTGGCAGCTGAATTATGAACAGTTCTCGTGTATTCATCCCTGGGTCAGGATAAATTACATTCCCTTCTTCCTCATTATTTCCGTGGGGTCACCCTGTGACATGACTTCTTGAAATCATATGTGTTGACACATTCAGACAAGTAACAGCTGTAAGGAAAGCCCCGGGTCACACCAGAAGCTGGGTGTTCAGAGTCTGCATTCTGACTCTGCTGAGGGAGGAAGGGAGAAACCACTTGTAGACTATTTCTTGGTTATCTTTAGGGAATGACAAATAAGGATGGAAAAATTGAACAGGTATTTCATCATTGAATGTATCTTTATAGAAAGAAAAGGGGACTCACCAGTTATCCAAAATTCAGATCAAAGTTGAGTTCCATTTCCCATTGTCCAGATGGGTAAAGTGGAGGGTAAGTTGCAGTCTTCAGCACATTGGGCAGGAGAATTGGGAAGGTGTCAGGGAAGGTGTTCTATGTCTCATCTTGGGAGCTTGTGGGTCCTTGAGAAGAACTGCTTCTTGTCAGGTCTAGGAACTGTCATCTGTTTGTCCAGTGACACAGGTTTAGTATCCTTCCCAGAAATGCTTGGCCAAGAAGTGTTTTGGTTATGGAAAACTTTTATATCTGGGAGTATAGTTTAGTAACATATTTTGGAGCTAGGACCCATTTTGTTTCATATATATTTTTTACACATTGGGTAATTTCTAGCTATTAATTTAAATAATTTGTGCATAAACCAAGTTTTTTATACAGTATTTCCCACCTGCGGGATCCTGTCAGGACTTGCAAAGCTTTGGATCTTGAGCTTTGGACTAAGGTAGCTCTTGCTGCCCTTCTTTTGAGCCACTGTGGCTGTGCATACGTTTTTTATAGTCTGAATTTACTTGCATATTCATAGCTTTCATTGGAAGTAGATGAGAATTCACCATGTAGTCTAACAAAGCACAAGGAGCCCCCCTGTGATCCTGTGCCTGCATACAGTGGATGTGCAATAATTGATATTCCTTTCAAATTTACTCATATTATGTAATAGTAACTCAGAAGATATAGTTGATGGCTCATGCCTGTAATCCCAGCCACTCAGGAGGCTGAGATCTAAGATCAGAGTTCAAAGACAGACTGGGAAGAAAAGTCCAAAAAAGGATAAGAAAACTCTTACCTCCAATTAACAAGCAAAAAGCCAGAAGAGGAGGTGTGGCTCAAATGGTACCAGCACCAGCCTGGAGTGAAAAGGCCACATGAGAGCACAAGGCCTGGGATCCAAGTCCCAGTACTGGCAGACATGGGTATGCGTGCGTGTGTGCAAACACACATACACACACACACACACAGATGTATTATTCTTCCTATTTTTTTCTCAGGACAGTGATAAGAGCTGTACAGCCCTGGAGAACCCAAAGGCAGAGGATATGGGACCAAAATGGCTGTCACTGGGTCTCTGGACCAGGGATGTGAGCTGTAGTACGCAGCTGGCTCAGTGACCTGTCACAGGAATGGATGTGACAACCCTGTAATTCATTGCCATTTTGAAATAGAACATCACTGAAGAGATAAGGGTAACAATAGCTTTCTATCCAGTTACAAATTACTGACTCACATTATTTTCACTTATTTATATACGGGTGTCTTTATTGAATTTAGTGGGAGATAAATAAAACGATCTGCCTGGCATCTGGCTAATATTACTTCTCAGAGGCTTGTTTTAGGCCCACGTAGACTCCTACTGATAACATCTGTCAGCTTTTCTGGAGGCAGAGACATAACATTTGTTTCTGACAAGAACCCTCTGTTTGCCTTATCTGTTTCATTTGAGAGGCCATCGACCCCTAGCTTCTTTGGTTAGAATGAACTCTTTCCAACCACGGAGGGGTTCTTGAACTTGACTCTGGCCACACAATGTGACTGGGTGCCCTGCTACAAATCTGAGGACCTCTGTCATTTGCAACCAGACTTAGCACTTCCTGTTGACCATCAGGAGACAGTGAGAGTCACAGTGCTGAATTTCAACTCTGAAAATACGTTCAGACAGCATTCTTTGTTCTGAATATGGTCTGATGAAGATTCTTTTTTGTTTTAAATTTTTAATCATAGCATTTTATTTTTGAGACAGGGTTTTTACTATTTAACCCAGGCCGACCCCAAACTTACGATTCTCCTGTCTTAGCCTCTCATTATAATGACAGACTCAGTGCTGTGGTTATAGTTGTGTATCATCATACCTGGTTAAAAAATAATTTTAATGCCAAGAGATACGGATGTACTCTGATCTAGAATGATTAAGTGGATATGTAGTAATGTAGATTACCCTAGTCCACAGCTTTTAAGAATAAATAATCCTTCCACTAACATACTGTAGTAGGACTGTAAATTCAGGGACCCTCTGTTTATAAAGCCTATCATTCTAACAGCCTGGCTTTTTGTGCACTGTATCTAGCACATGGCTTAGAAACATTGCCTCCTTCTTTGTGGGCCATTTAGAGGTGACAGCCTCTGAAAACCTGTCTGTAACCTTAGGTCTGCATCTCCAAATAGCCAGTGACAACAGCGGTGTCATTGCACAGTGTGAGACGGCTGCCATGTCTCATGTCTCAGTCTGTCCCCTGTGTTCATTCTGTCACAGATTGTGGATCTTGCTTTTCAAGATCCACCCTGTCAAGGCTCAGTTTATCCTAGAATACAATTCCTTCTTGTGATGCCCTTTCCCCCTTGGTGCTTTCCCCCTTCACATCTCTCTTCCCATACTGTCTTCAGAGTGGCTTTATAACACTTTTTGAAACCCGTGCCCCCTTGCTTTCAATTCCTATGTCCTACATGGTCTTCACTACCTAATTCGATGCTGTTTATCCAATTCTTCCATTTAAACAGAAGTCCCATGAGGGCAAGACTTTGGTTCAATTTGTTTTTTTGCCCTAGAGCTAAGGACTATGCTAGGTAATTGTTGAGATTTTAAATGTGTTGGTAGAATGGGACCATGAATGAAAGGATTTTCCCCATGTGTGTGACATAATCCTTACTGCCTTTACAAAAAAAAGACAAAGAAAAAAAAGAAGAAAATATTTCATTGTGAAATATTTATGCCACACTTAATCTACACTAGCCAAAATTATCTGTTTATCCTATAAGCAAATTATATCCCATTCCTCTCAAAATTCCCAAAACTTGACTAGTTATAACACCAGGCTCAAAGGCAATTTTCTCATAATCTCATCTTGTTCAGTAACAGACTAGGCACTTGGGATATGGATTTTTGGATGCGAGTCTTCATAATCCAAAAAAATTTGAGCTAAAAGGGCAAGTTAGTTTTGTATCTTATTACATATTAATGCAACAAATACAAGAGAAAAGCACCAAAGACTACCATGTACAATGGAAAAAACAGAGATAAAAGAAGTCATTGGTAGGGAAATCCATCCAGGCGTTGCTCCCACATCTTCCTATTCTCGAACTGAGAATCATTTTTAATAGGGTCTTTTTATTCTCTCTAGGAATGGATCCATGGTCCTTGGTTCTTTAGTTCTTTGTACAGTACATAGAATGTATCTACCACTACAACTAGAAAATGAGATTCCCAGAAGATGCTTTCTTATCTCTGGTCTAGGCTTTTATTTTCAGAGTCTGAGACACCACAGATGCTATTGCATCCACCAGAATGAATTTTAATGGTTTCCTATAGCTATCCTTTCCTTCTTTTTATTTCTAGTTCCTTCTAAATAAATACTTATTATGGACATTTTATTGTACAGATTTTTATTGAAGAATGATGTGTTGCCATCATACAATTTCAAAAAATGGTGGCCGACCTGGGCGAATGACTCATGCCTGTAATCCTAGCACTCTGGAGGCTGAGATTTGAGGATCACAGTTCAAAGCCAGCCCAGGCCAGAAAGCCTGTGAGACTCTTGTCTCCAGTTAACCACCAAAGGGCTAGAAGTGGATCTGCGGCTCAAGTGGCAGAGCACTAACTTTGAACAGCAAAGCTTAGGCACAGTACCCAGGCCTTGAGTCCAAACCCCAAGACTGTCACAGAACAGCAACAACAACAAAACCTTGGTCAATCCTTTTGAACGCAGCATGCCTCCCCTTCTATAGACAAAGCCTTTGACATTATAGAATATTAGGACACATTATAGAATATTAGGATGCCAGGCCATAGTTTCAATGAATTCAGATGAAGTTTGGGCACAGTTTTCTCCTCCAGAAAGCATCAAGGAACTTTCCAGTGAAAAGATGTCTTCCTAAAGCAATTCTGAAGATAAAAAAGCAATATATGAACACACTTTCTAATAATGTGAAGATCTATGACTGTACTAAATAAAAATGGTCCCTTAATGTACTGTAAAAAAATAAAGATGTTTGGCTAGATTTATCAACCTGCTCCAGAAGCAGAATTAAGTTTCCATGCTACAATTTTTCTACTTATTTAAAAGTACCTGAGTTGTTATATAGCCAGACAACTGCTTCATTATATAAATATAATACATGTTTTCCCTGAAGATATACGGTTTTAAAGAAAAGGCTCCTGTTTTCCCATGCCTGTTAGATAACTTGTAAAAAATGGTTCCTAAGGATATAGATACAGGTGGCAATTAGCTACATGTTAAGATTATTTATACATTAGTAAAGATTTTAATAGATTAATATGATTCTAAAGGCATTTAATGTACTGCAGGGACTATGTTCCTGCAAAATGGAATTGAAGCCAGCTTTTTCACTTTGAAGTCATGCAGCTTAGAAATACAAAGGCAAAGCTGAGGTCCAGAATTTCCATTTTCCAAGGAATGGGTCACCCCAGGAGATTCACAGTCCGTGGTAACCAGCATGTGTGCATATCTACCCGCTATTGTGTGATATTCTCATTTTACAATTGCATGAAGTTCATGGTCTAGAGTCCTGGCTGGGTATGAGGAGAGATTTTCCTCAAGTCTTTGCTCCTCACATAAATTGTTCACTAGTGCTGCATAAAGCTTCTAACCCAGGCAATCCACAGGCCACAAGATGATAGAAAGTGATCCAACACAGCATTATAACGGTGACCCAGTGGCTGCCAGTCTCCTCCAGGGAGAAAATGAATGAGCAAGGGAAAGGCTGAAGGAAGCTGGTGAGAGGCTACAATATTATGAGGGTAAAATCAGAATGGATGGGGTCTCATCACTTCTTAGAGCCAGCTATAAATTCCATTTATGATAGAGCCAGGAGGCTTGGAGTAAAACAAACCAAGTAGACACTGGCTTCTTCCCCCACAGATTTTCATGAACCTGGATTGGTGGAGCATTAATTTTTGTCTTTTTTATTTCTTCCTCTGTCTATGAACCCCAGAGACCTGGAGTATTACACTTCACTGGAAAAATCAGTCTAAACTCATCTGAGCAGCAGCACCTTCCCCAGTAATCCTGCTTATGAACATAGCACAGTATAGATTCCTCATGAGCCTCCATCAACAACTAATTGATTTACTTAAGTCTCAGTAATGGATGATCAGTCTCTGCTGGCGTGCTTGCCACATTCCCAGGCCCACCTGATCCTGCTGACATGCCAATGTAATGAACTGCCTCTGTCTTGTCTTCTAGCCATAGAAAACACCGCTGCTTCCAATTAAAATCTGCATGATTTATGGAAACCCACAAGCTTACCTGCCTTAATTCTTCCCTCTCCTGGCCATACAATCTTATTAAATTTCTACCTTAAAATATAGTGCTCCCTCTTCTCAAATGCTATGGGTTTGTTATACAGAAAGACAATTGGAAAAGAGAGCAAGCCGAGGAAACTCTGAAAATAGTAATAGCTTCTATCTCTGATTGGGAAGTATCATGCCCAAGCATGCATGAGACACTTCAAAGTTTATCCAGTATGTCCTTATGTATCTTTGTCTATTCAAAGAGGAGAGGACTCTCTATTCTTATAGGAAGCCGAGATGAGGAGAGACAGTGTTTCTAAGGCAGAATTGTGACAATAAAAGCATCTGATACATAGTTAGCAGTTATATTACTCATGATAACTGTCCCTTACAATTGTTGAGACCATTGCTTATTTCTAATTACTCATCTTTTCCAGGCAATGATTGGATAGTATGCTCTGCCTACTTTTAAGGGTCTGAAAAGGCATCTTTTGGGTTTCTATTTTTTTTGGTGATAGTGGTATTTGAACTCAAGACTTCATACTTACTTGGTTTGTTTGCTTGGCTAGTGCTCTACCATTAGAATCACTCCTCAAGCACAGTTTTTTTTTCTGGTTATTTTGAATATGAAGCCTCACAGATGTTTCTACCTGGGCTGACTGAGAACCCCAATCTTCCAGGTCTTAGCCTCCTGAGAAGCTAGCATTCTATATGTAAGTCACCTGCACTCAGTTTCTAAATCCATTATAATATATCAAACACACTAATTCATATCATGTACAAAAAGATTTCACATTTTAACAAAGCATGCTAATTTTCTCTGGATTGCAAAAGATGCTGTTAAGTTAGAACAGTGATCCTGGTTGTCCAGTAGCAGTGAGAAGAGTAAAGTCATAACTAAGCACCCAAATAACCAGCAAAAACATCTGTTGGAGGGGGTTCAAATAGTAGAGGGCCAAGTAAGCACGAATCTTAGTTCAAATCCTGATATTGGTTTAAAAAAATGAAGTCATTACTTAATAAGTGGTTGATGTTCGAACAAGCAGTTTATTTGTCAAAATAATAGACATGACAACAGTAGTATTAGGTTTTTAGTGAAAAGATGATTGTTTTGAAGAGATAGTACAACAAAAAAATGACAGATTCCAAGGATACATGCAAACAAGATGTGTATGCATATAGGTGATTTTACTACACACCTCCCACTTCCTCTCTCCCCAGGAATTTTAAATAAATACCCCAGTGGCATAGGTGAGGCCAATGAGTTTGAGATGCACCTGAATAAAAAGTGGGACTTGAGTTGGAAGAATTGAGTGAATGTATGTGCTCATTTAGAGGAATATATGTGTACTATAGTAATAGACTTGTTTATTCATGGGACTTCTAACAGACACACATGGGTTCAGTTGCTGGCGTGTAGAAAGGAGGAAGTCAGAGTCTAGAACACCAGGAACAGCTCAAATCTAGTAAAGTCAAAATGTTCACAATGGAAAGATTAAGTTTGTGAGAAAAGTAAATGTGAGCAAAGCAACACCACAGAAGAGGGAGTAAGAACTTTCTGGTTTAACCAAGCCGTGCAGGACCTCAGATATTCTTTTAAATGGATCAGTTATTTGGAATGTTCTAGGTGGAAAACTGAGACAACACAATGACAATGGGCATTCAGAGATTTCCCTTCCTTTTTCAAATCACTTCACAATAATAGCTATTTTCAGTTCAGTCCATGGAGGACAAGAAATATGTCTTGTGGTTTAATATATCAAGCAGTTTGAGGAAAGAACTTTATCTCTTCACACCCAGGAAAGCATACAACAAGTGCTCAATAAATGTCTTTTGAACTCTTGGTTTCCCTTTTGTCCAGAACATGGAGCATACTGGTACTCATTAGACTTTCTTGAAGTGTATTTGTAACTGACCTTAGAAGAGAGTAATGTAACAACTGATATTTGTGGAAACTGGTGGTGAATAGGTACCAGTTGTGTTTATTTGACAATAGACTATGCCTCAATGAAAAAGAATGTATTGAGTCCAGAAGTCTTTGGTTGGGAAGTGTAAGACACAGAGGGTAGGCTCAGGAACTTTCAGGAGAAACAATTCTGCCTTTAGCTGGCAGGGGGTTCTGTGAAGAGCTAGGGGAGAATGTCTGGAATGGTTGTTCAAGTTTTGAGTTGCCGTCCATTCTGCATAGACGGGTGATGACTTAGTGATACATTACTGCCTGAGCCTCACATTGGTCTGTTCAATCTTGTCTTCCCAGAGTTTCTTATTAATCATTGCATTCAGCAAAATCCAGATCACGGAGGCACTTGGTGGCCTCTTTGCTCCAGTGTGCACCTGTTCTTCTTGGAGTCATGTGAAGTCCTGAAAGAAAGATAAACTTAAGATATAAGCATCTTTTACATGCACTCTGTCATTAAATCCTGTGTTTTTTCAGTTCAGGCATGCCTTTGGTGGCATTAGGAAATGTTGAAATGATTAGTAGCTTGGGGGGTAACTTTCCTCTCCCCTGGGAGGGCTGAAGCATGACTTTGAAATGAAGCCAGCAAGCCATCCTTAGGGTTTGCTTCATTAAAATGACTAATGTTTATGTGAAGATTCAAAGGTTAATGGCCCCATCTCAGCTATGCACACACAACTACATCAAGAGAATTCCAACCCCCAACAAAATATCACTTTGACATCTGAGGAGTCATCTTTCTACTTCAGATCAGTGCCTTCTAGAATTTGCTAGAGGCCTCTCTGTTAGCAAATTGAATACAGATTTAATAATTTAATAATTAAAATGTTCTTATTCATCTGAAAAACATTTTACTTCAGACATTTACCCATGGGCTTTACTTTTTCTACCAACTCAAATTCTTGAGATTATCTATTCTAGAGTTTTCCATTAAGATAATCCTAAAAGCCAGCTTTGAATGTCTCTATCTTATTCTATCACATTTATACTACCAATAACCACCTTCAGTGGTTATTGATAGACAATGTCCTGGCTTTTCATCTTGTGTAGCCTTCGTCATGCTTGTCTCAGAGTAGAACATGATTGAGGCCCCAAGAGAGACCAATGGTGGCTCATCTCATGCACAGCAACATAAGGTACAGAGGTGTGAAGGAAGCAAGCATATACTGAATGCTTCCTGTATTCTAGGTCTCAGGTTAGGTTCTTTTCCTTGATTTTCATTTCTTCAACAACACTAAAAAGTGTTATTCATATTTTGGAGATGGTAAAATAGAGTCAGGGACCCTTAGTAAGGGGAAGAATCAGTTGGATTGGTACCTATTCAAACACGCATTAGCCTGATATCACCCCTGCTCTGTCCTAAATCATATGCCATCTTCTGTCTTGGTCAGGAATGATTTAGGCCCCTGAAAGAGGCAAAGACACTGCAAGAAAGTGAGCTTACGTGACAAAGTGTTAAAAGAAGTCTGTGCTCAGTGCGTTGTATTTGTGCCCTTACTACCACCACCCATGAGTGGTATTGATATGAAGGCCAGGAAATGAGGCTGGAGCAATAAATTATATGGCTTGTTATAGAAGGTACAGTCAATAATTATTATGGGACCCATTTCAAGCTAGATACTTGCTCTTGCCATCTCTTTACCCATGGCCACTTCTTCCAATTAAATACGATCAATGAGGAGAAAGACCCCAGAGTACCAGAGTTGCCGCCTTGGAGAGAATGGGGTTTTGTGTTCACAGTCACTGACTCCCGGGACTCCTGGGGTTTTAATTGGGTTTTGGTTGCCAGGACATCCTGAAGAAATAATTTTTTTATGACCCCTGAGAGATCTGGTAGTCAGTGCTTTCTTAAGCATCAATTTGAATATTCAGATAGTCACTCAAACATGAATTGGGAGATTGGCTTTTGCCTGTGATTGGGAACAAGTATGCTGTGTCATGCTGCCATACCTTTTCCCATGCTGTGCCTTCTGCTCATGATGCCCTCCGTCTCCTCCTGTTACCAAGTGAAGAGGCATCCTTTCTTAATGTGCTGCACAGGCATCCCCTTTCCTGTGCAGACTTACCCAAGTCTACCCATGGTCCTGCAAGCACAGAGTAGTTTACGGTGGTTTAAAAGTGGTCATGGGGTGGTCAGATCACTGTCATGCCACAGAATTTAGGCAAAACAGAAATAACTGAGCACACAAACAATATGCTTGTTAAAATTTTGCAACCCTCCACCTATCATTCCGAATCTACTATGGTCTAGGTGTTGGGGTAGAAGGAGAGCACATCCCATTGCCACTGGCCTGTCTTCTGGAAGGCTGCAATTGCTTCTTCCCTGGCCCCGCCCTGCAACTTTTTCTTCCAGATCATCTAGAGCAGGCCTTGAAGAGCTCAGGCAGATCAGAGCTGCTTGGTTTTGTTTGCTAATGGCTGTTCATCTGCAGAGTAAAAGCCAAAGGTATTTGTAATAGTCTGTAACTCTGCTGCCATGACATGCAGCCATTTGAGTTACATTTATTTAAAATGAAATAAAATAAAAAATTGCATTTTATTATGGTTGCACTAGCCACATTTCAAGTAGTCTATAGCTACACATGGCTAGTGACTACCATAGGAGTGACACTGACATAGAACATTTATGCTCTCTCTCTCTCTCTCAAGTTCTATTGAAGCCCGTGAAGTGGTGACCCTGCTTCTCTAGAATTTTACCCCTCTGTTCTAACCACACTGCCTCTGAGTGCTTCCCCAAACATTCCAGAGGTGGTTTTCCCACTACCTGCCTTCTTCTTGCCCGAGATAGCCTTCTCACATGCCCGCCTGGCAGGTTCCCTCCCTTCTTGCTGCTCTTTTCTCCGGTCTCCCCCTCTTGGAGATACCCTTGTAGCTGGCATAAAATGGAACTGCCTGCTAGGATTCTAGCACCAACTTTTCCATTGTACTGTGTTTTCTCCATGGTATTTACCATTATCTGACGTACATGCAAGGTACGCACATTTGTTTACCCTGGTATATCCCACAGGATGGAGATTTTGATCTTTATATGCATATACATACCTATACTATGCATATTCATACATACTCAGAATGAATGTAGAGCTTTATAGAGAAACACACATTTACACAAATACCACGCATCAACATATGCATGCTTATAATATGAGGTGGGAACGATATGCTACGGAGGAAAAAATAAAACCCAAATTGCATTACTGTAGATAGAAAGTATTTGACCTCCATTTTTAATAGAGTAATTGAGGTTTAGGGAAGTTAAAAAATTGCTCATGAGGGGCTGGGAATGTGGTTTAGTGGTAGAGAGCTTGCCTAGCATGCATGAAACCATGGGTTCAATTCTTCAATACTACATGTACAGAAAAAGCCAGAAGTGGTTCTGTGGCTCAAGTGGTAGAGCTCTAGCCTTGAGCAAAAGAAGCTCAACGACAGTGCCCAGGCCCTGAGTCCAAGCCCCAGGACTGGCAGAAATAAATAAATAAAGGAGGAGGCTACAATGCTTGATAAGAAATGTACTCATTATCTTGCCCATGTAATTGCAACCCCTCTGTACAGTATTTTCACAATAAAAAATAAATAAATAAAATAAAATGCCCATGATCATACTCACAGTTGACCAAATGGGACTTGAAGCTACATCTAGTTCTTTGAAGGAAAGAAATGAAATACTGGTTTGTAGTGTTTGCCTATTTTTCTACATCATACTACAAGCATGATGTCATTAATGACCCTAGGAGTTGGGAAGAAATGCGCACAATCTGTCTCCATGAACGAGTGGCAGACATCTTCTGTGCACCATTGCCTCTGACCTTGAAGTCAGACCCATCCTACTGAACCACATGCCACTCCTGGGAAGAAACCAGATTGGTTTTTTATATTCAACGTGTTTGAATGATGGGGTTTTCTTTCTCAGAGGATCATGGTTATTTGACTTGACAGCAGAAGCTGCTCTCAGAGGATTCTGTCTCTGCATGCTGGCCTTGGAAGTGTCTGTCTAGATGGACCTGGTAATCCAATCAGACCTTTGGGGCCTGTGAGGACTACTTTTTAATTGATAATTCCATGTTTCTATAATAAGTGGCCTCCTTAATAATAGCCTGCCATGTCATATGTGATGATTGCTAATTTAGGTCTTCAGGCTTCCTGGATGTAATGAGCTCTAATAAGCCCAAGACTTGTCACAGACTCAGGAAAGCCCATTTCCCCCTTGCAGCCATGGTTTCCCTCCATCCCTGGACACAATTGGGCATAGTCTTAAAAAAATTAATAAGTGTGACTGGGATGTTCACCCCTTTCCAAATAAAACATAAAGTCCTGGTTTCATTAAGCCAGGCTATTAAATTAAGAAAGTGTTTTTAATTATCTGAGCATTTCAGGGAGCTCATAAAACATTTAAGGAGCTCGCAGGGTGGTGTGAAGGCCCTTTCACAGTGAATTAGAGCCATGGCTGCTGGGGCTGACTGGGCAGGGCTTGGGCCCCAGCTGTGGATTCCACTTGGCCCAGAACATTGGCTGAGCAAAAAGGAAAATGCTGCAGATTTTTGTTCTTTTAGAGGGTGTGTCTATGTCCAAAGTGCAGGAGGAAAACAGAGGAAGTTCACTTAGGAAAAAAGAAATGAAACAAACCGAAAACTGCTATTTCCTTGGCCACCTTTGGACCTGTCTTCTGGATGGGTATTGAAGCTGAAAATAGCTTACTGAAAGATATCTTAGGTGCTAAGCACTTAATTTACATAGGACCTTTTACCATCCTATGAAAGCTGGGGGAGTTACCTCCAAGCACCCTCATTTGATGGGTGGGGGAAACAATAATAGAGCTATGAGTGATGTGAGACCCTGGGAAGAGGCTAGATCCTTCAGTTCCCAAACATTTTCTACTCTATCCTATGTGTGAGAAGTGAATGAGAACTGGGGTAGAGAGGAAGGCATGGCGGGAATGGAGGGAGGGAAGACATTTCACTAGCTTTGGGGTATGTATGAACAGTGTGCACAATCTAGAGAGGTCAGGTCCACCACAGGCTCTGCTTACCATGTGTGAGGAGATGGATTTGGGGGTGCTTACCAAACCTATGGCAGGACGGGCACATGGAGCCTGAAGTCTCTTTGGTATACATCACAAAGGATGTTGTGAGAAGGTGATCAGGAATAGGATTCTGAGATTAGGAGACCTTGAGGAGATGTCTGACCTGGAAACCCAGGGTCAAGATTCACATCTGTAAAAAGGAATCGAGGGTGTTGACCCGGGCAATGTGTCCTCCAATGAAAAGTAATAATTATGCTCTTCAGAGAAACATTCAGTAATTTATAAGCAAGGACTATCCATCCACAGCCCGTGCTTCTGGGAGGTCTGTCTGCCATGCGTGGCCTTACTTGGCCTACCTGGCCTTTGTCATTTCTGTTGTTTCATGTTCACCCCCTTCCCCCCTACCCCAGGTAGGGCAGCCCATTCCCTGTCCCTTCAATCTTCTGAAGACCTCCCATCTGGTTCTGTATCCCGGCAGTATGATGTATACAGCCAAGAGGTGAGCTGGAAATACTTTCTTCTTCCTGGGCACCCTCCAGCCCAGCCAGCAGCATCTCCGTGAATAATAGACATTATAGAAAACACAGGACAGGATGCCAGCTACGCATTTTCTAAACATTTAATGAATCTTTTCAGTTTCATCAAAGCAAAGCGTGGAGATTTCCCCAACAGCTCTTATCTGCCAGTGAGCATGGTACTTGCATTAACATCCTTGCTCCTCGGGTTTCTGAGGGTGGATAGGATCGTTGGCTGCATACCAGAGCCGGGCAACCCCTGCAGGGTTTGTGTACCCACACAGGGCCTCGGGCTTGGCAAGCTGGGCCAGCTTGTCCTTTGCAGGGTATCAGCAGGACTGGGTTGGCTTGAGCATCTAGAAGTTGGCATACGCTCCATTAAAAAATTGTTTAAGCAATCAAGACACAGGACTCAGCTGCCTGTGACAGGAAAGGAAGCACCAGGCAATTGGGGTTGGGTGGCAAAATAAAGGAGGGAATCTGTTCTGGAAGTAGCAAGGCCACTGAGAGTGTAGTCTGAAAAAAAGGCAGGGAAAAGAAACTAGATGGAATACCTGAGAGAACGGGAAGCTAAAAGAGGATGAGAGGGCCAGGGGCGTGGCTAACATTGTAGTGCCTCTGCTCAGCCAATGCAAGGCCCTCAGTTCAAGCCTGAATACTGCCAAAAATAAATTAGGAAAGGGGAAAGGAAGAAGGGAGGAAGGGAGGGGGTAGTAAGAGGAGAAAAGGAGGAAAGGAGAGCAGGAGGGAAAATGGAAGACAGTTCTACAGAGAGAGGGAAGAAAGAGGATGCACTAGAGAAGAGAAGAGAGAGAAATAGAAGGCAGGACCCTGCACATCCGCACAAAGTAAAAACCAAGGCAGAAATAAGGCCATGGAGCTGGGATCAAGGGAATTGGGAGATTTGGCTTTCCCGGTTCCCTATTGACCCATCAGAGCTTTGTGGGAAGCCAGGCCCCATATCTTACATGGCTCTGTCCTCACTAAACAGCAAGAGGAGAAGCAATGAGAGCAGTGGTAGAGCCTGCTTTTGTCTAGAGCTTTGCAGATCTTTCCCAGGATTCTCCCAGAGACTTCACAATGTCTTATGTTAAATGGCTCAGAAAATGGATGCTCTAATAAGTCAAGTCACTTTGAGAAAGTCACACAGCTGGTTAGGAACAGAGTTCAGGAGTTTATTAACTATCCATTGTTGAGTATTTTCATTCCTTCTCTTCCATTCATTCTATGAGCCAAATCTATTAACTTAGAGGCAAACCTGATATAAGTGAGAAATAAAATGGTAAGACTGCCATATTTTTATTAAAGTTTACAAGCATTTTTTACATCTTCTTATATGTGAGAAATGAATATTTGAGAACTGTAGGGGAATAGAATAGTCATGGGAGGAGGGGAGGAAGAAAAGAAGCTGTGGGTAGTATCACTAGCTTTAGGGGATGTATGAACAATGTTCCCAACCTAGATAGGCTGGATCCACCACAGGCTGTGATTACTGTGTTTCAGGAGATGGAGGTGGGCTGCAAACCCAGCCTGTGGCAGGACAGCCAGGTTCTTCTCATAGGGCTTTTGGAACTTGGAATAAGAGCCCAGAACTTGGGATTTGGGAGCGGAATTATGTTCATGGCATCCTCATTTTCAAGGCCTACCTTTTCAACTTTCCCTCGACTTCCATAGCATTCCCTTCAGTCAGGGGATACAGTTTCCCCAGGACTCCCATTTGAAGAGCTGCCTCTCATCCATTATCTTTTATTAGAGATGGTGGAACTGCCTTTCTGCCCATCACAAATGTTTCAGTGATGATTGGGCCATGTTGGGCTAATCAGAGACCTCCCTGGCAGGCAAAAACATTCCCAGGAGCTCCTGAGAACACACTATTTTAACATAGGCAGTTTTCCTCGGTGGGTTATCAGAAAATGTTCTTGCAATTTATTGTTACCTCTGGAAATAATTCCTTGACAGTTTCTAAGTTGACATTCTAGGTGTCACCAAAAGGTGAGCATATATATATATAAAAGCAGGGCCTGTTTCTATTTCTTTCTTCTCCCATACCAGCGCTTTGGTAAAAGCCAGGAGAAAATTTAGAGAGTAGAGAATTTAGATGTAAAATAAAATTTTTTTGTGAAGAGAATTAAATATCCTCTGACTGTAAGCATCATCTAGAAGGTGGCTGTGGCAGTTAGCTAATACTGTGTAACCAGTCATCTCACATGCAGTAAAGTGGTATTTCTTTGGTTCCAAATGTACGGTTGGATAGGCATTTTTACTGTCTTGAGTGGGGCTTGATAGAGCGCGTCCATTTTTCTGTGGTTAGCTGCAGGTTCTTTAGACAGCTGATGTCCGGTGGGCTCTTCAGGTCATTTTTTTTTCATTCTTTAGCAGGCGAGTCTAGGCTTGTTTTTATGCTGAAAGCATAGGCACAACAGAGAGGAAATAGAAATAGTTCTTTAATCTGCTGTTTCTACCAACGTTCTTTTAGTCTCACTGTTGAAGCAAGCTACATGGCTTAACCAGCCTCAACTGAGCCCTACTCAGGGGAGTGAACACGTGAACAACTTCTGATGTCTTTGGTAAATGTTCAGAAAATCTTAGGAGGAAACAGGTATCACTCACTGGGTTACTGATTGCTGACATGAGGTGTTGAAGACACTAAGGAATCTAGAACTACCCAAGGGAGTAATTGGGAGAGATCAGGGAATGGTGGTAGGTAAATCTTTCAGCCTCTCCTTGCAAAGGAATTTAGAACTGCGCATGTTATTTGTATCTTTACAGCATTTCACAGAACTTTGTTCTTTTAGTATTTCACAATTGTCTCTGATCCTTCTTTTTAGGGTCAGAACCCTTTTCTTACCTTTCTCAGGGAATAGAGTGCTATAATAACTTGCAGTCAAAATGGAAGGAAGGCACACAAACAGAAAGGCTTGCGAACAAACGGCCGAGGCTAAGTGCAGTATGCTAGGGAGTCTGGAGGTGGGGCACTCAGCCCAAGCAGGCAAACCATTTAGAAAAATCTATTTTAAATTGATTGTTTTATTTGCTGGATTTGGTATTGACATGTTTTGCTTTGTTCTCCATGTGTTCTGGGACTGCAGCCTATTCATTTATTATTAAGAGAACGGTAATTATTTCCAGAAGCTCCTGAGAATACACTCTACTTCCTTTCTGCCTGTTCTCAATTGAAGTGGGTGTGACCATCCTATCTCCAAGGATGTCTGTGGCAGAAAGTGACAATCTCCTGAGTGTTTGGTGGAATATGCCAGAGACCCTGCTCTGGAAGAAGGCCTTCCAACCACTGCTGCTCAGTCTTCATTGAGCACTAAGGGACCTGGTGCCACCATGCAGTCTCTGATTCAGGATGTCTGGGTTGAGGCCTAAGAATAGATATTATTCTCCTAATAAGCTCCCAGGTGATGCCGATGCTTCTGGTCTGAGGGCCACATTTGGAGTAGTGAAACTGTCAGTGTTCAGCGGTGTCTCCTCTATTGGTGAATTTTGGAACAGGGCTAAGCAGAAGCTGACCTACCTCTCATCAGTTTATTTTGTGTGTGTGTATGGGTGTGAGCAAGCAAGCAAGCAGGAACGGGGCTTTGAACTTTTGGCCTAGGCACTGTCCTTTAGTTCCTTGTTTGTGGTCCTCTCTTAATCGAAGTCTTCTTTCCATTGATGATTGTGGTGTTCTCCATCTCGCCCATGAGCCAAGCCAACATGATTTTGATTGTAGGGACCCTTATATCCTCTCAATGATGGACATCATTGGCCTTTTGTTATTACAGCTCTTCTAGTTTGGCTAAATTTTCCTGAACCTCTTAGCACCTTCCTACTTTCTTGGTTGGAAATTGTAGCAAAGCTCTGTGGTTGGAGTTGGAGTCGGGCCAGTGATGACATAAAGGGCAAGTACTGCATTGTAAGATCATCACCCATCTCTTAGCCGGAGTTCCCACCCAGAAACTTGGCACTGCCTCCTTAGAATGCATTTTTAAAAAGCCAAAAGCCATTAGCCATTATGCAAACTATCTGATCTCAGTTTCCTCAACTGTAAAATGGGAATGTTGTATCCTCCATGTGGGGTTTTAATAAGATTTACCTATGATAGAAAAGAAGCATTCTCCTTAGCTCAGGATCTGATACCAGGAAAATGGTTCTTAAGGAGAGTTCTTTACCTTTTTAATTCTAAAGGATGGACTCTAAAATCTAGGGAATTGTTCCTATGCATCTAATAATTGATAGAAGGTTGGGTACAATGGGGATTAAAGTATAGACTTATAAGACAGCAAAAAGACAAGGTCCAAAACCCACAAGGTAGACACTGGGATGAGAAGATGTGGACCATGGACCTAGCTGAAAAGAAAGTTGTCAGGGTCTCTACTCCTAGACTTCTTTCTTCCCAATGATGCCTTTCCAGTCTTCCTGCTGTGGGTGTGACTTGTACCTGTGTACCCCACCCAAAACTTAGTTAGAATTAGTTTCATCTTAACATATTGTCTAAGTAGCCCAGATTATCTTGATTTTTATTTCTGTCTTTTGAGTTTTTCTGACATTCTAGAATATGGTAATTTTTTAACTTACTTAGCCAATAAATGTTTAGTGGGCATCCCTAATATGCCAGACAATATTCAAAGACACTGTCCATGTTAGGATATAGGTAGAACAAGCCAGAAAAAAAAGCCCTTTCTTTATAGATCTCAAATGCAGCTTGAAAAGTGGCATTAGTGTTCACTTAGTCAGGAATTCAGATGATTACTAAAACAGGTGCCAGCCCAATGGCAACACACAGGTAGTAGATGGTTTTTGGCTGACCAATGGACTTAATTAATTGTGAGAGATTCAAGAAAACGATGAGGAGAGAGGGATGGGGAAAGTGAGTTCACCTGGAGCCACTTTCTAGTTTTTCCAGGGAATCAGACATAGAGGTGTGGGGCCATGAGGTTTAAATAAGACCATGCATTCACTCACCTAGTACCATGCCCATGGCCCAGAGTCAAGTTTGCCTAATAATTATTAGTCGTTGATGCTATTATTATCTGTGTATTCCACCCATGGGGCCATCCCTGGTGGTATCTTCAAAGCAGATAGTGACCTCTTTCCAGAGGTTTCCTATTCTGCCAGAGTAGTTCTGTCAACAACTTCCCTAATGAGCTCAAGACTTCATGGAGAGGAGGAGGGGGAGACCTTTTATTTTCCTAGTAAGTCTGTCAACACAGTTTCTTTCTTGCATCAACATTATACCAATTGCATATTTCCCAGCCTACATGGGACCCATGACTATCAATTGCTACAATGGAGTAAATGATATTCATTGTTAAAATGGGGTAAATGCTTATTTCCTTTACACAATGGAAGGAGCTCTTATAGGCTATTAAGTAAATAACTATAAATAACATACTGTAAAATATTTTACATATGTCTTATCGCACTGAACTGCAGTGCTCCGAAGCAGCTGTTATGGCTGGGTAAATTATACGTGTTTTTAAACACTGTCCAAAATACATATTTACACGTACTTAAAGTCCTACACTAAATAGTCTCTATAGCAACTGGAAAAACACAAAAGCCTTATTAAGAATTCTTTGTAGTATTTTTAGGAGTTTAATCATTAGGAGAAAGCTCATAGGCGTGTAGACACCAGGGAACATGAAATAAAAAGAAGGTCTTTACAGGAACAAAAGAACGAGGCTGGCTTTGAACCTGGTGGGAGAGGATTTTATTATTATTTTTTAAACTAATAATCATCAAGGGCCTTCTCCTCGGAAAGCGATGCCGTGCTCGGCATGCTTCAGACACAGTTGTGGAATTATGATCTGGTTTTTCAATAAAGAAGAAAGATTTCTCAATTAACATATTCTAGGAAAAGATCACTCAAACATTTCTATTTAGAAACAGCCAGAAATGACTACCTTGTCATTCAGAAATAAATAATATGGAATGCCTATGCTGAGCCTGAGTCACACAACTCTTGGAAGAGAAGTCGTGGGTTCATTGGGTTGTAATGATACCTCGTCATCGGAGCATTGTGTTTATCTAGAGCTCCTATGGAGTTCTACAGAAACAATGTAACTGCCTAGGCAGATGTTCCAGGGCTTGAGCCACTCCTCCACCCCTTTTTGCTTTGGTTATTTTTGAGCTTGAGTTTTATTTTTTTGCCTGAGCTGGCCTGGACCATAATCTTCCTATTTATGCTTTCTGCTGTTTTCTCTCGAGAGGGGATCCTGTGAACACTTTTGCAGAGGAACCGTGCTCCTCCCAATACCTGCCTCTTGCATAGCTGGTATGACAAGCGTGTAGTACTTTGCTCAGTTACTGGTTAAGATGGGGTCCATGAGCATTTTTCCCTGGCTGGTCTCAAACAGCGATCTTCCCAATTCTAGCTTTCTGAGTAGCAGGGATTGTAGGCATGAGGTATTGTGCCCATCAACAATTGATTCCTCCTTGTTCTTGCAACATGTGCATAGCAGTTGGTGGAATTTCTGTTCCATACAGTGACTCAGGGGCCTTAGAAAGGTGGATTTTCTTGTGATACAGCCATTTAACACTCAGTTTTTTCAGAGTCCTTCAGAGGCAGAGGGGTTTGGAAGGAAACTTGGTGTGGTCCATTACTGTTCATTGCCACTTATACCCTACTGGCTCAATTGAAGCCATTCTCTTTTCCACCTGGTCTGAGACACAGGCTGGAAAGACAGAAGAGCACAAGATAGATATTTGATGAATACCAAATCCCTCTGGGACAAATGTTACGTAAGGATTGTGTTGGATATTTTACATTAGTTGATATAATCTTTAAAATCTTTTATAATGTGAAATTTCCTCCATATGCTGATAGGGGAAACTTCTGGAATTTAGAGTGACTTATTTACATGTCTCAACCAAGAATTTGAAGGGTAAATTTGAAAGTTTAAGTGATGAGAAGATTTGCCGTGATTCAGTAGTTCCACTCCTGGGTACTTTTCCAGAAATGCACGTGTTTGTTTACCTAAAATATCATCATAGAGTATCCATAGAAGCCCTCTTTACTGGAAACAACCCAATACCTATCAAAATACAATGAACTGCCTAGTGAAATATTATACAGTACCAGCAACAAATTAATTATAGCTACACTTACACAGATAGATCTTACCAATATGTAGAGCATAGGAAGCCACACTGAAGAGTCTGTAATGTATGCTTCCATACCATATGACGCAAAGCAAGCAAAATGTATGTAGGCTTACTGGATAGGGTTACTTTGAAATTTAGTGGTAAGTGAGAGGGTGCTTGAGCAGAGCGTCTGTGTTTGCTGCAACATTTCATTTATCTAGATACTAGTTATATGGTATGTTCTGTTTGTGGAGATTCATCTAGTTGCACACTTATAATTTGGGGTATTGCTTTATAGATGCTATGCTTCCATAAAATGTCTACTTGAAGGAAAGAACTTGCCAAAGTATAAATTATAGGTTCAAGTTGAACTGATTGTAGAGCCTTGATTTTTGCATATTACATCACATTCAGCTCTCTCCCCAACCAGATTTTAAAGCAAATCCTGTCCCACACTTCACAGTCCAGCTTATTCCCAGTTCATTGACATCAGCCTGCCCATTCTAGATGCTTTCTCAGGATCATGGCTCAGGTGGAAAGTCAGCAAGGAGACTTGTCAGCATACTAAGATTCACAATAATGCTGACTTTGGTAAGGTAGGTCTCTGTCTAGAAATCAAATGAAAACTTAGGGTCTTCAGAGAGTAAAAGGGAACAACTTAGTGCCTTTTCTTCCTGGGCTGGATGAATGCACAAATATAGAGAAGGGGGAAAACTGTGTTAAAATGAACCATATCCATCTCAAAACAAAACAAAATAAATTGCAAACCAAACCCATATTGTTCCCGCCCAAGTAAAATGAAGTATAGACTGAAATTTAATGCCCTTGTTTCTCTCAGTCTTTCCCTATCTCTTTGACACAAACTCTGCCAATGGAAATACAGGTTATTGATTCCAGAAGGAGGACACTTAAACATCCAAACTCATAGGACAGAGATATTTGGAAGTGAAGAAGAAATCTTACTGGGAGGTTTCCCCAAGTCTATAAACATACTGAGAAGATGACGGTAGCATTCAGGAATTTGATAGGATGGAGGAAACTTGATTGACAACATCATTAGCCAAACAGTGAATATGAAAGTGTGGCCTCTTGTTAAACAAATGTAGGATTCCATCTCAGTGGAACTGGGAGGAGCTGTGTTTTAGATACTCTGAGGATTCGGGGAGGTGGTGGCCAGGATGAGAAGAACCGAAATACCTCGTGGAACTTGTGGAAGTTGGGACAGAGTTGGTACTGATGTGATGAGTGATTGACTTCATGGTAGCTCTTTGCTGTTCTTGGAGTCTGAGAGTTACAAAGCGAGGAGGGTACTAAAGGATGGAGGGAATGCTCTTTCCAGAAATTCCTTCCCACAATGACCCCAACCTCTTATTTCCATGAGCCTTTCTCATCCCTCTAAATAGAAACAGTGTTCCTTATTACAAGATTGTGGAGGTGAAGCAAATCACAAGTACCAGGTTCCTAGCATGTGGTCTGCACTTGATCAGTCATTTAAAGATACTAGTTTCCTTCTTTCTTCATTTTCATCACTTCTGATTTTCAGAAGTGATGTTTTTCTGTTGGTTGTGGGGCTTGAACTCTGGGCCTGGGTGCTGTCCCTCAGCTCTCCAGCTTAAGGCTAGAGCTCTACCACTTGAGCTACAGAGCCACTTCCAGTTTTCTGGTGGTTAATTGGAGATGAATCTCATGGATCTTCTTGTCTGAACTAGCTTTGAACTGTGATCCTCAGATCGCAGCCTCCTGAGTAGCAGCTAGGATTATAGGTGTGAGCCACTGGCACCGGGCCTGTGATTTTTATTTTTATTTATTCAGATGTGGTTTTCTGATTTTTTATTTTAGGGACAATCAATATGTTTCAAATATGAAACTTTAGAGAGCCTTTGAGAAGGGAGACATTTGTATTTTTATTTATTAAGTATGTCTCACCACACATTTATTTTTTTTTCTAGACACTGTGTGGAGTCAAGCATACTGTAGTGATTAGAGATGGACTTTCTTCCCTTGAGAGGCTCCTGCTCTAGAGGGAGAAATATGTAAGTGGGAAGTTTCAAAAATTGTCAGTGAATGCTGCAAATAGGATTAAACAGCCACATGGGTGAACAGGAGAATGGCCACCTAGCTTTGAAGAATGAGATCACATCATGGAGGTAATGATGTCTATACTAACACATGAATGGCTCGGTGGAGAGGCACAGAATGCTTCTATGTATCAAGCACTGTGTGAGGCTTTAGAGATAAAAGAATGGTTAGAGCATGCTCTGAACATTCAGAGTGTAGTTTTGACAAGGGATAAAGACAACAGAGTGTTTCAATAGGTGGAAGAATTTCAACAGGATGTTTTTGGATGAGATTGTTAGAGATAGTATCAGAGTTAACCACCATCTGAACAACTGAGTAGTAGAAGTCAGAGGGAAAGGCTAGAAGGAGATCATAGAGGCCCTTCCAACACAAGGAACTGTATAAGCAAGGCACAAAGTCAGGGGAGAGGGGACCTGCAATGCCTTCTTTGGGCGTTTTGGACACAGGCAGTTTTAGGCTGGGTCCATGGGTTATGGAAATCCCTCCGTGTGGCAGTCACACTGAGTCAGTAATGTTGCTGAAGGCTAGTGGTGAAGGGCAGAGGTGATTTACTCATATTGTACTTGTTAAGAGCATCAAATACAAGTGCGGAGAAGAGAGAGACTTTAGAATCCAAATTAGTGGGACATTACCAATGGTCCCTTCCTACCTTTTGTTTCCATTGCTCCTTCTCTCTCTTCCTCCCCTCTCTCTGTCTCTGGGCTGTTAGAATCACAGAATCTAGACCTGGGGAACAACTGCCAGGATGAAAACAGCTTGTTATCCTGTTTCCCTGTAAGCATACAGCCTGGGCGTGGATTTATAGTACTGTATTTAGGATTGATGATAGAATCATTGTTTTTTTTAAAAACATTTCCTTGACAAAAACTAAGAAAAAAATCATAATAAAATTTTACAAGTTAGCTGCCACCAAGAATAAACCAGAGAACACTATAAAGAGAAGCTGATACACTAACTAACTCTTCTCTCAGGACAATAACTCTAATGCAAAGCCAGGGTCTGAGGAGGTTGCTTGAGAAAACTCTCCAGGGGCATTTTGGGAGAGAAAGGAAATGTTCCCCTCCTGTCGTTCTTGCTTCACATCCTAATGTGTCTGTGGATGTTCAGAGAAAACATAATCGGTGTCCTCTGTTGTGAATCAAAGTTGGGGTAACCAGGGCCATTACACAGCATCCCCAAGGACGCCTGAATTAACCCTCTGTGAACCCAGGGAAGCCACTGCTGGCAACCTGCAGGAAAAGCTGCTCAAGTCTAATGGAGGCTGAGCCAAAATGTCACTTGGCATTAGGGTCAATTGGCAAGTTTTTTTTTTCCTTTTGAATTACAAGATTACCTTTAAATTGTGTACAGGAGCCCATAACTGTTGTCCATCGGAGGTAATCAGGAGTGATTTCATTTTTCTCATGGACAGGCTGCCTCTTCTGGAGTCTTTGTTCATTAGGCTTCTGTCTATCTTGGGTCCTATTTAAGTAGCAATGAGGAATCCATTCCGCGGCAGACATTCACGGTGCAGTTGCTTTTAGAGTTACCTCTTTTGTTGATGGGTGATTCTTAAGAGCAGGCTGGAGCCTCCCGGAGCCTGTCTGGCGCTCAGGCAAATGGGCATCCTCTGTGCCTCTGCGTGGTCTTTGGATGCAGATCGCTGTATCGGACTGACCCCAGGAACTCTCCAAAGGAATGACTTGGAAAGGCAGGTTTAAACTTGCTGTCATTCCTTGTTGCCTTCCATTGAAGCAACTTTTATGTAACTCTTTATAGATCAAATCATAGCATGATCATTCATTGATTCAGCATAATTATTGTGTACCTATTGGGTACACAGACACAAATCTTAGCATTGGATTTGATGGCGAGTGTCTAATGCACTGAGGGATTGGCAAAACTAAACAGACGGTTCCCTTTCTTTGTGAGAAGGGCTATGATCTGTACAATAGAGATTGGTCGTAAGTACATTTCTTGCAGAATTCTCAGGGAGAATTACAGGACCTCTGGGGGTGGGGGCTGAGATTGACAGGGCCTTCACTGGCTGGAGGAATCTTATCAGGCTCTGGAGGTGGGGCAAGCAGTGCATGGAGGCTGGGAAAGTTGTGGCTTTGCATCTATGAGGAGAGCAGAACAGGTTGTCAAGAAGGGACATGGACTGCCTGCCCAGTGGCTTATGCTTATAACCCGAGCTACTCAGGAGGCTGAAATCTGAGGACTGCAGTTTGAAGCCAGCTCAGGCAGACAAACCCAAGAGAGTCTTATCCCAATTGACCAATGTGAAAATGGAACTGGAGGTATGGTTCAAGTGATAAAGTTCCAGCTTTGATCACAAAAGCCCAGCTAGAGCATGAGTTCCTGAATACGAATCCCAGGACAGGCACATATGAACAAAAAAGGGATACAAATGGAGGGATACAGGTCATATCAGAAAGCACTTTGTAAGCTCTGTTAATGAGAGAGGACCTCATACTAAGGAAAAAGGCTAAGCTGGGAGAGGTGGAACCAGACGGCCTCATTATAGGTAACTGATTCTCTGGGATCTGATGCACATAGCCCATGAGCTTGTAGACCTTGAAGGCAATACTTCTTTGCCCAGAAACAGACCTGACAACAGCTACAAACTTCCATTTTGACCTTTCCCACCATCCTTTCTGCTTTACTTATCCTAATTCGGCAATATTAGAAGCTGCAGCAAAAACCCATGTAAAAAGGATCACAACTAAGAGCAGACAGCCATGACAGGCCTCCTAACATTCAAGGCCCCAGACACAGGCCACTGGCAAGCACACAAAGCCTAAGGCTTGGTGGTGGCAATGTGGACTAACACCTAAGGTACACATCTGACATCAGTCTGAGGAATTGTGCTGAAGAAATCGTTGAACCGGAAGTCTTCTGGGTTTGAAGTCTGATATGTGGAGCAGTAGCTTAGACTACTTATAATATGTTCTTAGTGTTATTTTTCTCATCTAAAATTATCCTAATTCTCACTTCTGAGCATTGTGGGGGATTCAATGTGCACACAGAAATTACAGGTATTTATTGAATGTTGAAGGAAGTCCTAATTCTCTGGGTTTTACTTTTCTCATCTGTAAAATGAGGAGGTCACGCCTTGACCCCTGCGGGGAAATGAGTTTCTAGATACCCACAGACAATAAACTCTGTAAGTGATAAAATTCTGTCTATAAAATGGCATAGGGTTCATAGTTGTCAGTGTCTCAGTTAGAGGAGCTTTTGTTGTTAAGTCTCAAATCTTGGGAGAGTGAGCTCTAGCTCTTCAACTTTAGCTTTTAAAAATGTTGTGCCGGGCGCTGGTGGCCCATGCCTGTAATCCTAGCTACTCAAGAGGCTGAGATCTGAGGATCTCGGTTCAAAGCCAGCCCGGGCAGGAAAGTCCGTGAGACTCTTATCTCTAGTAAACCATTAGAAAATTGGAAGTGGCGCTACGGCTCATGCGGTAGAGTGCTTACCTTGAGCTGAAGAGTGCAGGACAGCTCCCAAGCCCAGAGTTCAAGCCTTACCACCACCAAAAAAAAAAAAAAGTTAATTAGGTTTAGGCCTGTGCATTTCTTTATGTCTTTTAGAATGAGTTTGGTAAGTTTCTTCTATATCTATACACACACAAAAGCCACTGGGGTTCTGATGAAAGAGAATGGACATCTAAGTCTTCCTGAGGCCTCTGACTAATGAATATAGAACATCTTTCTTAATTTTGATTTTTAATTTCTCCAGAAATTTCTTGTAGATTTCAAGGTGCAAATCTTTTATATCTATCACATTTGTTTCTGAGTATTTTATATTTAGTATGTATTGTGAATGGTGTTTAAAAATTTTAATTTCCAGTTTTTACCCAGATTAATAAGGCATAAATGACAAAGTATTGTATAATTTATGTTATGTAACATGCTATTTTGATGTATTATCTGTTGTGAAATGATTAAATCAAAATAATTTACATAACGATGTCCTCACATCCTTAGCATCTTTTTGGTGGTGAGACAATTTTAGATCTTTTTTCTAAACGTTTTAAGTGTATAATACAGTATTATCAACCATAGTGCTGTCCTCTACAGTAGACATCCAGCACTTAATCTTGATGCCTAAGTGAAGCTCTATACAGATTAGCCATCGTTTCTCTATGAGGTTTTGTAGTAGTTTTAGAAGTTCCTGTCGCCTTCTCTTGTCTTTTGTCTTTTTAGAGAGAGCCTTTCAAACAAGCAGGAAATTGTTTCTCATTGTAGTTTTAATTTGTGGTTCTCTAGTGACTAATGATGGTGAGAAATTTTTATATATTTCTGTCTTCATGTGAGAAATATCTATTCACATCCTTTGCCTACTTTTACATGTCTGACTGTTTGTTTTCTTGGTGTGGCGTCATTTGAATTCCTTCAGTCTTCTGGACATCACTCCCTTAGCATGTATGTGATTCATGAACATTGCCTTATACTCCACAGGTTATTCCTTCACTCTGCTTATTGCTTCCTTTGCTGTGCAGAAGAGTTCTCATTTGATATAATGCCATCTGTCTATGTTTGACTTTCGTTGTTTGTACTTTGGGTTTTTTTTAGTATAAATATATTTAATCTAATTCAGAATTTATTTTTCTATTCTGTATGTAATAGGGTCCAGTTTACTATACTGCTTGTAGATATGTTTTCTCCAGCAACATTTCTTTTGGGTCCGGTAGTGGGGCCTGAACTCTGGGCCTGGGCGCTGTCCTCAGCTCTTCAGTTCAAGGCTAGCACTCTACCACTTGAGCCACAGCGCCACTTCCGGCTTTTTTCTTTTTGCTTATGTGGTGCTGAGGAATCGAACCCAGGGCCTCTTGCATGCAAGGCAAGCGCTCCACCACTGAGCCACCTTCCCAGCCTCTTCCAGCAACATTAACCTTTCTTTGTTGTGTGCTCTTGGAATCTTCATTAAAGATCAATTAACTGCAACAGTATGGATTATGTGGGCCCTCTGTTCTGTTCTAGTGGCCTACATGTCTGTTTTTATACTAGTGTCATACTATTTTGATGATTATAGCTTTGTTAAAATAAAGTAGTGTGATACATCAACTTTGATTTGATCACTGAGGATCTTTTTTTGGTTCCATATGAATTTTAGGATTGTATTTGGATTACTTGAAAAGTATCTATGGAATTTTGACAAGGATTGCACTGATTCTACAGATTATATAGCACATTTTAACAATACTAAATCCTCTCATCCATGAATATGAGCTGCCTTTCTACTTATTAGGGCTGTTTTCAATTTCATTTATCTGTGTTTTTAGTATAGAGCTCTTCCTTTTCAATGATATTGTAAATAGTATTGCTTTCTTGAATTTTTCTTAATGGTTAGTACATAGAAATGCCACTGACTTTTTGCATACTTATTCAGTAGCCTGTAACTTTGCTGAAAATATCTATTAGGTCTAAGTATTTTGTGAACTCCTTAAATTTTCCTATGTATTTGATCATATCATCTACTCAAATTACAATTTTGTTATTTCCTTTTCAATTTAATTTTTCTTGTATTTTTTTTCTCCAAAAAAAAAGAAATACAGCTAAGAAATGTAATGCTATATTGAATATAAATAAGAGTGGACCTCCTTGTCTTATTGCTGGTCTTCCAGGAAAAGCTTTCAACTTTTCATCAGTTTGTTGTTAGTTTTATTGAGCTTTTATATCTAATTTGTTGACTTTTTTAAAAAAAATCATGAAAGGACATTGAACTTTGTCAAATGGCTTTTCTGTACCCATTGAGATAATCATGTTCTTTAACCCTTCATTCTGTTCATGTGTATCACAGTATGTGATACCCATGTCCCAGGGATAAATCCAACTAAATTCTGCTGTAGTCCTTGTCTGTTATTGAATAGAACTGGGCTTGATTGCATTTTGTTGAGGATTATTGCAGTTTTGCTTATCAGGGATAGTGACCTATAGTTTTCTTTTTGTAGTAGCGTTCCTGTCTGTGTTTAGTATCTGGGTATCACTACTCTTATAACATGAACTTGGGAATATTTCCTGTCCAGTTTTTTGGAAGCACTTGAGGATTGGAATTTCCCTTTCATGCTTGGTAAAGATAACAGGTTTTAGAATATTCTTTGTTGTAATTTTAAAAAATTACTGATTCAGTCTTCTTACTGATTATTAGGTTTTCTGTTCCTTTATGATTCAGATGTGAGCAGGCTATATTTCTCTGGGAATTCAGTTGTTTGTTGAGAATATATAGAAATACAATACATTTGTATTGTACATTTCTTTTCTGCAACCTTGATAAACTCCTATCTTTTTTTAAGTTTTAATGTCTCTTAGTGGACTCCAGTATATTTTCTTTTCCATTTTTGAGGTGCTATGAGTTGAACCCAAGGTCTTATACATGCCAGTCAAGTATGCTACTGCTACACATATACTCAGCCTCAAGTTTTCTTCATAGAAGGGGGTTATGTCATATATGGGTAAGACAAATTTAAATTATTTTTTCCAAGTGAGACTACTTTTGTGACTTGTTTCATTTCAGTAAATCCAGTGTACTAACAAATTCAAATGGTGAGAGTATATATCCTTTTCTTTATTCCTAGCTGCGGAGTGGAAAGAATTCAATAGTTAAGTGAAACATTGAATATACATTATTTATAGATGCCCTTTATTGAAGTGAGGAAGCCGGAGCAATAACAGGGTTCACCTCACTTGTTTTCCACCTCTCAAGGATCACTGTCCTTCATTGCTTAATAAGTAGTGTCTTCAGGTATGCCTGTTCTTCGATTGTTTCAAGAAGGAAGAGAAATCAAGTTTCTATCATTCTACCTTGTGTAGAAGTGGAAGTTCCTAGGTCTACACTAAATAATTTCCTGAAAATAGAAGGACTTAGACTCTTTTAACATCCACATGATTGATTAGTTTATTTTACTAAATAAAGAAAATTTTGTTCCTCTTATAAAAATAAGAACATAAAGGTACAGAGTGCATAGATATAATTGATAGTAAAATCATGAACTGAATGATTGATCAGGTCATTTGACAGCTATTTATTATACATCCATTATGTAGTACACTTCTATCCCTAGAGATTTGACTAAAGACAAAGAACAGGTTTCTGCTGGAGTAGAATTCACAGAGTGGTGCAGGACAGAGCAGAAACTACACAAATGAACATACAGTAAAATAACCTCACGTAGCAGAGATTGTTTTGAGTCTCTTTCTCTGTCTGAGTGAGAGAGAATGACTGAAGAGAGGTAATAATTTAGACTAGCTATCTCTGGAGGGTAATCTCATGAGAGGTGATACCTTAAATAATGAGAAGGAACCAGTTGTCCAAGGTTTGGGAGAAGAACATTCCATACATCAAAGTAGAAGATGGCTAAATGGTATAAGAAGATAAAGGACTGAAGTACAAAAAATACTTGCCCTTCCCCCCCCCCAAAAAAAAGAGAAGCTAAGAGCCTAATGAGAAGGAATTATAAGCTAACAGAATTACACTATGAATTATTTATAATTTGATATTAGGGGGTGAGAGTAAATAAAATTGAGGTCTGGTCTGGGATCACAGCGGCACTGGTTCAGGAGTTGACAGTATCTGTAGATCTACATATGCCTCATGGTAGGCTGCAGGCTCTCTGAAGTCAGCTCTGCTCTCTTTACCTCACCTGCATTCCATGATGTCACTTTGGCAATTTGAAATCAACCACAGACAAAGTATTTACACCAAGGGAATGGCAAAAGCTCAAATCAGAGAACAACTCTTCATCCATAGAATTGTTGCTAAATCTTGATGATAAACACACCACTACATAACTAGGACTGATCACCAGAGCACTAAATAAGCAGTAATTTCTGTGTAATTATAATTAAGGTATATTAATATATTGATTAAGAAAGGAAATATTCTTCTTCTTTTTTTTTTTTTTTTGGTCAGTCGTGGGGTTTGAACTCAGGGCCTCTGTTCTACCTCTTAACTCTTTTGCTCAAGGCTAGTGAGCCACCATTTTGAACCACAGCCCCACTTCCAGTTTTCTGGTGGTTAATTGGAGATGAGTCTCATAAACTTTCCTTCCCAAACTGGCTTTGAACCACAATCCTCATATCTCAGATCCCAGCCTCCTAGCTAGGATTACAGGCGTGAGCTACAGTGCCTGGAACAAAGAAAAAAATATTCTGAAAATTATAATTTTGAGATCTACTTTGTGGGGACACTTCTGATTTCAGTTATGCTGAAATATGAAAAAAACCTGGTCTTTATATACTGCATATATAAACAATATAGCATTAGATAAGTTTATTATTCAGAAAATACTCTATAGTTGAATTATTTTATGTAATAGTCATTTACATAAAATAAATAGTTCTAGTTACAGAATTCTAAGTTTTGTTTCAAAGCAATATCAATCAAATTTTTGAAGTTTAACAAAACTTGGTGAGCTCAATTCATAATCTGAGGCACTATTTTGGGACGTAGTGTGGGAAAGCCAGGAAAGCAACCCCCTTTTTGCTCCCTCCACTTGTGTGTTATTGATATTGACATAAACATATGTATGTATATATGCATGTGTGATATATATGGTATATGAATCTTCCATCATTGTCGTCTATTGTTTTTATACTTGTCTATCTGGTTTACCATCAGGTGTTTATCACTTTATCTATCTGACCTGTTTATCCTGACTCCTGAACAAGGCACATCAATGTTAGAGCACACCATGACCCACATAAATAAATGGCAACAGGGAGATACTGTTTTGTAGATCTATAAATTAGATACATTGTTTAGCATTCATTTTCCTCCCAATAGCCTCATTGGATAGGCCACATGTTGGTTGGATTAGGTATTTCTGACAGATAAATGTAGACATAGTCCAAGCCAAGCAGCTGAGCACATTACTATGAATAGATCCATTTGGATATGGTGCCTTCTTTCCTTTATCCTTTTCCAGAAACTGCAAACATCCCCTGATAGCTCAACAGAGAAGAATAAATTGTCTTCATGTATTTACACAGAGGAGAAGATTCTCCTCATTGTATTTGCAATTCCGTCTTGTGCAATGACCTCCATTTTCATAATCCTTCATGGAGTATCATGATTTAAAAAGCTTTCTCTCCCTGCTGTTTCTGTTAAAAGGTTTTTTGGTGTGATTCTTGGAAAGTCAAATTCTGCATTTAAATGTTGTATTTTCGCAGATATAATATAAAAGAGGCCATACTTCTAGCATGTTTTTCTTCCTGGGAGAGTAGCAAGCAATTCTACCCTTCTGCATATATTGTTAACCAAGCTATGAGAGCATACAACAGCTTTAATAGCAAAGCAACCATGATTACATCTTGCTTGTGATTACATTTATTTGCTCACCTATGCCCAAAAAGGCTGTATGGATATGTGTTTGTGCAAGGAAAAAAATTGGACCGATTGACATACAGGACAATAGCTTTCAGTCACTTAGGTCTCTTCTGTCACAGACACTAGTAAAGATTGTCAGAGATTACTTCATTTTTCCTTTCATGCTTCTAAAATCGATTGCATTTGGAAGGCAAGGGAATGTGTTATGGGTGATGGATTTGCATCAAAATAATCAAAATATTAGGGGCTGCATATAATAAGATACATGTCTGTGATTCCCAAGAGAAGGGAGCTGGGAAGTACCATGGCTCTAAGAAGCTTTAGAAATGGCCACTGTCCCATCAGAGGAAAGGATGTATGCAGCTTCTTGGGGGAATTGAGAGGAAAATGAGAGAGTTAGGCATGTGAAAGAATTTTACATGTGCAATGTTGAGCTGTCCCCCAGGAAATGAGATTGCAGTGAAAATGGCCTTCCTTGGCTGGTCTGTGAGGCAGATGGGTTTGGATCCTGGTTGGGCTGTTTAGAATGCAAAAGACTTTGGGGAAGTTGCCCCTGTGGGCTTGGTTTTCTTAGTTCTAGGATGGACAAAGCTATGTCCAGCTTATTGGAGGTATCTTTTCTTTTATTACTCATTAGATGATAGTAGGTTTCTTTCAAGAAGAGACTGAAATTGTACAGACTGTTGGAGTATCCTTGGAATTTGGCCCAGTTCCTGGAGCATCCTATGTACTCATGAGTATTTTTTTAAATAACCAAATATTAATCACTTGACCTGTGACTCAACACTTAGTATTGTATTATTTTTGTATTGTTCTAATAAATTGCCACAGAATTTGTGGCTTAAAACAACATAACTCTCTTATCTAATTGTTTGGCAGATTGGATGTTCTAAAATCAAGGTGTTGGCAGGCTTTAGCTTTTTGTAAAGGCTCTAAGGGAGAATAAATTTCCTTGCCTTTCCCAGCTTCTAGGAGCCACCTGCATTTCTTGGCTCCTGGCCCTATCCTTTCTCCATCTTGAAAGCTTAGCAACAGCAACTTCAAGCCTCTGTCTGACCTTGACCTTCTCCCTACTGCTTCCCTCGTACAAGAACCTTCGTGATTCTTTTGAGTACAATGGATAATCCAGGGCAGTCTTCCTATCTCAAGATCCTTAATTTAATTGCAATTGCAATGTCCTGTATGTCCCTTAAAGTAATGTATTTATAGATTCTTGAGGCTAGGACACAAGCATCTTCGGAGGATGTAGTTCTGTATATTACAAATATATCTATTATAGAATTAAACCTCCCCTGTTTCTTACTAGCATTTTGCTTTATTACTTAGCTGCAAGTTCTTGCTGAGGACTTTCATAACAGGTAGCAGAAGAACTCTGGTCTCCTGTTTCCCATGGCAAGGGTGGTAGCCAAGCCCTTTCAGGGCTTACCTGATGGTGAGTTAGCTCACTTACATTTGGAAGTGGGAGGACATTTGTTTCAAATGAAAAAGTTTCTCTTAGGAACTGGCAGAAAAAAATTATTTGCTGTTTGCAGAAAGAGTAAGTAAATGAATGTTTAAAAGACAATAGTTTTACCTTCTAGGGTAATTTTTAAAGACAAACAATACTTTAGAGACAATTCTTTGTACCAGAAGAACAATGCATATCAACAAGCATAGACCTCTAGGGATTCATTTAGCAAGAAAATGTTATGTTGGTTCATGAGTCTCTTTTTCCCTTGGGCTGAGGAATTTTCAAACACAGTCTTCAGTGTCCAAAGCTCCAAAGTATCCATCAAAAACTTGTGGGATAGGATTGAATTGTCAAATCAAATAATTAATGGAAAAACCAAAAATATTGTGCAAGTTTTGGGCTAAGATATGTTTCAGAGGTCATCAAATTCAACATTCCAGCCAGTACATGGAGCTATTCACCAAAATTCTTCTATAAACATTGGAATTCATGACTATTCTATACTTAGCAAATTTTATGTGAATTTCTTCCTTATAATGAACCAAAATTCTCTCTCTGAAGAGCTTGTCCATCAAGTATTCTCTGTCTCATACATCTCCTACCCTTTAAGTCTTCAGTAGGCTTTTCACCACTAGACAAATGACTGTCTCTCTCCTCCTATATATCCTCATGATTCCTGTGGCCTCTATAATGTCAGTCAGACTACCAGGAGATGCTTGTGAATCTCTTCCAGATTTTCTTAAAAGGAGGTTTGTTTTATCTTGGAATTCTCTGAGTTGAGCCAAGTTCAAGAGCTATAGTACAGACAAAGTAGGTTTGGTTGAATTAATCCTACAGGAAATTGAACAAAATGGGACAGTCAGGACATCCAGTAAAGAGAACTAGGTTTGAGTTTTGACCATGCGATTTTTGAATTGCATGAAATAGGCAAAACCATTTTCCTCTCCCAGTCACAAATTCCCATGTCTTTATAGCAACTACATGGTGTTGTTCTGAAGATTAAATTGTGAATTATGGGAGTGTATTATGCAAATGGGAGGGATTGCCTCAGTGCCCTTGGTGCCATATAGAGCAGCTTTAATGTTTTATATTTGGCAGCCCTTCAAATATTCAAAGGAAGAGAGTGCACATTCTATATCCAAGACCGTGTATAAACACACACACACACACACACACACACACGGAGGTGTCCATAACTTCGAGTTTTAGATAGATACCTGCTCTGCCACTCACTAATTGCGTGACTCGGAAAAGTACTTAACTTCTTAAGACACAGTTTTCACATTTACAGAAATGAAATAAAAACGGCACTAGATGTGATATTGTTTATCAAGCCTTTGGACAGTGCTCAGCAACTAGTCAATCCATTATTGCTTTTATGATTACAATTGTGGACACCAGCCCTCAAAATGACTAGTTTCCTCTAAGCTCTTGTTAACCATTTTAAATCAGTTTTGGTCTAAACACATGAGTTTCTTTTTATATTCTCACTACGATTAATTTCTAATGGCTGCTGTGAGCTTTGGGTTAAGGACTTTGAGGTTCTATGTGGGTTCAGTAGAAAAGAATATGGATTGTGGAGGGGAAGGGAAAAAACAAATCATTTAAATAGGGAAACAGGTGGACCCATTGCAGCAATGAGATGTGTAAGTCGTTATGTCAAAAAATGAACTTTACAACTTTGGCAGGGGGCGAGGAGGGAATGGGGAGGTGGGAGATGGGAAGGGATGGGAAGGGGAAACAAAGGAGGAGGCAACAATGCTTGATAAGAAATGTACTCATTATCTTGCCCATGTAATTGTAACCCCTCTGTACAGTATTTTCACAATAAGAAAGAAAGAAAGAAAAGAATATGGAAATACAGTACTAATATTTTCAATCACGAGGCAGTAAGAACACTCATATCCCCAAATACGCTGATCCCTTTACAATCTAGATAAATTGAGTCTCTAATCTTTGTATTGAGTATGACAGATCACATGCCACGTTTCCCAAAAGTGGATTGAGGCAATGGTTGTGTTAAGGGATAGTAGTTGTAGGGTGAGGTTGTTGGTAGTGGAGATGGTGTTGGTGTTGATAATGGTGGTGGTGGTGGTGATGAGGATGATACTGGTGGGAGATGATTGTTACATTGTTGGTGTTGATGGAGGAGGATAATAATGATTATGATGGTGGTGTTAAAGGGTAATAGTGATGTGGTGGTGATGTGGTGGTGATGATAGTGGTGGTAGTAATGACAATGGAGGCAGAAGAAGCTTAGACAGCAATATGCAGACTGACTCTAAATGTTAAAGCATAGATTGACACATCTTTTTATCTTAGTGGAGACTGGGAAGATCATTGTTTTCTACTCTTCATGTATTATCTTCATTGACCCAGTGTTTAGTGTTTCCCACATTCATAGGAGGCATCAAGAGAGTAATGGAGATTCACCATAGGGAGGAAAGCAAGGGCCCCAACTCTGTATAAGATAATGTTTTTGACACTGAAACAATGTCTTCTGGACCTTTGAGAAACCTATGCTCCACTGTTATTTCTTGTACAGTTAGTATGGACAAGAAACTTGGTATTTCTGAGTGAAAGCATGTCTGAATTCATTTCTGAATCTTGTTGTTGTGTTTCTGTTGATTCTGCCTTCTTTCTTTCCCCCTTCTACACCCTGGCTTCATTCCTCATGCTCCAGAGATAGAGCCCTTCTACCAACTACATATAAACCCTGGACCAAACCTATCTCAAATTCCACAGTCAACTTCAGCTTGAGCTGAAGGATGATTTGCAGCAAATCACAGCTGTCGTGTATGGTAGACCTTCACTTTATTCACACATTGCGAAAGCAAGCCACATCCTGAGATCTGTCCTCTAATTTTTTTCCTCCTCCAGAATATAATAAATTAAACATAGTGTGAAATGCAAAAAGGTTACATTGAGACATATACTATTTGAAGGTTTAATTCATTTTTCTAGTGTATAAGACACAAGGCTATTAAAATTTTAAAGCAGTGATCTCCTAAACTCTCTACTTTATGAGGGCTTTCTTCATAAAGATAAATGGTTTCTTTGCCAAATCAAATGCAGATTTGAAACAAATTAAGTTAATGTTCACTGGTACAAGGTAGAATGGATGGGGGAGCTGTTTTATTTTGCATTGTAATAACCATACACACCTAAATCAATAACTGTGGAAAAAAGGCAATAATATCACGTAACTGCAGGAAATGAAATATAGTGGTGGGATGCGGGAACAAGCCGCCAAAAGAAAGGGTTTGTATTGGAATAATGACATTTCATTAAACAGGGAAGAAGTAGCATTGAGGAGAAGTCCATAGCCGTAAATTCTATTTCTTATAATAACACTTGAGACGAGTTAAATTTGGCCGGCTATTGTGATAAAGGATAATGCTGCTATCCTTCTGTGTATTGTGCTATAATTTCATGTTTAAAGAAACCTGAGATATTAAAGAGGCAGTGCCTATTTTCAGAGCATGTTTTTATTCTCCTGGTCTTTTGCTTAATTTGGTTTAAGGTTCTAGAATCTGTCTGAAAGTCAGTGTTTGGAAAAGGTAGGTAGGTAGGTCTCTCTCTCTTACTCTTTGGTGGTTGAATTTTAATTGTACTTGAATGAAAGCCAGTGGATTTTTTTTTTGCTTTTCTTTTTTTTTTTTGGCAGAAAGAAGGGCATCACTAAAGGGGTTTGCTGGCAATAAAAGGAGCTTTGTTAACAGTTATGGAGGGTTTCCTTTCCAGAGTCATTGTCTTCTAGTGTGTACCAATCTATCTGGACTCTATAGAGCATTTATGTATGCATGTTCAGGAAGACAAATGATCCAAGAGTAAAAGCACATCAGTGTCATTCAGAAACTGTGCAATCCTGATCAATTCCCTTCACCTCTCTGTTCCTCAGTCTCCTCACCTGTAAAGTGGTACCTGTCCCTCAGGGATTTTGTAAGGCACAGAAATCAATTAGCACAGTATCTGGAAGGCAGGATTTTGATCAATTGTTCAATGCTAGTTATTAATGGTATAATTATCTTTTCTACTTAAAACTCTTTAAAGCATTCTTTTTCAAATTTGTATTTGAAGAGCTTGAGGCCTAGCAGTGCAAACATCATTTAGAAGGTCCTCCATGAAACTTCCTTTTCAGTGTCCCTTACTACAATCCTAGTGTGATTACAATGCTTTAGTGTGTAAAAGACTTCACTCTCAGGATGATGGCTAGTGGCTAGACTATGAAATGGGAAAGTGTGTCAGGGTTGGTTTGTTCAGTATAAATGTGTAGACAAAGTCTCAAGTTTCTACACCCCAAACAGGTGACTCAAATTCTGGAAATCTCAGCATCAAAGAGAAAGCTCATTTACCAAATGTTATTTTAACAACAAAATGTGTGACATAGGTTTTTGTTGTTGTTGTTGGTGGTGGTGGTGGTCATGGGGCTTGAACTCTGGGCCTGAACGCTATCCCTCAACTCTTCAGCTCAAGCTCTACCACTTGAGCCACTGCGCCACTTACAGTTTTCTGAGTGGTTTATTGGCGATAAGAGGCTCATGGACTTTCTTATCCAGGCTGGCTTTGAACCATGATCCTCAGATCTCAGCCTCCTGAGTAGCTAGGATTACAAATGTGAGCCACTGGCATCTGGATTGTGACATAGAGTTGTTGTTTTTGTTGTTGATTGTGGGGCTTGAACTCTGGGCCTTGGCGCTGTCCCTGCACTCTTCAGCTCAAGACGAGCACTCTAGCTCTTGAGCCACAGCACCACTTCCGGTTTTCTAGTGGTTTATTGGAGATCAGAGTCTCACGGACTTTTCTGCCAGGGCTGACTTTGAACCACGATCCTCAGATCTCAGCCTCCTGAGTAGCTAGGATTACAGGCGTGAGCCACCGGCACTGGCTATGACATAGGTTTTTAAAAGAGCTCTGCATGGACAACTGAGGAAAGAGGCAAGCACAGCTCTTGAATGGAGTTGCACAGTGCATCTGACCCTGTGTCTCAAATTCACATTTCCTCTTGTGGTCCTGGTGAACCAATGGAAGCTACAATCCCTGAAAGCCTTGGAAGGAGCCTGGAAAATCAATAGGGAACATGCAAGTACGGTCAAGGTTGTTCATTCCAGGGCCAGGTGTAGAGCTAGACATGAGCATTCAACTCCAAGAGTAGGCACAGCATGAGAAAGCCTGTGAGGGACACATGATTCCCCTGTGCCTTCCTTTGGGAATACACATCCATGGGTACACCTGTCTTTGCCAAGTCTGCACTTGCATGTGACTAAAGTGTGTGATGCATTGTCCACACTTCCATTGACTGCTGGCATGACTTGAGAGAAAAGGCTTCTATAGTTTGCCTGGATGTAGGGCAGCCCAGTCTTCTATCTCTTATGTGACCATGTCCCCACTGATATCAGAGATCAGCCAGCCTTTCACCACACAATCTTTAATAGCTTGATGGCACAGCAGCATATCTTGAATATGAGTTGGAAGGAAAAAGGCAAAGAGAAGTAGAAGGAAGTAGGGTGGTAATAGCTGGTGGAATTTAAAATAATGTTCTTATTTTTCTTTAACAGAATTAACAATACTAACAAGGAGAATATCATCATCCCATAAAGTAGATAAACAGCAGCTCTGAGCAAAACTAGGATCTGTTATTGCTTTTTGGACAGTGAAAAGATGAGGGTCTTTTGAATGAGAAGGAGCTAGGTTTGAATTGTGACTTGAAATCCATTTCACCTCTCCATGTGATTACTAGAGTACTGGCATTCAAAATCCCTACCCTGTGAGGCTGTTTGGAAACATTAAAGTAAGTGATGGAGAAAGCATGGTCTATCTCAATTGTTCAATGTGGGATATCACATTGTTATTGGAGCAGGCATTGTTGCTATCACTGTGTCTGTTGTTTCTATGAAGTAATAATTTGTTATTATTTAAAGTGAGTAATTAGTAATTTAGTTAATAATTATGATATTAAACAGTAAAGACAACAGAGGCTGTTCTATCACAGTAGTTTCTATCCTTCAAGGAATATACATATCAGAAAATTAGCAGCATAGCAAAATTCCTTGCGCATGTGCTGAGCCTAGTCCTATACACAGAGCCTGATGCTTGCTTGCCACAGAGAAGCTCATAATCCAAAATGACAAAACTAGAAATAACTCTTGGTATATTGTGCCCAGGACAAGGTTGAACTCATCAGACAGAGGGTCTGGTTCCGAAAGGACAGTTCGCAGGTGCACTGCGGGAGGTAGATCATCTGGTTTGTGTGCTGTATCAGACTCTTAATTGTGGCTGTAGCAAATTCCCACAAATTTACTATACTATAGTCTCTTAACTGTCTTACTGTACTGAAATCAGGTGTCAGCTGAGATGCCTTTCTTTTGGAAGCCTTATAAATCCATTTCCAGTTTCTAGAGGCTGCCCACATTCCTTAGCTAATGGTGCCTTCCTTCATTTTCAAAGCCAGAGATGGCTAATTTCCCAGGCTACGTCCTTTTGAGTCCAACTCTCCTGCCTGCCTCATTCACATAAGAGGACCCATATGATAATTCTGTGCCAAACCAGGTAAACCAACATAATCCTAGAATGTAACTCCCATTTGGAAGGAACACACCCTATGGATTAGGAACCCAGAAGACCTGATCCATGTGAGACCATGGGACAGACAAAAACTCCCACAAGGGACTCCCAGGGGGGAGTCTGCAGAAGTGATGCACTGAAGGCTTTGATACACAGGGACTTTGTGAGCACATGTGTAAGGGATCACGGAAGAAAGTTTTCTGTTTACTGGTATCATAACCTTTGGAAGAAAGGAAATTACTGCTTTAGATAGGAGGTGATCCGCATGCTATCCCCTGCCCTCCATTGCCCTCCACAGTTACTCATTGTGCCAAGTGCCTGCATCGTCTTTTAATAGCCAAGCAAAGTATCTCCATCCTTTTCAAGGACATATAGCCTCTATGATGTGCAGCTGAGATTTGAATCAGACTCATTTTTGCTAGAACACCCAGACTCTTCCCTGTGGGGTGCATAATTTCCTGGGAAGAAATTCTTCTCTATGGATAGGACTCATCAGCACTTTTCTTTCCAGCCAGGGGTGTACAGATACAAGACAAGGAACACTGATGTGCTTTCTCCTCCAACTCCAGCTTCGAAGGGAGGTCCAGGATGGCAAGAACTCACAGCAATCTGCTCTCATAGTGCACTTCAAGGAGCAAGCTCATCAAGGGGGAGGATTTCCCTTCCCTCCTGACATCAGAAGGTTCTGGTCAGAGGTTTCTGGGGCCAAGATGCTGTTAGCATGGGGTATTAACCAATCATACTTTAACCCTGTTTTTGTCAGGGGTGGTTGTGGCTTTGATGCAGCCTTGTTCTGTGGACTTAATTAAAACCCAGCTCCCTCTTTTATCCAATTTATGAGGCCTAGCCTGCAGGATTAAGCGATTACAGACAAAAAGGCCCATTTGTGAAACACTCCTAAACTCAAGCTGTTACGCTGCTTACTTGTACTCCATTAAATTAATAAGGAATGAATCGGCTGATCCATTATGAATAAAGCAGTAGGGAGTCTTTGCCGGGTTCATACTTTCTGCTCCCTCCTTGGAGAACATTTGTGTAAAATGATTATGTTCATATTCATTCAATTGGAATTCTGTAAAAGTGGAATGCATAAATTACTCTAAAGACACAGAGTTTATCTTAAACATTAACTATGAAGGGTGAATTAATAAGACTATTATAAAACCATTAGCATTCAGTGTATTTACCTACAACTGCAGTATAGTTCGACCACATTCAACCCACAATTGCCATTTGTGTTCAATGACCAAGCCAGTTTATTTTAGCTCACACTTTATTTAAACTCGTAACATCCTTCTGAATATCTCATTTTCCTATTAATTACTTTTTTTCAGGGATTTTCTCAGTTGGACTTTTTACTTCATAATGCAGCCACAAACTTCTATCCAGAAGTCATGATGCTCAAACATCTTCTAACATTGTTTTAACTCTGCAGGCAAAATTGGAGGGTCCTACACTGTGTTCCATAGAAGCCAATCTGGTGAACTCAAACCACAGAGGAAAGGGACACTTGGAATGGGATTTTAGTTGACCATAATCTGAGAGTACTTTGAGGGGTTAAATGGCTTTGTGTAACAAATCAAATGTCATTTTAATCCACATTTTTCCAACCTGGACAATCATCTCTCTGGGCTGGATCATTCAGTGTGCTATGGTTGTCCTGTGCATTATAGGATGCTTTTAAAAGCATCCCTGCTTCTTCTCTTCATATGCTTAGAGTAGTGTCATCACTTCTTCTCTAGTTATGACAACAAACACTATTTCTAAATTTGTCATGCCCTTTAGCAAGGGCATGGAAACAGGCCCAAATGGTAAATGGATGCCTAGATCTCTTTAAAAGCTCTTGGTGTCCTTTTTCTGAAAGGGTGAAAGGTGACTGCTGAAGAGTTGTGACAACACTCCAAATACTGGTCATCATGGAATGAGCACCTACGTTTCCCTTGCTTATCGTGAGGCACAATCAGATTGTCAGAAGGTGAACCACTACTCTGAAATCACTATCACTCCCTTCTCATCCTCTTCCTGGTGACACTTTTCTACTCCTGTGTGGTGGCTAGTGTGGCTTGCATATGGTCAGGAAGGTCATATTCTATTCCTTACACTGATGGAAGAAGAAATCCAGGTAGATGGGTATTAGCAGCACAGACATTTACCACTGGCTAATTGGCACAGTGCAGAAGTGGACACTTGTTTTATTTTTTTGGGAGACATGATGTCTAGGCCAGCTGCTTGTCCATGCCATGGGGACTTAGGAATGAGACAGGACAGGGTTAACCCAGCTTAACAGCTCACTCATTGCATACATTTAGGCGAATTGCTTGAAATCTGACTCTCAGTTTCCTTATCTGACAAAAAATTTCATAATCCATGCTCATCAGTGCTAAGATGAGAATGAACGGAGACAACTTGTTAAATGCAATTGTCATTAGACTGCTTATTAAAGTGCTATCATGGGCTCCACACACACCCTTTCAACATATAACTAAACCTGGGCTCTCTCTACCACGAGGCCCCAAAACTCCTTATCCCCGGCCTAGTGGGAGGATTAATGAATTCTTTCTTGAAAGAACTTACATGTGCATATGGAATTGGCAAAAGTCTGGCTCTTTGGCCCAATTCCAAGCAAAACTAATCATCAGAAACTTCATGCAGATTTACGATTACTCTTTCTATAACAGGGTTAGGCCCAAGCTGCTGAGACAGAATTAAAAGGGGCTGCTGCCAGCAGCAAGGACTCTGGCCTTCACAAAGAAGCATTTTCCAACTCTGCACCTATTGCGGACATTCTTGCTCTAGGTTGGCAGAAAATTAATGTCAGTTGTTAAAATAGCCTAGCTCTTCTTTTCTGAGATTGACATGGTGGATCTTCACAATGGGGCTGTGGGCTTTCATTTAAGGCTAATATAAAAGGACATATAAGACCTACTCAATATCATGAGGTTTAATTCAAGACAGAATTTAATTTTATGATGGCTGGTTTATCTCAATTAAGTTGAGTGTGTACACAGAGGTCTTAGCATGGATGAAGTGGAAACAGCAACTGGGCCTTCCTTCCAGGCCGTCTTGTCATATACTAACAGTGCCATCGGAGGAGATAGTTATCTTGTCTCTTTTAAAAGTGTCTGTGTAGCATCCCACTGGAAAGTGTCAACTGCAGCTAGCCCAGAGAATAGCTTGTACACAATGGCTGTACATTGCCAAGAAATGTTAAGTTTATTGACACTTCTAACAAATAGGGACAGGCTGCATTAAAAGACACTGGGGAAAACCAAAGTGTCAGGTGACAAGACACCTGCATTGCAGAGTGGCATCCCTTGGAGAGAGTGGCGCTTGGTCATGTGGTGGCCTTTCAGTGCACTACTGTTCCCACCACTCCTGACTGCGACATCTGGCTTCCATGATTCATTCATATCTGTTCTCGTTCTCATGTTATATACTTTGAAATTTCTGTGTTGCAAAGGCTTCTTGAATGACTAAAATAGTTTGTGCAAAAATACTCTTGCTAGATAAATGTTTTAGGAAGGAAAATCTATTATTCATCTACTAACAGACTTCAGATGTCCCTTCCTGATCCCATTTATCCCAGAACTGCATCTTACAAGTTCGCTATGGGAAAAGAGCTGGCTGGTAGATAAGCAAGCTCTCATCATTAGATGTTGAGGGTAGAATGCTGAACAGGGTGGTAAGCATACACTTGATAGGAGGAAAAATAAACAAGCAAACAGACAAATTAATGCTAATAAAATTACTATCAGGGATAATTACTAGGTAATAAAAGAACAGATACAGGAAAGAATCATTTGGAACAAATGACTTTAAGCCAAGGATCTGTCAGTGAATCTGAGATTGGGGGGGAGGGGTAAGAGGGAAGATGGGCAGGAATCCGCAAAGGTCAGTGTGACTAGAAGCAGCACACAGAGGAGAAGTTGCCCAGGGAGGCAGCCACCTGACCAGTAGTTTGGAGGGCATCATTGGGGAGGCCAGCTTGAATTTTCAAAGCTTTTGGGCAAAAATAGTGCCCTGAACGAACACCTGTGTTTACACAGATCAAGGAGTCTCTGCTTAGAGAAATTGCTAAAACTTGAATGGGACCAGCCCTCCTCACACTCACTCCTTCTTTCTGTGAATACACCCATGGTCTCTTCCTGTGGGCTCTCCTTCACAGTCCCCAGGTTTCTGGAAGACCTTCCTTCTATCCTTGTGATTGAGTCATCTTGCTAAAGAAAACTAGTTCATGTTGAGCAGGTTCTAAAGCCAGTGGTGGCTCTGTCCTGTGATAGTTCAGAAAGCTTTTATCAATGTGTAGTGCCCATGAAGCTCGCAGATTGTAACTATGGGCTGAGGGATTCCACCGGGTGAACTCTGAGCAGTACCCAGGTTACCCAGGTTAAAAAGGCAAAGGTGGGGCTGGGAAGGTAGCTCATGGTAGAGCCTTGCCTTGCATGCCTGAGGCCCTGGGTTCTATTCCTCAGCACCACATAAGCAAAAAGAAAAAAAAGCAGGAAGTGGCGCTGTGGCTCAAGTGGTAGAGCGCTAGCCTTGAGCTGAAGAGCTGAGGGACAGCGCCCAGGCCTAGAGTTCAGGCCCCATGACCGAACCACCCCCCCCCCAAAAAAAAGGAAAAGGTGGTCAGAACTCTAAAAACATCCTCCCAGATTCTAACCCCATAGGTCAGTGTAGCCTGTTTTTGAACTTCATACATATGGAGTCATTCAGTATGTACTTACTTCTTTTTCTTAACATTTCATTGTGAGATCCATGTGTTTTGCTCATTGTACTTCAGGGTTTTTTTTTTTAATGATTCTAAAGTATACCACTGTGCAAATATAGCACAATGTGTCATTTTTACTTTAGAGGGTTATTAGGTTAATGTAAGTGTAGATTTACTGTGAATGATGTGGTAATGGGTCAGCACACATCTCTACACATATGTATTCACACATACACATGTTATTTCTTGTTCTGATTTAGCAGCTCCTAGCGGTTTTTTATTTTTATATTCGCCTATACTTACTTATTCCTTGGCCTTTCACATTGTTCTTTTGATCTTGATGATTTTATCTCCTTTTAGCTCCAATGGTGGGCATAGTCAGCATCTCAAGGTCACTGAGCTAGCTGCAAAACCAGGGAATGACCTTGGATTTGTCTGGTTCCAACTGCCTAGGCTCTCCAGATCACTTAATGACCTCTGGATGTCTCGTTAGCTATGGATTGTTGTTTTGTCAAGGCCCCTCTCATTCAATACCTCCTCTCCCATCATTCCTTCCCCAGGTGGTCAGGAAGGATCTACTGTGCCTGCCTTCTGCTCAGGATGTCCTGTGGCCTCTCTTACAGAGAGTGAGTGCCGGAAGAAGTGGCTCCATACCATACAGACCTGGCTGGGGGGGGGTGTCTCCAATCTGCCACTTAGTTCTTAGGAACTCAGGTGCAGTTTGTGTTTTTCTTTAAGACAACATCTTGCTAACAGCCCAGGCTTGCCTAGAACTTCCTATTCATTTCCCCTAACTAAACCTGAAGGATTGTATGCACAGTTTACAGATAGGGACAGTGAGACTCAGAGAGATGAAGGGACATTACCCAAAGTTACCAGTTTATTACAAGCAGAGATGAAAAGCAGATTCACGCTCTAAGACCAGTGCAATTCCCTTGCTTCCTGCACCATGCTGCATCCCTGTAGAGACTCGATGTCTGTGATTCTTCTAGAGTTCTGCATGTTCCTGGATAGGCAGAGGCTTTTCTGTACTTTTTCACAGAGGCTTGTCAGTACTTGTGAGAAGTGGTTTGGAGCCAGCCTGCAGGCAGGAAATAAATGAATGCACTGAGATGCTGTGAGCCTTCGTATAGCCCTGTGCCATGATGGGTGAGTACCTTTGTACCCAGGGAGAACTGGCCCCAGCTCCTGTCTCAGTTTCTTACTGTTGTAGGTTAAAACATGTCCTCTTAAATCCATGTCTATCCAGAACCTCGGTGTGTTCCCTTAGAGATACAGTTAAGGATTTTGAGATGAGGCCATGCTGGATGTGTGTGGGAGGAGCCTAAAAATCCAGTGGCAGGTGTCCTGCCTAAGAGGAGGAGAATGCAGAGACAGGAAAGAGGCCATGTGAGGTGGGAGGAGAGGCTGGGGACACATCTCCCAGGCCAAGGAGCACCAGGGCTGGCCAGTGCTGGGGGCGAGGAGGGGGTGATCCAGGACTCCAGGAGGACCAACTCTGCCCACTCCTAGATTTGGGACTTCTGGCCCCTACCACTATGAACAAATACATTTTTACATTTTGATAGTGATAACTCTCCAGTTTATTAGTTATAGAAAACTAATACATTTGCTGACTGGCTTCAGCACTTTTGAGGTTGAAAACATGCAAAATAGGCCAATGGGGTTAACCATTAGGAGGCATCTTGTGAGGTTCTAAGGATGGTGAGTAAGAGCATACACACATTGACCTGAAGTCCTTGTGCTTGTAAGACAGATGCTCTACAACTTAAGCCATACCTCTAGCCCTTTAAAAAATTCTTTGTGCTCTACTTGGGACTTGAACTCAGGGCCTAAGCTCGTTCTTAGCTTTTTCACTCAAGGCTGGAACTCTTCTACTTGACCTATACCTATACTTCCTGCTTTTTACTGGTTACTTGGAGATAAGAGTCTTGCGGACTTTTCTGCCCATGCTGGCTTTGAATTGTGATCCTCAAATCTCAGCCTTCTGAGTGGCTAAGATAATAAGTGTGAGCTACCAGCACCCAGGCTCCCTGTCTTTAACTTTATTTCTCTTTTAGATGTGGTCTCATCTTTGTGCCTGGGTTTACTTGGACTGTGGTGTTCTTATGTCTGCTGTCTTTGTAGTTTGGGTGACAGGTGGGCCACCATACCCAGCTAGTTGAGATGGGGAGTCTCACTAATGTTTCCCCAGCTGGCCTGGAATTGTGATTTTCCTGATCTCTGCCTCCACAGTAACTAGGATTACAGGCATGAGCCGCCATGCCTAGTAGGCAGCTATGATTATTGGCATAATGGAAAACTTCCACTCTCCCTCTGAAAATGATCCTCTTTGGACCTGTGGACAATCAGTCATCACAGGCTCTCAGAAGCCTCACCCATCATCTCAAGCTATGTGTTCTTGGGATTTCTCTGTGGTTTCTAAAATCAGTACACCCTGTTGCTTTCAGTTGCGAGCACGTACTGCCACAGTCTCCTATCCCCCTTAGAACCATAAACACTCTAATAGCAGTAACGGGGCCGCCTCCATCATGACCAAACATGATTACATTCCACATAAAAATATAAAAGCTCATTTGAGCCGGAGCTCCCCTTGGGCCCATTGCCTGCACTTTTATTGAAAACCCCACATTCCTGGCTCTACGAGCACTGATGTCGGGGCCCACTGAGCTGCATCCCTCAGACTGTTGTAAAGCACCGGGGCAGCCGAGAGGGGTTACTCCAGGAAAATCCCTGTGTCCAGTGGGTTCTGTGGCTCAGAGCCTCACACGTTGCTCCCTGGGAGCTCCTATCCACACAGCTCCATCTATATACTACCATGGGAGCAGGTCTGTTTCCCCTTGCTGCAGGCTCAGGGCCAAGAGGTGTGAATGAACTAGCCTCAGAACCTCCCTGGTCTGTGCCCAACCATCTTGTCCTGCCTCATACACCACTGCTCTCTCTTGAGTCTTACCTCTCAGCTCAAGCCCACAACCCATGAACCAGCCACAGTTAGCCTCTGTGGCTTTCCCGTGTGTCCTGCCTCTTCCCCCTCGGGAACACCTGACCTGTTCTTCAGGAAATCCTCTACACGTCCTTCAGGTGTCAGGCCAGACACCAACTTTTCCCTAGATATTTTGCTATGGTCAGTTCTGCATCCTCAAGCTCATCTGTGCTTCCTGACTCCCTCTGATTGACCACCCCACCACCTGTTTACTTCCCTCTCCACTTGAGGCAAGATACTTCTTTCCATAGGGCTTGGCAGAGTATTCTGCTCATGGCATTCTTTACAAATGTTTGTTGAAAGAATTAACACATTTCTGAGAGAAGAAACACTCAAGAGTGGCAGACACCAAGGGAAGCAAGAAGAGAAGAAAGAGAATGCTCAATGACAGGATGGAGAACGTGATTTTACAATATCAGCCATTTTGTCCCCACAACTATGTGAGAAAGCCAGTGCTCTCTCCCGCCGCCTCTCCCTTTCTCTGACACATGGAGGAGTGGTCATAGATGTTACCTTGTCCAGTGGCAAATGCATATTAAACCAGAAGGCCCAGGAATTTGGTTTAGATTTGTTCAGCCAGACCCATAGCAAGGTTGGGATATGAGAAATCTAAGAAACACAATCTTAGGGAATAACTCTTGGGAATGAGATTGTTGAACAGTGCAACAGTCAGAGACCAGTTATCCACACAGCCATCCATGCCTGGGCAGGCCTGAGACAAACCAGCCCCAGCTCTGGTTGAAGTTCTTCATCTGCTTGTGAAGGGGCTGGACACACTAGCATCGAGTAAGTGATTGCCATGACCATTCAACTCCCCAAATACACTGAAATTTTTTGTGTGTGTCTTTTTTTATTGTGAAAATACTGTACAGAGGAGTTACAATTACATGGGCAAGATAATGAGTACATTTCTTATCAAGCATTGTAGCCTCCTCCTGAAATTTTATAGAATTTATGAAAAACATATATTTTGAAAGTCAGTGATTGAGGGAACAGATGCCAGCATGAGGTTTCTCTTGCAAGTCTTAAAATAGATTTTACAGAAATTTGTGTTTGTATGTATGCATACATGATACGTGTGTGTGTGTGTGTGTGTGTGTGTGTGTGTGTGTGTGTGTGTGCATCCATTGAAGCCCCTGATCTATAGAATAGCAACTGTGCTGGGGTGACCTTTACAACCTGCCACAGCTATTTGCAAACTTGCAAAGCTTTCCAGCAGTGCTGCTGTCTGAAATAAGACCAGAGGCTGATGGGGCACGCTGTCCATTTCATTGTGCTCCCTTCTTACTCAAGGAAGCAATCAGCTCAGCATGAAACACTACGGGTCCTCTGGCAGGGTGCTGAAGGAGTCTGTGGAATGGTGCAGGAAGAGGACCATGAGTTAGGCCTTTGTGGCCAGCTTGGAGTGCATCGTAAGTTCCAGGCCTGCCTGGGTCACATAGCAAGATCCTGTCTCATTTTTTTGTTGTTGTTCTAAGACTTTGTAGATGTGGAGGATCCTGAGATGGAGAGTCTCCTGAATGACCCTGGTAGGCACACTGAATTCATAAGGCTCTATAAGATAAAAGGGGAGAGGAGAAACACCAGAAGGCTGTGGAGTGCAGGCGACATCCAGGAAAAGGCAAGAAAGTAGATTCTTATCTAGAGTCAACTGGTTGGCACTGGTTACCCTGAGGGAGGAGGCAGTTGGGTTCTGCTACAGGAGCCGGGGTAGGGGGGAGCATGCCTTGTGGAATGTATTCTCTAAGTGAACTCCAAGCTGGGAAGGAATGTGATCCAATTTAGAAAGTGTCAGAAGTGTAGAGAGCCTGGTGCCCAGAGTTGTAAGGAAGAAATCATACAAACTTAGCCTGGGAAATGTCTACAGAAGTTGGATCATGAACAGCCCTCTTACACTGGGTTAGAAACCTTGTTTCTTAACCCAGAAGAGCGGGAAGTATTTTGAATGGTGTTAACCCAAAGGGATACTTTAGAACTGTGCTGTCTAGCCACTGGCTTTGTGAGGCTGCATGAACTGAAGTGACTAAAAGGCCCATGCTTTCCAGATGGACGCTCCTCAGTCACATCAAACGCAGGACAAGTGCCACCTAGGCAGCATGAGCCTAGCACATTTTCGGCCTGTGGTAGTTGCGGGGCCCAGAGCATCCGTGGAAGAGGTGCCTGGCTATAGATGGCATAAACGGAGGATGATCATGATTCAGAGCTACTTGCAAGTGCTAGCCTGCATCTGCACTTGCAAGTAGCTCTGAATCATGATCATTCATTAGTGTGGGGTGGTGGCAGTGGACATGTACCTAAGTGAATGGATTTGAAGTCCATTTAAGAAGTCACATGGAATTTGGCGTTCAGACATAGGGAAGTTTCGGTCTCACTCGGGCCCTTTTCTTCATTTCTCTAAGCTTCATTTCTCCCACTTGTGAGTGGGTCATTCCTCTTGCCAAAGGGATATTACGAGGTGATGTCCTTGGCATAGTAGGATTTCAACAAAGCATATGGTTTATCCTCTTTGTAACTCTCCAACATAGAATGGTCTTTGGATACTCTGGAGAGGATGAATTTGAGCTAGAGTCACGTCAGCATCAGAAATACCTACTGACCAGGTAAGCCATCTCTCCCAAGCATCTCCCATGCAGCTGGACAGGTCCTTGCTCTTGAGCAACCTGGGGTGTGAAGGTCATAAGAAAAAGTACTAAGAGAAAAACCATATGCAGAAAATGAGCAATTCTGTTTCCACTATGACGGCAGGGCGCCCAAATGGAGCTATTTTGTAGTCACAATACCGCGTAGGACCACTCTAGGAGAATAAGCTTGGGGGAAGCCAGGGGAAGAGCGTGCCATCCGTGTAGAGAAGATAATTGAATCCATGGGAGGTCGACTGGGGCTCATTTCACAGAGAACCGCACAATAGCACATGGCTCCCTCCAAGACAATACAGGCCTTCGAAGGGAGCTGCGAAGGGGAGCACGTTTCTCTATTAAGGCCGTAGCATATTCTAAGTGAGACACACTGCTATGCCTCCTCTTCCCTGCCTCTGCCTGGAAATAGCCATAAAAGAAATGAAGTATATTTGCCTTGTTAACACAGTTTGTATTACATATTCATAAACCATTTTGTGAAACTGCAAGGGAAAGATTCAATTGTCTTGGAAGCTGATAATGGCCAAACAGCCATACAGAAGGCAGGAAGCATGTTATGGAATTAGCTGCACAATGAATGAAATGCAATGCCTATAATAAACCCATTCAGATATAAATTATGGCAGAGGAGATGCAATGTTTGTTAAGCAATAAAGCTTGCCACCCTACACGGGAAATTGAATGAGATTTATCATAAAATACGGTGGAGAATGCACTGAGAATCCGGCTCCCCAAACTAGGCTTAATCAAAACAATCTAGAGAGCAGGCTTCCAGGAACAGGAAACCAGAGGAAAATGATAGCGGCGGGTCCAAGGGGCATGCTGACATTGTGACCCTAAATACCCAGGCTCTCAAGAATTCCGCAGAGGGTGTTTACATTTGCACAAAGCTTTGTTTTGATTTTTTCCCTTGGAGAATTACCAAAATGTCTTGAGCTCTGGGAATACAGAATGTGACCAATAATTGCCTTCCTGGTTGCACAGGGCAATAATTCAATTCAAGGACAGGGAACTTGTCCAAGTGACATTGGGCTTTGGTTTGCCTTGGAAATGGTTGAGGTTGATCCCCAGTGAGGCGACTGGCTCTTGGACTGCACTGTTGGGTCTTTTACTGGGTCCTTGGAGGATGAATGGCTTCTTTTCTCAGAAGAGCTCCTTGAATCTTTCACACACACCGCTAAGTGAACATGAGAGCACATTGTGTATTGATTGCCCCCTGCAGCTGGGAGTTTGAGCTTGTCTCAGACTCTACTTTTGGGGGGTAGAGAGGGAGAAAATGAAGCCAAATAGAATAAAATAAGAATTAACCCAGCACGATGCAGGCTTTCTGGTATTGTTACATGAAAATAACTGCAAGTGTTTTATGACTTTACAAGTTGAAGTCAATGTTTTTAGTATATCGAGCACAATGCAAACTACCTTAGGAATGTATTATAGTCCCAGAGTTAGATTAAGAACGTTCAGAAGCCAAAAAGAATTTTCTGCCTGCTAATAACATTACCTTGCAATCTAATGAAATACTCTCCCGAAAGCCAAGCTTATAGAATAGGCTGATTTCCCATTTGCTGGTAAAAATAAAACCCACCAGTATCCTCCGTGGTCAGTCCACATACTGTTAAGCTTGTGAGTGTAAATTGATGTGACGAAGTCTTAGAGATGTAGATGGTTACCACCCTTCTGTGAGGTTGCCAGAGTATTTGAACAGGAATAGCAAGCTTTAATATCTTAAAAACCTTTTGGGGGGAGTTTTACTGATGAATTCGGCTTCCAACGTCTTCCCTGTGTCCAATTAGTATGTGTGTGCATGCACATTGTATCCATATATTTTTTGTGTGTGTTTTAGTGATAATAAAGTTATGGGGCTAAATGTATATTATGTACATATTATATATTAATACTATATGTATATGTATATTATATGTATATATACAGAGATAATTTACCAGAAAAGCTCAGCATTAACAAAAAAGATAGGAAAATATAAATGTATTATGTGGAATATTAATTTTAAAAAATTCCATTTCCTTCTTCTCATCAATACTTACTCTTTATACTTCCTTTCCTAAAATGAAATTATTTGTATTTGTTTTGTAAAGGTCGTTACAGTAGTGGGAACACAACTAAAACACAACAAACATGTCCTCTCTAATCTCATCTAGGAGTATAACACAGTGACTTGCGTTCCTGTGGTTGTGCATTTCTTCCTTGCTGCCATCTCATTTACTTCCCATGAACTGTCTCTGCAGAGCTGAAATCTCCATGCCCATTTTACAGACTGGTAAAGTTGAGAAATTTTCTGTATCATTAGGGCACATAGCCTTTCAGGTATAAGAAATAGACATCTGAATTGAAGTGATGAAACAGACAGGGATTTCTTTGTCCTCCATAACAAAGAAGTCTGGTGGCAAATCTGTCAAAAATACATCCTCCTTTCTCTTTCCTTGCTGCCATCTTGTAGTTTTTCCAAAAGAAGAAAGGATGAAGGGTGAGGGAGTGAGGAGCCAGGCTTGCAGAGTGTGTCCTTTTATATCTTCAAACCAATTTTTCTCCACAGCCTAGAGTACAGACTTTCTTCATTCATTTTGTTGGTCTGAGCGTATTACTTGGACACCACTAGCTAGGAAGTGGCCAGAGAGAGGGAGCTGTGGAACAGGCTTGGGTCACTCAACCACTCCTGCCTGACATACTCAGAAATATTGAAATACTTGAACAAATTTGTATCCTTTACAAGTAACTGAAAAACAACTCATGGACTCAGCTTTCAAACCTGGCTTTTCTTTTTGTACACCTAGCTATTTGAATTATAGTGGCATCATTTCTTTTTTGGCTTGAAATTATACCTCTCAATTATACCTTTGTTAAAGCAAAGAAGTTTCCAAAGCTAAGTAATATTATGCATGAATTAAATGTGAGTCTGAGTTTGTCCAATTGGCATCTTCTAGATAATAAAGATTATAGTGAACTTGATATGAATCGCACAGATCCAGACACTGAAGATTTCCAAGTCCTAGTTTATGATTCTGAATTAGTTTAGTCAATATGGATAATTTAGTGTAATTTCTGAACCATTTGGCTTTTATGGGTAGACTTGGCGAGGCAGCTGTTAGGCCTGATATTTAGAGCTGTCTAAGCATGGGGCTGTTTTTCCAGCTGAAAACTCTAATGTGTATTATATTCCTTTCTGAAATAAGCACCCTATGGCCCTCACTGTAATGTGCAGTGTGGATTGGTTAACCAGTACACGTCTGTTGCATAAGCAGCACATCAGTCATTTTCCTCCACCTGGGGAAGGGAAGTATTAGAATCTGAGCTGAGAGTTCCAGGGGCCAAAAAAAAATGAAAGAACATTAATTCCTTTTACAAACCTATTTTCTTTTCAGCTGACTTGTATCTCACCTATAGATGTAGCCAGTTTTGTATGGAACCTGTCAATGTCCATGATTCAATATAGCCATATTCCATAGTACTGTCTTCCTGGAGCTTGTATGTGGAAGGGCAAGAGAAAGGAGCTAAAAAGATATCATATAATATAAGCAGTGGTTAAGGCAATATCTGCCTCTAAGATACTGTTTAGGGAAATACAGAAGCAAATGCTATGCTTCATGTTTAGGTCACTAGTTCTCAGCCCAAAACATGGGTCTCTGCTTAATAGATTTGGCTAAGATAGACATGTTCTCAGTTCAGTTATCTACTAAACTGGAATCTACATTCAACCACTTACAATCTGGTGACTTATGACAACAAGCATGTACTGCCTGAGAGCTCTGCAGTTTCACTAAGGTTGGGTGGGGGTGGCTCATCTCTGCCCCAGGTGGTGTTGCTGTCCTGTGACTCAGTAATACTCTACTGGGGGACTGAAATGACTGGGAGTGGCTGGACTCTGTCTCTGTGTTCTTTCACTGAAGAATCCAGTTTGAACTTCTTTATATGACAGATAGGTCCCAAGAGAAATGGCACTAGAAACTTCCAGGCCTCTTAAGAACCAGATTCCAAAACTTACACATCACTCTGTCACACTCCATTAGTCACAGCAAGATCACGATTCAGGAACAGGGCCACCCTCTTCCAAGTCTTCCTGCAGCCTGTGGCACATGCTCTCTAGATGGGAGGAGCTGGTGGTTTATACAGACAACAAGGTACACGTAGGATATTCTCTCTCTGAAGATGTTGTTGATTTCCTTTGAAAGTCACCCTTGCTTTCCCAGGACTTTAGTACCATCAGATAGAGCATCACAATCGGATAGTTGCAGAGCAAGAGAAATAGAGGTGGATTTCTGGAGTCTGTGTTTTGCTGTCTTTGATGCTCATTGTCAAATCTTGGTGAAGTTTCTCAATGTCTTAGGCTTCAGTGGTGACTGTGATCAAATAAAGAAAGCAGCAATTCCTTCTCATAAGCTCTAAAGTATATTATAGTTAATCCATGGAGACCACAAAAGGCAGTACCTGACACCTGGTTGAGGCTCAGTAACCTGGATTCACCCCATGTTTTTAGCCGATGAACTTCCTCATCTGTTTATTCCCAAGATCCCGTGGAGGCTTTGGAAATATAAAATTAATGAGTGAGGAACCATGGCTGCCATTTTCTTCAATTACAGACATCTAGCATCAGATATTTATTTTCAATATAGAATTGAGTCAGCATTTTGGGCATGGTGGCTCAGCCACTCAAGAAACAGAGCTTAGGAAGATCATGGTCTGTGGCCAGACTGGAAAAATGTTGGTGAGATATCATCTCAACCAAAAAGCTAGCAAAAGTGGTGTGTCTATGATCCCAGCAACATGGTACTTATGTAGGAGGATCATAGGCTAGTCTGCACAAAAACATGAGACGTTACATTCAAAAGTAAAGTAAAACAAGCAGGAAGTATGGCTCCAATGGTACAACACTTGCTTAGCAAGTGTTAAGCTCTGAGTTCAAACCTAGTACCACCTAAAAAATAAAAATAATAGTAACTAAATAATAGACTTGAGGCAGCCAGAGGCTTTCATATTCATTCAGTAAGTATTTATTGAACACTTGTTATAGAATAAGTGGTTTATAAATTGCTTAAATAGGGATACAGGTGGACCCATTGCAGCAATGAGATGTACAAGATGTTATGTCGAAAAATGAACTTTACAACTTTGGCTGGGAGGGGGGGATGGGGAAGTGTGGAGGGGGGCAGGGGGAAGGGATGGGAAGGGGAAACAAAGGAGGAGGCAACTATGTTTGATAAGAAATGTACTCATTACCTTGCCCATGTAATTGTAACCTCTCTGTACGGTATTTTCACACACACACACACACACACACACAAAAGTGGTTTATTAGACTCATGAGGGTATGTGGCAAACACACCATACATTCTCCTTCCCTTGATATTCTAGCAATAAGAGGATTAAAAAGTAGATACAAGCATAGAAGATAATATATTAGCTCATATTTTAGAGAAAGCAGTCATATGATAGAACCTCTTATTGAACTATGAGTGGGATTGCATATAGCTTTGGGCTGGATATTTTATGGCTGGAACTTGGGAGTTTCTGCAGAGATGTGAAGGACAAAATGAATGGCCTGTGGATAGAGCATTCCAGGAAGATGGAGGAGTAAGAACAAAGGCTTGCAGTCAAAATAAGTGTTCTGAGTTCAAAAGACTTGAAGTCTAGTGGGCCGGGACTTGATGGGCCAAAGGGAGGACCAGTTAGCAGGGATGAAATGCTGTAGCACCTTTGATTGAAACTGTGCAGTAGGTGTAGTAAAACACCATTGAAGGAGGTTAAGCCTAGAAGTTAAAACCAGTTTCCCTTCTTGGATTTGATTCTTAATGATAATGAAGATGAAGACAATGATTTATGTAATGATGCTGAAGATGAAGAGGCTGAGAATATTGGGGTTTTTTGAGGTACGTGTGAGGATATGTGCTGGTATTTCAGGGCTGGTAGGAAGAATCCTCTTCCATCTACATGGGAGCTGTGTAGATTTTCTGGAGAAAATGCAGTCTGATGATCAGATTCTTCTAGCAGCAAGAGTGAAGTATTGCTGGTGCCTGACAAGGACAGCCAGGAGACTCTAGGGTTGAAAGCCTAGCCGAGGCAAACCAGCTGGAGATTTAAATCAAATGCCTGGACCTTCTCTCTCCAGTACATATCAAAATTCTTCTCATCTACACCTCCCCCCAAGAATTCTCCCAGACAGCCCAGAGAGATGGGGAGTGAGACTGGATGATAAGTTACAAGATGTTCTCCAGAACTTGCGGAAATCACAGGGTGGGAGAGGCGCACTGGTTTCCCAACAATGCTCCTAATGAGCAATTTAGCAGTGCACGGTGCACATGTGCGGAGATTCTGCAGCGCCGTCTGCCTTTGGCACATTTGTAGCATTGTTTGGTGTCTGCATGCGACTTGAGATTTCCAAAATGCTACCCAAGGAGGTGGATGAACGGCATCTCTCCAGTTGCATAGATTTGGGGCTGAAGCAAGCTAACTGGTGGCCTCAAGTCACACAGTCAGATGACAGGCACTTCAGAGGCCCAAGTGGAGAAGCCAGACTATTGTACCCTTCAATGGACATGGAAGTGATTTGATCCTCTGCTGAGGCCAATGTTTCCTGGAAATAGTCACTGGGTTATACTTCACCCATTGTTCCTTTTATGAATTCAACTAACATGAAGTGCTTACAGGATCTTAGGGACATTATTAGGTCAATTGTCTGGGGAATAAGACATGGCCAGGTCTAAAAGATTTCTGCTCTTGTCACTTGGACATCTGCTTCCTTCTACTTCAATGTGTCTCAATCTGACCCCATAGAGGTTCAGGATATAAGGGCTAATATAAACCCACCTGAGTCTGAACCCGGCTCAGAATTACCATGGGCTAGTATCTCTCACTTTTCCATCTGTGCAAGTATACTGTTAATACAAAAAAAGGTATGAAAGGGATTATTGTGCAAACAAAAAAACGATAATGTCAGTAAAGGACTGTTCTGTGATTCTTTGCTGATAAGCAACACATTAAGAAGATCTTCCCAGATCTTCTCCCTGGGAAATTCTAGTTCAGTGCCTGTAGGGCCCAAGACTTTGTTCTGTTGTTTTGACCATATTCCCGATGATGGTTTGCAGCCATACAGGGGTAGTACAGAGGAAGTAATGACTCTCAGCCTTGGTTGTACATTGAAGTTGCTGGGGGTGTTTTCAGGATGCCGGTGAGTGACTGGGACCCCAAAGTGCCTGTCTTAATAGGTGGGGTATGGATGGCAATGCCTACAGGCTTCCCATGTTTTTGTAATATGTAGCAAAGGTAGAGAACATCTAATATGAAGCAAATAGCCTGAAGCCTGACACAAAGCATGACATCATCATTCATCCCTCTATGAGATGAAAAACACACAATTAGAAAAAAGCAATAGTATCCACTCATATACAGAAAGAGACAAGAGCATCCTGAGTCATCCTTCATTTTATTTCATGACGAGATTCGCACAATCTCCTCCCCTCAAGCACTTTTATCTTTTCCATTCTTGACTATAAGCTATATCAAAATGATGCTTTTGTCTTTTCTTTGAGTCTCCCAAAGATTTATCCAGAGCTCTGTGTGTATCATAGGCACTGCGCCCCTAGTATTTATAAGTAGCAGAAATGTTTTCATGGAGGGATAGTCACAGCATCGTGTGACAAGCGTGGCCAGAGAGTGGCAGTGAACTTGTGACTTGACACTTGCAGAGTAACTTGTGTTGTGTGGAGGGAAGTGAGAATGGCCATTTGGCGAAGTTGGGAGAGGTTGCTTTGATCAAATTCAGAGGAGATACTGTTAAGTATAAACTGAAGAAAAAGAATACCTATTTGGATGGAGTGTTGGATGTAGGGAACAGCATGGAGATAGACTGGTGAAAGAGGATGTTAGAGAGTTAACTGTACCGGCTCCTTTGTTATGGAAGTGGAGACCCTTGCCCATAGTTGGTGGGATTTGAAGGTGGCTCAGGTAACTCTCCTAACATCAAGCTGCAACGTCCCTGTCTCCTGGGGGCCTTAAACCTGAGAGACAATTGTAGACAGATGGACAGAGCCCCTGCAGACCTTACAGAACAATCATCTTGGTGGTTGGGAGGAGGAAAGCTGCCTCTAGGGGGATGAAACTCAATATCAGCAGAAGGGTTCTTGCCAGAATCTTCCTTCTAGAAGAGGGTGAGTGACACACACACTTACCACAGACAAACAAGCCAGCTCTAAGGTCAGCACACAAAGTATACAAATTCGCGCCGAGCGTTCTAGCCCCCTGGAAAGACTGGCATCTGAGTGTTCTGGCAGCCAATACAGAGAAGAGCATGTGATTCACAGAAGTTATAAAAGGAAAACAGAATGTTCATGCAGGAGATTTTCAGAGCTTGACAGAACTGCTGTCACTGACCTCAGTGGACAAATTCACCCAGTGGTTTTGGAAGTTAGAACTCCTGGGGAAGACTGAACAGAGCAGTTGATGGCCCTACTTCCTGTTTCCTGAGTGTTCTTTTGTTTTGTTCTTTGGCAATACTAAGGATTGAACTCAAGCCTTCACACTTACCAAGTGGGTACTCTACTATTTGAGTTCCCAGTACTTTGGCTTTTAGTTTATTTTCTTTTTTTTTAAAAAATAAGTTTTTTATTGTGAAAATACTGTACAGAAGGGTTACAGTTACATGAGCAAGGTAATGAGTACATTTCTTATCAAGCACGGTTACTTCCTTGTTTGTTTTTCCCCTACCATCCCTTCCCTTCCATCTCCACAATTACACAACACCCCCCACCCCCCACAAATTGCAAAGTTCATTTTTTCGACAAAGCGTCTTGTATAGCTCATTGTTGCAATGGGTTTTTTAGTTTATTTTCTTTTTTTAAATAAGTTTTTTATTGTGAAAATACTGTACAGAGGGGGTTACAGAGGGGTTACAGTTACATGAGCAAGGTAATGAGCACATTTTTTTTTTTTGTCGGTGTGGGGCTTGAACTCTGGGCCTGGGCGTTGTCCCTCAGCTCTTCAGCTCAAGGCGAGCGCTCTACCACTTGAGCTACAGCGCCACTTCCGGTTTTCTGGTGGTTTATTGGAGATAGGAGTCTCATGGTCTCTCCTGCCCAGGCTGGCTTTGAACCGCAATCCTCAGATCTCAACCTCCTGAGTAGCTAGGATTGCAGGCGTGAGCCACCAGCGCCCGGCATGAGCACATTTCTTATCCAGCGTTGTTGTCTCCTCCTTTGTTTTCCCCTTTGGCCTAGGCCACTCTTGAACTGAGATCCTCTTAGTTCTGCCTTCTGAGTAGCTGGGATTACTGATGTGCACCCCATGCCTGGTTCTGAATGATTCTTTTGTTGTTGTTGTTGTTGTTTGTGGGGTTGAACCCAGGGCCTGGGTGCTTTCCGGGTGCCTCCTTGTGTTCAAGGCTTCTGCTCTATCACTTGAACCACAGTGCCACGTCTTTTGAGGAGTTAATTGGAGATTTTAAAAGCCAGAATAAAAAAGCCACAGGTTTTGAGTGGTTAATTGGAGATAAGAGTCTCACGGGGACTTTTCTGCCTGGGCTGGCATGATCCTCAGATCTCAGCCTCCTGTATAGCTAGGATTACAGGCATGAGCCACCGGCGCCTGCTTCTGAATGATTCTTAAGTAAAAACTCCATCTTAATCTTGAAGTAGCTAATTTCACAGTCTGGACACATTATGTTTTGAAATGCTTACTATTGTTATGCTATGTATTATATTTCTTTTGCTTTTGGTTGCCTTTCAAAAGTCAGCTAGCTCTATGATTAATTTCTTCTATATTCATTTAATTTCAAGGGCTAGAAAACAGAGACTAGACGTAAACACATAATTTTCTTGCTATTACAGCTTAAACATTATGATGAAATCTCAATAGGTGCTATAGTATATTAATGACAATCTTGCCATTGGTATCTTGAACATCGTGGTGGTCTCCAAGGTTTATTCCTTGGAAAGTTTTATTCCATTCTAATGATTCTTTGTACCAATGGTTTCATATTTAGAGTCACCTAATACTTATCCAGCTATGAACCCTTTTTTCCCCCTTCGTGTCAGTTCTCAGATGTAAGATGTAGGCTTCTCACACCCCAGAAGAAGTGTCACGCCCTCACTGCTGTAGGACAGCAACATGAAGAGGCAAAGGGGAGGAGGATACAGTAAGTGAGTTGTACATCTGCTCTGTGCCAGACACTTCTACATTGCTGTTCTAAACAAGACCACACAGTGCCACGTATAGGGACGAGGGAAGTGAAACCAAACAGCATGTGCACGTTTGCACACGAGTAAATGTCAGGGAAAAATATGATGATCTGTTTACGTGACATTCCTGAAAAAAGAATGGCGACCAAGAGTAAACAATGGCTGCCAGGGGAGCAGGAGGAGCAGCTACGAAAGGAGCGCACGGGAGTGTTTAGGGGGTGTTGGAGCTGTTGTGCATCTTGACTGCTGTAGTGGAAACCACAACATGAATGTGTTAAAAATGTACAGAACTACCAGGTACTGGTGGTTCACACCTGTCATCCTAGCTGCTCAGAAGGCTGAGATCTGAGGATCACAGTTCAAAGCCAGCCCGGGCAGAAGAGACATGAGACTCATCTCCAATTAACCACCAGAAAACTGGAAGTTTGCTGTGGCTCAAGTGGTAGAGTGCTAGCCTTGAGCTGAAGAGCTGAGGGACAGCGCCCAGGCCCAGAGTTCAAGCCCATAACTGACCAAAAAAAAATGTGGAGAAATACACTGTCCATCCCCAAAAGCCAATTTTACTATAAACAAATCTTTTAAAAGTCTTAAAATAAGTACAACAATCATTTCTTTTTCTTTTCTTTTTTGTTTTTTGTTGTTGCCAGTCCTGGGGCCCGAACTCAGGGCCTGGGAACTGTCCCTGAGCTTCTTTTTGTTCAAGGCTAGCGCTCTACTGCTTGAGCCACAGCTCCACTTGCAGCTTTTTCTGTTTATGTAGTACTGAGGAATTGAACCCAGGGCTTCATGCATGCTAGGCAAGCACTCTACCAATAAGCCATATTCCCAGTCCAACCATCATTTCTTTCAATGTTTTATTTTTAGATATTTGAGTACAATAACAGCAATGCTCACTTCCTGACCCTACACTACCTCATTTACAATGTCAATCTCCTCTCTCACCAAGAATAACCCTTCTCCTAAGTTCATATATGTTCTAAGGTGGGAATAATTTCTACAGTCTGGTATTTACCTCAAAAGCTCAACTCTTTAATTATAAAATCAATACAAGTAAACATGGGGAACACTCCAGGGTTTAAATAAAATGAAAGATTGGCACAACACACACACACACACACACACACACACACACAGCTCCTTTTTCTTGAGCTTAGTTTTCTTCTTGTTTTCTATTACTGTCCTCATTTACCCACACCCTGACTCTGTAACAGTTGTTACACTGTTCTTTTAAATAACTTATTTATTTCCTTTTAAATCTCCCCACTTGAAACTCTCACCCATCCATCGTGGGCTACAATAAAATCAATCTCGGGCAGATGTCGGCCACAGACACACAGCAGATGTAAGATTACAGCAGAAACAAATGGCTCCCTTTTGATCTACTAGTCCCTCATGCTTTCTCTTTGCCTTTGGGATTTTCTATGCCATCTCTCCTCTCATTTCTCTAACAAAATGCACTGAGTTTATGACTTGAAACTTCAGCTCCATGCCCCAGATTTTAGCATGAGGAAATTCCAGATGATGTGGGAGGGAAATCTCTGTTTGATACCCCTTTGCAGTCTTTCCTAATTGGCTAGGATTTGTCCCATGGACAGGTCATCTGCTAATATAATGCAAAGTCTGGGCCTCAGGCATTGTCAGTTTTGTTTCCTGTCTTGTACATCTGCACTCTGTATACTTTTCCTCTTGATTCAATCATAGATGGTATCTCTCTGCTGCCACTCACTCAACCATATATTAATCACATTAGTTAGTCCAACTGTCAAGTGGTGAACAATAGGTGAGTAGTTTGAATAGCAGAGATGAGATGGTATCTCATCATTGGTGGCTGTTAACAGTTCAGTGATTGTAACTGGATCAGATTGAATACCTAGGATCCAATCCACTGAATAGAACTTGACCTAAAGAAGTCAGTTCAGTCATCTAGTAAAAGCCAGACTGTGTCCTTATTTTAAATGTCCTCTTTTCCAATAAGATTGCAAGGATGCCTTTAACAATCATTTGTTGTGATTTGTGCCTTGATTTATAAGATGCTTTTTTTTGATAAATAATGTCATCTAACACCTATCATCATATCCACAGCTAGGATGATAATGTGATGTGTGATTATAAGTAATACTCCCCCTCCCCACCTCCAAATCCCTGCAGAACTCATTATAAATGGTTGTATGGGAGATTGTCCAAGGCATGCACCCAAAGTGAAGCTCATAACACATATTCTGTTTTCAGGTTATATTTGGGAAGGCAAAGTATACGGCGAATAAAGGATATGATATCAGACAGTTTGTCACATGCTTTATTGTGTGCTTTAAAAAAAATCTCCACAGTAATCCTGTGATGTTGGTGATTCTCTCTCTGTTACTTACATGGACAAGCTGTCTACTTCCTACATGGTAGCCCGGTCAGAGACACCCCATCAGAGACAGCACCACCAAAAGGGTAAGATTCACTATGTTAAAATGGTGTCCTGTAGACTTGCGAAGAGGGGTACAAGTGAGATCCAACCCTCACTTGTTCTGCCTGCTAGACAGCTCTTGTGTACTGCGAAACCTGTACAACTTTATATGATGACCCTCAGCAAAGCCAACAAAATTACCCAAGCTCACAAATTGTAAACCAAGGTTTTGACTCTGAATTCTGTTCCTATTTTAACAAAAGACTTACTGATTAATAAATAAAATTCATGGTGTCCCTACAATGACAGTTTGAGATTTTAAAAATATTGAATGTGACATAGTACATACAATAGATTTTACAAAATTTAGCTTTAATTTCCTTACGACAGAACCTTCTTCTTTTCATATTTTGTGGTCAGCTTTAAGTTCAACCTAATCAAACTCCAACCCTGTCACTCTTCTCTTCCCTAACCTCCCACTTTTCTGAAGCCAGATTCCGCCATGTATCATAGACAGGACCTGGAATATTGTCAGTGGCATCAATGAAAGCCGCAACAGCATTAGAAGAATTCAAAGAAACTGATTTTCTTTCAGTAGCTCAAATAGCCAATGCTTTCCAAAAATATCTGCAGCTTTGTCTAATGCAGATTTATAACTTGAATCCTAATAAAGCTTTATTTTCCCCAAGTTGTGGTGTTTAAAATTCACATGATGTAATGCCGTTAACTAATGTTGCAATTTATTTCTATTTAGGGCATTATGCAGGGGAAACATAGAAGAATAGCTTAACGGGGGAGAAGAATAGCTTAACAGGAGAGATTCAGAATGATATTAAGTGTTAATGAAAACACAATAAGGCAATAATGAGCTGGATTGCCTGACTCAGGTTGGAGAGGGTGTTTGTTTCCCTGAATCTTGTCCACCTGCCCATTGAGGTGTAGCTCCTTGCCCTCTGAATTCCCCCTCTCACTGAGACCTGGGCCCATGATCTACTTTTCTATAAAGAGCTAGATAGGATGAAGTGCATCTCCTTCATTAGTGTATGGGTAAGTATCTGGCATAGACTTGCAAAGTTGTTATGATATACGGGGACCAATGTTCACTGAATTCATGTCGGGCCATATTCATGGGAGCAAATTTTATAACAACCCATATCTGAAAATGACACGAAATGGTTGTCTAACCAACTGGTGTGTCTAATCAGGGTGACTCGCCATCTCCAGTGAGCCCAAGAGGATGGCGAAGCATCCTAGTGAGTCTAGGACTGAAAGGTTTCCTGGGGCAGGAGGGACTGCGGTGGGAAGCCAGCAGAACTGGGTTGACTGGAAGGAGGAAGTCAGTCTCACTATGCCTGAGAGTTCTCAATTAACCAGCCCTTTAACACCCCTATACATTAGCTGAGTTTTTTTTTTTAGGATAAATCCCCTGAGAGCTTCCCTCACCTACTTAATACTTATTTTAAATTATGCCAAAATAATTAAAGACCTCAAAGGCCAATTATGAGTTCTTCTCACATATCCATCCATTATCTTATTTCCCCTCCTTGCTCATCTTTTTTTTAGTATTGGAACCAAAAGCAAACTAATCTTCAGATGAAAAGAAGAGAAAAAGCCAACACGGGGCAGTATCTGAGTTACCATGGACACTGCTGGGGTTTCACAGATAAGCGGCAGAGGAAGTTGGGACTCCTGGATTAGGAACAATTGATGGTCAGGATTGCCTGAGATAGACTCTTGTGAACTTTTCACTCCTAGGGTTGTCTTCAATCTCTATTCCCAAATTCCCCTCCAAAGTGCCTGGGATTAAAGATTAGAGCCACCATTCCTGGCTGAAGTGAAGTTGTGTGTCACTGTTCTTTTTGGAGTGTGCAGGTCATCTTGTTGTGTTGGAAGGACATAGCGTTGCTACTCAAAAGACATCTTTTCTCAGGAACTGATGGGAAGTTGCAAGAGGGCCATCCATCTTGAAGAATAGCAGCCTTGGGTTCCTTGAGTGTGAACCTTTTTTGTAGTCTTTTTCCCCTTGTTTGCCTTGTTTCCATGGGTCCTCTGGGAGGACATGGTTGTTTCTGTGAGTTTTGGATGATGTCTGAGTCCCTGTCCCACTCAACTCAGCCTGAGGAGGTCAAATTTTTCTTCTTAGGCCCTAAGGTAGAAACCAAAACTACTAAGGTAGGTTCCAGATTTCAGCAATGAGTTTGATGGGTCTTTTCTTGAGAAATAAAGCATTGAAATCAATCAGATGAGAGTGGTCACTAAGAGGATGGATCCCATTGTATCTTTTGCATGGGTACTCAACCAGTTTTGGAGCTATCTAGAAACTTCTTTGCAATGCTAAGACCATGTGTATTTGGACATAGTATAAAGAGGATAATAGTGGATTTCTCTTGGGCTCAGAATGTGGAAGTTATTTTTAGTCAGGGACAAAGAGTATGAGAATGAGAAAGTATGACTCAGCTAAGGACTCCAATTAGTTCCATGTGAAAGGCCCTTGTCCAAATCTCTCACATGTCAGATGGGAGATGGGGGTAGGAGTGCCTCCAGGGTTGTGGTGTGTGTGTGTGTGTGTGTGTGTTTGCATACACGTGCACATGCATACACATGCCCAGTGCTTAATGATATTGTGTTTGCCATCTTGAATTTCCTAATAAATTCTAAAAAGGGGTCATGTATTTTTATTTTGCCCTGAGTCCCACAAAGTATACAGCTAGTCCTAAATGGGGCCCTGGGGGTGTAATTCTTTACAAAGTCTGTATTTCTGGATGATTTGTTCATAAAGAGAAAGGAAAGTAAACATGCTGATGTGGAAAGATTAGAGTTAACATCTCAGCAGCTCATTCAATATTTCTTTATTTACCAAACTCTTTCCAAACATCTGCTGTGAATCAGACATTTTGTTAAGCACTGAAGAGATAAAACTCCACTGCCAGACACGTGGCCTTGTCCCCGTACCAGCTGTGTGCATTTCAATTGATTTAAAGGATCTGAGTCTCCGTTTCTACATCTGTAAAATGGAGAGAAATGAGGTTTATCTCCCACAATCCTTGTTGTAAAGACTGAATATGAATCTAGACAGAAAGTGTGTAGCTTATGGTCCAACACCTTGTAGCTATACATGACCACACTATTATTGTGTTAATGTAATATAATAATTCATGGAAGTAAGATTTATAAAACATCCTGGGAACTTCTGATCCTACCTGTGGAGAGAGGGGGTTTGAAGGTCTAGATGGGATTATTGATTTTGAATTGGACCCTGAAGATGGATGAGATTTTAGGTAGGATAAGATTTCCCGCATCTAGATGTGGTGATGTTTTCCTGGTGACATGCCATGCTTTGATTATGATTGGACACTGGGAGTGCTGGGCATCAAATGAATCTGCTGGTCCAGTTTCCCTAAGTCTGGATCTAAACCAGACCATCACAAAGTTAAGAACATCTTGTATAGTATCCTCTGTGGGAAGATAAGGCAGTAGCTGAAGGTGTTATTACGCATTGCACTGAGCAATGTATATGGGAGAGTTGGTGCACAGATGTCATCTCTGGACATGACCTAGGTCTAGGAGGTATCTAAGCTGGCTGAGACCTGGTAGCCCACTTCTCACTCTTCCATTGCTTTTTTAACCCCAAGGAAAGTTATATGTATCATATGTTAGGGATGAATCTTGGTGCTCACTGACACTCTAGTTTGTCTTTGTTTCATTGTATGGATTTAACACTCTAAATGTGGGCTTCCCTGAAGTAGAAAGAAAGGGACACAAAGATGTTAGAAAATCAACCCAATTCAGGAAGTTTGTGGGGGGTAAGAGTCAGGGCTTAGACAGAATGTCTTGAACAACAATGTTGGTTGCCTTGCTTTGTGCTCCTTCTCTTCCCTCTTCCTTCTCTCCTTCCCTTTCCTTCTTTTCTTCCTTCCTTCTTTTGCTTCCTCCCTCCCCCCTCTTCCTTCTTTCCCTCCCTCTCTCTCTTCCTTCTTCCTTCCCTTCCTTCCCTTCTTTTTCTTGTTCCTTCCTTCTCCATTGTTTCAGATGTACTGAGCATCTCTTGAGTCCTTATAACTTTGTGATGTGTCCACTAGGGCTAGGTAGAAATACCCCTTGCACAACTGTCTTTGCATGCTGATGGTTTGGATAAGGAGATCTTCAGGATCTATGGAGGGAAACAGATGTGCTCCAGCCATTCTGCAGCTCACATACTCAGCCTTGATCTGCCAACTCACTGTGCTGGCATGAAGCAGAGACCAATCCTGCCAACACTATCTCCCCTGAGACTCCCTTTTCATCTCTAGCTCCTGGACCAGGAATCTATCTAGCTCTAGGACACAGGTCTTGGCTTCTAAAGCCAATTCCGTCACCAAGGTCATAGGTTGCAGTAATGCCACAGGTTTTAGTTCATCCTTATGGTATCCTAACTTGTACTTGGTCTACTTTTATCTTCTCAGGAATAACTGTTTCCCTCTGTGATGAGACAGACGTGTTAGTGCATCTGGAAGGTAGAGGTATCAGACTGATGTATGGACTCTAGAAGAAATAAGGAATTTCTATTAGAAGCTGACCTGGCTCTGTAGGTCAGAAGATCTTTGAGTCTAGTGGTGACCTTTTGCCTTCAGTCACCTTACGTGGGTCTCCATAAATCATTCAGAAGCCAAAGCCAAGGCCTTGTGTGCCTATGGAGCTGAAACTGGTCTCCCCCAATCATCTTGCTTCTCTCTCTGGGGCATGACCATAGAAATATCTACCTGTGGGGTTTCCTTTGGCCATGATGTTTATATGGTACCCTCTTTATGGCAGGGACCAAATAGGTATACATTGAACATCAGTGCAATGAATGAATGGTGAATGAACGAATGCATGAACATGAGGTATAGCCCACTCATGAAGACCCAGCCCTGAAATCTGGGCCTCAGATATCAAGAGACCATCTTGCTTTCGGAGATAACTTTCAGTTTTCTGGTTTCTTTTCTGCGGTGGCCTCTGGCTTACTAGCCTTGGTATTGGACAACAAGGACATTTGAGCTGGTAGAGACAAGATTTTCACTGGGTGCTGTAAAAGTCACACTCCTTAATGTGACTTAATGAGAAACAACATGAGGACTAGATCAGCCATGGCCCAGGAAACCTGCCCAGCTGGTAACACCCTTGTAAAAGAGACTGATAAATAAATAAGCAAGCCATCCAGCCTGTCTTCTCCTCGGGCAAATGAGATGAAACAGCTGGCTTTGGACAGAGGCCCTGCTTTGTTAACTGGAAACAGATTAGCAAACTCAATCCATTGACCAGCTTTCCAGTCCTGGCCTTGTAACATTTGAAAAAAGGGAATTTTGAGCATTTCTCCAGCAAGGGCCAGGCAGCAAATAACATGAGCTTTGCCTGAATATTTGTTCTGGTAGATAAAAATATTTAATTGTTTTTTTTTTTAATTTTAGAATCTCATCTTTAACTTTCTTATGGATCTTTGACTAAAACCTCAGGGAATTCTATAGAGTGCGTGTTGTCAGTATTTTAATCAGCTTTAGCTGTCAAAACTCTTGTAACCCGCCTCTTCTATTTAAAATGTGTCTCCTAGGCATAAAATAATTAAAGGTGCAGGGCCATACAATAGACACAGAGCCATTGCAAGGTGACAAGAACCTATGGATGAAAAGTATTATTTCAGGAAGTTTTAAATATAAATTTTGTTTTGTCAAAAGGCTGCAGGGCACACATTTTCTATACTGTCAAGCTTGATAGTAACAATATTTATATTTCAAATAAAAAGATTAAATTGCAGTCTTATGTGTTTCTGGCTTTCATCAATTTTTTTTACTAGTTTATCATAGGGCTGCATCTTGGTATGTCATCATACCTGTTTTTTCTGACAATACTTTTATTGAACTATTATGTCTTTTACTGTCAATCTCAGGGTTGAAATAATGAAGGCAGGCAGCCTAACCACTAGGGTTTGGTTGTTTTACAAACAAAGGACTTGCTTTGCACCTTGCTGAAGGGTTTGCAAAAAGAATGTAAAATAAGGAAACCAAATTAAGAAAAAAATAAACACTGCGATCCACGAGTTTAGCAAGAATGTATGAGGAGACAGCTTTGGGCTTTGCACCTGGAGACATGTAGATGCCTTTTCATCTCTACATAGGAAAATAAACAAGGACCAGGCAAGGCCAGCAGAGCGGGGGAAGGAGCTGTGGTTTTGAATGACTGTGCTGGCAGCCCTGTGTCAGAGCTTGTTAGCTGCTGAGACTCCAGTGTCTCCAAAGGCACTGAGCCCACGGAACAGATGAATGTCTGGGTTTCAGGGCAGGCTCAGTGTCAGCCCTCCACTATCATGCTTGACAGGGAAGTTTATAGGAAAAGTGAAGAGCAACATCTCAAGCACCTGTTAGAGTAGAGCCAGTCTAACAGGGTTTGCTCATTTTGAAGTGGAGAGGCCTAGCCTCTAGGTGATGTGTTCCCCTTTGAGCGGTTGCTCTGCTTTCTTCCAGTCTGGCCTTTTGCGCCACTAAGGAGAAAAGTCAGTCAGTTGATTGGGATTCTCCCTCCCACACCCAAGTCTATAAGTCAGACCTTTGCAAGTCTAGAAGCCCCATGAGAAGAACTCCATTTCGGAGATGGCAAATCATCTGTGCGGAGGAAAAGTGTGATTGCACATCCTGACAGAGATTACCAATCAATCTCAACACTTTCACATTCTTCCAGATGAGTCCTCAGAATCTCAACAGAGTTCCCTAGACAGCCACAGCCAACCAATCAGAGTTGAAAGCCCATCTTTCTTGCAAGATCCCTAACTCTGCAGGGAATAAGGGTCATGGATTTCATGGCCCAAGAAACTGCTTGTGGTACATGGTCCTGAGTAAATCAATCCACTCAACACTTTAAGTCACAAAATCCATTCATATCCTTACCTCCTCATACTTTTTTACTTTGCAAGAAAGAAAACCCAGACTCTGGGGAATTGAGTAATTTAGTCTGCTGCATGAATGTCATGTGTCAACCTGTGTATAGCAAGGGAAGCAAACACAATGGGTAAATCTGAATATCTAAGGTTTTTATTGGGCATGTGAGGTTTCTCCCCACCCCCTTTTATACATGCTAGCACTGGAGCTTAAACTCAGGACCTTGAGCTCTCACTTGGCTTTTATATTCATGACTGGTACTCTGTCTCTTGAGCCACATCTTCAATTCTGGCTTCTTGCTGATTATTTGGAAATAAGACACTTGAGAATTTGCCTACATAGGTTGGCTCCAAATCATGATTCTCAGGTCTCAGCCTCCTGAGTAGCTAGGATTAATAGGCATAAGACATTGGCACCTGATTTAGATCTCTTTTTTTATGTCTCATGCTATTCAGTGGCAAAGTACAATTCAAGGAAGATATCTATAGAAAGATGCAAAGGAACAAGGAGATGTACAAGTTGTTACATCGAAAAAATGAACTTAACAACTTTGGTGGGGGGGTGGGAGGAGGATCTGGTGGGGGGAGGGGAGGAGTATGGGAAGGGATGGGAAGGGGAAACAACTAGGAGACAACAATGCTTGATAAGAAATGTACTCCTTATCTTGCTCATGTAATTATAACTCCTCTGTACGGTATTCTCACAATAAAAAAAAAAGAAAGAAAGAAAGAAGCAAAGGAGTAATAGAGAAGCCAGGAGGAGGAAGAGTAAGTGTCATGAAAGACAGGACCTAGGGCAGGGATATTGTTGATGGAAACAAGGATGAGCCCTTTCTTGGGGTTAAAATGAGCTTTTCTGTCTAATTATCTTTATCTCCCCCTCCTCCCTCATTAGCTCAATAGAAGGTAGAGCCCAAACATGTCTGTATCTTGGAAAATTATGTTCTCAATTCCTACAGCTTATACTAGTTATCTATCAAATATTTCTTTGAGTCAAATGGCCACTTATTTCCCAAATGGACTTGAATATCATGGTCAAGGATGGGGACCTCACTCAACGATGTGGTTTGGAAGTCCCTTAGATAAACAGGATAGATGTACAGGAAAATGAAAGTACTTACCAAGACTTGTAATTATTATTTGATAGATTAAAAAATGCAACTTCAGTGTATCCATTTTTGGATAAATGGGCTTTTTGTCACACCCTGCCCTGAACATGAAAGTTGTCTAAATAGGTCATTACATTATTTCAGTATAACTTGTGCACAGTCATGTCATTATTTCCAGATGATAATCTTTTCTGTGCATTGTAGAGTCATGGCCATTGTGACATAGCCCACAGCTCATTGACCGCAGTGTTGACAGATCAAGGGTATGACCAGTATGTAACATAAAGAAAAAGATATGCCCTAAAACTCCTGGAGGGAACATTGCTAACCAGTTTCCTAACCAAAAAAACATTGGGATAGAGGTCTTTAGAAAAATTAAATGCAGATTTCAAATAGGTGATTAAGAGACCCAAAATTACTGGCACAGGAGGGTTTAGCTATGAAAAGCCAAGAGTGATCTGTCAGCTTACCTTGTAACATGTCTTAGGGCAGTATTCAGACTTTTATAGTTCATCTCAATCCATTAAATGACATTCAGCGCTTCCAAAAAATTCTGTGTTATAAAATGCAAAAAGAAAGGCAAAAATATAAAAAATAACCAGTATGCCAATTGTGTGAAATTACAGAGTGGCAATTATTTATTTGCTTATTTATTTATTTGTTTATGGCAGTATTAGAGATTGAATTCAGGGTCTAGTACTTCTAGGCAAGTGCTCTACCACTTCATCTGCACCCCTGGCTTACATTTTTATTGTAAAAAATACTGTACAGAGGGGTTTGTTACATGAGCAAGGTCATGAGTACATTTCCTATCAAGCATTGTTACCTCCTCCATTGTTTTCCCCCTACTTTCCCTTCCCTCCCACCTCCATAACTACACTTCCCCTTCCTCAACATCTGGGATGCTGAGAAAACCTGACAACAAATAGAAATTCATTTTGTAGATGTAATTCACTCTTAAAAATAGTGAGAGAAAAATGATTTGGGGGAACTCATTGGCATATAGAGAAGGTAGGAACATTTCAAACCAAAAAGAAAAAAGTAGGAGGCCCCTTAAAAGCAAGGCAGGTGACTTGTAGGTTAGCATGCTTTTGGTTAACCACTCATAGCAGGACTGGTTTGAACAACAGATTGTCTCTAAGCCATTTTCCCTGGACCTGTCAAAAGGGGAGACAATCTGAGCTAGATGCTTCCTGCAGAAAAAAATGGAAACTACTCTCAGTTGAAGGAAAGAGGTGAAAGTCTGCCTTGTACCGAAGACATGCCTAAAGGAGAAATTTATCTTCTCATTAGAGCACTTAGTTATACGGAGAATAATGCCTACAATGTGGAAAATTACCATGGAATCTGAAGATTCGGTCCTTTTTTTTAGGGGAAGAGAATCATCAGGGAACAACAATGTGGGGAACAATGTGTTCAGATCCAGCTCTACCATGAACTGTTATTGACAACAGCAGCAAATTAATCAAGAAGCGAGCTGGTTTGATGATAAGGACGCTGTCACTTCCCCTGCTGAGATTGGCATGCCTTATGACATTCATATAATTGATGTCTGTTCAATAATACTCAGATCTGGCCCAGAATCTGTGCAGGAACATCTGATAGTTGTATCAAACTTAAAAGTGAAATGCAAGAGAGGGGGGTTTACAGATGGCCACAGCTGTTCTCAGATAAAATAAGATTTAAAAAACAGTATTAAAAGCTGCTTAACAGATGCCATATTGAACAAAGGAATGGTTTGTGGTGTATGTGTTGGTGTAGGGAAGATATCCAAGCTGGGCTGCCTAGGCTGGTGCATGAGCTCTCAACTCCCTAAGAGGCATAGACTGTGTGAGGTCAAGATGGTTTCCTCCATGCGAGGCATACTTTTCCTCCAAGGCTACCTATGAGAACTGATTCAGCAGAGTAGTGTTCCTGCTTTTAGTTTTGATAATTAAGTCAGCTCCCAGGAGACTAGGCCCCCAAAGGGTCACAACGTTGCCCATACTGAAGTTGGTAAGGTCTTGATTTCTGATTTCAAAGCAAAGATACAAATGGCAGGAGCATTTCAAGCTGCACCGCAGAACAATTGAGTAGAAACTGTCTCTAGTAAATACAGAATCAGTGGGCTTCCGGATTGTCAAGGACAATGTCATAAATAGCCTCCCAAGCAGGAGAGCTACACTGAAGGTTAGTTAGGGATAGATGTTGGCATACTAAGGCCTACAGGCCAAGTATGTTCTGCTACTTTTTTGGTAAGTAAACTTCTATGAGAACACAGATCAACCCATCCTTTTCTATATTGTCAGTGACTGTGTTTGCATTACAGTGACAGAGGTGAGCCATGAGGCCAGAGGTTATATGATTTACAAAGTAGAAATATTCTTACTTCTGGCCCCTTACAAAAATAAATTGTGAACCGTGGTTTCGGACCTTATGATTAGAGCCATGACTTTGTCCGAGACCTTTCTCTGTACCAAAGACAGCAACTTCCATGTGTTCTCATCCATCCACCCACCATCCATTCATTTAGTCATCTGTCAACATGTATTAGGTTCCTTCTTTCTCCCCTTTCATGCAGTTTTTTCTTTTTGATGCTTGCAAAGGTAAATAAAACATAGCTTGTAATCAAAATGCCTCATGTATAACAAAGAATTTTGTGTCTGTGGATGTGGCTCCACTCCAGTTGCTCTTGAAGACAGTAAGAAATACTTATTGGAAAAACATACAATTATTGAGCTCTCTCTGTAGGTGGCATGCTCAGTAGTTATTTTTTTTTGTCTGAATCATCTGATGTAGTTCACATCACACCATGAGTAGTTTTTACACCCATTTTATAGATCAGACCACTGAGGCCTTTTTTGTCCAATCAGAAAGTCATGGATTGCTAACTGAAACCTTTTATTTGCTGAAAGCAAAATGCATGCTCTCAAAATAGTCATTGAGTTCCCTTTAATATGTGTTTTTTCAGTACCCAATCTTCCCCTGTCCTGGTTTGAAATAGGGAATAGAGAGGAACAATTGCCACCTCTAAGACCATGTGCTTTATTATTTTATTTTATTTTTTGTCAGTCAAGGGGCTTGAACTCTGGGCCTGGGTACTGTGCCTGAGCTCTTCAGCTCAAGGCTAGTGCTCTAACACTTGAGCCACAGTGCCACTTCCAGTTTTCTGGTGGTTAACTGGAGATCAGGAGTTCATGGACTTTCCTGCCTGGGCTAGCTTCAAAAACCGTGATCCTCAAATCTCAGCCTCCTGAGTAGCTAGGATTATAGGTGTGAGCCACCGGCACCCAGCAATGTGCTTTATTTTAACCCAACATAGTCCTGTCCTCAGGTTTAGAGGACTTGTCTAATTCCTAGCTCATGAGTAAGCCTTCCTCACAGCGATGCTGGGAGAACGTCCCTTATTCTATCTGACTTCCCAAATAGTTGTCTTTCTCTCAGGATGGACAGTGAAGGACACAAACCTATTGTCTTACACTTATTATTTTCTTTTAGGGAATGAACTGAGGTGATACCAACAAAGTACCCCATAGGTGCTAGGAATTTAATTACCCTTTATTATTACAGTGACAATCTCACACTCAGATGCTTGACACTTTTTTTAGCCTCTTCCAATTCTAAGGAAAGCACCTGAGCTACCAGTGTTTCCGTCGAGTGCTGAGGGTACCGAAGTTGCTTAAACAGCGGATAAGGTTTATTTGACAAAGCAGTTTTCAACTAAAAAAAGGCCCAGTCAGCCCCACGAGGCAAATACCTCTCAAATCAATCTCAGTTGAGTTGGATGGCTGGGTCTGTTACATCACCGTCAGCTTTCTTGAGTCCACAGAGGGGAACCCCCATCCCCTACCCCCTAAGATCTCTTCTTTCAGAGGAAAGTAAATGAAATCAAGAAGAGAGAACCCTCAATCCAGAAGCCAATGGAGTCCTCCAACGGAAGAATCAGCCTGTCCTAGACAACCCAGCATCCATCACATCCTTCCCTAATAGATAATTCATTTTAGTAGATTGTGTATTTGTTTCATGCTTCTCATCTGTAGGTGGTGCCTGTGTCTCAAGGGGAAAAAACTCCAACCACAGCATCAAAGAAGAGCTTGATTAGTCCTAAGACGATGCCCTCCCCTGAACATGTCTTTATCAATAGCCTTTTTCATTAGAGTCTTTTATCAGCCAAAGTGGACTATGCTATCCATTAGAAATCTGGCGGAGAGGAGTGCCTTCAGCTTCCCATGCTTCCTCTTTGACAAGATTGGTAGGCATCATCATCAACGTTTCAGACTGCCAGATTCCAATATGGCGTCTGTCCTTGGAGCAAAAGGTAGGAATGTGACTTGGTGGCCTCATGCACTCAGGAACAAGCCCTGTGGGTGAGAAAGGAGGCAGACCTTGGGTGATGTAATTTTGGAGATGTCAAGATGGAAGGTCAAAGCAGTATAGATCAGCTGTCCTACATCCCTCTTGACTTGTGACCTAAGAAGTCTGTCTTCAAGCCACAGTCACACTTGGCATCCTTATGCTGCTGCATATTTTCTAGAACACTGTTCTCAAACTCCTACATGTACGGAGGAGATCTTTAATAATGCTCAGGGACTGGGCCATAGTAATAGAACATGTCTTGACTGTGAATCAGATAGACAACCAATGTTAATGATCTGGTTCAGCCCAGAGCAAATCGGAGATGTTAGAAAAGATGTTAGAAAAGTTTAATCGGGGCATTTTCACCTCCCAATTCCATAAGCATGCCTGCCTGCCTTCCTGCCTGCCTTCCTGCCTGCCTGCCTGCCTTCCTGCCTGCCTTCCTGCCTTCCTGCCTTCCTGCCTGCCTTCCTGCCTTCCTGCCTGCCTTCCTGCCTTCGTGCCTTCCTGCCTGCCTTCCTGCCTGCCTGCCTGCCTTCCTGCCTTCCTGCCTGCCTTCCTGCCTTCCTGCCTGCCTTCCTGCCTCCCTGCCTGCCTGCCTGCCTTCCTGCCTTCCTGCCTCCCTCCCTCCCTCCCTCCCTCCCTCTCTCTCCTTCCTTCCTTCCTTCCTTCCTTCCTTCCTTCCTTCCTTCCTTCCTTCCTTCCTTCCTTGTCATGGGGCTCTGGGCTCTGTCCCTGAGCTCTTTTTGTTCAAGGCTTTGAGCCACAGCACCACTTCCAGCTTTCTGGTGGTTACAAAGCTTGGGCTGGCTTTGAACTGTGATCCTCAGATCTCAGCCTCCTAAGTAGTTAAGATTATAGATGTGAGGCACCAGTGCCTGGCTCCAGGTTTCTTTCTTGTTTGCCTTCTTTTTTTCCTCTCATTTTGGTACTGTTGGTATCTGAACACCATAATTCACACTTGCTACGCATGTGCTCCACCGCATGAATCTGTCCCCAAGTCCTTTTTTACTTTATTTTTTGCATAGTTTCATACTCTCCCTCCCCTTGGGGCCAGCCTCAGTTTGAAATCCTACCTACCTGTGCCTCTCAAATGGGTAAGATTAAAAGTGTGCCCACCCAATCTGCCTACCTTATTCATTGAGATGGAGATCTCATGTTAACAACTTTTTGTCCTGCATTGGCCTCAAACTGTGATTCACTGGATCTCCAAGCAACCGTGCCCAGTTTGTTTTGTCTGTTCTTGAATATCTCAATATCAGGAGACCATGGAATCATTTTCTAATATTGCTCATTTTTTGTTATTTGAAATTTCAGTCAAGACAATTATAGCCAATATTTATATTCTTGTGAATTTCGTTAAACTGGCTTGTTTTTCAACTTTAATGTCTTGTCCTGAGCAGTGGCATTTGTGAAATCCCTGACTTAGTATGTGAATTTCACATACACACAAATGCATAACAATGATAATAAGATAATTAATGCAGTCATTAAACCACCCCAGGTACCACATGATCTCTGGGTGCCCAACACAGGACCTGGAATTCTGCCATCATAGACTCTAAAGAACTCCATGCAGGGGTGTAAATGTCTCTGACTGCCTGGTCCATAGAGCCCCCAGCACAGCTAGCCCTTGATGCTGAAATTGTGGCAAATGTAGCAGTGAACCAGAATCTTTAGATTGAATTTTAATTAATGCACATTTAAAGTTAAATAGCTACAGATGCACACAGCTCTGGAGAGTCTGTATTTAAAGACAAATCACAAACAGAGTGTGTGTCCTTTATAGGTATTTATGTATGTTCCTATTCTGGGATTCAAAAGGTCTAGGCAGTGTCCTTTAGCAATGCTGCTCTAGGCTCGGGCTTTACCACTTCAGTCACAGCTCCACTTCCAGCTCTTTGCTGGTTAATTGGAGGTAAGAAGCTCATGGACATTTCTTCCTGGGGTTGTCTTTGAACTATGAACCTCAGATCTCAGTTTCCTGAGCAGGTAAGATTACAGGCATGAGCCACTGGTGCCTGGCCTGGCTTTTTTTTTTTTTAAGTTCTTAGAACCTTGTGAAGGAGATACCTGCAGTGGCAGGCAGAAGTCAAGGAGGGAGACTTTCCATTGCATCCTTAAATACACAAACAATGAAGCATCCTCTTATTTACAGAGAGGAGAGGGGAGGAGGAAGAGAGAGAGCTGCAAATGAGCAAATTGTCATCCAATCCCAACTACATTCAAGATTTAAAAGGTTGACATTTCTTTTTTCCCTCTTCTCTCTCTCTCTTTTAAACACCCAGCCCTCCTCATTAACCAGATATCTTTATTCTCTAAATATTTACCACCCTAACGAAATTTACAGTTTAATTTGCTGTATAAAATCATTTATTGACTGATAAACCTCATTACTAAGCTCCAGCACAGCCCCTGGTACTCCCGACCGTTTTAATTCTTGTAGCAGCAGGCTACTGCAAGAGAAAAACAATCCTGTCAAATGAACGGCGGGGGTCTAAATTATTCAAATACACTAAATCCATGCAGAACCGTTCCCCTGCTCATAATTTTTCTTTCGGAGCCAACAATTAACCGGCAATATTCTAACTTGAACAATGACAGCCATTCTAAAGGAATTCTGGGAACAGGGAGCAGCCCACCTTCCCATGTGCTCCTCTGCTGTTGGGGACCCCAAGGGGTGACCTCCGAGGATGCCCCTGTGGGAGGTTTTCTCTTTTCTGGCTTCTCACCTCTGCAGAGCTGGCCATCCTCTGGGCCCTCTTTCCCCAGATCAGAGGCGCTCTCTCTCTCCCTCTCTCTCTCTCCCCCCTCTCTCTCCTCTCTCCTCTCTCTCTCTCTCTCCTCTCTCTCTCTCGTGTTTGTAGCATTTAAACCAGGTGTGCATCAACCTGCAATTTAATTAGTTAATTGCTTCTATACCCTTCTGCCTGTGGGGAAAAGGGGGAATCCAGGGGGTTATTTTTGTTGTTGTTTTCCCCTCTGCCAATGCAACCGAACTAGTTCCTGGTGTGCTAAATCAGAAGACAGGCCCACCTAATTGAGCCTGCAAATAAGAAAAGAGAATAAGAAAAATCTTCTAAAACGGATCTTAGCTTCAGAATACCACACTGGAAAAGAAAATCTTTCCCACTGTGCTGACCACATCAGGATGTGCGCACGCGATGCCCTTGGCTGTTTGTGGGCCGTGTTTGTTTAGCTCCTCACAGTCTGCTGATCCCTAACAGTGGAAAACTTCAGAGCATGCTCCACCCAGTATCAAATTCTTAAAACCATCCTGATGTTGGTCATGATTGTCCAAGTCTGCATTTATACTTCTAATCAATATTGATTGTCAACACTCTGTCAAGCATAGGTGTATAGGAAGTATTTATTGTGGTGTTTAATGTAGAAAGATGCCAAAGAATGGCACTTAGAAAAAAAAATGGTGCTTGGACAGTTAGATCAGGGTTGGTTAGAATGTGTGAACCCAGATAGTCTGAGAGATTTGTTTAAAATGCAGATGAAGGTTTGGTGTGGTAGCTCACACCCATAATCCCAGCAACTCAGAAAGTAATTAGGAGGATTGGCTCATACTTGGAGGCAGCCCAGGTAAAAAGTTAGTGAGGTCCCCATCTAACCAACAGGGGAGGTGTGGTGGCATACATTGGTCATCCCAGGTAAGTAGCAAGTGTCAATAGGAGAGTAGTAGTTTAGGCTGGCCTGGGAAAAGACATCCGACTCTAAGCCAAAAATAACTAAAAAATGGGGGGGCCTGCAACTGTGACTCAAGTGGTAAAGCACTTCCTAGAAAGTGCAAGGCTCTAAATTCAGCCTCCAGTTTCATCAAAAAATCAAAAAAATACCTTTTTTTGGGGGGGGGGTCGGTCGTGGGGCTTGAACTCGGGTCTGGGCACTATCCTGTGCTCTTCAGCTCAAGGCGAGTGCTCTACCACTTGAGCCACTGTTCCACTTCCCCTTTTTTTCATATTTTATTTATTTGTTTTTTTGTTAAATATTTTAAAGTAGTTTCAGACTTAAGGAAAAATTACAGGGATAATGTAGAGGTTTTTCATAGGCTCTGAACCCAGGTTCCCTTATTTTTAACATTGCATATTTGTCACAATTTATCAGTGATATTTTTGGATAATATTGGGTTTAGATTCAAGGCCTTATTCATACTAGGTAGGCACTGGAACCTATTCCCAGCCCCTTTTTGCTTTAGCCATTTTTTTGACAGAGTATCACAATTTCATGTAAGAATGATCTGGCCCTTCTTCTTGCAGCTCCTGTGTAGTTTACAGGTACGTACCACCATGCTACCTTCCCACAGATCACTAATGTTATACCTATTTGTAATTGCTGCACTTTAGTTGAATCTCTTTAATGTTTAACATATTGTTTTCCCACCCAGGTTGTATACATGACACTTGGTTATCATAACTTGGCTGTGACAGTGACAGTTCCTCAGACTTCTGTCTTGTTTTTTAATAAAATAGATCTTAATAACAGTAGATATTTTGTAGAGTTTCCTTTATCTGAGACTTGGCTGATGATTTTCCCATGACTAAACATGGTCTACAGGAAGAATACAGGTGTAGAATGCCATTTTTTTAAAACCACATACCATCACATCAAAGATAAATGCTGTCAACATGACTTTTGAAGTTGCCCTTGATCACTTGTGGCACATTTGTTGAGTTTCATAACTGTGAAGTTCCTTTTTATCTCCCTTAAAAGACTATCCTCTTTCAAAAGAAGTCCTTATGTTCTGCCCACACTCAAGAGGTGGGGAATATATTCTACCTCCTTGAGCATGAAGTAGTTACAAACATTGTTTGGAGTTTTTTCTAGGGTCTCCTGGAGACCACAGTTAAGCAAGGGATTTGAGCGTTTTGTAGTCTGGGTAGCAGTGATTCAGCTGGGGATAGGATGTGATGCTTGTGTCCTGAGATTCTGCCGGCAGAGACGTCCTTTAGTTCTCACATCTTGGCATCTATCAAGTCCTGGTGGGAAGGTGCTTTGCAAAGATTTCAAACCCTCCCTGCCCTCCCCGCCTTGATGCTTGGGCATTGAGCAGGGGATAAAGGGAGGGGACCAGGGTGCCAGTGGGACCTGGGCCATTTGATCTTTTTTATATGTAAATATGACTTTAAATAATATTTTGTAATGACCTGCATTCCTGTTAGGAAATATCTCTTGATGATTAAGCTTTCTCTCTGCAATTAAGACAGCCTAGTGATCTTGTTAATTAATGCCAAAGAGGGTTTTTCAGCACCTCATTAAAGGTTTTTCTTTTCAAGACCCTCAGTGCTCTGGTATATAGCCAGGGGCAGAGAAAGCCATTTTCTTATGTGTGGAAACTCATCTTTTGATCCTCTACTTCTTCCACCTCTTTCCCATTTCCTTCTCATGATATTCCTTCATTCTCATTTTATATCTCCTCCTCTTCCTCTTTTTTCAGCTTCCTTATCTTCTTTTCTTTTTTAAATTCTAAACTATAGCTGCTTCTTGATCTGAAACATTTAAAATATGTTAACTATTGCTCCTGGATCTTTTAGTTATTGTTTTCCTTTTATTTTCTAATCTAATACAATGGCTAACCTTTGCTTGAGAGATTTCTGTATTTCAAGTTCTTTTGTAGACACCAGGAAATGATAATGAACTATGATAATGCTACATTGATAAACTTAGTTTGTCACATGAAAATAACATCAAATGAACTAACAAATGATGAACAAATGAAGGATTAGTACAATGAATTTTGTTACTTGTATGTACCATATCCCACGAGATTGAAAACCAATATGTCCTTAGGCCAAATCCTGACCCCTGCTTGTTCATTTACATATTTAATATGGCTGCTTTGCACTATGATTTCAGAATTGAGCAGGTGTACCAAAGACCATTCAGGCCTACAAAGCCTGAAACATTTACTCTTTGGCTTGTTATAGAAAAAAAGTTGCTGTTCTTTTCTCTTTACCATTATTGGGGATTCTAATGTTCATTACGTAGCTAAGGAATGGAAAATTCCCCAGCCAACAAAACTGCTTTTCTTTCATGCAGTTTTTCTCAAATGCATTTGATCATAGAACATTCTCTCCAGTGGCTCTTTTATGAATTTGGGGACATTCCATCTGGATGCCTTTGTTAAAAGGTTCTCTTTCTCTGCTTGATTTCAACCTCATCACCTTCAAGGCTTCTGGCTTTTGCCTGAATTTGCAGTAAATCCATGTGTTTTATCCCTCAGATGTCTTTCCATGGGTGATGACAGTGGAGCCTGCGTTGTGTCTAATAGCAGAACAAGTCCGTCTGGTTCTCTGTCTGTGGGGTTTCCACTCTTGCTTCATCAGACTCATCTCAAGGAAAACTCATTTAGGTTGTGGTTCATTTTTCTAAACTCTATTGAAACTGAGATTAAACTGGCTTGACCTTGAAGACTGGCCAAACCTGCAGACAGAGTCATGGTGGTGCTGAGCAGTACCGAAGGCATGGATTTCCTCTGCTACCCAGGAGCACCTCGGCTATGGCAGGCCAGATAGCTTCCTTGTCCTGGAAGATAGGAGGTGGTTTCAGGAGAAAAATAAATTCCTGTGAGTTTAGGGCTTGGCACATGAAGAGTATGATGGAGTGGGAATGGGATCCCATGTCACTCCTCAGACAGTTTTCCCTGTCATAAATGAGGCTTGAAGAGAATGTGGGACTCCTCAGATAGGGTGTGGGGGCAGATAACTCCTCACTACAGAAATAAAGAGAGCACTGGCAGAATCAGGTCAGTAACTATAAGTCTGAGAGACCAGATTGAAATCAAGGGTCAAGGTACAAAGCTCAAGGCCAGCCAGAGAGTAAAAGCATACCTGCCCCTAGGAGTGCCTGCTCCAACCCCTAAGAGCAGTCATTAATATTAATATGATGGGTGGTATTTCCATGAATGTATTCTAGTACATTACACAAAAGATTTTACAGCTCCAGTTGCAAAAATACCTAGCTGATCCTTTAACACAAAAATGGAGAGATTAGTGGTTTTCTTGAGTTTGTAGCAGGAAGGAAGGTCAGAGGGAAGTCTGGGCTTTGAGATGGAGGGAGCCACATGCTGAAGTGGGAGCGCGGCCTTGTGCAGCTGATAATCAACCTCACTGGCCTTAGTCCACAGCACCAGGGACTGAACTCCACTAACAACCTGAACAAGCCTGCCTGTTCTTCCCAGAGCCCTCAGACGAGAGGCTGGCCTGGCTGACACCTTGGGCTTGCTTGGCTTTGTGAACTCCTGCGTAGAGATTCCAGCCATGCCACAGGACCTGAGGTCTGTGCAACTGTGAGCTGTTAAATACGGCCCGGGTAGGCTGCTGAGTTTGTATATTGTGCAGCAATAGCAAACTATCTTAAAAGACTTGATGCGGCTCATTAATGGTTGAATGGTGCTAGAGGAGCCATAGATGGTGGGGTTTGTAGTGTGTCTACTTTTGGTAAACTAGCACTTCTCAAAGCTTTTTTCATGCCCTTGTCTGCTCCTTATGAGCTGGCACTAGAGTAAGGTCTTGATAAAGGTGGAATTCCATCTTCTCTACCACAGTGGATTCCTGGGGAGGTGTCTAACACAAGTAGAAAGCACAAGTAGACAAGTGAAAACCATCGGCACTGTAGACATCATGGGCTCGGTAGACAGACCTCTCATCTGCCAGCCATGGTGCTGCCACCAGCATGCACAGGGCGTGACGTCAGGCAAATGGTTTTTCCTCTTTCATTTCTAAACCTAGGGGTGGGATCAGAGCTGACAGGCCAGGTAGCAAGCATCATGTGGTATGTGATTCCCCAGATGGAAACACAGAGCATCAGACGCTCTGTATGTGAGGCCAGCACCTCACAATAGCACCAAATGGATGGTTGGAATCACTGGATCTCCCTTTATAACAATGCCGTCTTCCTGAGTTTCGTGATAGCAAAGGATCTTGCATGGGATAGGAACAAGGTTCTCTGCCTTTTCTGGTTACCCTTATGAGCATTAACTGCTGAGTTTCATAGAAGAAATTACCAGGATTTGAGTGCTTTGAGGAAGGCTACTAATGGACTGATTTGGGGGGGGTTGGCTTCATTTACCTTCCTTCCCCCAGCAGCTTGCATTCATAACAAATTAAGAAACAGTATTTAAAAAAAAAGTAGCAGATGAAGGGTCAAAAGTTTACCTTTATTGCTAGTGTCTTGTTTGAAAGCTATGTGGCTCTGAACACTGCATCAAGAATGAAGCACTCCTATTTACTCAGGTCCACGGTCACATGCAGAGTGGGGCTCGTGCATGGGGAAGGCTCTGAGCCTTTCTAGCAGTTGTGAGGCATTCTGGTGAGGAAACTTCTTTCCTGTCCACATGGAGCTGATGCGACTACGTCTGTCTTCATTGCGATGGGAAGGAAATAAATGGTGGGTGAAAGAACAGGGGCACAGTGAGTTAAGGGTGTTTTAGGGGGGAAGCCTAAAAATCATCCAGACCAAGAAGCACAGCATTGACCCTGTGTTTGTAAAGATTCATCAGAACACAGTCACATTCATGTTTGTTTTTATCTGTGCCGGCATTCACATTGTAATGGCACTGTTGAATAATTGTGACAGACTGTGTGGTCCTGGAAAGTTTATAAAGTTTTTACTCTCAAGCCCTTTAGGAGAAATTTTGTTGATTCCTGATTTGGTCCATATGTAGATATTATTGTGGTGGTCTTTTCCTTTCTCTTCCTCTTCCTTCTCCCCTTCCTCCTCCTCCTCCTCCTCCTCCTCCTCCTCTTCCTCTTCCTCCTTCTCATCTCCCGTTTCTTCCTCTTCCTCTTGTCCTTCTTCTTCTTCCTCTTACTATTATTAAGATCTAATCAGGAGAAGTTACTTTTTTTCCAGATCACACAGCATACACATGCTGAGCAAGTGTACAAATTTAGTTATCTTGAAGTTCATAGTTTAAATGCCCCTACAGGAACATCTTAGAAATGATGTAAGGAAGAAGGGAAAAACAAGAGCTCAGGAGCACAGGTGAGGTCGAGGACCTCCCAAACAGCCTGGGGTGGAAGCAAAAGTTGGTCATGGGAGAGATTAGGAAAGAATGTTCCAAGGCCAATGTGGATAGGTGAGGCTAATTTGGACAGGCAGATTACCTCTGTGGGCAGTGAGTTTGTTTCTACTGGGAATAAGTTTAAGTCCATGTGGGCAGGAGGGAGGAGCTAAGCTGTGAGTGGGGAGATGCAGAAAAACCAAGGATTAGAAATGGGTGAAGCTTTAGACAGCACAGTGAAAAGGCTCACAGTCACTCCCTCCACGAAAGTTTCTTTAAGCTAAGACCTGAAACCTGAATCCTATTGGTGTGTGTGTGTGTGTGTGTGTGTGTGTGTGTGTGTGTTGGGGGGAGAGGGTTGGTAATCTTGGGGCTAGTAAGAGCTAGGGCCAAGAAGAAAAGCAAATACAAAGCTCTAAGGCCCATAAGGGCATGGATGAGGACTAAGCCAAAAGAACTCAATGTAGATCTTCCATTTTGCACATTTTCTCAATCTGACCTCACTTTCAGCTGGGATTTGTCAGTTGCATGGATTTGTTTGAGCAAAGGTCTCACACATAGAGAAATAAGAAACTGGACCACTGTATCCATCATGCTTTCAAAGCAATTCTTGATATTGAGTCTACCATATGTTGCTATGAGCAATGTTTTTTCTTTCCTCTGTTTTCTAGATACCCCTGTGCTGGAAATGATGTGGGAGTCTTTTAAATTATCAATGTTATATTGATCGTACTTAGAAATATCAAAATTAGAAATAGCGATGAATAGTTCCTTTCTGATAAATGCAGTTAGATAAGCATAAATGTAAAGAAATGAGGTAATTAACTAAGAGAGAAGATGACTGCTTAGGGCTATTTGTTGAACTTTTGACTCTTCACGGCTTTCTTTGAACCCTATTGTTAAGGCAAGTCATTGTGCATCAGACTAGGGGACTATAGTGAAACTTATATTCACTAATTATTTGGAACTTTTCTACATGATATTTTTTCATTCATATATAAAACCCTTAGATCCTCATTTATGACGATTCCTTATTATAAGAATGAACATAGAATTTAAATGCAATTCTGTTCCAAAAGCTATGCTACGTGGTCATGGAATTCACAGAAACATTAAAAACAAGACTGTAGTTAGAGCCATAGCTAAGTTTGCATTGTCATGGAGAATTCTTCAGTGGGGCAGAGAGAGGGCCTCAGTGCAAAACTTCCCTCTTTTCCCTTCAATTTAATGTCTATGGTTCGATTTCATATAAAGCAATTTTCCCCATGGTTTTTAGGTGGTCACAAATGACAAAGGAAATTCTCCCCTGAGAGCCTCCCTAGATGGCTGCCTTTGACATTGATAGTTCCCTAGTTTGGCCAGAAGCCACAGAAATGGATGCCTGCATTTAGATCATTAATAGTTCCTCACCAGGTCTATGCACACGAAGCTGAGAACTGAGGCAATTATGCAAACAAGTCAAGCAAAAAAATCATGCATGTGCTCCAGTGAGCCATGATTTTAGTTGACAGTGGCTTTGACTTGATTTGTCCACATAATTGCTTCAAGTTCTTCATGACTCTCCTGAAAAAAATGTGTACAAAGTCAGAGAGAGAGAGAGAGAGAGAGAGAGAGAGAGGGAGAGGAGAGAGAGGAAGGAAGGATGGAAGGAAGAAAGGGAAAAAATAAGAGTGGGAATTGAGGAGAGGGATGGGGAGAGAAATGGCGAAATGAGGGGAGAGAGAGTTTGATGATGTTGTGATCTTTATAAGGAGGAGGAGAAGAGGTAGGTAGTGGTGGTGTCTTCTGTTGATGTGAAATGAAACTTCTGTTAGTTGGGTTCCCCCCGGAAACTGAAACTGAGCTGTGGATTCAAGTGAAAATGATTTATCCAGGAGACGAGCCCAAGAAACATGAGTGGTGGGTTGGGAAATGATACAGCTCTGCAGATAACTACTTACTTAGGGAACTATGAAGACCAATAGAGCATTCAGCTTAGAGTTCCTCACCAAGGGAGATAGACTCTCCACAGCCACTGCTGAGGGCTTTAAGTAGGGCATTAACTCTTTAGCATTTGAACCCGAAGGGGCCCAGGAAACAGAAAGAGCCCTGGGGGACAGGTGCAAATTCTGCCCTGAGAAGTTTCCAGTGATAAATTCCAAAGAGATCTCAGTGGGAACCAACTCTTACTTCCTGAGTTGGAAGCCAAAAGATCCAGGTTTTGTGATCTCAGATCCAGATTAACCTTTTATTCTTAATTTGTAGAGCAAAGCTGCATGTTCGTCGGTGAATTTGGCAAGCACTCACCTTGTTATTCCGGAAGGGGACTCTTGTCCTTTACTGCTCTCTGTTCTTCTGGAGAAGTTAAGTAAGTAACAGGGAGTGTGACTCCCTGCTATGTTTTTGGAGTTTTTTCAAACAGTAAATTTGAGATACTACAGTTAAAATAACCACAAAGATGATGTCCTGGCTTGGGCTCCATTGATCACAACCACTCTGAAATGCTCTATGTTTTTACTCATATATATATATATACACAAATATCTAATATTCACTCATATATAATATATAATAAATTCATACATATGTATTATTTAAAAATGTAAAGTGGAATGATCTCATCATCCGTGATTTGTATTCCACTCAGCCACTTTTGGTTCAATATAATACAATGCCGACCATTTTCTTTGAGCAGCTACAAATGTGACCATGTTAAGCCAAATCAACAAACACTTATTTATAATCTAGTATGATTATATAAAGTAAATACTCCTAAGCTATATACACTGTTATTTGCTCCAATACAACTTTGGTTTTTGTCTAGCCTGTGGTGTTATTGGAAAATATGGCAAGTAAATGTAAAGACAGTTAACAATGGGTCTATCAGATGTAGAGCCTAATCTCTTAGAAATTAGGTATTGCTGTTAAACCTATGAGATACTTTATTCTTTCGCTTACAACTTTCATTAAGAATTCTTGAGAATATCAGATTTACTCAAATGTGATATGCACAGAAATGTCGGGTGATGTTTTGACTGTAACTGGGAGCACATGTATGTACCTGTGTGTGCTGTACACAGGCACATGGGAGTTTTGAAGGGTGCACTTGTATGTTATTCATAAATTGCTAGACATCATCAGTCTCATCCCGAGCCCCTCCTGTGAAGCTGTATGTCTGGAGACCTAACTAGCTCCCTTGAAAAAGGTAAGTTGTGCTTCTAAATTCTCCTTGCCACTAATTTATTGGTCTATTTTGTGGCGTGGATAGATTTTGAACAGGGACAATGTCTTACTGATTTAAAATTTCTCTTTGTCTTGCTAAGGACAATGACTGGGACATAGTGATAAATCAAAACAATTCCTGGGTAGTCGATCTGTGTGGTTTCCATCTGTGTAAGGTCAATCTTTATGTCAGAACTCAGATCTTCTAGTAATGTCTGGAAGCTAAGGAAGTGGTGCGTACTGAGGTAATGACCGCCCCTACCCATGTTGTTCCCTGTTCCCTTGCTTTGTTTTTTATTTTATTTTATTTTATTTGTGAAAATACTGTACAGAGGGGTTACAATTGCATGGGCAGGATAATGCGTACATTTCTTACCAAGCATTGCAGCCTCCTCCTTTGTTTACCCTCCCAGCCTCCCCCCTCCCCCCCATCCCAATCCTTCTCCTTCCCCCCTCCCCCCCTCCCCCCCCACTGACGTTGTAAAGTTCGTTTTGGACATGACAACTAGTACTTCTCATTGTTGCATCAGGTCCACCTGTATCCTTAAACAACTGGTTTTTCCCCATCTCCTCCACAAGTTATACTGACATCAAATATATTGAAAGCAGGGGTTATACTGTGGGGGAGGGACATACAAAGCAACAAAGAGATAATCTTATAAATTCGTTAGAAACACATGCATGAAAGAAAAAACATTAAAATACATATCTAAGGGCTTTGTTCTGTCACGTGTCTCAGCATACATGACGGGTGGCCAAAAGGGAGGTAGATGATGCAGCGGCCTGGCTGGTAAGGTTCTAGGTGGACCATATGGCAGGAATGACATGACGGTGACAGCTCATCCCAGCTCGTGAGAGAAAATAGTAGCATTTCTTCCTAAATTTTTGTTGTTCTTGTTGTTGTTACTGTTAGTAGCTTCAAACTGACGATCATGAGGTAGGCTGGAGTTTACATGATGGAAATTGGTAGCAGCTAAGATTTTCATGACACTGCACAGACAGATATTGAAGTACAAGAGTTTGACATACCCATTAAAAGATGAAGACTAGACTACTGGGCATAGTGCCTCATGCTTGCAATCCCAGTTACAATCAAGAGGATTGAATTGGGAGGTCAGCACCAGCAGGAAGTTAGCAGGGTTAGCTGTCTTAACAAATAAGCTGGCTGTGGTGATTCATGCCCTAATCCTAACAGTTGTTTGGATAGGTAAGAGCATTGTGTGGTCTGAGGCTGGCCCAGGCAAACTCAAGGGCCCATCTGAAAGAAAGAACTAAAGCAAAAAGGCTGGAGACATGGCTCAAGTAGTAGAGTGCAAGGTCCGAGTTGAAACCTCAGTTCCCCAAACCACAAACCAAAGATGGAGAAACCATTTGTATTATTTATATTACATATAACGAGAGTTGAGGGTCTCACTATATACCCCAAGCTGTTCACGAACTCGTGAGCCAGGTGCTGCTTCTGTATAACCTCCTGAGGTTGGGGACTACAGGGGCACACTACCACATTGCCTATTTTTTAAGTTAAAAAAAAATGACATGTACTTGCTTGGATAGAAGAAAAAAATAGCAGCTAAGAACTTCTGCTTTGAATTTCAAAGGAACAGAATGAAAACCATCCAATTTAATTAAAATATGGATTTCATTGTTTTTGGACTCGAAAGAGGGGAATTTTTAAAATTGATTTTTGTTTTAAAGTTGAATAAAATTTTATTAATTTAATTAGTTCCTACCAATTTTTAAATAAGCAGTGCCTTAGATTAAACCCCTGCCTCACAATCTTCTCTAAGCATTATTGGGCTTGTTCTTCTCATCCTACGGACCACACATCCTGGGTGCTCATTGTAAATCAGTGGAGACAAAGTTTGGGGCCAAGACTTGGAGGTCCTTCATCCAGGATCTGCCCTCCCCTCTCCTTCCCTTTTCTCCCTTCTGTTCTCCTCCTTTTTCCTCCCCTCCCCTCCCTTCCCTTCCTCTTCCATTTTCTGTTCCCTTGCTTTGTTCTTTGTTTTCTTGGCTTGAACTCTCAGGGCCTCATGCTCTTGCTGGGCTTTTTAACTCAAGGTTGGCACTCTACCATTTGAGCCACAGTTCCACTTCCAGCTTTTTGCTGGTTAAGTGAAGACAAGAGTCTCACTGAATTTCTGCCAGGCTGGCTTCGAACTTTCATCCTTAGATCTCAGCCTCCTAAATAGCTGGGATTACAGGTGCGAGCCACTTCTACTTTCCCAGGTATGAGAGGATTAAGTTAGGTGCCTTTTGCTAAATCCTCAGCTCAAACAATAGCACTCTAGAGAAAGGGAGGGGCCCTGTGCTTTGTGGAAATCTTAAAGAAGTTTCAGGGTGGTTTTACTTTTCAGCCCTCCTGCAGGGTGGGGACTGCCTGGGGGAGGTCCCCTGGGATTAGCATCTGGGCAGCCTATCCGCAGCTCTGCAGTCATTTTTATTTAAGTCTTGGCTTGGCTGAGTCATGTGTCAGGGTGGCTTCACATATTTATTTCAGTGTGATTGCTGTTCGTTCCGTCCTGGGCCAAGCGTGTGCTAGCTACTGGGGGAGCTAAGAGGAAGCAGGGGAAGCCACCGCTCAGAATGGCTTGTGGTGGGGTGGGGGGGAGCAGATGCACTTGCTAAGTGATGGTTAAACCACCGTGCGATGAATACTGGGCTAATCCATGAAATAGACACTGCTTAGAATACTGTCTGAGCACACCATAAGGGCTCAATGCATCTTGATTACTATTATGATCAATGTAATTATTATTATTAAACATGCAGGTTGCAATGGGAACATCAAGAGTGGGTGTGATGGAGGGGGTGGCGTGGAAACTCAGAGAAAACTTCACAGGGAGAAGTGATCTTTGTGTCATGGAAATATCTGCAGTTGGGGAAAATGGATCTCAGTGGTCAAAAAAACACAAAACATAGAGCCCATGCCTCACTGGAAAAAAACACAAATATTTTAGCAGTTTGAGACATAAATAAGACAAAAAGGTGTGTGTGTGTGTGTGTGTGTGTGTGTGTGTACACATCTGTGGCTGAAGATGAATGAATCTGGTGAGTCACAGGACGAGAAGGTAATTACTCACACCCCTCAAATGGAAATTTTGGGATAAATTTTCCTTGTACTATGAACATTGCCCTCTGCTTTCTTCAGGGAATATAAGTAAATTGAAAACTCTTATCAAGTAATCCAATTTTGATAGCCTGTTTTTTTTCCCCACTGCTTGAACTCAGGTCCAGGGTACTGCAGCTTCAATTCTGACCTTCTCATGGTTAACATGAGGTAAAAATCTCATAGAATTTCCTGCTTTGACTGGCTTCCAACCTTGAGATCCTCAGATCTCAGCTTTCTGAGTAACTAGGATTACAGATATGAGCCACTGGCACCCAGTGAGTCTGTTCTTTTAAATTATAATTATTTGTTACTTCAAGATGTTTGGAAACGTCTGAATATAGAATTGTGGAGTAAAATTTTTGATAGTTATGTAGCTATGAAGATCATCACTAAGGAGCAGTATTAAACAGCTTGGGAAAATGCAAGCAATATAGCATCAAGTTGAAAAAGTCTGGAACTAAAACTAAGTATATAAAAAGAATCTCAACTTCCTTACCAAATATTCTTAGCTAGATGTTCGCCAGGCAGAAGGCTATTGTTGTCTGTGGGTAGAAGGGTGTCATGGAGAGTTTTTATTTTTCTACTTGATGACCCTGTGGAACACACAGGCACTCAACCCATACTGGATCACTTTCCCAGCGCTGCCTGGCTGCTCCTGCCTGCCCTGGGGAAAAGGCCGGTCTGTGTGTGTTGACTCTCCACTTCCAGACATGAACACCAATGCTGCACCACCACAAATGAGGACTCGAGGCATTCCTAGGGGGAGAGATCAGGGTGGCCCTGGGATGAGGGCTTCTCACTCACGGTGATCTCATGTAAACTGGGATTTCAATGTCTGTCGGCTTAGATGGGCAGGAGGAAGAAAGGGTGACCTGGAGTCCTTTGTCTACCTCTGTAATCAGGAGGTGAACTCTCCTTCTTGAGGATATGTTACTCGTCAGTGCTGAACATACAGGCCAGTGTCTCTTAGTGGGCAGTGTGCTACCTCATGCTGCTCTCCTGGTTGGGAATGTGTCTCGGGAACAACTGTGATAGCAGCCCATTGCCGAACCCTTGCTAAGCATTTATTTTTTTTGTCTTGCTTGCCCATGAATGTTTGTGGGAGCTGTGTTGTAATCTTCTATGCTTGTACATTGGGAAACTGAGGCTTACTGAGGTCGCCTCAGGTGATGATGAGGTTCTACGGGGAGACACAGGTCCTGCTTGGTCTAGTGCTGAAGCCTGTTGAGCAGTCCTGGAAGTTCCCATTGTAAGCACTCTCTCACCTAACCCTGGCTCAGCTCATCTAGCCTCACCTCACCCTGTGATGGGATCTCCATTTTTTGGGAGACGTAGCCGAGATCCATTCACTCACCTAGGTGATATTTGAACTTTTTTTTTTTGTTGGTCGTGGGGCTTGAACTCTGGGCCTGGGCGCTGTCCCTCAGCTCTTCAGCTCAAGGCGAGCGCTCTACCACTGGAGCTACAGCGCCACTTCTGGTTTTCTGGTGGTTTATTGGAGATAGGAGTCTCACGGTCTCTCCTGCCCGGGCTGGCTTTGAACCGCGATCCTCAGATCTCA
>NW_012267234.1:15745657-15845852 GCF_000151885.1 Dipodomys ordii | reverse complement strand
TCTCACGGTCTCTCCTGCCCGGGCTGGCTTTGAACCGCGATCCTCAGATCTCAGCCTCCTGAGTAGCTAGGATTACAGGTGTGAGCCACCAGCGCCCGGCTGAACTTTTTTTAAAAATAAGCACAGTGTGCAAAATCCCTTGTTAGGTGATGGCGATGCCAGTGAGCTTGGGAATTCTTGGAACACATCAGAGTGAAGCACTCCTGAGGCTCCGTGGCATGGGAGGTGAGGCCAGTGTTCTGGCCCTGGGCCAGTGCCACATCTTCCATTCTCTGTGGCTGTGGAGACCTTCCCTTGAACAATCTGTGTGACCTGCTGTGGCTCCCTTCTCTATCGGTGCTGATTCAGGGCTGAACTTACTGAGCTCCAGTGTCTCCAATTCTCAGATGTGCTTCTGTACCTTATCTTAGGGAAGAATGGTTCCTTATTATGAAGAGGAAGGATGTGTCACATAGAGGAAACACTAGGTGAGAGGAGCCAGGCCAGATTGATAGATCAATGTGTCTACAATTCACAAATAGGAAAAGCTCATGAGCTACAGGAACAGAACTCAGGACACTGGACACCCGGGAAGGGGAAGTTGATTGGGAAGGAAGATGTGTCTGCTTGTGTTGGGAGAGGGGGGGTCTTCACAGATGTGTCCTCTTTGATCTGTGCCTAAACTTTATAAATTGTACCCTTTATCAGCTTCTCCATATTAAAAATGACTTTAATAATATAAATTCCAATGCTATCCAGAGTCATCAGAGAGAGGGCAGGGTCTCCAGAGTCCACTAGTAACAAACAACAAGACAGCTGTCCTGCTCTGAGCTGTGGGAGACTTCCCCAGGGCCTTGGCTTCACTTTATGATGGGGTGCCTGAAGGTCTGCACTGTTCATCAACTAGATTTCCCCAGCCCTTGACTTGAAGGGGTCAGGAGACAAGGTGCTGCCCTGAGCCCAGTGCCAGGAGCCTGCAGCCCTGGGAAGGGGCGCACTGTGGCCAGCACTCAACAGGCGGCGCTCTTGCTCAGTGCCAGGAAGCGCAGGTCCTGGCAGGCTGCCTCTGAAGAGCAGCAGCATTAGCTGGGATGCTCATCTGGCTGCTAAGGGCTCTCCTTCCCCAGACGTCCTGACTCCAGAATCCCTGCTCCTTGTCACTCACTCTGTTTTCCAGCTCTCAGTTCTGAGAGGAGACTGTGACTGGACCTGCCGGCCCATTGTCTAAGGAGAAGCGCACCCAGCCCCTCCTCCTGCCTCGGCGCTGGGGCCCAGGCCTTGCACAGGACCCTCCTTCTATGGACTTTCTTTGAAAACAAGACAGAGAGAATTTTCTGGAAACATGGGTGAATGCTCCAACATAGGGGAGAATGAATATTTCATTAAGGTGGCTCCAGTTATTAAACAACATTGCAAAACCAAGTGTGCTGGCAGGAACCTGAGAACATTTACATGGGTAAAAACAGAGGGAAAAGAGGCCAGAGCAGCCCCACTCCGCTCCGCTTCGTGGTGGGGGGGGAGCCCCTGCAGGGCTTCCAGGTTCCCTCCACGTTGCCCCTTGCATATCTTCTGTCCCCACTCTGGGCACATCCAGAGTTAGACTGTGAAGCACTGAGAATAGCTGTGTGAGGGTGGAGCTGACCACAGCATGCTGGAACCTCCAGCTTCAGCGTGCATGGCTCCAAAAGATGCATCTCCCAGGCAGTATTTCACTGGTATTGAGAGCCTAAGCCACTGAAAGGGGCCTAGAACTCAGGGCTTAGAACTCAGGGCTACCCCTGGAGGCTTCCCTGTTGTCTCCGATGTTTGAGCTATGTGAACGTCAAATACAGTGAGAGCTGTTTGGACCAGCCAAGCTGGGAGGATAGGATACATAGAGGCACCATAACACCCACTGGGTTGGGTTGTTTCCAGGTCCTGCTCTACCCCCTGCCCCCCCAGGCCTCCTCTGACTGTTGGATAAGAATACACAAAGGCCTGCTTGTTTTGCCCTGCCTAAAATCTTGAGAATTTCTTCCTGTTCCTAGTCCTGTAGCTCCCTTCTGTAATGCAGGGTCACTTCCGAGGAGGGGATGGACAGAATAACATACTGACTTGAACTGAGCATGATTGGGCCAGATACCATAGGAATGTAGCACTTTACAGATTTAGTTTCTGTCTGGGGACTGCTCCCTGGGAAGGAGCATTTGATAGATGAGAGCCTTAAAGCTTTGAGGAGTTTATTGTCCAGATTCACCCTGCTAATAGATGATTTGAAATCCAAGCTTGTTGAATTGAAAACCTACTTCTTCATTCTATCTTGGTTGGAGAGTGGGTTCAATACTTCTGGCTTTCCAACTCCTTGCTCATCCTCAAAAGAGGTGTGGGTGAGGGGAACTCATGGAAGAAACCAAACAGAAAGAACCTGGGAATTACTGAGTCTGTCTGGGCCATTTTTGAAGTCTAGTACTTACACTGAGTGTTTGGACAAACAACTTCACTGTACAAGAGCCTCCATCTTCTCAAGATGCTGTGAACACTAATCAAGGAAATACTTGTCAAGTGACAAGTCTGGGCTTAGATAGTCTCATAGTCTAGACAGTCCCTCAGTAATGGTTTGAGCTCTTTTCTTCTTCCTGCTTTCCCCACCTTTCCAGCAAGATTCTTTTACAAGGTTGATTCCTTTTCCCCATCAAGCCTCTTCAAGGAGATTGTGACCAATGACACCCACCCAGAGCTTGGTGCGATGGATATTCTCTGCCTGCATCTGGAACTCCTCTTATTACATTACTCCTCTATTACATTAGGTGAGAGGAGCCCAGCCAGATTGATAGTTAAATGTGTTTATAGTTCACAAATAGGAAAAACTCACCTATAGTAACAGAACTGAGGATGCTGGACACCCTGGAAGGGGAAGTTGCCTGGGAAGGAAGACATTATTTACCTATTCATATATGTCTCTACAACTGAGAACTTCATGTGGTAGAAAATGTGTCTACCTAGCTCACCATGGAATTTCCAGGTGGAGAACCTAATGTACTCTGAATGTATCTGTGGCTGGATGACTGGATGGATGGAGGGAAAGATGCAAGATTGAATGAGTGAATAGGTAGATAGAAAAATAGATGGTGGGCAGGTAGAAGGAAGGATAGAAGAAGTGAATTGACAAATTATTGTGTATATAAATGGTCAGCTCAAGCATCTTCATTTGTCATTCTATCTCACATGTGCGTACACAGGAGCTTTGGGGAATACTGTTCTGTTTATTGTTTTGCTTTTATTATCTTGGGATAGGCAGAGCAGTACTCAAAGCTCAACCTGTCCAAGCAGATACAGGTTTCTGTCCAACTCAACTCCAAGTAATAAAGTCATTTCCTAGATCTTATACTTATTCATAAACTTTTATTTTTTTATTTTATTTATTTATTTTTTATTTGTGAACATACTGTACAGAGGGGTTACAATTACATGGACAGGATAATGCGTACATTTCTTACCAAGCATTGCAGCCTCCTCCTTTGTTATTCATAAACTTTTAAAGGAAACAAGAATCCTTTGTTAAGGGTGGATGCCAGACTCAGTCACTTATTTCCAGGTCTGCTCTTCACTCAGGGAGAGGGACTGCTTCTGGAATCTTTGGCTCTCTTCTTTTCTATTTAATTTTTCTTATTTTTTTTTTTGGTGTTGATGAAGCAGGGAAACTGATAAGCACTGATATCAGGCTGATAATTGCTCTGCTTATCAGAAGATGGTCTTTCATGGCTGTGTGTATGCAGGGAGCAGATGGTTCAAAAGGCCAAGTGATTTATCTATGAGAAGGAGCTTGTAGCTTGGCAGGGACTGGGTCCTGGTGGAGAGGGTAGAGTTCAGGGAGAAGAGAAGGAGGGAGGACAGAGCCACTCCAGTCCTTTCCAGATAACTTGTTCTTATCGCAGGCACATTTCCCCAGCACGCAGCATCTGTGCACTTGAACTTAAACCCTGGAAAGCAAAAAAGCAGCTTCAATTTCTTGAGTCCCAGTGGAAGCAGATTAGCAGATTCTGCTATTCTTTTTTTTTATTGTGAAAATACCGTACAGAGGGGTTACAATTACATGAGCAAGGTAATGAGTACATTTCGTATCAAGCATTGTTGCCTCCTCTTTGTTTCCCTTTCCCTTCCCATGTCCTCCTCGTCCCTCCACCCCCTCCCCTGCCCCACTACCCCTGCACCAAATTTGTAAAGCTTGTTTTTTCGACATAACATCTTGTACTTGATAGAGATAAAGCCCCGCTGTCCTTCAATGCCATGGTATCACTTTCCTGTGTCTCCTGTTCCTCCTGTCTTGCTTCTCTGTTTCCCTCCTTGGAATTGACATCTAGGGCTCTCTGTAGGCCCACATCTCAGAGTACAATCAGACCAACACAGACAATGGAAATCTGCATTACTGGAAGGATCTCAGTTGCTTCAGCACCTGAAATCCTTTGATTCAAAATTCTAGGCGCATTTAAAGAAATGGAGCTCCTGCATAGAATAACATTGTCCCTAATTAAGAGAGTGTGGGGCTGGCCACTCAGGAACCACTGTAATAATTCCTATAAAAAGGAGAGAAGCAAGGTGTGTTGGCACATACCTGTAATCCCAGCACTTGGGAGTCTGATGTAGAAGGATCTGGAGTTTGAGGCTAGCTACGTAGTGAGAGACAAGATAGAAAGGATGGAAGGTATGAAAGGAGAGTGAAAAGGAAAAGGAGGAAGTTCTTCCCAGAATGACAGCACTGAAACACATGTTCCTTAGGGCCGTCTTTAGTCTGCTTCATAGTCTACATTATTCTTATGATAAAACTCTTAATTCTGTATGGTAACATGTAGGGTCCCTTCTTATTTGGGTCCTTGTTTAAAAAATGGGCTGCATTTGATTGGCATCTTATTATTATACCTGTTTATGGGGTACAGTGAAATAGTTCTCCACATTTGTACAATGTGTAAATGTTAGATGAGAGTGATTTGATACACTTATCAAGGCAAATATTTATTGTTCATCTATATTGAGAAAACTCAAAACGCTTTCTACTGGCTATTTTGAAATACACAATTAGATATTTTGAAACACAATTTGTCAACCAGAGCTACCTGCTGTGCTACAAAGCATTAGCAGCTCTTCCTCCTATACAGCTGCACCCCTACAGCAGCCCTAGCCGGCTTGGGGCCTCATCTCCTACCTTCCTCCCACCCCATCCTGTCCTTAGATATGTCTTGAGACCTCATGGGCAGGGTCTCTACAGCTGGAACCCTTCCTCCTTTTCCAGCTTAGTGAACTTCCTTTTATTAATCTCAGCTCTGCTTTCCTAAAGAAGGCATTTATTAATCCATTCATGCATCTCAGCTTCCTTTCCATTGCATATTTTCTTCCCTACCTTGATTCTTACAATCTGTCACACTTTTTTTTTCTTTTTTCTTCTTCTTCTTTTTTTTTTGCCAGTCCTGGGGCTTGAAAGCTGAACACAGTCCCTGAGCCTCTCTGTGCTCAAGGCTAGCACTTTACCACATGAGACACAGTACCACTTCCAGCCTTTTCTGTTTATGTGGTACTGAAGAATCGAACCCAGGGCCTCATGCATGCAAGGCAAGCGCTCTACCACTGAGCCACCTTCCCAGCCCCTCTGTCACTCATTCATGTTGATTTGGTAGTTACCATTTTCTTTAAAAAAGGCTGAAATGTTTCATAAACTTTGGGATTATGTTGATTTACACTGTCTATTTTGTCTCTACTAAGAACAATATGATAGAGCCAAACCATTTGATAAATGAACAAATAAACGAAACCATTTGATTAATGAACAAATAAACATGGGAAGATGACAGGAAAGAGAGATGGAGAGAGACAGAGAATAGCTGGTGATAGCTATAGCTAACTTTTCTCCAAGAAGGCACCTGTAGTTAATCATAAATGGATGGCCCAGGCTGGTGCTATTCTAAGCCCATATGACTCCTTTGAATGCCTTCGAATTGTCCAAAGCTAAAATCTTCATGGGAGCCTCCCTTTGTGCCTGATGCGGAGGAAGGGAGATTCCCTACCCTTTGACTCAGGCACCTGGCTATGGATACCACTTATTGCTGGAGACCTGCTGGCTTGCAGATGCCCATCCCCCATTCTTTATCACATACTTTCTGGATCAAACTGTAACCCAACAAGAAAGTGCTGAGCAATCATTAACTGCTGTTCTTGGAAAAGGACTAGATCATATTTAATTGTGCATTTTACAACATTCACCCTGGCCACTGTTCCACTGCCGTGGCCACGCGTGTCCTGGGGCTGGAGGCATCGACAAACAAAGCTCCTAAGATCAGAAAAAGAAGGAGAGGAAAAAGGAGGGGAAAGATGGAGAGAGATCAAGATCAAGCAAACAATGTACTCACTACGAGTACATTGCTGAGAGGCTGAAGGCCACTGTATTTAGGTCTGCAGCTAAGTGAATATGTAACTACTTTATATATTTCAACAAAATTAAACTTAAACCTACAGAATTAGGTTTATTAATTTCTGTCAGGGCTCAATGGGGGAATTAAAATGGCCATTCATTATGGACACACAATTACTAGAGACAAAAATGAAGCCCTGAACTATTAAGTATAATAAAAATGTTGAACACTGAGGAAATTTTCATTAAATATAATCTATTCTTTATATTAGGGCACTTAATCCTTGCTGTCTGCTTCTCTGTTTTTCTCCAACCTATTTAATTTTATTACTTAACTTTTTATAAATGTTTCTTAATATAATTATGATTAAATATTTGGAAGGAGAGAATGTTAGTCTCTTAAGGGAAAAAAAGCTTCTTTCGTCTCTTCCCTTCATTCCTAAGGTGGGGAAAAACGATGTTTTTTGGGAAAAGTGAATGCTAAGTGGTATTTTTATTATTGGGGCAAGGCTAGAACATGAGACAAGAAGGGCCACACTGATCAGTAGTTGCAGTAGAGCTTTCCAAGTTACACATTTAAACAAGAGTCCATCACCTCCCTAAAAGCGTCTGTGGAGATTTGCATAGCCAAACCATGTAATTAAAAGATGAGCCTGGCTAATGTGATTGCATCCACTACAAGAAAACGTTGGTGCTCTGTGCATTTCATTTTGAGCCAGGGTGACTTCTTGTGCCTTTGCTTATTGAGAATTCACACTCAGTTCTGCTTCCTAGATGAAGAAACTAGTGGGGGGATAGATAGAAAGCTTTAAGAGATTGTGGGGGGACAAGCAGACCCCAAAAGTATTTACTAAAAAACAAGGCAAGCTGATTGTGTTTCTGTAGGCAGAAAGGCAACAGGAAGCTGAATAGGAGATGGTGGAATTTGGACTTTCCTTGACAAAATGGTAACCCATTGTATCTTCAAGCTTCTCATTGGTTGTGTCATGGCCTTCTATCTTTTTAACATGGAAAGTAATAATTGTAAAAACCTGAGACTTAGGGATCTTGTGATGAACCAGTGATTCAATATCATACCTGTTAATGGCTACTTTAGTGACTGGCTCAGAACCACAGGGCTGTTGAATGGGCCATGGTCTGTTCACTTCAGGATTCTAGCTCTAGACACTATATTACTCAGCTTTAAGAGTTTTCTACTTTCTACTTTCTTCTGACTCATACCAATCCCAGTAGGTCGATTTTGCCATCATACTGCAGAAGGTATTTGATACTTTCATAGTAATGACTGTGTAAAGTCTATCAACAGTTGAGATATTCATTATGACTTCTTATTGGAGAGAAGAGTCTCATGGAGCCAGGCGCCGGTGGCTCACACCAGTAACTCTAGTTACTCAGGAAGCTAAGATCTGAGGATCACAGTTCAAAGCCAGCCTGGGCAGGAAACTCCATGAGACTCTTTTATCTCCAATTAACCACCAGAAAACCAGAAGTGGCGCTGCTGCTTAAGTGGTAGAGCACTCACTGTGAGCTGAAGAGCTTAGGGACACCACCAGGCCCAGAGTTCAGGTTCCATGAGCATGACAAGAAAAAAAAGTCTCATGCACTTTTCTAACTAGGCTGGCTTCAAACCATGATCCTAAGATCTCAGCCTCCTAAGCAGCTAGGATTACAGATGTGAGCCACTAGCACATAGCTATTACTTTTTTTTTTTCCATTTAAGGATTTGCTTCTTTGAGAGCCAACAATGGTTAATGTTGTCGTTGCTATTGTTATTACCACTTGCAAAGTTCTGAACATATTTGTCCCCTAATTCTGCCTGGTATTAGTTAAATCTTTAGAAAATTAGAAAATTCTATTAATGCTACCTTCTTCAAAATGGGCCTCCTGCCCTACACCAATCTGGGTGGGCAGCTCACAGACATGGTCTGGGATCTTCTGGCCTGTGGAATGTGTTCTGTTCCTTCCATACACAGCTTTATGCTGTTTTAATATCTGCACACAGTTTAGCATTTTCTTCTCTCGTCTTGGGGCTTGAACTTTGGGCCTGAATACTGTCCCTGAGCTTTTGTGCTCAAGGCTAACACTCTATTACTTGAACCACAGCTCTACTTTGACTTTTTTGGGGGGAGAGGAGAGGTTAATTAGAGATAAGAGACTCAAAGACATTCCTGCCCAGGCTGGCTTTGAATTGCAATGTTTGGATCTCAGTCTCTTGAGTAGCTAGGATTATAGGCGTGAGAGCGACTGTCTCACAGCAGGTACTCAAATGTTGAGAGCTCATTAGAAAATCCACCCATATCAAAATCATCTAAGTTATCTCTCCTGGATTCTCTACAGACCTTGGGCCTTTTTAGACCTCTGCCTAATTTTCACTGGGGCTGATAGTCTTGATGTGTGTTTATTAGCTTACTTTACTTCTTGGCCTTCCCATCACAAAATAAGGTCACTAGTGTTGGAACCTCATCTGCTTTTCTTACTGTGAGCTCCTGTGCCAAGAACAATAATAAATCACCAGGTACTCCATAAATATTTGTCCAATAAAGGAATTGATGAGTTTATGAGCTTCCTTAAACAAAGGAATCTGTATGGAGCAGGAGATGTTGGGGAGGCCCAAGTTCTCGTGAGAGAATAGCCCATCTTTAGGCAGAGGGCATGTGGTTCTCTGTCTGGACAAGAACACACAAAACACCAACAGCCTGCTACCTGGCCTCCTCATCCTGGCTCCTTCAGCTAACTGCACAGAAAGCCTGGATTCAGGGACTTCCCCACTGAGTGTTGCTTCTAGAACAATGTTGTTTTCAAAATCTACTGTTGTTTTCCTTTCCTTTCCTTTCCTTTCTTTCTTTCTTTCTTTCTTTCTTTCTTTCTTTCTTTCTTTCTTTCTTTCTTTCTTTCTTTCTTTCTTTCTCTCTCCCTTCCTTCCTTCCTTTCTTCTTTCTTTTCTTTCCTCTTTCTTTCTTTCTTTCTTTCTTTCTTTCTTTCTTTCTTTCTTTCTTTCTTTCTTTCTTTCTTTCTTTCTTTCTTTCTTTCTTTCTTTCTTTCTCTCTCCCTTCCTTCCTTCCTTTCTTCTTTCTTTTCTTTCCTCTTTCTTTTTTCTTTCTTTCTTTCTTTCTTTCTTTCTTTCTTTCTTTCTTTCTTTCTTTCTTTCTTTCTTTCTTTCTTTCTTTCTTTCTTTCTTTCTTTCTTTCTTTTTCTTTCTGCTGGTCCTAGGACTTGAACTCATGCATGGGCACTATCCCTGAACCTTTTTGTGCTCAAGGCTAGTACTCTACCACTTGAGCCATAGCTCTACTTGTGGCTTTTTCTGAGTACTTTATTGGCAGTAAGCGTCTCATGGACTTTCCTGCTCAGACTGGCTTTGAACTGTGATCCTCATATCTCAGCCTTCTGAGTAGCTAGATTTATAGGTGGCTGTAGTGCACTGATTTCTAGTGTTATTTTCTAGAACAATATAAACAATAGTTGCTTCTCATGTTGTATAGCTTGGAAGAAAGGAGAAAACAAAACTATGGTGGCAGAAGTGGAGTTGAGATTATTTCCAGAGGGTTAGCTAACCAGACTTGATTAGAGGGGGACCTGAATGTTCCCTGGGGCTTCCTAATTCAAGTTCTGTCAGCCCTCATCTGGTGCTTGGCTCTCAGCTAATGAGGACATGGTGGATTTTGAATCCATTTCTGTTTTTCTTTAGCTACTTCCTCAGTTGGCTACTCATTTTAGAATTGTCCTGAGATAAGTTGTAACCTTCAAATAGTGAATTTAGAAACAACCACAATCCACCATACTGTCCAATTCACATTTGTCCAGTACTGCTGCAAATGGAGGCTCTGATGGCTTGCTGATACCAGGTTCTGCCAGCAAAGACAGAATATATTCAGCCTTGGTGACAGGTGGCAGTTTCTTGCTTAACTAGTGTCGTTCCCTCTTCTGCCATGGTTAGGTCCCATTGGTCTACCAAACAGGAGCCAGTGAAGCTGTAAGCTGATGCCAGGCAACATTGTGTGTGTGTGTGTGTGTGTGTGTGTGTGTATTGGTGGCGGCGGGGGGGGGGGTTGTAAGCTGGTGATGGAACCCAGGCCTTGAACAGTCTAGCTAGCTAGTTCCATGGCACAGGGCTAAACCCCAGCCTCTGGAAATGTGTTGATGCATACTACTTTCTCTCTATCACAGTAATATTAACCTTGTTTAATAATCTATTAACAAAGAGGATAAAGGTCTTATTAACATTCACCTGTTTCTTTGCTGCTAGAATAGCAGGACTTTTTGTGCATTTGAACGGCTGTTTTTCAGAATGACACTTTGATAGATGGTGAAGAGGGCACTGGCAGAGCAGTGGTGGGTCACCTGGCACAGATCCTAGCTGGTTGCTTACTGCTGATGTGACCTCGGTGAAGGCCCCTGGCCTCTGGGGCTTGCTTTTCTTGTTTGTAAGGTGGTACATTTGACTCTGCATTGCATTTTGAAGATTTGAGAAAACATTATACATACATTCATACATAGTGTCTGCCTTGGGACACAGAAAGCACTAGTAATATTTATTGGAATTTTTTCACAACTGAAATCCCATGGAATGGATTTTCACAGATTATAATTAAAGCCATTCGTAAGTTGCAACTTTCAGATGCTTGATTTGGGCCTCTCTTTGTCCTGGCCCAAGACAGAAACCATCTAGTCTTTCATAGTAGCTGAGCCTTGTTGTGAGCTTGACCAACACTGATGCAGAGGAAGAATACCAATGGGCCAAGCTTTGGAGGGATCCTAGGAAATAGGTAGGAGGGAAGACAAAGATTCTACCTATCATCTTTTTTTCTTCTAAAGTGGCTATTTTCACAGCTATACATATATGCTCCAATTTGATTCTGACTAAGGGGACCTTGAGGTTCCTCCTGTCTAGGCTGTGGACTGATATGAAAGCAGAAATCTGTTCTTCCAGCCTGGCATACTACATGGTCATAGCCAGTGCTCGTCGCCTCCCTGGCCGCCGCTCCCACACACCTGAGGAGCCTGAGCATTCAGCTTCCATTACAGATGTCACTTGTCCTGTCTGGAATGCTGAGCACATTAATAACTTTTTTTCCTCTCCTTCTTGAAAAATTTTATTAAAGTGTCCTGTAGATAAATAACATCTATTTTCCTTCCTTTTCTACATGTTGTATACATGGAGTGGTATCGAAGCAGAAACAGCTGAAGTTTCAGGTCCCTGGAGTGAACAGAGATGGCATCCCACTAAGACCTCTTACAGCAGCACTTCCCCATACACAGAGATTCTTGTTTTACTTGAACACTAATAGTTTGATCACCAGCCTCCTGTTCGCCCTCCATGAGCCCTTAGAAGCACTCAGAAAGGGCAAGTTTCCATGGAGCAGAGTAGGGCAGGCTGACCTCACGGGGCAAGAGTGCCTGGCTGGGAAGATGGCCTGGTGCAGAGTCTTGGTTGCAAAGCTGAATGGTCGTGTGGCACTGGGCGTGGTATATCTGTGGTTCCCACCAAGCTCATCTCAGAGCCAAGGGGTTTCACCAGTGTCTGCAGAGTCTGTGGTAACAGTAGGAGCTCTAGAGAAGAAAGAGCTAGGGTAGAGTCTTGACAAGCGATGGTGCTCTTCATCTTCCTAGAATGTTGATACTTAGGTATCAAGAACATAGTAATCATGTTGTCTATTAGTACTGCAGGTATCAAGAACGTAGTAATGATGTTGTCTATTAGTACTGCACATGTGTAACCCTCCCTAGAAGAATGGTCACACTGGCATAGCTCTGAAGCAAGTTTTGAATGCCCTCTGCTGGGCAGGTGTTAACTTTTTAGTTTCTGGAGTGCAGGATTTTATCTAGGTGAAGCCATACGCAGAGGGGACACATACCAGGTACACAGAAGTATTTTATTATTTTGGTCACCTGTGAAATCTGTGCTCAAATAGGCTGACCATCAACCATGGTATTATGAGTTTTTAAATGAGGCCCCAAATCATGCTTCTGTCTAGAGAGTTCAAAGTTCCATCTTGGACCCACCCAGAATGTTCTTGGGAAACCTTCTGGGTCATTTGCATGTGTATTAAATGTTGTGTTATCTACAGAGTAACAAAGGTGGGCAGGAAATGCCTCCATTCCCAGTAGGTCCATGGCCAAGTGTGAGACAGGAAGGTAAATAAATGGATAATGACAAGATGGGACATTCAGACAGATCAGAAACATTTAGATGGGAGAGGAGAGAACTCTGCCAGGGAGACTCAAGAGACAGTTTCAGAGACATTTGAGCATTATTTTTTTTAAAGTAAATTTTAGTTATGTACTTAACACCAAAGTTAAATACCACGCATATTAAAAGTCCAAAGATAAATTTAAAGATTCCCCTCCAAGGACTAATTTAATTTAATCTTTAACCTTATGTAACTACAGTGATTGGTTTTATATGAATATTTGAATCCATTTGTTTTAGAAAACAGGACTGGTGTGTCTCTGTATGTGTTTGTATGTGTCTGTGCATGTTTATGTAGATTGTTCCATACTGTACATATCAACATTGAACTTGCTCTTTGATTCTTGCATTATGCCCAGAGGGCTCTCCAAGTAAGTGTGTAAAGAACCACTAATCTTCTAATCCCTTGTTGAGTAGTTCCTTGACTTCGGGTGCATAGTTTCTGCACATGTTCTTGTTGATGGACATTTATGTAAGTTTTCATTTTTAATTTTATAAACAGTATGGTAGTTAACAAGCTGCTCCTGCCTTCTTGGATAAATACAACTGTTGCATGAGAGATACAGAGATAGTATTTTGAGTCATTAAGCATACAACTGCCCCACCCCAAGCCCAAGTGGCTATATACATGCATAACTTTTGCCAGGCAGGTATAGAACGAACATACCAAAGTTTGTGGTTATCCACTTCCTCTCCAACACAAAATATTAGCCAACAGTCTCCCATGTTTTCTGAAAGGATGTGTGCAAGTCATATTTTAATGGGTCTTCTCATGTGTATTGTGTAAGGGAACCATCAGCCATTGATATTCTCTTGAGCTTGAACCAACAAGATGATCTTCAGCAAGCAGCAGAGTTTTTACTTCCTAAAACTTCAAATTGAAGTTTGCATTGCTAAAGAATACCTTGGCCATCTCTCAGAGGAAGGACTGAATATAAGCTAGTGGCAGAGTGAACAGAGATATCAAGGGCCTGTTTCCTAGGAGTCAGAGTAATAGGGCTTGATAAACTCTGAAATGTAGACCTCAGAGATAAGAGATGAACACATCTTATGCAGGTCCTCAGAGCTAGTTTATTTTTCTTGTTGTTTTTTGCAAGGTCTTGCTATGTAGCCCAGGCTGGTCTTGGACTTAATTAAGATCCTCTTGCCTCTGCTTCCCAAGTGCTAGGATTACAGGCATGCATCATCATACCCAACTCCCCAGAACTCTTTTACTTAATCTTCTAGCTGGATTCAGATATTCTAATAGAAAGATGCTTCTCAAAGTGTGGCTCCTAAAGTAGCAGCAGCAGCACCTGGGAACTTGTTAAAAATATGAATTTAAGTCAGGTACCAATCCTAGCTATGCAGGAAGTTGAGATTCAGAGGATCAGAGTTCAAAACCAAGTCAGATTAGAAAAAGTCCCTGAGACTTCATTTTGAAAATAACTAGACAGAAGCAGGGCTGGAGGTATGGCTCAGGTGGTAGAGCAATCATAAGTGAACATGAGGCCCCAAATTCAAACCCCAGGATGGCCAAAAACATGCAAATGTATCCCTCTCCCCCACCTACATTAAGTCAGAATTTCTGGTGGTGAGTTCGCTAGGTGATTGACTTGTGCATTCAAATATGAGGTCTATGGATGTCACTGATTCAACATGGGAGGAGTCTGATGCTTGAGTCTCAGTCTGGAGGACAGCTAGCCACTCAGGACAGCCAGCTGGACAGAATCCCTCCAGTGGTATTTTATGTTAGAGAAAAACGAAGTACTTCCTTTGCTCAGCCACAGTGATCATGTTGGCTATAGCTGTTGGACTCGTGCAATGACCAATACAAAGTAATTTAAACAAAGGTCCAGATTTCTACTTGGTGATCTTCCATGCTCAGGTCAGGAGATTGCTTTTAAACATCAGCAGTCAGGAGTGCTCTTCTATGAGAAACACTGGTGCACAGGACCAAGGCAACATATGCAGAGCCTCCTATTGAGTAGAGATGGGCCAAGAGCAAGCGGCTGCTCACTGGGGGCTTGATTGCCAGAGAAATCCTTCCTTTCTTCTTTGGGCCTGACATTCATCTGGTTTAGAAGTGGCCAGGGTCTGTCCTGCATTGGGAAGAAGGCCTAGGGAATCAAAACTTGGAACAAGTATCTCCTTCCACTTTCTAGCCTTGTCTCAAATTTTACCTAAGTTCTTAACTAACCTTTAACATTTATTCTCTCTGGAAGACCAAGTATTTGCACCAGACTAAGCAAGTGTCTAACAGTCTGTGTACTCCGCCATCCGAAGCGGGCTCCATTTGTGTACTTGCACACACTGTCATGTGTGTGTGTGTGAAGATTACCAGGTTGAGAAAGATTCTGAAGCTTTGTTGTAACCCAATGAGAGAAAGTGCTCATTAACCAATCACTTGGCATCACCACCTACTGCCAGCCGGTGTCCTGATTAATCCCTTACTAGTCACTTCTGGAACCTTCTCCTCTGATGCTGAATACTTCCACTTACAGAGGAAATGTACCCAGAGGTCCCAAGATTCTCTCTGGTTGTCTCCAGGGGCTTCTGAAAACGGCTGGTGACATGGGAGTGGCAGGTGGAGCCTGGCAGTGCGCTAGGAAAGCAGGTCTCAGTTCACAGAGCATCCCTGGGTCTTGCTGTTAGAACGGGCATTGTGAATGTGTCTCCATGTATCCTGTACTGGGAGACGCAGATCTACAGCCCATTGGCCACATCCAACCACATCTGCTTCTGTGCAGCCCACAAACTACAAATGGATTTTCCATCAAAAGAAATAAAAGAAAATCAAAAGAACAGTATTTCATGACATGCAAAAAGATTTAGTGGTCTGTCATGAAAAATTATATGTAATTCAGATTTTTGCACCCACAGATAAGTTTTATTGGAACACAACCACACTCACTTATTTCTGTATTGTCTCTAGCTACTGGGGGCAACAGTGGCAGAAATGGCTAGAGAGATGAAGATTGTATGGCTTACAAGGTCTGCCCCACTCTCTGGCTTCATACAGAACCAAGTTTGCCCACTCCTGATCTCACTGACTTAGGAGACTGGTACACGTTCCCACGCTGTGAAAGCAGGTTTCCTGGATTGGCACAGCCTCAGCGTGGCTACTTACTAAATTATTGGGAGGGATAGGGTAGTTTTGAGAGTTGTCCAATTTGAAAATTGGATGATGGGTGGGGTGTGGAGTCTGGCAGACATTTCCCATGAGGCTCTTGGGGCTCACAGAGATATGAGAGAACTTGTTCTTGGTGGCAGTTTTCACCTTGGGGAGGAGAGCAAAGGGATGATCTTCTAGAGAGGCCCTAGCTATTGCAGGTGCTGGTTTTTAATTAGGGTGTGGGCTACTGGGGGCCAGCTCCACCCCAGAGGCATCATGGGAAGGGGATGGAATGCATCACACACATCAAACAAAGGCATTGAGTGAGAGCATCTTGTAGCTTGCACCTCTGTAATTGGGGAGGGGAGGAGTTCCTTGTGCCCCACAGGAGCTTGGGAAATCAAGACACGACTCTGAATGACATTTCCAGCCTTTCCTCAGAAATGGTGGGGAAATCAGTTTTATTTATTAATTCCATCTTGCCGGCTCCCAATTTGGTGCAAACAGTTATGTTTTGCAGCATGTTTCCACCTGGCAACTTGCAGAGTTAATTTAATGAAATGAGTAGTCTTGTGATGACCTGAAGGGGGAAACACATTAATCTGGAAACTATCAAAGCTGTCTGACGTGTATTATTGTAGGACTCAGAAAAAAAAATAAACAGTTTACGTGGAAGATTAAGTGGCAGTGTGGATTTGCTTTTGACATATCTTGTCTCCAAATCTTAAGTTGGGGATTTATTATCGGGCCATCGTGTCACAGCTATCTCATTTATATGATAACACATCTGTAATGTTTTACAAGTGCAGTACGACTTGTTCGGAATGGGGCTTTTTTAAGTCCTAAATTATAGTACCTGGAGAAGCATGCATAATTATAGTGTGTGATAGCAAATGAGAGGGTGCGTTTTCCACCCGCACTCAGCATTAATCGTCAGCACAGCGGGCGCAATAAAGTCATAATTGCTTCTTCCCAACTCCTCATCTGAGCCGTACAGGTTGAATGAAGGCAGTGGTTGGGTGGAGAGATGCCGACTTCATGGTGGGTGGAGGCCTGCCTCCTGTCTACCAGAAGTTCCTGGGATTGCATGGCTGGAGTATTTCTGAGTTCAGCCAGAAAGCTAGACTTGAGCAGGGCTATACACAGAGGCTTCCAAACCTCTCAATTCAAGTCTCTCGATTCATTGTATCAGATAGCAAGGTAGAACAGGGAGTGGAGGTTTAGTTATTTGGAACTATTTTGATTTTTTTGTGTTGTTTTAGTTTTGGACCAATGATATCCTTTATCTGAATAGCTGTTTATCTGCAAGTAGAAGATGGTGCTTTCTAAGGCTGTTAGAAATACTTATAAAGCACACAATATACTTCCTTTTTTCAAAAATTATTACAATAAAACATTTTTTTTTATTTTTAAATTTGCCCTGTTCTAAATACCACAGATGAGACCTGTAGCGACCCAACATGGTACTGTTGGTGATTCTGGGTCAGTCCATTATGATTGCGGCCACTTACCTTGTTTTTCAGTCCCTGAGCCTTGTCACACAGTATAGGACAGTGTTATTACAGTTCTCCTTCCAAAGCATTGAAGCCTGTGCTGTCCACTGTGATATCCACGTGGGTCTCTATCTCACTGGACATGTGGACATGTGGCCTGTCCCAATGCAGGAAGACTGTCATGACAAAATACACCACTATTTGAAGGCTGAGTATGAACAAAGAATCTACAGTCTCTCAGTAAAGTTTATATGGATTATATTTTGAAGCACTAATATTTGGACAATATAGCCTTAAGTATATTAAAATTAAGAATCATCTTTTACAACTTTTCTATTGTGGCTACTAGAACATTTAAACTTACATTTTATTGGACAATACTAGTGTAAACAAATGAACATTGACCAAAATGTTCCAGATGTGTTTAGAGTTGTAATTCCTATTTCTTGGTATCGTTGTTGTTATTGTTGTCATAGATGCATTCCCAATCATCTCCTTTGAAGAAATTATTTCAGGTGACTTTCTAGAAGAGACAGAGGAAAAGCTGGTGACTTCAATGGAACATATTTGGATTATCTGAGAGGACATAGGATTCACACAAATTCATTTGCAAAGAACAGCTTTCCCCAGCACTGAATTCTCCAAGCTGCAATCCTGAAATCACACCTGTACCCAGGTCTTTCCCTCCTCCCCACACACAGCTTTTGTGAACTCAGAATACTGTGAGTCATACAAACCCAGGGATGGTAATTACACCTCCCTTCATTTATGTAAATTATGTGATTTGATCCTGGAAGCAGCCCTGCAGGATGGGCTGTGCAAAAACTGCTGTTCTTCTTTTATGGAAGACAAACCTGAAGATCAGGGAGGACTTCAGTGGCTTACGCTAGTTATCATAGCCAGTACGTAGCCAGGCCAAGGCTCAAACCTTTATTGCCCAAAGTGGGAAACTCCCTATGCTTTGGGCAGTCATGTGCACTTCAGTGTGAAGGAGACTCATGCAAGAAAGCGAGAATACCAGGCCACTGCCAAGAAAAGAGACACAAATGCAACTGGGAGGCTGACAATTCCAAAGGTGAAATTTGGTTTGGCCAGATGAGAGAGAGGTGCTTCTGCATACACATTCCATCATTTTACTGTGCCATACCCAACTCAAAATATTCTAGATGTGAGCTTTAGTATGGGTGATACAAGATCAGACTATCTTGCTTGCTTCTGAGAGCAATTCTCCTACAGCCTTGAGCACACATACACATAACTACCTGCCACTTTTTTACAAGTTAGGTTTTCCTCAGAGATCTGAGGAGGGATCTGAGATTTTGCATTTCTCACAAACTCTCCAGGCATTGCCTAGATTGTTGGCCTAAGATCTGAGTGTGAGATTCACTCTGTTTCCCCTCAAATACTCACTGAGTCATGGTTCTCAGCTATGGGAACAAATGAAACTCTTTCGGCGGGGTTTTAAGTAGTGCTGGTGTGTAAGACCCACCTGAGACCCACCGAATCTCAGTTTCTGGCAGTGCAGCCCTGAGACTGGTAAACAGTCCAGGTTCCTGGGCATTCTCACACACACCTGTCAGAGAAGCACCTGGTTTGTGACTTCACATAGCTCCTATACTTTCCCCTGCCTATGGCTTTCTTTCTGGAGGGTTCCTTGCTACCTGTGGCACATTCCATACCCTGTTCATTCATTCTTGACTTCTTGTTGAGAGCGATAGTGTGAGAGGTGGAGCATGCAGGTGGCAAAGTCCAGCCTTCTCTGTGTGCATTTCCTGGTAGGGCAGAGTGCTGTATGGGGTGTCTGAGATGAACAGTAGGCCACTTTGATAGCAAAGCATGGGATAATCACTGAAGGAAAGTGGCCATCTACAAGGGGGAGTTGAGAGAGAAAGGGCCAGTCCTCTGAGGAGCAGGAGAGGATGATAACAGGAGGAGGACCTTTCCAACTCACACATGGGGCTAGCCACTAGAAGACAAAAATCGGAACTCAGCTCTTTCTAATGCAGCTTTCAAAAACGTAAGCAGAGAACTGAAAATCTCGATTCTCAGCTTCCACCTCCAATCTACAGAGGATTGGGTCTGAAAACGTTCTCAGATGTTGAAAGCCACCTGAATGAATTAGATGGGTGCCCCCCGCCCCGAGATTGAGACACCCCAATCTGGTCATGGTGAAGCACCAGTTAGAGCCAGAAACCAAAGGTGTGTGAGCAACTTTTCTGCCTGCTCAACAAGTAGCTCAAATATCTTTTTAACTACAGGCAGGGGAGTCTTGGCTGCCTCCAGAATTCCCACATCACTCCGTTTTCTTTCCTTTTGAATAAACATCTGGTGAATATGACATCAATTTAACTGTAATGACTGCTTTTAATTTTCATCTTAAATCTATACTGTTGCTATATATTGGGATCCTGGCTGGTGCCAACTGCTCTGGCCACATGTCTGCTTTTCATTTCATCTCTGAGTTCTCTTAGGGTAGCTGGCTTCAGAGGCCTGGTTTAATGCAGAACCCTAATTGCAACGTGGAGTGAAGTTAGTGCTGACTGTAGCGTTTTCAGGCTGAGAATCCAGCAAAGTATCTAAGAGGAGGGGAAAGAAAGGCCTCTCTTCATTCTCTTCTCTTCCCAGTGCCTTATCTTTGTACATTTTTTTTACATCCAACATTTCAAAAAAAATGGAGTGCAAAGTACTGCTATCAAACAGCAGTTTAGATAGTACCATCAGCCTGCTAGTTTATATATGTCTTTTCTCAAATTCAAAGTGTCCCCTTCTCCTCTTCCTAGCCTGACATGGGTTTCGAGTCTCATAGTGTTGCTTCAAGTGAGGATAAAGATGCAGACTGAGCGCCTCCTTCCAAATTATGCTCAGTGTACAGTTCTTCCTGGAGTCAGTTTAGAATTTGGGGAAAGAAGGTTGTGTGCTAATTACTATTTCAACAATGTAGAAATTGGCTATGTAAAGACTCAATAAAACATTTTCACATCAAATGTGAAAAGAAGAAAATTATTTTCTGTAAGGTGCAAGTACCTCTTAATAAACTATGATAGTCTGGACTTGGTGGCATATGCCCATAATCTGTTACCCAGGAGGTGTAGGTGGTAGGATCACAATAGGAGGCCAGCCCCACGGGGAAAACATGGGACCCTAACTAAAAAATCAAAGCAAAAAGGATGGCATCATGGTTCAAGTGGTAGTGCACCTGCCTAGCAGGTGTGGTGCCCTGAGTCCAAATTCCAGTATTGCTGATGAAAAATAAGCTAGGGGTGGCTGGGAAGGTGGCTCAGTGGTAGAGCACTTGCCTCACATGCATGAGGCCCTGGGTTCGATTCCTCAGCACCACATAAGCAGTAAAAAGCTGGAAGTGGTGCTGTGGCTCAAGTGGTAGAGCACTCACCTTGAGCTGAAGAGCTGAGGGACAGCGCCCAGGCCCAGAGTTCAGACCCCACAACCGACAAAAATAAATAAATAAATAAAAAGTAAGCTAGGATAAGGCCATGATGGTGAACATTTGCCTGTGTTCCCTAGTTGATGGCTGCACTAAATAGAAGCTGAGTAGAGGATGGAAAAGAAGCTCGGTGGGATTTGGCTGGAATGGGCTGGGCTGGAGGCACCAATCAGAAGTCTTCCCAGTACCCTGGCTTTCTGCTTCAGACATAATCCTCACTGCATAAATATTTGCTGAAAGGAACTTAGTGATTAACTTTCTCCAAAATAGTGTCCTGATACTGATTCTCTTTCCCTACTGTTTCACATGCACTCACTGGACTTGCGCGTTATGGAATAGTTGCTATGCTGGCTGTTGGGAACTACGGAGAGCCTGCATGAATCCCCATGACCAGAAGGATCTCATCTCTCTCTCATGGGCCTGCCAGCCTAGCCTTAAAAACGGAAGAAATAAGGAAGGACTGGCCAAGCACTGGTGGCTCACACCTGTAATCCTAGCTCCTCAGGAGGCCAAGATCTGAGGATCATGGTTCAAGGCCAGCTGGGGTGGGAAAACCCTTGAAATGCTTATCTTCAGTTAACCACCAGAAAAACAGAAGTGGAGCTGTGGCTCAAAATGGTAGAACACTAGCCTTGAGCAAAAAGCTCAGAAACAGTGCCCAGGTCCTGAGTTCAAGCCCCATGACCAACAACAACAACGAAAAATAGGATGATATAGTTAGAGCTGAGAGGAAGGAGGAGAAAAAGGTCAGAATTTGAGTATAGGTTTTAATTGTAGCATGACTCAAAATGGATGTTACAGCATACACACATACATGTGTGCACACACACACTCAAGTGCACACACACGCGCGCACACACACACACACACACACACACACACACACACACAGCAGAACAAGAGCAAGCCCTTCTAGTTTCTCCAAACCCTGGACGTCTGGCACTTGGCCAATGTCAATATTAACCAAAGAGGCTTGGCCCCTGTTCAGTCTGATCAAAAATGAATTAGGAGGATATGTATAAACAGAGCTTACAGGAGGGACACATAACATACCATGACGAAGGATAATAATTATAGGCTTTAATAAATGCTAATGTAGTGATAACAACTTTACATAGTTAGGGTTGTTTATGCCAAGATCCGACAGTGGCTGATTTAGGATTTTAGCCATAACCGAGGAACTGAGCAATGTGTTCACTTCGCATCTCTGCCATGCTCCTCTCTGCCGCTCTGCTACCCACGTAGCAGCCCCAACCATTCACTTGGCCACTGGCTTCACAAAAGCTTGGTTTAGGTGCACCCTACTACTCAGATGTGCTGGTTTGTATCCACCCAGTTCTCTCATGCTTCAGATGCCCAGCATGGAGTCAGAGTTCCAAGTTTTCTTTTTTTTGTGCCTTCCCTTGGGTAAATGTGAATGCCTGGTATTGCTAGATCAAGCACACATAAAAGAAAAACAAGGGCAGGGCATGGTGGCACGCACCTGTCTAATCCTAGCTAGGTGGCAGTTAGGGATAGCAGGATTGTGGTCCAAAATCATTCCTGAGCAAAAGTGTGCGACTTTCTCCAAAAACTGAAGCAAAAAGGGCTGGAGGTGAGACTTAAGTAGTTGAGATGTCAGGTGATGATTCTAGCAGAGCTTCCAGCAAATGAGACAAAACTCTGTACATTGTGCTGCCTGTGTCTACCATGTACAGTTGTTTACACACACACACACACACACACACACACACACACACACACACACACACACACACACACACGCTGCTTGAAAACCTGAGGTTTAGTCCTGTAGGACTGTGCCCAAATCTGGTTCCCTTATTTGCTAGCTATGTGGATGGGAGGTGATCCAACCTCAGCTTCTCCTGAGTTCAGAATCGTCATTTGTGAAAGAGCCAGAATGTAAGGAGCTTTCCAGAATTATGAAGATTGGAGGCGGTGGTGAACATAATTAAAAGTCTTCAATAGTTTCTGTTACATAGTGGAACCTCAACTAGTCAAAGTGAGTGTTTCTCAGATTATTTTTGCATCAGGGAATCTGCTCAGGTATTGAGGTGAAGTCCTCTTTAATTATCACTTTATTATCATCTCTGAAGTCCAGGTAGAAATACCTTGAGGACATATTTAGTAATCAATGACAATTTGTTAAACAGATGACCAGTTTTATTTAACCTCAATGCATTGAGTTCTGTAAGTGTCTCCATTCTTCACCTTGGAAAGTTGAGGCAGGGACATTCTAGTAATTTCTGCAAGGCTGAGTAAACAAGCATTTCAATGCAGGCACTCTGGGGTCCAGTGCATATTTTCATGGAGGGCCTCTTCAGCTTTTCTGCTTTCTCTGCCAGGTACTAGTCCACACGGCTTTGGGGAAGTCCGGCTCAGAGCCTGGCTATGAATAAGACAGTGCCTGGATTTCGAGCTATGGGTGTGTCTATAGACATAAAACAGCACACTCTGATTCAGTCCCAAGAAAGACTGGTTTGACACCAAAGCCAGGCTGTCAGATGAAGAAGCAGAACCTCTTGGCACCCCAGCTCGTGGGCTGTTCAAGGAGCTTAGCCCCCACCCCAGCACATTCAATCTAGTCTCTGGGCCAAGACTAAGAGGGATGAAGCTTTTTCCTGACACTGTAGAGATTGACCCTGTTGGCTCTGAAAGATCCAAAGTGGTGGGCACCACTGGAGAAACAGAAACCACTGGAAAACGACAGAGGGCTTTGCATCTCTTTCCTACCTCTGCTTCCTCTCTGTGCTAAGATCCCCACATCTTGTGTCTTCTCCCTTCCCTTCCCTTGTCCCATACCTTCCCTTACTTTCCATTTCTCTCCCCTTTTCCTTCCTTTTTGCTTCCTTTCCCTTTCTATTCCTTCCTCTTCCATTGCTTTCCCTTCATTCCCTCTTCTTATCTTTCTTCCTCTCTTGCTTCTTCTGTCTATATTTCTGCATATATTGCTTAATTATTTTTTACTCTCTTCTTTCACTCATTTGCTCTATCTTTTTAACAAGTATCTTCTCTTTTGTTTCAGCCTGGAATTATTTTTTAACTTAAAAGTTTTAGTTAGTGGTTCAGACATATTGATTGTACCAAAAAATGGATTTCACTGTGACTCATCAAGAAGGCACGCTCAGGCCTTGCTTTGATCATCTCCACCTACTCCCGTCTTTGTACCCTCCTCTCTCCCCCGTTAGCCCTCCCCTTTCATAGGCTGTTGTTGTCATTGTCTTTTTGTTGTTGTTGTAGTAATTTCAACATATGAAAAAAATGTGACACTTATCTTTCTGAACCTGGCTAATTTCAGTGATCATACCTGCAGTTCCATCCATTTTCTTAAATAAATGGCATGAGTTCATCTTTATGACTGGAGTAGTACTTTATGTCATATCTATCTATATGTATGTATCTATGTGTATGCATCGTCTGTCTGTCTGTTTATCTATCTATCTCTAATCTATCTACCTATTCATCTACCTGCCTAGATACCCAGGCAGATTCCATACCTTGGCTCTTGTGAGCAATGCCATGATAAACATGGAGATGTCTTTTGTGAGACGACTTCACTTCCTTATGGTTTGTGTTCAGGCGTGAGATGTCTAGGTTGAAGTGTAGTTCTGTCTTGAACTTTTTGTTCCTTTTCCTTTTGTCTCTCTTCCTGGTTCTGCCTCCCCTCTCTGTTTTTTTTTCTCCTAAGGGAAGAGTCAGAAAAATAGACACCTACCAAAGAGACTAACGCTGCCAGTGACAGCTCTGGTTCTGAAGAAGTAGCTCTGGATGAACGCACCCGCCCCAGTGTCAGCAGCACCTGGGCATTGCTTTGTTCTTCTGGCATTGCTATTGGATTGTGAAATGATTATCGCCACATAGCCTTCACCTCACTTCCCAGTTACTTTTTTCTGAGGGGAGTCTGTTTGCTTAGCAAATATATAGTATACTCATGTTGGTTATTTTAGGGTAACTTTGACCAAGATGGCCTGGTCTGACCCAGCTCTTTCCTGTCCCACACATAATTTGGAAAGTAACTGGAACATGCCCAGCACGCACCATCCCCATGGAAGGAGGAAACAGCACGGTCAACCTTCGTTCCTGCAAGAGGAGCAAACTTGGAAGCGCTGGGACACAGCTTACCTGAGTGGGAGGGTCATCCCCAGGCTGTGGTCAGCAAGCAGAGCAGAGGGTATGCAATATGCTTCAGAGGCGACAACTGTTTCTGTATGTGTCAGTGGCTGTCAGCCAGGGTTGATCTTACCCTCCCAGAAGCATTTCCAGATGTCAGTACTGGATGACACAACATTAGTGGGCCACAATCATGGATGATGCTAATGACCATTAAAGCCCAGAAAAGCACCCACAGCAAAGGATTGTGTGGTCCCTGAACAGCGATAGTGCTGAGGTTGAGAGCCAGATGCTGGGTATAGAGAAATGTCTCTGGTCAGAATGGTTAAACTGTGTGCAAGTGGAGCTGAAGGGTGGCCAAAGAGTGGTGAGAGCAAACAGCTGGAGTCCAGATTTCTCATCAGGCTGTTCCCCACACCAGATTGATTGGTGGGCAGAGAGCCAGCTGGTCCTGACCTGATATGGGTATACTAATTTCCCTGTTCTGTCCCTATAGTTCTACAAACAGTGATTTGTTGAAACTAGATTCCTATGTTTACTTCTCTGTTGATAGCAAGAACCTCTACCAGTCTCCATTGGCTGGTCCCAAGCAACTGGACTAGATGGAGATTGATATTGATTGAAGGTGATCAGAGCAGACATCGCTAAAGAAAGGACCAAGGCTCGTACCCAGCCCAACACCTTTTTGTCTTATCCAGGGTTTTACCAAGTGATAACAGGGGAAGTCAAGAGCCAGGGTTCCCAGAACAGGGCAGAAGAGGACTACATGTTTATATGTTGAATTAGGACCAAATGAAAGAGAAACTTAGCGCTTTCTCTTAGAATTTTTTTTTGCCGTTCCTGGGGCTTGAACTCAGGGCCTGGGCACTGTCCCTGAACTTCTTTTGCTCAAGGCTAGTGCTCTACCACTTGAGCCATAACACTACTCCTGGCTTTTTCTGTTTATGTGGTATGGAGGAAGCGAATCCAGGGCTTCATGCATGCTAGGCAAGCACTCTGCCACATTCCTAGCCCCTCTCTTAGATTTTTATTGGTAGGAAAGGCCATTTGAGGAGAGTGTGAGAGGAGAGCTGTCCCATGGGCACCTCCATTGCCTGATGTGATCCAAAAGGGGAAATTTCTGCTGTGGCTTCCTTTGCCCAAAGCTACCCTGCAGTTTCTTTGCATGGCTTCTTCTGCATGACTCAGTGCATCCCAGAAAACACTGGCTATCATACAGGTGCTCAGAGAGGCCATGAAACCGTGTGACACATGGGGTCTATCCCCCTATCCTAATGAAATGTATTATTTGAGAGAATTATTTAAACCTATGTAAATCAGTCACTAGGAGAAGATAAGTTTGGGGTGGGAGCAGGAAGAGTTGAGTTGGGTGATAAAAATAGAATTTTATCTCTATTTGGACTGATTTTGAAAAGGTTTTTAACCATTGCAACTGAATCCTTTTCAGAACCCTCTCTCTTTCTCTTTTCCTCTCTCTTCTTTCCTCTAGTTGCTATGAGAACATGAATCATCTCTTTAGCACAATGACAGCAAGTGTAGCATTTAGGAGCGGACCCTGATTTTTCAGTTTGTTCTTTGCTCTCAAACAAGATAAGCTGTTGTTATTTCTTTCTTCTGGAACAAGCATACCATGATTGCTGAAGTGGTAAGAATAATTGGACCAAATAGTCATGCGATTAATGCAAACAGAGAGAATTCATCTGTTTCCAGTACAGTAAGTGCACTTCTGAAGATGTGGAGAGCTTGCTTTCTGTTTATTCTTGGGCTGCAGAACAAATGTTGCTGAGTTCACTGCCACAGATCCTGAGGGTGGAAACCTTAAATGAACTGTGGGGGAAATCAGCCCCACCTTAGAGAAGGGTGGGCTCGAAGGGCAGGGTGGAGGGTGGCTTCAGGGAGAGGGCTGATTGCCCAAGGTCGAGATGACATTCTTGTCTCTCTCTGCCCTCCCCACCGGAGGGACTCAAGGACTTGTGTTAATTAACAGGTGATGTGACCAATTGAAACAGAGGGAAATTAGCCTCTGGGAGAAGCTGCAAGGTGCTTAGCTGTATGCTCAGTGCCAGTGTTATTCAGAGACCACAGGCACAAGGTAGGCTCAATTGTCCTTGTTGGCCACCTAAGGAACCTGAGGCCTCTCTGCCTTCGTGCTGTGGTGATAGCTTATGCTTTCGGGCCACACTAGCTACTTTGGATCTTGGCTTGTTATGTGATTACTTAGTAACCTTGAACAAGGGATTTCATTGCTTACTGCAATGAAAAAAACAACTCTCTGGTAGTAGTCATGCTTATCTAATAAGACAGTTGTAAGGGTTAAATAAGTTGAGGCATGAAAAGGACACAGAACTGTCTGTCACATTGAGTGTCCATATTCAGGCCAAAGCCAGGTGCTTTCCGTATGCCCTGTCACCTTCCCTTTATAGTGTGTCTGCATAACTCTTCTTCATGCTAGCACCCTGCACATCTTGCCAGGTGAGTCTCCCCGCCCCCCCACCCCTGGTTACATGGTAATTTGGCATCTCTCCAATGCTTATGGGAAAAATGTAAGCATCCATTCATGAACTGATTGTGCCTTCTTATCCAGTTACCTTCCAGGTGCCTCACCTGCTTCTCTTTGTCCACCTCAGGCTCAAAGCTTACCTTTCTCCCTTGTCTTACAGGATTTAGATCCTGTATAGTTTTCTTTCTCTCTCTCTTTTTTTTTGCCCATCCTGGAGCTTGAACTCAGGGCCTGGGCACTGTCTTTGAGCCTCTCTGTGCTCAAGGCTAGCACTCTATACCACTTGAATCATGGCACCACTTCCAGCTCTTTTTATTTATGTGGTACTGAGGAATCGAACCCAGGGCTTTATAAATTCTAGGGAAGCACTTTATCACTAAGCCACATTCCCAGCCCAAGATCCTGTATACTTTTCAAGGACTCCACCCAGACTTCCACACCTCCCAGAAATGCCTCTTATAATGTGAACCTATGGACATCTGACCCCTCTCCAGATCCCAGAGCCTCTACTGTTGGTGACCCTCTGTCCATGTCTCCTATTGCTTGACCAGTGCTACCCATGAACTCTCTTTCTCTTAAAAGCAGTATGGGGAAGCCATAAAGGGTGATGTCACTCCATAGCCATCCCCTGTTGGCTTCTCTTTCCTAGTGATCTGTGAAGAGGGTGGGGTTTACAAACCTGGGGACTTGGAAGAGAAGGGAGGAGTCTTAAAAAATGATTCTGTAAAACGGGAAGAAGAAAGTTGTGGTCAGGAGAGAGACTCTGCAAAGAGTCACTGCGGTGTTCCAAGCATGCCACTGTCAAAGTCTCAGTGGGAACAGACGGTTGGAGAGATGAGGAGGCAACGCTGGAGGCCCTCGATGATGTATGCAACTGTGACCACCATTCTATGTGCCTTCGAACTTTCCCCCTCTGTCCTTCTCCCCTGAAAAATCACCCTCAGCCCCATGCTTGGGTCTTTCAGTTTGATGAACAGTTTCACCATTTTTCCAGTAGTCACTAAACAGAATGGGCATTCAATCCAATTAAGCAAATGAAGCACCCCCACTTCTCACACCCTTGCAACAGGAGAGCCTCATCCACCTTTGTGTTTGATGTGAGGAGTCCACTGGATGCTGCGTGGCTATTCATCAGTATTCTCTCCTGGGATGAAGGATGTATTCTTTCCTCCTGCTACAAATTCTGTAAAATCTGACTTTGAGTTTAGTCTCTTATCATAGCTAGTGACTTCTTCCTAATCAAGGCATCAATATTCATACTTCTGTGGCATTTGTTTATTTGGAGGGAGATGGACTCTGCTGCCATCTTTCCAGTTTCTTCTTTTGGTTAGTACCTCTTGCTGCTATCAGAGGAGTCTCTTTTCCCTGCTTGCAGGGCATAATTGAGCTTCAGGATGTCTCTGTCATGTGGTTCTGGCTTGGTCAGTTATCTCATTGCATTCTCAAGTCAAAGTGATTGGTTTGGTGGTAAGACAAGAATCTAAGTTAGACAGTGGGGCTTTTGCCGAGTTTCTTGAAAAATGGACATAACCCTGGAGAAAATATGGACCCGCCCTACCTACTCCTATGTGTACCCAAATAGGCAAAATGAAGTAGTAGGGAAATAAGCAAAATAAACTCTGAGATCCATGAAGTGATTCCCCTTGGTCAAGATAGGCCTGAAGCTAGCCAGCTCTCTAGCTCTCTTGCAAGACTTTTCTCCTAAATGAGTCCAAATATTATACTAGTATAGTTTAAATTAGTTAGGATGAAGTCTCTAATTTTTTCTCATAAAACATATAGATCTTGCAGACAAAGCATCTAACAAAATCCAACACCTCTCTATGATAAAAGCTCTGGAGAAGGTAGGAATCCATGGAACATTCCTCAATATAATAAAGGCTGTATATGACAAACATACAGCCAGCATTATACTTAATGGTGAAAGTTAAAACAATTTCCTCTAAAATCAGGAACGAGACAAGGATGCCAATCTGTATACTCCTCTTCAATATAGTATTGGAATTCTTAGCTAGGGCAATAAGGCAAAAGACAACCATACAGAGGATCCCAATAGGGAAAGAGGAAGTAAAACTCTCCCTCTTTGTAGATGGCATGGTCCTGTATTTAAAGAGCCCTATAGATTCCTCTCCCAAGTTACTTGAGCTGATCCAAAACTTCAGCAAAATAACAGGGTATAAAATTAATTCACAAAAATCAATAGTTTTTCTGTATGCCAACAATGAGAAGAGAGAGGCTAAAATCAGGAAAGCAACTCCTTTTGTAATGGCCTAAAAAAAAACCCTAGGAATTAACCAAAGATGTGAAAGACCTCTATGATGAAAACTTTAAAAACGTGCAAAAGGAAATTAAAGCAGATTTAAGTAAGTAGAAAGACCTCCCATGCCCCAAATGGATCAAAGTTTCAATGCAAGACCAGATACCCTGATAATATTAAGGGGAGGGGTAGGGGAAATACTAGAGCTCCTTGGCACAGGTTGAAACTTCCTAAGTAAAGATCCAGACACACAACAAACCAAAGACAGGCTGGATAAACATGATTGTATTAAACTGAAGTGTTTCTGCAATACAAAGGACATAGCTAGCAAGATAAATAGGCAGCCCACAGATTGGTAGAAGTTCTGTATATATATATATCAGACATGGGCTTCATATCTAAAATACACTTAGAGCTCAAAAAATTAAACCTCCCAAAACAAATCCTTAAAGAAACAACAATCCCATCAATAAGTGGGCTAAAGACTTAAAGGAGACTTTTCCAAAGACGAAATAAGAATGGCTGGGGGGAGATGGGAAGGGTTGGGAAGGGGAAACAAAGGAGGAGGCAACACTGCTTGGTAAGAAATGCACTCATTACCTTGCCCATGTAATTGTAACCCCTCTGTACAGTATTTTCACAATAAATTTTTTAAAAAGAAAGAAAAGAAATAAGAATGGCCAATAGACACATGTAGAAATGTTCAACATCTCTGGTCATAAAAGAAATGGAAATCAAAACATCATTAAGATTCTACCACACCCCAGTTAGAATGGCCATTATCAAGAAAACAAATAATAACAGATGCTGGCAGGGATGTGGTCAAAAGGAAACATTACTGTATTGTTGGTGGAAATGTAAACTGGTTCAACCACTCTGGAAAGCAGTATGGAGGCTCTTCAAAAGACTAAAAATAGAGCTCCCCTATAATCCAATAATTCCACTCCTGGTCATTTACCCAAATGACCACAAACAAGGCCACACTAAAGCTATCAGCACAGCCATATTCATTGCAGCATTATTTACCATTGCTAAGATATGGAATCAACCTGGATGCCCCTCAGTAGATGAATGAATCAAGGAAATGTAGTATTTATGCACAATGGGATTCTATGCTTCCATCAGAAAGAACAACATTGCCCCATTCTTAAGGAAATAAAAAGACTTGGAAAAATTATATGAAGTGAAGTAAGCTAGATCCAAAGAAACATAGGCTGCATGGTCTCCTTCATTTGTAATGACTAGAATATATCTAGGATATTCTTAGCAGAGGATCACAATAGCTCAATAGTTATGTACATATAACCATATAAAATGATGCTTATCAAAATGAACTCAAAGAAATGGAAACGAGGCTTTTCTAGTGTACTGTTTGCAGTTATTTCTTTTTTCTTTCTTTCTTTCTCTTCCCCCCCCCCCACCGCCAATATGGTTTATTCCCTGTTGTCACTGTTTTTGATTTCTGTACCCTTTGTCTTGTATATAAGTTTATCTTAGTTGGAGAAAGGAAGGAGAATCACAGAAACACTGAAGCAAAGGGTGAACCAATGTAACATTTACACTCACTAGACATGGTGTTGGATATGAACTTTAAAACTTAAGGGAGAAGGGGAGTCAGGAGGGAATGGAAGAAAATGAGGGAGGGGGTAATACTGTTCAAAAAGAAATGTATTTCCTTATCTAACCTCTTCATATATCATCTTTACAATATTTTTTGAAAAGCCTTCTGGATTTTTAAATATCTCCCACTTAAAAAAGTATATATCTAATTCATAAGTACACAAAGTATTCCTGATGGTATATGCAGTTCTATGCTCACATTGAGCCTGATAATCTAGCAGATTTCCCTTTAGCTCAGCAAACAGGAAAAGTGGATCTCTCCCTTTTACCTTCATCTCATGTACAAATCCCTACCTGGGATTACCTGGGACTCTTCTTCCCCTGCCCCAAACAGAGAGAAAATGGACCTCAATCATGTTTATATCTAAGCAGTATCATTTATTATGGCCATCAAGGGTTTCCCAGAGACTCTAGCCAGGCGTGGGGCTTTTGTGTTGTGTGAGTTTACCAGTCAGTGGCAATTTGCTAAAATAATCATCTTTACATTTGCTGTTAATAATCTTGCTTCAGGCCGTTACAGCCAAATGGTTGGTCACTTCGCGTAATGACCAATTTTTCAAGGATTATTGCTAAAATGATTAGGCATATCGTGATTTCCCAGGGTGCATGCTTTGGAGCTGATCCATTAGCAAATAAAATGCCTTCTGGGTTGATTTAGAAAGTGGGGCTGCTTCTATGGAAAAGTAAATATATGCCACTACATCTGTATTTCCCTTTCCTCCTTCCTTTCCTGTCCATTGAGGATTCATTGTTCAGTTACAGGTAGACTGAGTTTGTTTGCTCTAAGCTCTTCATCATAGGTGACAGGCCTGGCGAGCATTTTTAAAGCTGATGAGACCAACCAGTTTGTTCTGTTTTAGGAAACATCTATTCTTGAGGTTTCGTATAAGCCTAAAAATTGTGTATAATATCTCATTGAATACAAATACCAAACTCCTAGCCTCCAGTTTGCACATGAGGATGGTGAGTAGCAGAGAGATAAATTGGTCTGTGTTTGAATCCAAGACCAGGAAGTCTGCCTTTCTCATTTTGCTCCACTCTCTGTAGCCCCATTTGTGCCTCAGCCAAGCATGGTAACCAGGGAGCCCAGCCCAGGTGGTGGCAGATGAGACACCTGCAGACAGAGCATAAGAAACCACAGCAGGAGCGACCCTGCTCTGCTGTAGCTGCCTGGTTCACACCCCAAGCCAGCATGTCTATTGCAAACCTGAGCTGCCAGCCCAGACCCTGCAGCTGGAGAAACAAGAGGAAAGGGGAAAACAGCAGGGAGTGGGGAGACGGGAAAGGAGAAAACGATCAAGGGTGATTATCATTGGAGCACATTACATGGATGTATGAAAATAGCATAATGAAACCCCAGAGTAGGGATAAGAAATAATAAAAGAAGGAGTGCATTGGATCAATGTAGGCATGTATGGAAATATCACAATGAAATCCCATTGTATAATAAATATTTGCTAATTTAAGAAAAAAGCAAGCCATGTGTCAGTGGCTCACGCCTGTAATCTTAGCTACTCAAGAGGCTGAGATCTGAGGATTGTGGTTCAAAGCCAACCCAAGAAGAAAAGTCCATGAAACTCTTATCTCCAATAAACCACTCAGAAAATCAGAAGTGGTGCTGTGGCTCGAGTGGTAGAGTGCTAACCTTGAGCTGAAGAGCTGAGTGATAACGCCCAGGCCCAGAGTTCAAGCCCCACGACTGACAAAAACAAAAAAGAAAAAGAAAAAAAAGAATAAAAAATTAAAAAGCAAGAAGAAGCCAGTAAAGGACTTGAGTGCACACATTCTAAATAGAACTTATCCTGAAAAATACTCTTATTTACTAAACTAGAGGGAAGAAAGGATCTTGTCTTGTAGAAGGATCCTCAGAGCTTCCCTTGGGAAGAGGAACAAAGTCACATGTCCATCCTTTCTTTGGCTTTGCATGAATACATGCAAAACCAGATTGAGACCCACATGCTGGAACATGAGGACAAGAATGAACAAAGGGAGAGAAATGCATTGTCTAATCTTCAAAGAGTGAGCTTCAACAAGGGTAAAACAAGTCATTTTCTGCATTAGGACATATCACCTAGAAGCAGCAGCCATTCAAATGTGGGGTCACATGAGCTCTAGGAAAGAATCCTTACATGATGCAGAAGCCCACTGATGTAGAGGAAGAAGATCTTATGTGAATCAAAGCATATAGGTGCCCAGCTATACCTGGATAGGCTTTTCCTACCAATTAGCATGATGACTGTGGTAATGAATAGCAGAATTACATTGTACTTTTCTAGGTATCACGCTTTCCTCTCAAAGATGTGTAATTTTTATGACAAAGCAACTATATGCTCATCTCAACAATTAAGAAAGTATAGGCCAGATACCAGTGGCTCATGCTTCTAATCCTAACCATTCAGGAGGCTAAGATCTGCAAGATGGAGGTTCAAAGCCACTCTTGAGAGCAAAGTCTGTGACACTCGATCTCAAAAATGACTAGCAAAAGGCCAAGCTGAAGTCACATCTCCAAAGGAAAAGCACCAGTCGTAAGCAAGCAAGCTAAGCAGATGTGAGCCTCTAAATTCAAATCTCAATGCCATCCCCCCAAACTAAAACAACAATGGAAAAAAGGAAAGTTAGGAGCCTTTCTTAAGTTGATGAAGATTATTACTCATCAAGAGTTGGTATTAAGTGGGTGATTCATGTCTATAATCTTAACTACTCAAGAGTCTGAGATCAGAAGACTGTGGTTTTTAGCTGGCCTGGCCAGAAAAATTCATGCAACTCCATCTGCAATTAATCAATAAGATGCCTGGACTGGAGGATTAGCTCAAATGGTTGAGGGCTAGCCTGGAGCAAGCAAGCTGAGTGAACATGAGGCCCTGAGTTCAAATTATAGTACCTGTTCCTAGGGCTATGTCTCATAGCGTGAGGTTTACATCCTCTTATGAGGTAGTAGTCATTTGCAGTTGCCTAGGATTTGAATCATAGGAAGAAGGAAAACAAATGCCAGCATTTGCTTCTGCTCAAATATGTAAAAGAAAGTTTCGATGAGAGCCAGAGGAGACCCAGGTAAGGATTGAGGATACAACCATTCAGAAAAGTGTTTCAACGACATCTTCTTTCTTGGTGATTTACTGAATCACTTCTGCATTAGTTCTTGTTTAGCCCCTTGTCTTCTGCTAAGTCTGAAGTCAGTCTGACACAGTCAATAAGTCTATCTTGGGTCCTAAGCAGGTGGTGCCTAGGAAATATTGCCAAGGAGGGTTTCTCCAGATGGTGTTGTGCAAGTACCTGATGGAGAATCACTTACTAAACCAAAATTCAAGGGCCAGGGCTGAGAACATTTGTTCTAAACAAGTTACACGGTCATAGATATTCACCAAAGTTTGAACATAAGTGCTGTAAATCCTTCCCTCTGGCTAAATGTCATGTTTTGATGGTTGGATCTACTCCAGTGTCTTGACTGGATTACTGAATGATGCTTTCCTCCTTAGCCACAGTAACTACTAAATGAAACAACCCTCAATCTTGTTATGAGAAAAGTTATGAGAAAAATTATCCTTCAGGTGGATGTGCATAAGTTCAGGGGTACTGGTTTGGGACATAACCTCCATTTTTCCCTGTTCGTGTAGCCAGGTAAACCACATCCTGGTCTTAGATGTGGTTCTCCTCAATGTTGGGGTGGCTGGAGGGTGAGTCACCATCTGCAGCTGGCAGCTCTGCCTGGGGTCTGAATCCCTTTACCCTTCACTGCACCTGCCTCACCATCTCAGGTTGGAATTTAACAAAGGCCCTCAGCACAGAGAAGACAGCTTTGGGCACCTTTTTGTGTCCTTTGTAGAAGGTAGTCCCCTTCTCATCTCTCAAGACATGCCAGAGAGTCTGATACTTGGTCTGAAAAGATGTCTGAGCTGGGATTTATGTTCAAATCAGAAGGCTTCCTGAATACCATAGAGCTTGCCAAGTGAATCACTTCAATCTATGTCACAATAGACTTTCAAATGTTAAGTAAAAATAGAGCTATTTCCCATGAGATTAAAAAAAATTTCTAAAGTTTGTTCACCTCCAGGCTCACTAAAAATAAAACATCTAAATGAGTTCAACACAATCTGCAATATGTGAATAGACTTCAGAAATTACTATTAGTTCAGGAAGCAATCTTACGAATGAGTTTCTTATTCAAGCTAATCCATGGGGCAGACAGGGTGAGATGATCCTGGCCAGGCACAGCAGGACACTGAGTATGAAGCTACCGCATGGTTGTGGCAGAGGCCTTGTTCTCTCCTGTGTGTGGCAGGATACCACTTGGATTTGGTTATGGGCAAGATACTTTTACAGGTAGAAAGATGGAAATCCACCCTTACCTTCCCGCTCTGGGACATTTGAGTAAGCTCTTGTGTAATAACTTTATCATTCACACAGGGCAATTGAGACAATAGATTCAATCATTTAATCAAAATTATGAGGACATTCAGTCTCAAAGTCTTTAAGATTATGCCCAAACATTTCTACCTTCTCCAAACTTGTCCATGACAGACATCACTAATCAATTTTGGCATATTTCCTCTGTTGAGTGGAGAAGTAAGCTTCTCAATGTGGCACCTCACATTGATACTGTCAATTGAATGCAGTTGGCTCCAAACCTCAGATACCACTCTTGTGGTTAGCTCCTGCTCAGCACACTTCTTGTGCCCAGAGACTCCTAATTTAGCATTGGTTTTGAGACAGGGCCATGCTAAGGAGCCCTGGCTGGCTAAGAACTTGTATAGCACTGTGTACCCCAGGCTCTTCTCAGTATCCTGAGTTCTGGGATTATAGTTATGTGCTATCTCACCTTCATGGAATTGCAATGTCATTTAAATCAGTACTAGTTTCTGAACTTTTATATGTTTATTCTTATATTTAGAAGAACTATACTATTTTAATTGCATTACATTTATGATGTCTTGATATCTTGCAAGGTGAAAGACCTCCAACTCAATTCCTCAGAATTTTTCTGGCTGTTCTAGGCCTTTTGTATTTCCATTTAAATGATCAAACACCTATTAACATTTCAATTGGGATTTCAATGAATCTGTAGATCAATTTGAGAAAAGTTAATATCTTAACATCTTTTTGATCCATTTACTTTCCATTTCATTTTATACATACATCTCTTATGAGTAGCAGAAGATATTCTCCCAGTCTGAAAATTTTTGAATTTGATTTGGATAGTTAGATATTCAGTTCAACATGTATTTAATGTGATTACTGACATGTAATTGTATTATATATATAAATAAATAAATATATATATATATATATATATGAATTTTATTGGGTATACGGCCAATTCTGTTTTTCTGTTCTTTCCATCTGTTTATGGATTCTGTAGGGTCTTCTATATCTAAGTAATGTCACCTGCAGTAAAAGATAATTTTACTTCTCCCTTGACAGTCTGAACACATAAATATATAGTCTATTTGTCCAGGTTAGAATTTCCACTACAGTTTTGAAGAGAAGTGGCATGAGAAGAAATCTTTATTTTGTTCTTTCTCTCAGGGGGAATGCTTTGTGACTTTATATCTCAGATTTTCATAGGTGCATTCATTAGGCTGAGGAAATTATTTGTGGTCATAATTGAGGTTTTTATGAGCAGGTATTGCCAATGCTTCTCTATTGAGAAGATCTTGTGCCTTTTCTTTATTCTATTAATATAGTATACTACATTTACTGATTTTCATGTATTGAACCACCCTTGCATTCTTGGAGTAAATCCAACATGATCATAAGATAAAATTCTATTAGTATGTTCCTAGATTTAATCTCTAGTATTTGTTGGAGTTTCTTTATTTTCGGCTTTTAGCAGTTTCACCACAACATACCTAATTGTAATTGGTTTTATATTTTTCCTATTTAGGCTGAGGGTTTTTAAAAATTAATATTTGTAGCTTTAAGTCTTCTATCACTGTTTTCCTAAATCCTTATTGGCTCCTCCAATATTTGTTCTGTATTATTGTCTGTGTCTTCTTCCCCTATGTTATAGTTTGAATATGAAGTCACTGCCGTCAGCTCATGTACTGAAGCCTTGGTGGCGCTGTTTGTGGACTACTGGAGGCAGTAGGTCCCTGGGGCCATACCCTTGAGGGGCTGTATATTACGCCTGGATCTTTCCTTCCCTCTTCCTGAATTGTTTTGAAGAAGGCCAGGAAAAATACAGGTAGATGTAGCCTACTTTTGTCTAGGTTAAGGCACAGGCATGTCCCCTCCATTTAAAATAGCTTCTGTCCCCAAGTAGCATGTTTTAAATGCTCTGTGTAATCCTGCATCTGTCTGCCCTTTTCTGCATTCTTATGTTACTGTGCAGCTGATTTTCATACACTCAAACAAATGACAAATGGTAAATAAATACCTGACTTTTAGGCTTTTAAATCACTGCTTCTCTTTGCAGGATTTTGGCTTCTCAAGTCCTGGCTCTCTCAGAAATCTAAGCATCATTGTCTCCTTACTCCACATGACTGTTGAAAGTACTGCTCAGACTCCTGGCTTCTGACTACTGATGCCTGGCTTGGTCCTCCTTCTTAAATGCTTTGCTTTTGTTGTTGTCATTTATATTTCTGGTATTCTGATTCTTTCAGATTGGTAAATGCCTGCAAGAAAATGCTGAGTAGAATGTGGAGCAGGCTTCTGTGAGTTTGTCTTCTCTCCAGGTCTTGTGGTTTGGGCTGCCTCACTAGCTCCGAGCTGGCATTGAGGTTTCCCAGTCATTCTTGGTGACTGGTTTGTTCACTTCAGGTTACTTGGCCACTACTATAAGTGAGGCTCTCACAGCTACTCTGGGCTGTGTCCATAAATGAGAGAAGTCAGCAAGGAGAATTAAGTAATCTCCTTACCACAGAGACTTCTGGGGAAAAACTTCCTTCCCTTCTGCCCCCAATGCACCCATCTTCCAGTGCTTGTTATGTCTTCCTTCCTGTCACTTCCTGTCAGTTGGGTCTCTATTTCAATCCATCACACTTTTAGACTGTAATATCAGGGTTATACTGAACGTGTAAAGTAGCAGTATGTGTTTATGACCAGTGGGAAGGAAAGGACTGCAGGGGGAGAGTAACAGGGAATAACATGATTCAAATTATACAAATATTTAAAAATAGAATGAAACGCATTATTTTATAGAAGTAATAAATGCTAATTAAAAGAGTTGATAATCTTATCTATTAGGGATATAGCCTAAAACATTTAGAAATTAAATAATGGGTACTTCTTTGAAATAATCTTGCAGAGAGATTTATTCTATATCAGAGTATCTGAATGTCAATAATAAAAACAAGCATATACTGAAAGTCACAACCACAAAATAAAAATTGCACCAACCTGCCACAGACTGAAAATCAGGCAATGCTCCTAGGCCACTATATAAAGACCTGACGATGATGCTCCTCTCAGCCTCCAGTGACATCAGGCTCTACATCCTTTACAAACGCAGGTGTAGATTTGCTCATGATCATATCCTACCTGATAACTTTGAAAAAATTAGCACATTGTTAGACAATGATTTTCCTGGATTGATTCCTAGGCCACAGAGGAACAGCAGTGTCCCCTGAGGAATTTTCTAGACTGCCACATTCCCTTGCCCGGGGACTGCTGTCAGGCTGGGAAAACACACATTAAAATCAGGACTAACCTTCACTGAAGACTGCCCTGTGCAAAGCCTATTGTTAGATGGTTCTCCTGAGTTACTTTTCTTAATCCTCCTAGAAACCTGTAATTATTATTTCAGTATTCTTCCCTTTGCTGGTGGGAAGACTGAGGTTTATAAAGCCTGAAGAGCTAGAAGCAAGGTAGCAGTTACCAAGTGACCACAGTGGGACCTAATCCCCAGGTGTCTTAACACCATAGTCCCCCTCTGATGAAGAATGGTTCTTGAATCAGTATTCTCAGCATGCATCGGTATTCTCTGCAGGCTTGTCAAAACTTGCAATGCTCTGCCCCACCCTCTGAGTAACTGATTTAAGAAATATGGGGTGGACCTGAAGTTCTTATTTGACACTTTCCCATTTGACTCTGGAGCTTCCAGTCCAAGGACCACACTGAGAAACATTGCACTGGGGAGAACAGTCATGTGATTTGTTGCCCTCAGATGTCTACATGAATCTCTAGTTCCTCCTGGATCTGGAGGAGTCAAAGACTGCTTCATGACAGGTTAGACGACCCGTAGTTTTGAATAGTCTCACTTACAGAGTTGGTCCCTGTTAGCTGTTAAAGACAATGCCTCTGCCCCTAGGCCTGGAATGCACTCAGTCCTTCTTGTAGGCCAGCAACAGGTTGGCAACTTTCCCTTCAGCCACAGGTTGCCTGGTCTCTGTTCCAAATTCATTTTAATGCTGTCCTTGCGCTCTTCAGCTCAAGGCGAGTGCTCTACTGCTTGAGCCACAGTGCCACTTCCGGTTTTCAAGTGGTTAACTGGAGATAAGAGTCTCACGGACTTTCCTGCCTGGGCTGGCTTTTAACCGTGATCCTAAGATCTCAGCCTCCTGAGTAGCTAGGATTACAGGCGTGAGCCCGGCTTGAGAAACTCTTTAGTACCGCTTAGGACTTCACAGTGAGTCCATTGGAGCCTTCCTTGAGAAGACCACATGTAGCTATTATGAACTTTTGTCTTCTCCTGCCCCCCAGAGGTCTCTATTCTTATTTCCACAGTCATTACCCTGCCCCCCTCCACACACCAGATGCTCTCTTTCCAGGCCCTTGTGCACAAGGTACCTACAGCCACACTTTCTTGTATTCAAGAGGATGAATTAGGTGATAGGTTGAGTGATGTGTGGAGGGGGCTGTACTGCTTAGCAGTGAAGAGCCAGCCCTCCCACCCAGCTGTTGTGTTTCCATGCTGGATGGTCTTATAGAAATTTCTTTACTACTCAGTGCCCTAATTTCTCACTAAACAAATAGAGACAACACTATCCCCCATGTCACAGATGTCTGGAATGTTGAATTACATCCCATGCAAAGGTCTTAATAAGGTCTGGCATGAACTGAGAGGCAACCAAGTTGCCATGGCGAAGAACTCCATGAAGTCAGAAATCTTGGAGAAAGTGCAGAGGAAGGATCTTTGAAGTGATCTGGCTTGTGTCCAGATCTTGCAGTTTGGGTAGCAACTATCTCCCTGGGAGGAGTGGGCTAGGCAGAGGTATGGCGTTGGGGTGAAGATGGCTGGGAGGAATCTCTAGCAGAGACTTCCCCTGGCCTCTTCTCTCAACCACGCAGGCAGGCTAAAAATCACAGGAGGCCTCAGCTTCCCTTCTCTGGTACACCATCCTGCAGATGGTCATGTTTCTTTTAGGCCTCATCAGGCTCTGATAGTATATGCAGAGTGCAGGGAACTGATTTTCTCCATGTGTGTGATGAGAAATGTTCTCTCGGTATGGCGGATAGTCAGTGGATTTTGGATAAACAAGTGGATATGTGAATAAAATATTTTCCAACTACAGAACAGTCCGTGGCATAGTAAGACTAGTATAAACATGGTTACTTAGTGAGTGCTCCATGGACCAGCAGCTTCCCTCTCATCTGGGAACTTAGTAGAAATGCAGAACCTCAGCCCCCCCCCCCAACCTGCGGAATCAGTGTCTGCGTCTTCACAAGGCATCCCTCACTCTGCAGTTTGAGGGGACTGAGCTAGTGATGAAGAGAGAGCCTTGGTAGGGGCTTGCACCCTGGTCTGTGTCTGATCCACATGGGTGATTTTACTCCCTGTGAGTCTTATTTTTCTACACCTGCCAAATGGGCATCAACAAGTTCACAGATTTGTGACAATTAATGGATGTAAGGAGCCTTGGACAGTGCTTGGAAATGGCACATGCTCAAAATATATTAGCACTTATGACCACACCATATCCCTTGGACTAGCCATGAGACCATGAAGGCAGTAAAAATAGCACACCAAAAAAATCCAAATAAACACTGCGCCCTTGCCTTTCCTCCCCATACCTGGTAACTAGTGAGGGAACGTCTGGTTTCTAGGCTGCCCCTTCCTGCTTGGGGCTCCCTCACAGGGACACTGCTGACGTGAGTGCCACGGCCTTCCTCTCAGCTGTCAGCCCAAGCCTAATGCTTCCTGGAGCTGAGGACACCAGCCAGACAGCGAGAACCACCCTTTCCCTGGAGTTGAGTCATGCTATCTCCATTCAGACAGAGATCAGGACAGGTGGGGGACTCCAGGAGCCAGAGGAGATGCCCTAGGCAAAGGGATGGGTGACTCAGGAGCCAGCATGAGTCATGTGGATTACATAAGAACAGATCAAGAGTATTCAAATGCCACACAGGCCCAGATCTGTCCCCGCAGACTGGAAAGGGGGACTGTCAAGGAGTTGACTTGCCTGGAGACATGTACTGGAATCTCTATGCCCAAGGAAGATATCTTTATCATCACCATCATCATCATTGATGTGGTTATTATTTGAATCAGGTAAATTGTTTTTCAAGGGGGAAAAAAACTGCAGGTAACTTACTTTAATAAGGAGATATAGATTAATTAGCACCTAGGCACTGAAGATATGAAAAAGCAATAAGAACCCCCTTCATAAGAACCAGGTTAAAAAAATTGTGGAGTCAGACTCAAAAGAAATATAATAGAGAAAATAGACTGACATAAAGAGCGCAGGATTGCAGCCTTTTACTAAGTTAACAAAGTTCTTCTGTACTCTGTGACCGTTTAGGATTGTGCAGCTAGAGAGGGCTGGGTGCCCACCCTTTGACCAGAAAGCAGAAACTAGAAGCAGCTTTCTGATGGCAAGTAGTCCGAGAAAAGCTTGAGACATTGAATCTTCCAGGTTTATGCTAAAGACCCAATATTGAACAACAAAGATGGTTATGAAGAGGAAAACGTTGACTAAATCCCTACTTAAAATAGGGAAATACTGAAAATGTCCTTTAAGTTCACGTCTGCAATTCTGTTGATCTTATAAATGATAAATCTGTGGGCCATTTAACTGTAGAAAAAGATGATTTGATTTGAGCGTTCTCAATATCATAGAAGATGTTATTGGCAATCTGCTTGGTTAGATGATAAAGAAGAAAATAAGATCTTTTTAAGTGTTATGGTCAAAGCAACATTAACAACAACAACAAAAGATCACTGTGGTCTTCAAAAGAATGGAACGAAACATAAAATATTACTAGTGGTCACTGGGGAATCAATGAACACTTCCCAGTTGGATGAAATGTTTAAAACTTTCCACAGTAGTATTGCTTTCATAATATAAATATGTGTATAAATTAATGTAAATATATATGTAAATGTAAAATAAACAAATATATAATACATAAGTAGTCTAGAAAACATACAACATAAATAGTATCCTATGATTTAGACTGTGAGATTAAGTTTAAAGGGAGGAAATGCTAGCTAGTACTTTATATTCACACATCCTAGGCTCATTTTTATTTATGCACAAATGGTGACCAGCAAACAAAGACTTTAGTACCTTATACTTTAGAACACAACTTTAGTACCTTATACTTTAGAACAAAAATAATCTGGGTGTATATTGTGTGCCCTATTAATCCTGTGGATTAAATATTTCTTTGTGAAGAACACTGGTTTTCTTATTGCTGAACTAGCCAGGCAACAACGTTTACTTGTAGTAGTTACAAGTCTTTTGACCTTACAGTAGGTCAGTCAAGTGACATCGGAATTGGTACTTCTCATCCCCACCCTCACAGTAAATGCCAGTGGACTGGGTTATTCGAGGATCAAATGTCCTCATCCTGTCCAAAGAACAAATCCTTTGGCATTCCCAATTGAAACATAGTTGTGGAACACCAAGTCTTCCTGGCTGTCAACAGGGCGTGGCCCTATGTCCCGAAGCTCAAAATGGTCAGTTATACCTTCCTTACAGACTCCAGAAATGTATTTTCAGTAAAATAGTGGCTCTGAAGAGAAGAAAATAGACAGACCCTAATATAGATATCTTGATATCAACCACAGCTTAGTGCTCTGACCCTTTTAAGTATCAGTGACTAGTGGAAACACGCTTAACCCATTGGGAGGCCCAAAACTCTTTCCAAATCTCGGTCCTTTATGAAACAGCCTTCACGTCTCTTGGGTCCGGATCTGTTTTTCCTCCTGTGGTCCTCTCATCAGGGTTGGCCAACATCACAAATGTAGCCAACCGCCTCCTTTTGTTTGTTTGTTAATTTTATCCTCCCTTAAGCTAAGAATGAGTTTTTATTTTTGACAAAATGTTTTGAAATGTTTATGCAAATATATGGGCTGCCTTTTGGCCTCAGTTTTGCTCAAAATATTTATTTGCTGGATTCTTACAGAAGCATTTCCGGAAAGTTTTCATTGTTCCCACCCCGGCCCCCAGGTCTGATTTCCTGTCTGTAGTATTGTGACAGATCTTGTTGGCATCCTTGCTATGTTCTGCCCCTTCCCCACAGTTTTTCCATACAAGCTGCCAGAATACATACCAGAGCACATTTCCCCTTGCTCAGAGCCTTCCAATAGCTGCTTTTAGATTAAACAGAGACTTCATCTTGCTGTTCAAGCCTCAAGGCGCTACTACCTCTACCAGCATTACTAGCATCTCTCCCACTGGCCCTGTCTTCACAGATGACCTTTCTGTCCTTCTCATAGGAAGTTTTCAAACATGAATATAAGCAGGGACCTGATCTGGATGACATATTCCCTGGATGGTATCTGGTACATCATCGGTGTTTACTATATATTTATTGACTAAAAATAAATCACCTTGACTCTTTATAGCAGCCCTATCAAAAGGTATTTTTTTAATCACCATTTTATAGGTGAATAAAAAAAAGGTTCAGAATAGAGGAAAACCCAGCAAGTAGTAGAATTGGGAGGGGAGCTCAGATCTTTCTGCTACTCTATACCATGGTGCTTTCCCTTTCAACAAAACTGCCCCCTGTGGTAATGCCAGGGCTGAATCATGGGTTGTGTGAATGCATGAACTTCCATGGGTCTTGATCTAAGCTATCTGTGGTATTACATAATTCTCATTAATGTTTTCCTACACTTGGAAAGCGAGAGTCTAGCTTTTAGCTAGAGAGTCTTGTTTTCCTGTTGGAACGTCTCTGTGTGGAAGGATTCAGACACTTGCATTTCTTCCTTCCTCACCAGGAAGCACAGGGCCCCCTCTCTAGCCAGAAGCCTGAGTTCCTGCTTATTTCTATTCATTTCATTGAGTCCTTGTGCAATACCAGGTTTTGGTTACCAGCTGAAACAGGTGGTTCAAGGAGGGGAGAGATTTAACACATCCTGGCTGCCTTGCCATTTGTGTGCTTCATGAAGACCTCATGATCGCTACTCTGCTGATTCTGAGGATAGAGATTCAAAGCCCAGGCAGACAAATCCAAAAGACTCTTTTATCTCCCATTAATCAGAAAAAAAAATTTTTGTCGGTCATGGGGCTTGAACTCTGGGCCTGGGCGTTGTCCCTCAGCTCTTCAGCTCAAGGCGAGTGCTCTACCACTTGAGCCACAGCACCACTTTTCACTCTGCTGACTCAGTACCTACATTATCATGCATCTAGTGTTTTTCTTTAAATCATTTCACAATTTTTGATATTTATATGGCGGGATCAAATTCTGTGGCGGTGCTCACAAAGTCCTTTATAATACGCTTGGCCTGTGTCTGAACCCTTTTGTTGTCACTCCTCATTTCCCTAAGAAGTTTTAGGTCACTATAGTGTTTCTCTGTTGCATGGTTCAAGCATTTCGTTCAAATCCTTGTGCTAGACATTTCATTGACTTCTTTTTTTTAATGAGTTTTTATTGTAAAAGTACAGTTACATGAGCAAGGTAATGAGTACATTCTTATCAAGCATTGTTGCCTCCTTTGTTTTTCCCCTACCATCCCTTCCCTCCTACCTCCACAACTATACTACTCCTGCTTAAGTTGTAAAGATCGTTTTTCAACATAGTAGTGTCTTGTACATCTCATTGTTACAATGGGCCAAACTGTATCCCTATTTAAACATTTTGTTTTTTCCCTTCCCCTCCCCAAATTATACCAACATCAACATCAAATACAGTGAAAGCAGGGGTTATACCATGGGGGAGGAACATACAAAGCAACAAAAAAATCATATGGTATGTTATAAATAAGTTAGAAACAATAGCAAGAAAGAAAAAACCACTTGTGTCCCTATCTTGGGGTTCATTTCGCTTAACTTCATTTGGTCATATGTACATAGCTTTTGACCTTTTCTACTTGTCCCAGACATATACTAGTTATTGCAAATAAGGGAAACCATGGGACTTATGTTTCTTTGGGCCTTGTTTACTTTACTTGACTTCTTTAACACTCTTTTCCTTAGTGAGGAAGCGAGCTCTTTCTCTCTCCAAAAAGTGAAGTAACCAATCAGTGTCTCACAGAAGAAGCCACTAGAACAGAGGTTGAAGATCTGGTATTGCTCTTGTGTTTGCTTTCTCCCTCATTTGCATTGTCAGTTCTAGCGCCTGAAAAAAACCTTCCTCTCTCTTTAGGTCAAAAACCTTCAGATACAAGTCTAAGAGTTGCATGGACTCAATGCTTATTTTCCCCCCCTTTATCAAAACCACTCAAGCAAGCACCTGTACCTAGAAAGCTCATATCAATCCTTGCTACCAGTATCACGGAGCACCAATGGGGAGGATTGTTGTGTTGGCTAGTGGAGAGAATAGAAACTCAAAAGAAAACTGTGTGTGTGTGTGTGTGTGTGAGAGAGAGAGAGAGAGAGAGAGAGAGAGAGAGAGAGAGAGAGAGAGAGGGAGAGAGAGAGAGGGAGAGAGAGAGAAAGAGAGAAGAGAGGAGGAGGAATACCTTGGCACACTTTTAAATAATCAAAAATAAAGGGTCCTGTTTATTTACCTTTTTACCTGGTGCAAACTCCTATTTATCTAGTCAACACATTTGCTTTGCTTCTTGTATTTACCCCTTGAGGCTGTCTCTCAAGGCCACAGAATGAAAGGACTGTAAGCAGTAAGCCATCCGTAAGCCAGCCTGCCATTCCGTCTCTTTTCTTGTACAACGGTTATTTGTAAACTAATCAATAAAACTTTTCTTATTTTGTTTACTCCTTTAGAACTCTTAAGCCGCCTGCTGAACCATGAAGAAAACTTAAAATAGTTATGATCTTCCCTCTGAGCCTCTGCTGCTTCCCCCATAGAACCTGAAGCCCGTCTGTGGTGTTTATACTCAGGGCCATGTGAAGCTAATCTGTATGGAAATAAAGGATAGAAATATTCAGATTGAGTTTTACTAAGTGAACCTGAGGTTTTCTGTTCAGCAAAATAGGCCAGGTAAATGCGTTTCTGATACAGAATAAATCACAGGTTTGAAGACCTATATTTCTCTTTTGCCATTTTGCTTAGAAAAGAAGAATTCACCGGCATCTACATAGACTGTGCGGAGCAGCACAAGGTCCTCTCCAATAGTCTGCACACTGCCCTTCCCTGAAGCCAGACCTCTCTTCCCTTTTAGGATCTGAAAGTCCTGGGTTCCCAATCTATGCCAGTCCATACTGGGGGCTTGGAAGAAGCCAAGGAAGACAGTAAGGAAAAGTCAGGGATGTATTTATAAAAACAAGAACCTTCAAAGCCAGGCTTTGAGTCTTCTCTCAAGGATGGGACCCAGTCCTCTGACTTCAGGTGACAGACCACACTATACACTTTGTAAGCACAAAGGCTGAGACACATAGCTATATGTGTGCTGCTGTACTGTACTGGAGAGGCTCCAAAGCCAGCCTGGGTGATGGTGTGCAGGACCTCTGACTGGCTGGAACTTCAAGGAGCTGGAGGACAGGACGCAGGCATTGCCTTTGACATTGGGCTTCTGATGAAGGTAGGAGGCCAGGCAGATGACTCAATTTCTGCAGGAAAATTTGTGTAGACCATGTCAGCACATGCCTTCCCAACCCTGGCACGGATTCTCTTGTGTGAAGAAGTCTTCCATGACTAGGTAGTTAATGACAAACTCTACAGAACTGTCAGCTCTCCCTCAGATCCTAGACCTAAGAGATGGATGATGGCAGTCAGGACGGGCCAAGCTATGCTGCAGACAAGTAAGCTCCAATTCCTACTGGCTTAACATGGGATCTCTGTTTCTTTCCATTCCCTCTTCTATACTGTTCAGCAGGGATCTCTGCTCATGGGAGTCGTGTAAGGTCCCCCAGCTGATGGAGGTTTCTCTCAGCATGTATTTCTGCAATCACTTAAACATAGAGAGGGAACATACCAAATCATATATATTGTGTTTTCAATCTCTTACCAGAAAGGTTACATACTAATTATGTTCACATTGTCTAAAACAAGTCACGAGGGCAATAATCACAAGATAATCTTACCAAGTACAGAGCACAAGTGTTTGGGGAGAACACCGATGGCTTTTGTAGCTGTTCAGAGTAGTAGCAGGAACATGAATTCGTCTCTTGGTCATTAGACATAGCTCTGGTAGAAAGCTGATTCACTAGGGCAAGAGACTAAACCAAGCAAACCCTAACAAACCAAGGAAACAGTGAGTGCTCCCCAGAGTCCATTCCTACCATTGGGCATTGCTGTTATGACAAGAATCTCTGACCAAGTGAGCAGGAAGATTTGCTTCCTAGCATGTATGTCTCCAACTTTCCAGCCTTTCCTTTGTCTTCCATCCTAAGTAGGGTGGTCCTAGAAAGTAACCTTATTTGAATGATTAATAATCAGCTGTATAGTCCTCCTTTGTGAAAGTCAAAGGTAACATTAGGACCTTCTTCTCTTATTTAAGTTACAGAATCACATCTGACACAAACACAAAAATGTCAAAGTGCTAAGAACATTCTTTTCATTATTATTATTTTTACCAGGAATATCAGTCATTTAGACAACAAATGTTTGTTTAGTGCCTACACTGCTGTGTAGTGAACAGTGAAGACAAAGCCCTTGATTTCACGTACATCATTTCTAATGGGACACCTAGACATGAATAAGTAGACAAACAAATGTATGGTGGGATTTGGGGTAATGAAAACCTTTAAAGAAAAACAAAGCAAGGGATGAGCGTGATGAGTGACCTGTTGTCTTTACTGATGGTAGTCAGGGATGCTTCTGCAAAGAGGTAATGTTTGGATTAAGAAATGAACAAAGTGAGTGAGTCATTAGAAAGTTTCAGGGAGAGAATGTCAAGCAGAGAGAGCCACAGATTTAAAAACTGTGATATAGAAATGAAACTGATAGATCTTTGAGCAAGAAAGACAACACGGAGAAGCCGAGAGGAGTAAGGGATGTAAGTCCTGAGAGGTAGGGAGAAGCAAGATTGTGAAGACACTGCAGAGACGCTGGATTGCTGGTATTGCAGTTGTATGAAAGGAAAGTGATAGGATAGAACTATACATCAGAGTTGTGTGCATGTACATTTGTGTAGGTGTGTATGCATTAAAAATAATGATAGATCATTTTTAAAACCAAGCTTAACCGGACTTCTTATGGCAAATCAACTTCGAAGACAATTTGGAAGCAGGGAGACTAGTTAGATATAATTTACTAAACATGGGTCGCTATAGAGGTGGCCATGTGAAACAAATTTTAATGTCTTTTAAAGATAAGCCATAACATTTGATGATGAATTGAATAGGAGGGCAAAGGAATGAGAGAAATCAAGGCTAACTCCTCACATTTTTTTTAACCCGTAATACCAGTCATTATTTGAGTAACTAATTAATCTATGGAAATGGTATTTGGTAAAAGGAATGATTTTGAGGCAGGTAGTCACAAATTCTGCTTTGCATCTATTGTTAGTGATGCTTGTTAGACATCTGAGTGAAAATATAAAGTATGTGGTTGATGATATGAGTCTGGAATCCATGGAGATATTAGAGGTAGATATGAAAGAATGAGATGGACCTCTTCAGCAAAAATAAGTATGCAAGCTATGAGTGTAGATATGAATGAGAAGAGAATTAAGATGATAATCTTCAGGCAAAGCAATATTAAAGATTGGGAAAAGATATAAGAATTGGATTGACCTGTGATATAGGAGGAAAAACGTGAAACTATAATGAAAACTCCAAAGCTCTCAAGAAGACAAGACCTGGCTAAATGTGCCAAAAGACATCCATAATTAAAAGAGTTTCACTCTTTTAATTGAACGATGGCCAACATTGGGGTGTGCTGCAAAGTTGTTTTAGTCTAGAGATAGGGAGGATACTGAAGTATAATGAAAGGGTGGTAATAAAATGGGTAGAGTTACTGGAAAGAGTTGTGAGATGAAGTGGAAACTTTGGGAATCTTTGATGATCACTGTGATTTCAGTAGATAGTTGATAGAACAGAGAGTTGGGTAAATGATAAGAGGATGATGGCTTTATGTAGGACCAGTGGTTCTGAAGCCATCATAATGGGGCAGAAGAGAAGGCAATATATATATGTGTATATATATATATATATATATATATATATATACACACACACACACATACATGTTGACTGCATATATTTTCTTAATAAAATAACAATCAAAATCATCTCTTGAATGAACCCTGACTGAGGAATGAGAAGAAGGTGTTAATTATCTGGACAGATGGAAATAGGCCTTGACTGGGAACTGTGTTTGGCTTTTCAGTGCTATTGGAGGCCCATTTGAGTCATGTGGTCATAAATCTGGAGTGAAACTAGTCATGTGGCTATGACTCTTCTTAGCTACAATATGATACCTAGGTACAGACACAAAGCAAGAAGAGCAATGTTGAAACAGAGATGAACTATGATAGAAAGGGATAGGAGGAAATTCATGTACACATGGATCATAGAAGCTGTGGGAAGAATCCTAGTATGGCTAGGACCAGGGTCCCTAATGGGGTATTACTAATGGGGTATTAGCACTTGTTTTTGGGTGGGGGTGTATGTAGATTACAGGAAGTGATCTGGTTCTGGTGAGAAAATCTGATGTGGAAATCTAGCTACTGGAAGTGATGCAGATAACATAAATCTAGGTTATAACTTAAAAAGATAGCTGATGTATATTGGAGGAAAAAACCTACAAAGCTATTATTAGTTGGGGGCAAAAATCTAACAAGACAACATTGAACATTATTTTTAGACTCAATGTACTGAAAATAATGAAAACTATGGTGGTGCTGGTGGGAGTGATTTACTAATTTCAGTCATTTAAATTATGTGGGCTATTGAGTGTGCATTGAACCTCTTCAGAGCCAGTTTTTTCCTCAAAAATCTTAAGAAATTTATGCTATTCATTATTTATAAAGAAGTCTTACTGTTTGACAGAATGTGATTTTTTTTAAAGGAAACAGATTTGAGGTTAATTGTTATAGTAATCTCAGTATCTGGCTCATATTGCCCAGCTTTTTGAATGTGTTAGGACCGATGCATATAGAAGAGAATGGGAAATACTAAAGATTCCACATGATAGTACAGATGATAGTAGACTGCAGAGCATGGCCTTGAAGTGCTGTTCCATTAATAGTTGTGGTTTTTGTGAATTTTTGTGGTATTTTGTACTTCTAGTGCTCACTGGAGGGGTTGGTGAACATCTGGACACCCCCATGCTTATATGTTCATCATGCAAATGGCATCCAACATAAGTGGTTATGGAAAAAATCACTGAGGAGGATGTTGTGGACTGTTATGTTAGCAAATAATGTGGGTGCTTGTTATAGCTTCGGTCCCAATGAATCACACCTGCCTGTACACATGACCCTTAGCAATGTGGCTTTGCTACTCTTTCCATTGTGAAGTGGGAGTTTGGTTCTCCATGCTCTGAATCTGAGCTTGGACTCATCAAATATGGAGTGACATGGTGCAATTTCTGAGTCTAGGCCTTGAACCTTTACTCTGTCCTGGAACAGGCTGTCTCCATGTTGAGATCCTGGCTTGTCTTTTGGAAGATGAGAGCTCTGTGGGGTGAGGGACCCAGCAGGCAGCCAGCAACTAGCAGCCACCCATGTGAATGAGGCCCCCTTGAATCTGCCAAACCATTAAGTCATTAGCAGACTGCCGCCACATGAAGGATCAAACTTAAGACCAACAGATGACAGGCCTGACTGAACTCAGCCCGAATTTGCAACCTGTGGTTATTATAGGCTCGCAACAATGATTATTGTTTTAAGCCACTGAGTTTTAGGGTGGTTTGTTACACAACAATAAATAATTGATGTGAAGAGAAAGCGTCACTAACAACAAAGAGAGGGAGAGAAGGAGTGTTTGTTGAGTACCCACTTCATGTTGAGCAACCCACAGAATATTATCTAGATTTTGCTTAATTACACCTCTCTGAGGAGAAGGTATCATTTTCTTCACAGAGAGAAAACTGGAGGTCAGAGAAGTTCAATAATTGGTTCAGAGTCTCATATCTAACAAGTAACAGAGCTAAGATGAGAACGCAGGATCTGTCTTCCTGCCTGAATTGCACTCGTTAAATATATGATTTCTAGCTTCAGCTCTCTTACAAAACAGCTACATATGTTTTAGCAGATCTTTATCCTACCCAAACTATTATTTATTTTATAATTCTAATTATCTCACTTCAAAAAAGTAACTAAACAAATTTACTTAAATGAGAAACTTGTCCTTGTGACTAATAACTGTGTTCAAATATTTACTGAATGCTTTCACTGGGATGAGCTATCTCCTGATTGCTTTGAATGAAGGTACTGAATCTTGGCATGACTCTACTGAGATGAAGCTACAATCATTGTCAGATCCATTTTACAGATAGAGAAAAGTAAAGCTTGGGAGACTAATGTTGGTTAATGTCACCAAAGAAATAAATGATTAGATACAAGTTTTCAACCTACCAACTGAACACTTCTACACAAGACTAGAGAGTCTACATCAGTGACATATTTGCCAGCAGATATTTGACAAAATTTGGAGATACTTGTCATTTTCCTGTCTGGGGACATGTGGTACTGATAACTGGTAAGCAGAGACCAAGATGCTGCTAGGTTTCTAGAGTGCACAGGGCAACGCCTACCTAATCTAGCCCAATATCAACAGTGTCAAGGCTAAGAGAAAGCACACTGGGCTATTCTACTTTCCTAAACAGAAAACAGAAACAAGTACTACTTGCAGTAAATAGAAATTGATCAAGAATTAAAACAATGGTTCAGAATCTCTCTAAAAACTAGTATCATGACTATGCCTTGGATCTCTTTTATGGTTGTTGAAAAGGAGATATGCAAGTGTCAGAAAAATTGTAAAGACCAGCACTCTACAGAAGCTTCCCGCTTGGTGTAACCAGAAGAGCATAATGTTTATAACTGAAATTAAGCTTCCTTGTGCCATGCTGTGTTAGTCTACCACTGTGTCTTTGAGTCCACTGGTAATTATCCCATCCTTTGGGAAATATGGCCACTATCTCCTGGGAGGAAAATCTGCTCCCCAGGAACAAATCCATTACCTGTTTTGTAAATAAAGTTTTTTTGGAACATAGTCATACCCGCTATTAAGTTATATTCTCAATTGTGCAATGGTGGCTTAGGCCATCTGGCCTAAAATACATATCTTTGCCACCTCCTGCCTAGAACTAGCCCTTGTACCTAGTTTCCCTCAGTAAACATTTGCTGAATGAATAAGGTCTTCAAAGCTACCACTTGGAGCACAAACTCTCCATTTCTTTCCCTCGAGTTTCCCTGGGCAGCACTGTCTTCCTCTTACCTCGTCCTATCCAGCTGGATTTATTTGTTTATTTATTTGTTTATGTATTTCCACTTTGCTTAACACAAAGTGACAGCTCCATTTTTAAAAACAAACACTTGTCGGTCCTGTCGTTGATCACGATAAGCGGCTAAGTTTTAGGGCTCAGGGATATAAATGGATCTGCTTGAGAGCGGCCGTGATGGATCACCGTCTTGCCGTGAGCCTGGGCTGTTGGTGTTCTCCCTGTGGCTGTTGGTATTCACCGCACTCTCTCAGCTCTAGCGCCCAGGGATATATAATAGACACAGGACAGCCCATAAAAGTAACATCTGAAACTGCCGCAGAGCTGAGTATTGATTTATTCATTACTATAAATTTTTTGTCATTACTATGCAATTGCTCTATCTCAGGAAGAATTGATAGATGTGGTTGGAAGCTACAACCCACTGTGCAAAACTTTTTCCCCCTTCTATAATTTCCTGTAACTCTTCTAAAGAATCATTACTCCTTATTACGTAGCTCTGGCATGCCACCTATTTAGATAAATGCACGAACGAGTATGCAGTAAATATTCATAGTGGCCCATGTGTCAACAATATATGTCACTAATTAGATAATTTAGTGGGTCAAATAAATAAATAAGAAAACAGAAGCTCACCCAGCAAAACGGTGAACTAAGACACACACTCCTCATAGGAGTCTTCGTGTGCAGGGCAGCTTTTCAAGCTGCAGGTTTCACCTGGCGCAGTGACAACTCATTAGAATGCCACAGGAAGGCTACAAGGACCTGCTTCCTATGAGAAGGAAGAAAACCAACCCCACAAGAGCAGTGTGGGCCTCCTCAGCAAGGCCCTCCCTGATACCTCAGCAACTCACTGGGAGATGGGATTGGAAGACAGAGGGCCTTCTTACCTCTTCCACCTCTTTGTTTCATTGAGTCTGCTATTTACAGTTGTGTCAGCATAAAGAGGACTTGGTGGACTGTCTGAATCCTGACCATTGATGAAGTTTCCTATTCTGTTTGGGCCTCAGGGTTCTTAGCTACAGAATGGAGCAGTTAATTATATTGATGATAATGAAGAGGATGGTATTGTAGAAATCCAGACAAGGTAGCATCATGGAAGCCCTTTGCAGAGTCTAGAATTCCAAAAAGACATTAACAGAACTGCTCTATTTTAATTTTAAGTAAGCAGTCTCAAAAAAAGTGAACTAGGAATACAGATCAACTCGTCTGATAATCAGAAAACTCAGAGGTATTGTTTATTGGGGTCCTCCACTGTATTTTGGACTAGCCTCTTCCTGTGGTTTACTCACTAGAACCCAGCTGGGTTAAGTAGAGATACTTTTCCTTTTGCATTTGACAGATGCAGAAATTAGGGATACTTAGTGAACCTTGCCTAAAGCCAAGCTAACACATACCTCTGTCTGGCTTCACCCTCATGTTTACCGTACTGCCAATAACCTGCCATGTTGCTCGTCTATCTAACAATTTAAGGCAATTTTACTTATTTTTTAAATAAATTTAAAAAATAAACAGATCTCAATTGAGTTGTCCAAATAGCTTGACTTTATTGAGCAAGTCAGAGTTCTCTTAACATGAATGCAGTTAGTTTGATAAAGGCTGTCCCTGGTGACCTTCCTGGTGTTGAATAGAAATAATTGGATCTACTGCATCCTGAGATCTGGCTGATTAGTTCTGAATGCACAGACCAAGACTTGGTCCTTCCTAGTGACAGGTGCAAATGTAATGGAGACAGATTCACTTTTATCAGACAGTGCAAGCCACACCTTCAAGATGTGCTGGAACTAGTCGTGGCCCCTAAGGGGTGTTAGCTACTTGAATATGAATAGGATGAATCTGCACATTGCTGTGAAGCAATCTTAGAAAAAGTGAACTCACTCCTGTCGGCCCCAGAGGCAGCCATATGATCTGATCAAGGCACTACCTTCCAAGTTCAGGTTTATTTAGTCTTAACTAAGAGCGTTTGTTAGATTATTGAGCAACTATTTAATTTCCAGTTGCTTTGTATCAGTAGCGATGGAAGACACCCAGAATTCAGGATGACTTGAAATGATTTTACTGTAACTGTTCACAGTGAAAATATGCAGATGGATGGGCCAGTGAAAGGATGAACAGATGGGCGGATAGATGGTTGGGCACTTTTCAAGCTTCCTTCTGACCTAGAAGAAGTCACAGGCCTATTTGTTAATATTTTTTTTCTTTCTTTCTTTTTTCTTTTTGTTGGTCATGGGGCTTGAACTCTGGACCTGGGCGCTGTCCCTCAGCTCTTCAGCTCAAGGCTAGCGCTCTACCACTTGGGCTACAGCACCACTTCCGGGTTTCTGGTGGTTTATTGGAGATAAGAGTTTCACGAACTTTCCTGCCCAGGCTGCCTTTGAGCTGCAATCCTCAGATCTCAGCCTCCTGAGTAGCTAGGATGACAGGCGTGAGTCACCGTCACCTGGCCTGTTAATATTTTTTATAATGAAATTTGATACCTCGATCTCTTCAAGTTCCATGTTGATATACTCCTGTGGCAGTTTTCTCTTTACTGATAGCTGGAGTTCAGGCCTGGTCTCTTGCCTGGGTTTTGTGTCTTAGCCAACTCTGTCAACTCTCAGTAGAGTTGTGCACACCCTGCATGAACTTAGGTCGGAGTTGAATGCTGTCTTTGTCTCCCAGCCTCCCTGGGATCCACCCAGTATCATTTTCAGTACCCACAGGAGCAGAGTTCTACACAGCGAATACACAAGTAGCTCATCATCAATGAAAGGCTGGTGGGTTGATTGGTTAATTGGTGGCCATATCCTTCATTCTTGTTCCTCCAAAATCAAGAATTATGCATGCTTCAAAATAAGTGGTCGTGGATGGAGGGAATAGGTGGTTTAGGTGATGAAGTAAAAACAAGTCATTAGGTGACAGTGTAGAAATGGTGGATGATTGAGTGTATGAGGAATAGGTGGAGGAAGCTGTGGACGAATGAATGGATGAATTACTGGGTCAGTTACTGAGTCGGTATGTGCCTAAATAGTGAAGCCAATAAGTGGATGACTGATTAAAAGGGAGTATATGGGTAGATTCCTGCATGGGGAAATAAGTGAATGGATCAGTGAATGAGTAGAGGAATACATGGAGGTATCACTGCTTGGAGAAAGCTTGGGAAGGGTCTAAGGGCAACTGAGTAAAAACCGTGGATGTTGGACAGTTCTGCCCTGGAAGAGGATAGGCTGAGACTTTAACACTGCCCTGATTACAGCCAAAGTAAACAGTCTTCTTGGTTTACAGAAATGATGTTGCTAACTTGAGGGAGATTAAAGGCATCACACCAAGGGCATGGAAAGTCTGACTGGCTGGCTAGAAGAGTGATAATGACCTGTGGTTTCCAAGTCGTGTTTATAAAATAACCAAAAAGGCAGTGAGTGTGTTTCTTGGGTTCCTTGAGGCCACAGTGGGGAGAGAGGTGACCTCAGCAGGAGCAGCCGCGTGTGAGTGGCAAGCCAGCGGAGCCCAGCAGAGTGCAGGACTGCCTCTAGGCTTCAGCCCTACACTGAGCAGACAAACTTGGGTGCTTTTCATTCCTCCCCTCTCTTTCTCCTCTCCTCCCTCCCTCCTTCCCTTCTTTTTCCCTTTCTTTCTTCCTACTTTTTTTTCCTCATGAGCCAGCAGAGACAACTTACATCTAAAAACCTACATCTCGATACTGGAAATGGACTCACACTTTGCTTTGAAATTTAGAACTTTACCTGCTCAACTAGCTGGGAAATAATAGGGTAAGCAAGGGGCTTGGAGCCAAACAGTTATTGTTACTCGGTGAGCTTGGAAAGTTTCCTTTACTCTCAAACTTTGCTTTATCTGCTGAAATTAATGGGCCAAGGGTATGAAATAAAAATAACTATCTTATTTGCTCCCTGCCAGAATGAGCAGAGATAATACAAAACATCTAAAGCTGATTAGCAAATCCTGGGTGTCTTATACATGTTAATAATTCTTTTTTGCTAATTTTTGAATCTTCTTTTTCATAATCAGGGAACACCAACCTATAAGAGACCCGGTATTCATCTGGCCTGTTGAAGGCTTCACAATAAAGGAGCAGACCTTAGTGTTCCCATACCTTTGTGTTGAGATGACCCAGCTCAGGGACTTCAGCCTACAATATTTAAGCCATTCTACCATGGGCTGTCTTTCCAAGATGGGAGGGAGGGACCATCAGTATCAACCAGCCTTTCCTCCATGCTACTACAGGAATACTAATATTATCTCACTAGAAAATTATAGCATCTCAACGACATTGATAGCTATGTATTTACTGCCCTTCCCCACCCCCATAAATCATCTTGGTTCACTGAGGCCAGGGTCTGAGATGAGATCATGCTGGTGAGATACTCTCACTGTGCTCTGAGTTTCTTCTTTCATAGCACTCTCATGGTGGACAGTGGTGGCTGTGTAATGTCTTTTCCTCCCAGTAGACAGTGAGTTCTCTGCGGAATCAGTTCTGTTAACTTATTGGCTGCTGGGTCCCACCAATCCACAGGGAGCAAACTCTTCAAATAAAGTGATGATCACCGAACGAAGAGCTTCATTCAAGGTATAAGGAGTTTTGCACACCCTCAAGTTTCCATCTGCATGTACAACTCCTAGAACAGGAGGACTATTTTTGCTACAGTTCTTTAGAAGAAACAACAGAGCCTGGTTTTGCTGAAATTGTACTTAAGACAGGAGCCAGACATTGCCTGGGACACAAGATGGTCATGGAAGTAGCCAAGAGTTCACAGTCAATCTCATAGCACAGAGACGGAGGGAATGGTTTGGTTGGAGCTGCATTCTGACCAGGAGGCTCCGGGATCTGGTGGCTGGGGGAGGACGTGTGAGTGTTGTGGACTGAGAGGTCCTCAGTGATAAGAAAGGAGGTAGTATTAACAGTCCCCTCGCTCCCTAAGTGAGGGCATCATCCTTCTATCATCATTTGGAAGGGCTAGAAACCATATATCTCAGAACCTTTACTATTCCAAAAAGTTTAGCAACACCAAAAAAAGCCACAGAACAAAGTTAAGAGTCTTTTTCTGGCTTGAACACAACCTGGCATATGTGGAAAAGCTGGGCTCTGCTGGAATCCTGTTACAATATATGAAGCACTAGAGCCGCAATTATGGGTACTGTGAGGACACAATTTCAGACTTTGCTCTGGCTTTTGTCAGCTTAAGACTCTTAAGGTAGTTTACACAAAGATTTGTGTGTCTGAATTTTTTTCCCCCTGGCAGGGTCTCATTATAACCTAGATAGCACAAACCCCAAATATTTGTGGTTAGCAACAATAAGGAATTTTCCAAGTTGTCTGACATCTTCTAGCCTCATAGATCACCACCTAGGATCAATATTCAGCCTGGAGACAAAGGGAGAGAGAAGGGTGGTGGGAACTTTTTCTGTGATTTTTGCAATGTCTGAGTTTAACCGCCTTCTCTATCTGTCTGTCTGTTAGTCTGGCTGTCTCATACACGCATGCTCTCCCCAGAGCTTTTTGTCCTCCAAAGACTCTTTCAGAGACCTGCAGAAGGAAAATGCTGACATCTCTCTTCAGAGCTTCATCACCTAACAGAAGTGTTTCCAACCCGTCCTCCTTTCCCCACCCCCCAAAAAAGTCCCCATTGTTTCTCAGCCCTGCAGAAGGTAAAGGAGAGCCCTGTTAAAGGAAGCTTTCCACACCAACCCTCCCATCCCCCGCTCCAGGGTAAGCCCTGCTTCTATGACAGTGTGCTTTCAGATTTCCCAAGTTAAGCATGAGTTCTCTACTACCACATGGGATAAGCAGAAGCCTGTTTACATCAAAAATATAGATTTCTTTTAAGCACTTTGCGTGAGCCTTTACTAAGTCGTCTTTACATTATTCTTGTTTATGCTCTCCGAGGCTGGCAGGAATGTGGCCTTGTTGCTGTTTATGTGGTTTCATGATTCACACTCGATGAGGCAGGCAGCTACAGCACGAGGCTGGGATGTGGAGTGAGTCTGGGTGAGGGAAGCACCAAGAAGATTAGAGCCAGCTTGCTTGTGGGATCCAAGTCTGGACGTCATGATACAGCCAGAGACCTGATTTCCAGATTCCCAGACTTGTGTTTATCTGTTTGGAGTTTCCAAGCTGGTCCACCCAGAATAAACCATCTTACACCCGCTGTTTCTGTCTGGCTGATGAGAAGGGATACGTGTCTTCCCCAGGTCTCAGCTTGTCAGTGGACTCCATTGCTCTGCTCGGCTGCAGGGTCCTGAGTGTGCCTCCATGACCTGCTCTCGCAATTCTGCCGCTGATGGCCAGCTCAGCAACATGCATATACACGGCGCCCACTAAGACGTGGGCCTGAGTTAAGGTGGCATTGGTGTGGAAAAGGGGGTTCCATCCCCAGCCACAGAGTGTTCCTGGCCTTACCATTTGGTGAGCAGTCACCACGAAGTATGTCCCACAGTCTGTCCAGTGCAGGGAAGCCAGGTTTCCAAGGCCAGATGAGGCCAAATGCGAAGGCACGCAGACTCTCTTTTATGAGGAAACAGAATGGATGTTTTGAAGACGCTCAGATCTTTTCTGATTTGTTTGCTTGATGCTTTGTTGTTTTGCTTTTAGAACATTCGGCTATTTATTAACACTATGGCTTTAGGCAAATTTCCTAACTAATTTGTGCCTTAATTTACTCCTCTCTAGTTGGGAGATGTTCTGTACCTCATATACTGCTGAGAGAATTAGTGAACTACTGAGCATAGAGCACTTGGCACAGGACCTGACAGATAAGAGACCTAACATGTTCTAACCACATAGAGCAAGCAAGCAGGAATGGAGAGGCTCTGGTGTGGAAGGGAAGGCAGGAGGAACTAGCTGGACTGTACTTCAGGAGCCATCAAAGCCTCTTCCATGTGTGCTGATGTAATGGCTATGTGTGATATGTTGGGGGCATTGAAAGGAACTTCATGTTATTGACTTCCCTGGAAAATGCTGGAGACCCCAAATCATCCCTGACTTCCCTGGAAAATGCTGGAGACCCCAAATCATCCCTGTCATCTTCCATTACAGTGTGTGTCCAGTGAAGGAGCTCTTGTTCCTTTGAGACAGAACCATCTTTTACCAAATCTTCGGGGCACCCTGTGTCCTGAGTATTCAATATTTTAATTTATAAGACTTTTTTTTTTAATAAAAAGCATCCTCTAGACAGGGATAGCCAGGGGAGAATAAGTGTTTGGGAACAGTATATGGTCTATGTTCACATAAAAGAAAGTGACAAGAGAATCAGGGGCAAGGGTGGCAAAGAAGAGAGCAGCATTTAAGGAGGAAATAGAGAAAATTAACTGTGCATTCTGGTTACCTTCTGCTGTGTAACCAGTCATCCCAAAAGTTGGTGGCTTAAAACAAATGGATGATGGCTTCCCTGGTTCTGTGATGAGCTGGGCCTAGCTGGGTAGATTTTGTTTGTAGTTTTGCCTCATTGTTGACTTGGATACATGAAGGTGATGGCAGGAACAGCTAAGATGGGAGCTGAGCTGGACATGTTGGATGGAGTGTCACATGGCTTGGGGTCCTCACAGTATAAAAACTGGTGTCACGAGGAGAATCTCATGAGAATCAATCTTTCAAGAAGCTCAGGCAGAAGTTGCAAGTTTTCACAACATCAGCAAACTCAGAACGTCACTTCTTCCCCATCCAGAGTGGCCCAAGCCAGTCTCTCCTTGTGAGCCACGAGCAGTCATTTTCCCACCTCGTGGTAGTGATGAGGCATGGAGGGGTGCAAGGAAAGAATCACTGCCAGCCATCTTGGAAACAAGCCACACATGCAGTGGTTGCGCCTGCCTTTCATTCTGCCTGAACTGAGCCTCCCAAAATAGTCCTATGGCCTTGACCATTGAGACCTCTGTTTAGACTATGTCTTCAAGTTTTCCTTCCTTCCCTCAAAATCTTCCTCCATTGACTTGTATATGCACTTCCTCTCTCTCCCATGGATTCATTGTATTTCATAGTAGCTCTCACTGTAATGCAATCCTTTTATTAGGTTGATGCTGGTTATCAGCTTTTCCACACATAAAGTCTATGAGATCACACTCTCACAGTCACTTGTATCCCCTAGAAAGGCCCACTTTGTGGTCACTAAATACATATTTGTTGAAGGAATGAATGGGATTCTAGGAAAGAAATGACTAGTGCAAAGGCCCAAGGCAATAAATGAGCAATGATACTCTGTGGAAATGAACAAAGCACGTGTGTTACAGTACAGGTATGAGGGGCAGCCGTAGATGGGTGGGAACTTGGGAGCAGCAGTTTAGTTGGTCAATTCCAGATGGACTCAGCTCTAATAAGAGTCACAACAAAGTGGGCCTCATTTCTGTCACCAAAGCACTCCAATTTGAACATGTCTGAAATGTGGCCCCAAATGACTTATGCGGTAGGATAAATGAAGCCCACCATATTTGGACCTATTTCTCATTGTTCCAAAAGTAACTGAAGGAAGGACAACAAAAATCACTAAATAATGGTCTACCTACCTTCAGAGGAAGAGTTATGCACTTTTCATGTAGCTTTCTGAAGTATTATTTCATTAATTTCTTACGGCATCCCTGTGAGGTTGACATTTGTGTTGGTGAGCTTTTTGTCACTATAATGAGACTCATTCTGCTTTATGGTCCAGAGGTTCCATTTCAAGATCAGTAGTTCCATGATTTTAGGGCTCTAGCAAGGGGTGCTAGATAATGATGGGAGCACCTCACTATGTAGCAAGCCCACAATTCCATGGGGCCTACAACCGATGACTTAAACCCTGCCCAGCAGCCGTTCCCAATGGCTCCACAAGGACCGGGCCTTTAAGTCACAGGCCTTTGGGGGACACTTAATAGCCAACCTAAGCAACATTTACATTTTATACGAATGAAGATACCGGGAGCGCAGGAACATGTCTACGTTCACTGTTTTGTTTTATTGCTCAGGAGAGTCTTTAGTAATAGCCAGAGATGAAATCAAAAGGAGTAAGAAAAGAAAATGTCCAAAATGAAGCTTGGAGTGATCTATTTCCCCTGTAGCATTGAGTCAACTCGCTGAGCCCGGTGATAACAAGTTGGCCCCATTGGACACAAGGCCAGGTCTGATTATAAGGCAAGGATCTGATTCCTGCCTAATTACCACCGAGTAACCACTACTTAGGGATCCTGAAAAGACCGACATTAGGCCAGCTGATTGAGGAAAGATCTGCTGGTTTGCCAGAGGTAGAGACAAAGGCTGTAGAATTAGGGACAATTGGGCCACACCCCAAGCAAGCCATCAGAACAGGCTATTGGTGGCCAGGGGAGCTGTGGTTGGAGAAACATCAGCGATCTCTCTGGGTTAGTTGAAGAGAAAGAAAGGTTTTTCTTCTGAGATTATTAAAAGTTGACTTTATTATGACTGTTGGGCTGCCTAAAGCTCATTGTTCTGTTTACCTCTGTGCTCAGCCCTTGGTGGACCAAGTGTGTGTGTGGGGGGAGGAGGCACAGTTGGGACTCCTGGCTCTTACCTCATGTTCTCGAGCCCCAGGGGTTCACGGGACCACATGACCCATGATTATTTCAATAGTTCTCTGAGTCTGAATGGACATCTCACTTGATATCTTGGTCTATGCTGGAAGCTGTTTTCTTCTTTCCTTTTGCTCCATATAGGGAAAAGTTAAATACATTTTTTTCTCTAAAGGACATGGCTATAATAACTTTCCTTAAGTCAGACCATCTGTGTTGGTGGAAACTTCAGATTTTTGTCTGGAAAGCGGAATTTTTTTCTTGTTTACTCCTGTTCTTTGGGAAAATCCAGGGAATAACAACAATAACAAAAAAATGTCTAGAGAAAAGAAAAACAGCTTTTAAAACAGATCTGGAAAGAAAAGAAATTAAGATGCCGAGCAGATACTTCAGAAAAATGTGAATAATGTGACATTTCTCTGAAGGAATGTATAAATAAAAACACTCAAATTACCAGGGATTTTGCCTGAGTCTTGGGGAGCCCATGGTTCCGTTGCTCACTCCTTCCTTACCCAGGGTGTTATAGCAGAGCTCGACTCCCCTGAAGAAACTGTAGACAGCTTTGGAAGTTAAGAAGAAAACCCGTGGGTGGAAGAGGAGGAATCATATGCTACCAGACATGATTTTAGTTGCTACTTTGAGTTTTTCTGTCTTCCAAGGCCAACAGAAGCAATTCAGAGCTGTTGATTCCAATTCTTGCTCACATCAGGTTTTTCCTTGGTTCATACTGGCTGCTATCTTTGATATCTGGCCATGAGCTGTACATAATAATTAGGTTAATTAAAAATGGTGGACGGTGCTTGTCTGTGGCACAAGTGGTTCTAGGTTCAAAACTCCAGTGTCACCAAAAATAATGGACCAGAGTCCACCATGGGGACTGGTGGGTTTCATTGGCTGATGAAATTCCAGCCTATGGCTGTTTCCCGTCTCAATGCTGATGGTATTGGATCCAGGCATGAGATGGGAATGATAACAAGTGGGCCACTTGTTAGCTTTCAAAAACTGCTCTGAGGGTCAAGTGAAGCCCCCCCGGCCCCCCACCTTCCTTAAATGCTGGCATAACATTTCTTAAAGATTCTGAGAGCTTTAGCTTTAAAACCAAAGGAGAAATGATTTTCAAACTTGCAAGACCAAGACTTTAAAATAGTTGGAGTTGGTAGATGTCTGCTCTACTGGCCTAAATAAGTCTCTTTCTGTATTTGGTCCATTAAACAGTACCCACTCAAGAAGCCAAGCCAGCATCTGATCCTGACAAGGGCTACATCTGCATCAATTTGCTGTGTGGCTGTGGGGGAGCCACCTGCCCTCTCAGAGCCCATTTCCTCAGAAATAATGAGGAGGTAGTGGTTTTTAAGGAGAGCTCCAAGAGTATCACAAAGAGGCCATGAGGGGGTAGGACCTCCAGCCCACTCCAGGCGGATTATCTGCTTTTATCTGATGGTGTAGTCTATATGAGGTATTTGTTGAAATGGTGCTCTTGTAGAAACAGAGAAAAGCTTGGTAATCACCAGATAAGTGAACCTTAAACTCTTGTTGTACACCTCCCTTTTTCCACTCAGGAACTTGGGAAAATCAGGCTTCTGGAAGATCAGAGTGGGGCCTGAGAATCTGCATTTCTAATACTCATGCTAGCAAAGACTTATTCCACCAACCTGGGGACTGCCTTTCTTGTAAAATGCATGGACTTCGTTTTCTGTTTATACGGCAAAGTAACCAAGAGCAGCCTAAACCCCAGGAAGGGGAGGAGGAAGCTGTGATGGACAATTTTATCCGGGGGTTGAGTATTGGGCCCAAGGCCACCAAGCACAAAGCTTTCTTTGTCAGGTAGGCTTGGAGCGCAGAGAGTGGAGTAGAACTCGGGATGGGAGAGGAGGAGTGGGCACACTGTGGCATCCCCACGCGGGCTTCCCCACCCTCCCCTCTCCCATAGCTGGTGACAGCAATGGCAGGGTTGTCCCCACTCAGGGAGAAGGGCTGAGACCCAACTGCAGCCACAAGGTGGAGATCAGTTGGGCTGGAACAGGGACAGCACACAGCAGCTTCATCTTGCTTGGCCGCACAGGATCAGTATCATGGTAACAAGATCAATAGTTGTGCCATGGAAGATTCTGGAAAGATCAGTGATGAATCTGTGGTGTCTTTTGAGCTCAGGAGATCCCATCCAAGTTCCTGCTCCAGTGGGGAGGCCAGCGAATGTTCAAATAGCCTGGATTGGATTTGCTCCTTGGTCAGTGTTGAGTCAAAAGAAGAAAGAACCCCAAGGGGTGTGGCCCAGGATCAGAGTCGTATTACTTGATTCCTAAATGGAATAAGGCTTACTTCATGTTCCCATTGACAGCCCTTTTCAGTTTCAATATAACTCTTAGCTCGTCACCGCTGTAGTCTCCATCTGTAATTTCAGACTCCACGTGACTCGGAGGCCAGTGGTCCACAGGCTCTTTCTAAACACTCTGGTCTGTGTAGCAATGGGACAATCTGAGATGAGGTTTGTCCTCAGAAACTTGAGAAACCTAACTTAAAAGTGGCAGATCATGCAAAGGGAGAAGAAAGACCCAGCGGGAAGACTCCTCTGCAAGGAGCCCCAGTGAGAAATGTTGATCCAACATCTCCAAGTCGACAAAGCTGGACTTTGCCAACCACAGACTCCTTCACACCTGACCATCTCAAGCCTAGTCAAGGAGTCAGTGGGAGAGTCTACACAGCTGTTCCCGCTGTCATGCCGTGTGTATTACCCTTTATTAAAGCGTTTATACGTCTGGGCAACAGTGGCTCATGCCTGTAATCCTAGCTACTCAGGAGGCTGAGATCTGAGGGTCGCAGTTCAAAGCCAGCCCAGGCAGAAGAGACTGTAAGACATTTCTCTCCAATAAACCACCAGAAAACTGGAAGTGGTATTGTGGCTCAAGTGGTAGAGTGCTAGACTTGAGCTGAAGAGCTCAGGGACAGCTCCCAGACCCAGAGTTCAAGCCCCATGTCCGACCAAAAAGAAAAAAGAAAGTGTTTATATGACACTTGCCTTGGGGCAATGTTTATGGCCTATTGTCAGGTTCTCTAAAATTCTATTATGCTTCTTCAGAAAAAGAATGTACTTTACGAGAAAGCAGTCTTGTCACTTAAAGAAAAAAGAACACATCATCTGGGAGCATGGCTCAGGTGGTAAAGTGCCTGCCTAGCAAGCTTGTGGCCCTGAGTTCAAATTCCAGTACTACCAAAAAAAGAGAGAGAGAGAGAAATTAAAACAAAAGAAGAGATGTGCAAGTAAGATAGCACCTGGCACAGAATGGCAGATTTTTTTTTAAATTAGAACTGGGTGCAACCAGACATTGTAAAATCGACCACCACAGAGGGAGAGGAGGAGGCTCCCTCCACACCCAGACAAGGACTGCAGCGGTTCTTACAACTTACCACCAATGCTGCCAAGTCCGCTTTGTTTACTCCCAAACTATATTTTTGCAGGTCTTTATGTAAGTACCAATTCCTGCCTTCACTTCACCTAAAATTAAGACTCTAACCCCAGACTTAATTTTAGCATGGGAGAAAAGACCATGACACACTGCAGACAGAGGAGGGAACTGGAATACTGGAAAATAACTGGAGAATATAAAGATTCAGTTCCACTGGGAGGAGAAGGAAAGAATGTGAAGGGCTCTGTGGTCCCTGTATGGGGAAGGAGAACTGGGAGGAGGGCTGCCCAGAACAATGGGCCGTCACAAATGCCACGTTATGCAACTGGGTCATTTGAATTCACAAGTGTGAAGTCAACAATTGTAGAAGCCTGTCCTTCCGCTCCATGGTGGGAGGGTGGCAGGTTCCTGGGCAACGCACAGCTGCCCCAGGATAGGCTCGGTACCATCCTGGGGATGCCAACAGCTGGCATTCAAAAGCGTGGGGGTGGGTGACTCCTGACCCCAAGAAGGGGCTCACCCACTGTTGATGCATTTTAATGATGATGATGATGATAAAAGACAACAGACAAATTAGATCCTTTCTCCCCTTTAACACTTGGCCATTTGAGAATGAATTCAACAGAAGTGCCTCAGGCTCACATGGTGCTGTGTAATTCACATTTTCTTTCCCAGTTGGGCTAAGGCAGGACACGAATGTCTGTAAACATCAGAGAAGGGGGACATCCCGGAACACTTAGGGAACTTTGTGAGCAGCATGGCTGGTGGAGACATGTGAAGTCATGTTCCCGTTCTGTGTCCTGGGTGTATCTCCCTATCAACACAGGCCCAGGTACTGGAAGGCTGCATTTGCCTGGCCTCCTGTGTTGAGCTATCTCTCTGGGCCAGCCCTGGACAGCAGCCACATCCAAGGAGCTCCTCCTGCTCCTTGCATGTGTCCTGTACTCTGCACATGCTGTTCCTTTGGCCACCGACACCTCCCGTACCTCACACTTAAAGATCCAGTGCCTGAAACCTAGTGAGACCTTTAAGTGAATCTCTTCTGACTTTCCTAATGAACATGCCTTGTGTCTTGGATACCAGTTACTTCATGGATTGACTATAAGCCATCATTCACTATTATAGGCTATTTGTAGCTCAGCTTCTCTCTGTAGAAGGTGCCTCTTAGAGGGCAAGGGCCAAGTCTTTCATTTCTGTATGTTTAGGATTCAGCTAAAATGGAAGCCTCAAATATCTCTGCAATGAGGGTATTAGAACAGGTAAGCTGGCATGCAGATACAAGGTTGAGTACTTGTTCCAGTGAGGTTGCAGTGTGCGTGAACTGGACGTGCAGATAGAAGCTCTGATTCTTCAGCATTTCCAGCTGTCTGAGCAACTGGCCATCCTGTCCTCTACATAAGAAGGAGCTCTCCCGACAGGAAGGGGGCCCCAGAACAAGTAACTGGAAGACCTATTGTCTCCTGATGTCCACAGGTGGAGGTAAATGGATGACAGTGTTTATGGCGCTAAGGATGATGATAACAGCTACTTGCATGTGTGTCATGGAGTGTTCAGCACTTCATTATATTTCTCAATTCAACCTTGGACCAAACACAGAAGCTGGGAATGCTTGTTATTCTCGTTTGCTGGAATAGAATGACCCGCCCAGGGTCTCACAGCTTAGAAGAGTCAGCCCTGGAGCCCCGGTGCCCCCATACAAATCCTCAGCACCATTTTCTGCTGGATGAATACCTGAGCATGGGAGGCCTTGGGCTGCTGTGCATGCATGTGCAGATAAGCAGCACCTGGATTTGGTATGTGTGTTTGTGTGCATGTATGTAGCAGTTGGCCAGGATGTGTCTACCTAATGTCTATGCACAAAAGGGTCTGTGTGTGTGACTCCCTGCCCCGAAGGAAATATGGGGGCCGAAGAGGGTCAATGTTAGTGTGGTGAAAGAGTCTCCCAGCTGTTGAGCCATCCCAGTTCCTGCTGGTTTTTCTTCCTTGGCCACTTAGAAACAGCAACACACTTTGAGTTGTGTCTGCATTGGGTTGGGTGGGGATCCTAGCCTTGCCCAAGCAGAGCTACTGAGAGAACTTACTGATTACAGGATGCAAACCTGTGCTGGTGAAGACTTGCCCTGTCAGTTTTCATCTCAGGTGCTTGGCACGGTTACCTCTCCAGGGACAGACTCTATTTGTAAGGTCTGCTTCAAGCCAGGAAGCACCCAGGTTGTGCAAGCCCATGACAGTCTTGGTGCCCCAGAGACACGTGCGGGTAGAGATGGAGCAGCCCAGTGATACATGCAAATTATACTGTCGCAGGCAACTCAAATGCATTTGAGGATAGTGCCGAGAGGCATTTTGTGTTACCAGGCCATGGGTGGTGTCCCCTGAGACAGGAATCTTCCAGATTGGAGGTGGGACTGCAGAGTGGCTTGTTCAATCCTATTAAAGGTGAGAAATCACTGAAGGCTGTGGACAGGGAAGAGGATCTGCTCTTTGTCTCCTACAGACAAATTATTGACAGTTCAAAGTGAGAAGCCAGCTCTTCCTGCTTTGCTGTCATGGTCCCAAGTCCCTAGGGTAGGGTCCAGAGAGAGGCTGTTTTCCTTACATTCTCTATTGTCATCAAGTAAACTATGTTCTGCTGGGATTTACTTTGTTTTGTTTTGCTTTGGTTTTTTTTAATTTCATTTCTTATTATTTAGTTTTAGTTAGATTTTCAGGATAAAGCAGACTGGCAGTGCTCTCAGTGATAATGCCAAATAAATTTACACCATGAAGTTTTGTTCCCCTTGGTGTCTTGAGATGTCTTCCGTGTGCTTGTACAAAAGCTTCCTACTTTCCAAAAAGTGCATAATCTTTCCTATAGCATCAGGCAGTCCAAAAGAAGTTTTCAAATGTTTGCTGTGGGTCAAGAGCCATGAAAAGCTTTATTGTCTTACCCAGGAAGACACTGAACTCAGGGTCTGGAGACTTGCCAGAGGCCGCTCAGGGAGGGAGGGAAGGAGGGCCGAGAACCTAAATGGAATGGCTAAAATATCCAATAAAATGTTCCACTCACAGGCTTTGGCAGACCACAGGACGATGTCCAATGAACACTCATTATAGGGGGTCAATTAAGAGAGGAGAGAAGCCAGAAGCAAGATATGAATGTCAAGTGTGGAGAATCCTCTGGCCAAGGGAAAGATATTCATTGATTTTTGAAATTCTGGAACCGTGCTTTATTATTATAGAAAATCTGTAGGCAAAACAGTCAGAATGTACAAAGAAGGGATTACTAAGTATTTACATGTCCATCCCGGCTGTATGGCACATTCCTTCCAGTCCTTTCTGTCTCTGTCTGAATGTGTTGTAGAGCCGGAGGAGGGTGTGGCCCTCCGCTTGCCTGGCGAGGGGCCCCGTGGGATGCAGGTGTTCATTCTGGAGTGCTGAGCTGCGCATAAAAAATGGAAAGTCCTTCCCCACCACTGCTAACCCTTGCTTGCTTTGGAAATCATGCTCTGTGGTAACAGAAATGCCTTAAAACCTGTGGCTGGCAGACTTCACAGAAGGGGCATGGCTGCCTTAGGAAGACAGGGCAGCCTCCTAACCCCAGCACCTCCCAGTGGGACCTTCTTTGGAACTCGCATCATTAAAGACACAATCAAGTGTGGGCCCTGTCTTGGTATTCTGGGTGTCCTTAGCACAGAGGCTTTGGAGTGGCACAGGGGAGGTGACATGTGGATGTCCATGTGGCTGTGGACACAGAAGTTGGACTGATGGAATCTACCAGAGTCCAGCACCTTGACTTTGAGCTTCACATTCACAGCACGAGAGGCAATACACTAAGGTTGTGCAAAGCCATCTAGTCATGAGTTTTAATACTTTGATATAGTAACAGCTGTAGGAAACTGATATGATGAGAAGCTGTTTTCTATCCAGATGTGAGCCTTGGGTGCTGTTTTTATTGCTGGTTGGTTGAGTTTACTTTGTTTTGTTTTTGATAGATCAGGGGGATGTTCATGTGCAAACTTTGAGACTAACTGCTTAAACTGTGTTTGCCTTGCTGTTTTAATTCCAGGGCACACTGAGGTGAGGTGGGCCTATTTCATGAGATCTTTTTAGAGTTAATTTGGTGACAATGCCTTATGGCCAGAGCTAGCCTTTAAAATCGTGGTCACAATTTCTCCTCTGCCACGGGGACCTGGGAGTCTGCATGTTCCATACAAGACAGAGGAAAGATACCCACTCTCCAGTCTCGTCAACTTGACACGTGTAAGAAACAACACTTATTGCGTTTCAGTGTGAATCCTCTCTTATCCTTAGCCCTGCCCTCCTAACTAAGGATCTGAGAGAGGCATTGCAGATGGCAGCAGGGAGATGGTCTATAAGAAGGCCGCAGTCTGAGCTCTTCTCCTCCCCCGCCTCCCCCGCCCCCTGCTCATGTCCTTACAGCCCAGAGAAAATGCATTTCCATGCAGTTTAGTGATTATAGGTTTGTGTCAAGGCCTAAGAAATTTTGGATTTTAATGTACACTGTCTAAAGATGTGGCTCTGGGCAAGATGCTTAGCTGCTCAGAACCTCAATTTGCTACAGTGTAAAATTAGGTATAATAGCTGCCTCCCAGAGGTGTTGAGAGGAACGAATGCCACAACCATTAGCAGCATCCATCCATTGATGAAATATGAAGCACAGGGAACCATTTTATTGTTGTATTTCTACTTTATCATGAAGGTTCTCATCTTTGGTGGGCACTCTTGCGTCTTTTCTGCATAATCCCAAATCGTATATGTGTTTTTCTTAGATCGTTTAAGCTGTTGTGACAAAAAGTCACCGACCAGGTAGCTTCTAAATAAGAGAAATTCAGTTCCCACTGTCATATACTTACTGTCTGGTGAGGCCACACTTTCTGCTTCACAGGTGGTAGCTCTGCCATGTGTCCACACATGGCAGAGTGACCTCCTTCCTCTCACTCGGCCAGGTTCCCTCAAGCTTCTAGAACTCCTAGGAGAGTACAGGGCAATGTATTCCACATGTGATCCTACGCAGAGTATTTCCTATTCAGGCCATAATGATGACCGTGAAGTGACTCCAGAGGTCAGTCAGAGTGGAGAAACCTCTGAAGAAAGTGTGATCCAGTTCACCAAATAACGGTGCCTACCATCTTAGATGTGCTGTTGGCAGAAGTCCTCTGGAGTTTGCCAACGCTTACCTCATCTTCACAAGAGGATGGTGAGATAATGAACATTCTCCCTACTTCTCACAAGTGGGAACTGATCTACAGAGATGCTATAACTTGCCCAAGTTCACACAGCCGGTAATTGGTGAAATTAGAACTTGAACCTCAGTCGGTCTGAACCCAAAACCTCCTGAGGAGAGAACGATCCCTGTTGTTCTACTGGTCTTTCTTAGGATGACTAAGGCATAATTCTGGTGATGAGCATCTAGCTTGCATGGCCCTGTCTGGTAGTGAGCCAGGTCCTAAGATTCTGGGAGGTAAAATAGTGGTACAGATTTCTTGATTGTGAAAGCCTGTGACATTATCAGAATGGAAATAGTCTGGTTGGTATTTATTAAAGAACCAACCCAGTCATCCATATATCTAGCACACAATCTCTCCCCTCTACCCCCTAATGGACTCAGAATTCTATATATGCTCTAGCATCCTGGCTGACCTGCCCTTGAAGATATTTCCCCAGCCTGGGAATTATTTGTTGATACTTCCTTCTGGACAATTCCTACCCCACTTGTAGGGGCTCAAGTCTTAGAAGTTGATGACGGGTTCTTTTCCTTTGTGATTCTGTGACTGACAAACTTCCCATGACTGACTCCTTTCCATCCATGACCCAAAAGTGAATTGGCCTAACATCATTCACCCAGTGGAGACCAGCTTCTGTAGAGCTAGTTCCAACCATGTTACTCAGCATCCCAGGGTCTCCTCTCAAGGATAACGTGTGGCATGCAGCAGACCCATGCCTTGGAAACATTAATCACTGATAATGCCAGAAGAAGTGGAGTCTTAGGATCCAGGCCAAGGGATTTCAAGAACCAAAGAATCCCTGCTAGTCCTCCAACCATGGTAAACATCAAAAAACCAGTAAGATGTGTTGGGCCATTTGCTGTCAGCCTGTGGTTCATTTTTATCATGGGAAAGTCACTGAAGCTGGGAATCTGAGCCCCTGCTGCTGAGAACATGTCCTCTGCCCTATTAAGAGGATCTCCCCCGCCCCCAGTAATTATAGGGTAAATGACTTGTTAAATTCGAACCCTCACAATACTTCTCTTGACATGCAGTTCATATTCCTTGGGTGGTTTCTCGCACTTTCGGGTAGTACATATTTTATAGAGAAGGGAGAGCTCTCCAATTAATAGTAATTGTGATCGAAGCAGTAATGGTCGTCTCTAGCCTCATTCCGCAAGAGGAGACTGGAAGGCCCATGTTAATTGCCACAAAGAGCTCTGTCTATCTGCGGCAGTATATAAATAATAAATTAGAGGAAGAGAGCTGTGCAACTGTTATGGTCTTCACCGAGGGACGGATATTTATGTAGTGCTGATTGCTAAAATTCTTCTCTGAGTAATTATTAGTAAAAGTGGAATGTCTACATTTGTAAGGGAATTTTAATTAAAGGGAAGGTGACTCTCATTACTGAGGCAAAGGCGCTTAGGGATTAACATGTGGGGCCAGGACCAAGGCTTGGGGTCTGATTGACTTCCCTGGCTGCCACTTGGACAGCAGCAGGAAGCCCAACTCCTCTGGGTTCAATTTCCTCTGGTTTTTAAACTAGGGAAAGTAAAACAGTTGTAAGTGCTTGGCATTCCTTTGCAGTTGAAGTTTGTTTTGTTGTGTGTGTGTGTATGTGTGTGTGTGTGTGTGTGTGTGTGTTTAATCTGATTCAGCTCAGAATTGTCCAGCAGCACTGGGTCATACCTCTTCTGTTAGAACCTCTCAATATCTTCCATGTTTGACAATTGCACATCACCATTTTGATGCTGGCGTTCTGTGGAGTAAATGAGACCAAGTATGCAGAACAGTGGTCAGGCATTTCTGGTGCATCACAGACTTTCAATAATGTTTATGAACAACTTCTGGCTTTAGTGGCTTGATTTCCATTGGTGTGACTAATTTGGCATTGAATTTAGAAATAGGAAGGATATTGTTCCTGACCCTTAGCCAATTCCTGTATGCAGCTGAATATTCTCAATTCCAGATCTCTCTTCATCTCTATAGCTCTCCATTTCATTAATGTTTTTTTAAACATTTGTATTTATTAGGAGGTGGGGTGTAAATTATTTTTTAAGCAGTTATACAAAGGGGTTTCAATTCAACACATCAGTTTCTGAGCATACTGCATCTTGATCAATATCACCTCTTCCATAATTCTCCGCCATCTCACTCAACCCATCTATCCCTTCACTTTACCTAGTTTTATTTGGGGTGTAGATTTTTTTAAGAAAGGGATATAAGCAATTCAATCTCTGCCAGAAAGTTGCTGCTGTGTTCTCTGGAATTTCAAATATTTCATGGAGCCCTGTGTTGGTTATAACTATACCTTCTCCTGAAGACCTGGGATGGGCCTAGAGGGCTGAACCAAGGAGATTTCAGTGCGGAGACACAGAAAATGGACAGACGAATGGCCCCAGATGACTTGTTGTGGCGGGCATTATGGGCAAGCTCCCTCCTTCCCTGCAGGAAGATAAGTTAATTTCAGACCCAGCCCATTCTGTTCCCTACCTCCCAGAGAGGAAGCTCTGTATTCCGGATGTGCATCCATCAATAGATGGTTAGAGATTCTCATTTGGCCTGGGGGAGATGATGTTTAGACTTAACTCCCAACTATGTCCATCGCACATGGATGCAGACAGCCAAGAGACACCTGCCTTTACAGGAAACTAGCTCAGAAAAAGAGGGAAAATGTAAGGCAAGAAGTAACATACAAGGAAGCAAGTATAACAAGGGAAATAGATATGTTTAAGGTAATGTACTATGCTGTGAATGATTCAGTGAAATGTAAAAAACATTAATGTACAGACAACCCGTTCTCAAGGGAAAAGCATGCAATTAAAGATTACGTTAATAAATTAGTGCAGAGGATGATGAACTTCCTCTTAAAGGGATAGTATTTTTTTTTCTCTGTGGCATGTAGGGTCTTGTCACAAATATTGAGTTCTACCTTTTTATCTCACAAACAGCTACAGGGATTATGGATATGTCCGTATCCAGCAAGATTTTATTCATGGACAGTGAAATTTGAATTTCATGTAAGTTTCATGTCACAAAAATGTTGCCCTTTAATTTTTATATAATTTTTTGAAAATGTAAAGGTAATTATTACCTCATGTATTACATATAAATGGCTGGCTGGCTGTGGGTTGTAGTTTGTTGATATCTGACTGAAAAAGATGGGGCCTAATGTCTTTTTTTAAATCCACCTGAAATGAAGAGTTGGAAATTGTGAGGGAAATGGCGAGAAAAACAAGGTAGATTTAGCTGAGATTTGTTTTGATGACCAAAATGTACCATATGTACCATTCTGTTTTTTTTATTTTGTGTATTCATTCATGCTACCGGGATTAACTCACAAGAAAAGAAAAAGAATTGACATTTGATTGACCACTGTGTGTTTTCTTTTTAACCTCACCCTCCTAGCGGGTCAGCTTTGTTTCAGTTCTAAGGGTGAGGAAGTACATATAGATGGAGAACATATTTCAGTCGAGGAGCCCAAGGATTACAAGTCAGGCTAGGAGCTGAATCCAGGTGCATGGCTTCACTCTGGGGGTCTCAGCAATGTTTAACCCAGTCCTGGGCTCAGTACTTTATATATGATATCTTATTTATTATTCCCATGTAATTAAGGAAATCAGAGGTTAAGAGAAAACTTCAACTCTACAGGGCTGCTAATTGGCAGGGCCAGGAAGCAACATTAAATTAAATTTTCTAAGGCACAAGCCAACTTGCTGACTTTAGAAAATAACTTAATTTTTCATTCTATAGAGTTTTTACCTTGAAGCTTACACAAACCTAAGGAATGCCTTTACATAAGAGTAAACAGCAGCCAACATGGTTGACTCTGGCACTCTCCTCTTGGCCAGATTCTATACTAAAAAGGGACCCCATGCATCATTTCACAATGACCATGTGGAAGTTCAGTCACTTCCAGGAGGAAGCGATTGCCTGCTTCCATCCCATTGCTGAAGCCAGGACAGCAGGACTCAGCAGTTAAGCCACTTAGCACTCTAGCAATACAGCTTGCATATATTTGCTGTTTGTCTGTCTCCTTTAGAAAGTATCTTTCTGAAGGAAGGTTTTTGTCATTTCTCTATTTCCTGAATTAACATCAGGACTTAGAGCATACATAGACACTTAAAGTACTTTTGAAATAACTGAATGGTAAAGACATGAATGAAGACATGAGGATATAATATCATCTTTAAACCCAACTTCTTTTCTCATCGACATTTCTGATCTGCAAAACCAAGTACTTATGCCTGTGATCCAGACATAGCAGTGATCTTTTCTAAACCACATCATGTTTTCTTAATGTATTTTAAGCAAAGCAACTCATGTAAGAAGTGCCTCATAAAGCATTAGCTGCTGTATAGGATGCGAGGGGTGGTTTGTTGACGTGCCAAAGGAAGAAGGCACTAAAGCTGTCTGCACAGGGTCCTATCTGGACTGGTCTCAATTCAGAGGGAGAAGGTGGAAGAAGGAAGGAAGCAAAGGAGGGAGGAGGAAGTGGGAGAGAGGAGTAAAGAGAGGAGAATAAATAGGAAAAGGGAAAGCAGAAAAGGAGATAAAGAAAAAACAAGGCAGGGAGAGGAGGGAGGGTAATTGTTGCTTCGGCCCGTAGGTAGGTATATCAATAAAATGTGGAGAAAGCCTGAGACTACTCAGTGTTTTCTGAGACATCATTCTATTCTTCAACAAAGGGAATTCTTACAGGATTTATATGAACCTGAACTTGATGCCTGAAGATTCTGGAAAACTTGCAGAGGAGGCTGGTGAGATGCTCTCAGGAGATGAGGTGGCTCTCACATATGAAAGAGAATGTATTTGATCGTATCAGAGTTTTCATATCAAAGCCACCCTGCTCAGCAGAACATTTTCACGCCTCCCCCCCGCCCCGTTGTCCTGTCGGGTACGTGATGCCATGTTGAAGGGGGAATCCCAGGCTGTGCAGCCTTTGAGCTGGCATCTCAGTTCAGAGTGTCTCTCCAACTCGTGACAGGACTGACGCTGCGCCCTCCTCGTGTGGGCTCCTGCCTGTTATCCTGTGCACACACTCATATATGTGAAAACTCAAGTGTGCATACCATCACACAGTAAATACTCTCTCACACACAAACAGTCCATCCACAGCCATGCACACTCTCACGTATGTACACATGCACAGGTACACACAGTGCCATATGGAAATTCCCACAGAGGCAAAACCTCACAGTGCACATCTGCACATACACATTTCTGCATTCCCACATACACATCTATACCCTTACAATGGCACCTTTGAACAAGCATTCAGATACATGTAAAAATATACTCATTCCTACTCACAAGCACGCACGCACACACACACACACACACACGCACGCACACACACACACACATACACACACACGCACGCACTTGATTGCATGCTCCTCTGAACATATTGTTTACTCTCTAACTCATTCTACCATCCTGTGCAGAACTCACAGGACATGATCCATGAACATCACTGTCTGTCTCCCCCAGAAAAGCTCCTCTGGGCTGAAGCCAATCTTCCAGTTATATCAGCTACCTGCATAGTTCATCACCCACTAAATATTGAGCAGGTTGGGAAAATGCATGGAAAAGCTGGAAGCAGCTGGGGGCAGGGCCCTCTATTTGGTCAATAACACAGCCATTTGTGTGGCTGCTATTCTTCCCCCGCCTGTGTGTTATTCAGAAATCCATACATTGTGTTTGCCTTTTGTGTCCAGCTTCCAACAAGCCTCCCTTTGTCCCCGTCACAAAGACCAATAAACTCTGTGTGGCAAATAAGTTTCAGGGCCTGCTGGACATGGTGACTAATTGTCATGCAGTCTATATCCTTGAGACTATGAACTGATATGGGGAGACAATGGCTGAGAGGGAGCCCATTGAGTAGCGAGAGCCCCCTGGTAACCTCATGGGGGCCGAGATGTGCAACAAGGGGCCTATTGAGGATGACAGTCCGCGCACAGAGCCAGGCAAAAGGGAGCGGGTGGCCTGACCACATCGCTCGGCTCCAATGCGGCTTTTGTTTGCCTGTCAATGGGAACTGGCATTAGGATCCGTTCTGCTTGTTTTATTTCAGCCTTATGGAGGCACAGTGGATAAGCCAGAATTGCATAGACTCAAGGTTTACAGTGTGGTGGATTTTGTTATGATTACCACCGGCCAGTTCATTAACACACCCGTCACCACCCACAGGTACCATTGGGATGTGACCCTTAAAATCTACTTGCTGATCAAGTTTCCAATAAATAGACCAATATTCACTAGAGTCTCCAAGCTGTCCCTAACACCCCCCCCCACACACACACTTACTCATCTTCTGATGGCAACTCTCCATGTCCCCTACCCTGGAATAAGTTTTGGATAGATGGCTCAGAAATTTAGAAAAGAAAAAAAATAAGACAGAGAAAAGCGTTTCTGCATCCCTCCTCACCCCAGGCCTGCTCTGCTGCCCTCTGGACGCACAGCTTTTGACTACTGCGGAACGGGGGTAACCCCTCCACTTAGCATGGGCATCATCTTGGCTCTTCCCTAATCCCCGTACCTGGAATCTTGGTATTCCTTTCAGAGGAAATAGCACTTCTTCATCTGTGCTTCTTCCAAAGGCCCAGGACAAGCAGGGTACCAGACGAAGGACGAAGGAGGAGGTTGGTGAAGGCCCTGCCCCTTCCTTGAAAGCAATCGCGTTCATTTCATCTATTGTTTTCATTATGGCAAAGCCAAAATAAATAGGTATTAAAATGATGTTTTTCACCTACAGAGCATTTCTGAAAGGTTGGCTGTAGCTCACAGCATTTAGTTGTACAATACTAGGAACAACAACTTGTATTTCTGATTGCAAACCGGTTTTATGGTGTCTCCACTAAAGGAGACTTCAAACGAAACAATCGTGATTACAATTTTATTCTTTCCTGTATTGTTATTTCATTTTCCACCTCAACATATTCATCAGACTCTTTTCTCTCCTCTGATTCACATCCCTACTCAGGACATAGAAAATGGAATGGATTTCAATTTCTTTTTTTTTATCTTACTTTTCTTCAGAAGGCAAAGGAAACAAAATGGGAGTAAGACTAAGAAAATGGGCTGCTCCGTTTAAGTGCCTTTCTTACATGAAGCAAATTTGCAAATGTGTTTTGTTCTCAGTACAACATCAACACATTGCAAACATTCTGAAAGTATATCTGTCGTAAATACTTTGTAATATCTTTCTGATTATAGAGACATAATTGTGCATTTGAAGAGGGGCTTATAAATTTCCCCCCTGGAAAGATGCCATTTCCCTGCCATCTTGGAGTATGTGTACTGTTAGGAGAGAGAGGATGCACCAGGGACAGGTGATTGCATGGATTATAGTGCTGCAAAGGGATGAGGGTGAGAATGGGAATAGCCTTTTTGATATGGAACCTCTGTGAGGCTCCCAGTGGAGATGACCTTGAACTAAGATCCCAGGGATGAGAAGCGGGTGTCTGTGGTTGGCTTGAGGGAGGGAAAGACTGATCAAGGATTGAGACTGGCTGGTCAAGGAGAAGGTAGATCAAAGAAGCTGGAAGGGACAACAGAGTATTGCCTCTGGGCTTTGGTTGGATGATGTACATAAGTTTATATTCTAGTTCCATTGTCTTCTGTTTGTTATCTGTGTGCTTGTGGCCGAGCTGCTCAAATTCACAAGGTTTATGCTACTTGTTTCCAGAAGTTCATAAAGGTTCTAGAACAGCTCTCAGCATATACTTTACATGAGGTAGTTAGACTGCCACCTAATCACTAGAGATACTGCAATTTACAGTGAACATGTTGACAGAGTTGCCTTCTTCCCATACTGCTTTCCAATCAGGCAAAATATTATATAGAATAGAAATCCACAGGGCTAGAGTGGTCTTCCCAAGTCCCTAATCTTTGTTAGATTTTTGGTGCTTGACACAGAGATGTGAAAAGATGAAGGGAAGTCATGAACGAGGTGTAATGAAGAGTATGTCAATACTGAAGAGTACCAAGGAAATCATCAATCCCGCTAGAAAAGAAAAGAGATGCCCACTGGGGCAGGGAAGTTAACTGGGGGGGGGCAAGTTTCTTAATGTATAGGAATCAGGCAGAGAGCAGAGAAGAGCACTGCAGGTTTCATAATCCACATGTTCAAAAGCCCTTGCAGTTCTCATAAATGTGCTGGCAAATATAATCAGCTTGCCTAGAAGGGACAGAAATGGAGATGCGTCAAAAATAAGTATGAAGGGTCACAGTTATGACTCCCACCTGCAGAACCAGAGTGTGGAGGAGAGACATGTCTGAGGACAGTCTCATTCACCCTTGAGTCCTACAAAACAATAAACTTTTCATCATATTTGCTCCCATTGGAATTTGAGTCTGTCAATTACCCTTGGAAACAACCTCACACAGGGGAAATGGAAGACGAGGCACAACTACAAGGACCTCAGACTCCAGTGTGAGCCACTCAAGGACTCAGACCCCTCGGCCCGTGCTCCCAGGAGCATCAACCAGCTAATCAATTTTCAAAAACTAATGACAGAATAATCTGTCACACAGAGAGGCACAGTGGATGATTCTTCCTTTCTGGCATTTAAAACTTGCACCACGGATCTCCTGGATTACTACAATTTGTCATTGGTCTCCAGGGTCTGAAGTCTTTTGCTCTCCTGTTGCCGTTGTCTTTGCTTCCACGCTTAAGCCAAATGAATTTTCTAATATTCGACTCAGACTCTGCAGCTCTCTGTTTCCCCAGATGATTGCAGGAGAACACACGAGGCTCTTCTCCCAGATTACGAGCACTTCCCAGCCTTTGGCCTTGCTTCTCTCTAGGGTCCTCTCATCAGCACCCTTCAGTGACACCATTGGAATCATTTCCGGTTTTCAGAACTCTCTAGGCTTCCTCTTCACATCTTCAAGCATGGAACAGCCATGAGGAGCGACCTACGTGGAGACCTCATCTCCCCCGCCCTTCGCTGCCTGTCTCACTTTTCCCTGATGTTACTGCGTGTGCCTCACTTCTGCTGGTGAATTTGGAGTAGCAGCCCTTTTGTGGACGATTGAAAAGCCAGACCTTTCCCTGCGTCTATGGCATAGATTCTAGTTGACCATCTAACTCTTCCTAGCAATGCAGCTAGGTGAAACATCCCATTCTCCTCCTTAGTCATGTGGTAGTCTTTGTAATGGAGTTGTAGCCAATGAAGGAAATGGATGATAGACATTAGGAATACAGCAGAAATGAAACATAGATCCTGTCATCTTCAATTCTCATAAAGGAAGATGGCCTATCAACAAAGAACGGGGCAGAATAATCCCAGGCAAGAACACATCCTGTAAGGAAATGCTGAGGAATGAGTTGTAGTCAATGAGGTGAAGGAAGTGCCAGGCCCTCTCTCGGATGATGTGGCTAATAAACCATTTCTGGAGGGATGACAACTGCTCTAAGGGTTGAACGAGGGGAAGGGAACCTCCCTGTGAATTCCTAGGACAGTGTGTTCTTAACTATGGCTTCCTATTAATTCCAATATGTAGGGAGCTTTCAAATCCATATCTTTAGTGTTAAAATCCATGTTCTTTAAAAATATAGTCTTAGTTCATTCTCACAGGAGTTCTGATTTAATCAGCCCAGGTTGGGTCCCAGACATTTTTCATTTAATTCTTCACTTGATTCTAATGCGTGGTTAAAACTTATGATGTACTGATCCAGGGGACCAGGTTTTTTTCCTAACAGAAACAAGTCAGAGGTCAGAGTGGTCAAGTCATGGTTGGTTGAGTTAAGGAATCTGAGTTTTATTCTGATTGCTGTGGAAAGTCTTCGGGGAAGGATCTTGGGTCCTATTGAAATGGTTCATTTTTTAAGATATAATGTTTATGGAAACAGTAAGAAGTGGTAAGAGAAGAAGTTATTGTTAAGGGATCAAGAAAAGAAGATGGTAGATAATAAGGAAGGGAAGATACTTAGGAAATTAGATTTCAGATTCAGTCTGGGCATAGAATATGGCTAGATGGTAGAAGGTAATCTGGAAATCAGCAGGACCTTTGGGAGGTGGTGACCCATTGCAACAATGAGATGTATAAGTTGTTATGTTGAAAAACGAACTTTACAACTTTGGCCGGGGATTGGGGGGGGTGAGGGTGGGGGGTGGGAGATGGGAAGGGATGGGAAGGAGAAACAAAGGAGGAGGCAACAATGCTTGATAAGAAATGTACTCATTAAAAAAAAAGAAATGTACTCATTACCTTGCTCATGTAATTGTAACCCCTCTGTATGGTATTTTCACAATAAGAAAGAATGAAAGAAAGAAAAGAAAGAAAGAAAGAGAAAGAGAAAGGAAGGAAGGAAGGGAGGGAGGAAGGAAGGAAGGAAGGAAGGAAGGAAGGAAGGAAGGAAGGAAGGAAGGAAGGAAGGAAGGAAGGAAGGTGGTAGAACCATTGGCAGAGATGGAGGAATCTGGTGTGGAATGGTTTGGAGTGGGAGCAAGTGAAAGAATAGTTCTGTTTGAAGCATATTTTGTTTGAGATTGCAGCAGACAACCAAGAGAAGAAATGTAGCACTGACAAGACCTTGAGCTCAAGCAAATATACAGAGATGAACAGGGTGAATGTTGGTATGTAGAGGGCATCTAAAAGCAAGAGTGTGGTTTTTTGTTTGTTTTGGAGGAATGTGCCATTAGCTTTGGTAAATGAAGATGAGCCATTGGTTACAAGTAGAGTAATTGTCTACTGGGCCTGCCAAGACACTAGGTCTTTGATGACTTTAATAAGCGTTGTTTAGGTGACATTGAAGAAGTAAGAAGGAGGGTACAGATGACACTGGATAAACTGTAGGGTTTGAAAGAGCCAAGGAATTGGGCACTAGCAAAAGGGCCTTGAGGGAAGTCTTTTACTCTCCTTCCTGAAATGGGTTGTGAATGAATGAGTCTATGAATGGCAGCTGGATAAGAGAACCGTTCAAGCCACAGGTTCAAGCAAAGGCTGACAGCTTGCTGATGCACCCACCCTGCCAGATACTCCTCTGGCTTCATTGTTTGGCATGGGCTTATCAAATCAACAATTCATTTCTCAAATGGCCTCACAGGAAAATATCCATAAATTGTCCTTTCAAGACAAAGGGATATTTTCCAGGTGTTTCCTGGATGATCCAGGTGGACTTACTCAGCCGCTTCCCAGGGAAGCCTGGTACTTTCCTTGTTCCACAGGCTTGGTCCTGAGACATCTTGCTGGAGACACAGGCGCAAGGGCTCTCCAAGGTAGCTTCAAGGAGAAAAACCAAATGATGTGTTCCAATATGCCTGCCTATATAGTCTCTTTCCATTGTGCCTGCCTTAATTTTCCCCATAACTTTCTTTTCATTTTTTTCTTAAAAGGAAATGAAGAAGAAACTCAAGAAAGAAAATACATGCAAACAAGTGCCCCTTTGGTCTTAGCCCCGAATTAGTCCAAAGCAAACAACGTCAACCCAGGGTGCAGCAGCACCCTACAACCTGTTATTCTCGTGTGACTCTGAACTTCTCACTACCTTGTGGTCGAGTAATGTTCTTTGAAGGCAGCTTCATCAATAAACCACTCTGCTGGTGTTTCTCAGGCCCAAAGTAATGAATAACAATTAGGAGCATTTAAAAAGTAATATTTTCTCTGCAATTTGAAAATTGATTTATGAATTTGGGGATCCTCCAATTTCATCAAATAAGTGGTTTCTTCTATTTAGTTCTTTTGCCAGTCTGAGCAGAGCCCCCTGAACTGGCAGGCTTGTGCTCCTTCCTTGCCAGTTTATTGATTTTGATAGAAAAGAAACTTTTAACATCTCCCAGAATGTGACCATGTACATAAATAAATCCCAGAATCATTTTCACTTAGGTAATTGAGACATAGGAATAATTGTACCATTGGTCTGGATATCTTGTGACCTACGCATCATCTAAGAGAACACCCTCATTAAATGTTTAATACATGCAACTTGAAAATTTAGAAAAGAAAGTACAGAACGTACTTCCTAATTACTAGAAAGCAGTAGAAGGTAGGTAGGTAGTTAAGTAAATAGATAAATAGATGGATAAAAAGATAAATATAGGGGCTGGGAAGGTAGCTCAGTGGTAGAGTGCTTGCCTTGCATGCATGAGGCCCTGGGTTCGATTCCTCAGCACCACATAAGCAAAAAGAAAAAAGCCAGAAGTGGCGCTGTGGCTCTAGTGGTAGAGTGCTTGCCTTGAGCTGAAGGACAGAGTTCAGGCCCCCACGACCGGAACCAAAAAAAAAAAAAAGATAAATATAATAGAACATTGACACAGATTGCAGTTTTAGATTTATGGTTCTTAGCATTAGAAGTAGAATTAAGTTTACATCCAAGTTATCTTCTTTTTCATCCTGTTTTTACACCATCAATAAGTTCCCTCTGCATTGGCCATCCTTCTCGAGTGGGATTACATCATGTGCACACAGTCGAATGAGGAACACTGTGCACCTCCTTCAAGACTGGGTGCTTAGGAAGAATTAGCAATACAGTCATAATTCACAACTTCACTTTCAGGGCATGGAAAAATAATTCAACACAAAATTACTGAGAATTTTCAGAGTTTGGGAACAGAAATGGGTTCTAAGGATACAGAAATGACAAGAGACATTTCCAGCCAATGAAATTTTCAACTTAGACTCCAGAGTAATAGAATTATATATACATATACATATATGTGTTCACACATACATATATACACATACACATATACACAATACACACATATATGTATGTATACATATATGTACATACATACATATATACACACACATATAGATAGATATACTAAAAGTAGATGCCAAACTCTTCTTTCTCTTTCTTTCTTTCTTATTGTGAAAATACTGTACAGAGGGGTTACAGTTACATGGGCAAGGTAATGAGTATATTTCTTATCAAGCATTGTTGCCTCCTCCTTTGTTTCCCCTTCCCATCCCTTCCCATCTCTCCCCCCCAACCCCCCCAGCCAAACTCGTAAAGTCCGTTTTTCTACATGATGTCTTATACATCTCATTGTTGCAATGGGTCTACCTTCCCCTCCACAAATTATACCTACATCAAATACAGTGAAAACAGAGGTTATTCCATGGGGGAGGAACATATAAAGCAACAAAGAAATCATTTTATAAATATGTTACAAACAATCTCAAGAAAGAAAAAACATTTGAGTCCTTATCTTGGGGTTCATTTTGCCTAACATAAACTTATCTGGCCATTTCTGCTTGCCTCAGACATATACTAGTTATTGCAAATAAGGAAAACCATGTGACCTATGTTTCTTTGGACTTGGCTTACTTCACTTAATATAATTTTTTTCCAAGTCTTTCCATTTCCTAACAAATGGGGCAATGTCATTCTTTCTGATGGAGGCATAGAATTCCATTGTGTATATATACCACATTTTCTTGATCCATTCATCTACTGAGGGGCATCTGGGTTGGTTCCATATCTTAGCTGCAATAAACATGGTTGTGCTGGTAGCTTTAGTATGGTCTTGTTTGTAAATACCCAGAAGTGGGATTGTTAGGTCATAGGGGAGCTCTATGTGGAGTCTTTTGAGGAACCTCCATACTACTTTCCAAAGTGGTTGAACAAGTTTACACTCCCATCAACAATGCACTAGGGTTCCCTTCTTTCCACATCCCTTCCAGCATCTGTTGTTATTAGAGTTCTTGATTATAGCCATTCTAACTGGGATGAGGTGGTATCTCAATGTTGTTTTGATTTGCATTTCTTTTATGGCTAGGGAGGTTGAGCATTTCTTCATGTGTCTATTGGCCATCCTTCTTTCCTCTTCAGAGAAGTTTCTTTGTAAGTCTTTAGCCCACTTATTTATTGGGCAGTCATTTCTTTGAGGATTTGTTGTTGAGGGATTTAATTTTTTGAGTTCCAGGTATATTTTAGATATGAGACCCTTGTCTGTTGTATGGCTAGTGAAGATCTTCTCCCAATCCGTGGGCTTTCTATTGATCTTGCTAGCTATGTCCTTTGCCATGCAGAAGCTCTGCAATTTCATGCAATCCCATTTGTCCAACTTTTCTTTGATTTGTTGTGTTTCTGGGTCTCTATTAAGAAAATTTCAGCCTGTGCCAAGGAGACCTAGGGTTTCTCCTATTCCGTTCTGTAATGTTTTCAGAGTGTCTGCTTTGACTCTTGATCCATTTGGAGTTGATTCTACTGCAGGGTTATATATAAGGATCTAGCTTTAGTTTTCTGATGCCAGACGCTTCTATTTTCTACTCTTAGTTTCATGTCACAGAAGTAAATTCGTTTTAGACTTCTTATATTTTTTATGCTTTGGCCTAGAGGTTTCCTAACTGATACATCCACATAGTGCTTCTTAATTGGCTTGACTCTTGAATCAATGATGTTAAACCACAACGTCTACATGATGTCTTGAGCATTTTGTGGAGAATAGCAACTGCCAAGCAGCAACATCCAGGTTTGAGCTAGTCAGTTGCTTTTCCATCAGCTGAGCTCTCACTTAAGAGACCCTGGCCTACTATGATACATGTCCATGAAGGCCACTGGACTGGATACCTGTCAATGAAGGCCATTGGACTGGGCAGGCCACAGCTTCAAAAATGTCCAATGGCCTCTAGAGCTGTCTTTTCAAATGGAAGGAAAATATTTCTACTTCCCAAAGTCAGGTATACACTGTAGAATTCTTCATCTTCTACACCTGATTCCTGGCCTAATTCTTATGGAAGGAATCATAGTGTCAACTTTCAGTCTTGAATGTTTTCAAATCTTTATCTCTGTTTCATCTTTGGTCTGCTGTGTAGACCTTGATGGGTCCACAACTCCTCTCAGGTATTCTTCCAGCCTTGAAAGAAAGTTCACAAATTCCAAGATGTAGTTTTTCTGGGAGGTGGGCAGTGGGTGGACCTTGGTTCTGTTTTCTTAGCCATGAGTGTTTATAGCCATACTGCTACATTCATATATGTGAAGCTAGTTTTTGCTTCTTTATGTATTTCCTATGGAATTCTAACAGAGTGAATATCAGCCACACATGTGTTAAATATTCTAGTTCAGATGTATTCCACAGTGATTGTCTCAAAACTCCTGGTAGTTGGAGACAAGTGCCATACACACACACACACACACACACACACACACACACACATACATACTCACATACATACACTCATATATGCTTACACATACACACACACACACACACACACACATACATTAACAAGTGCTGAGATTTGAAATCATAGGCACTAGGAAGGTATTATACTTTAAACCATTCCACCAGCCATTTTTTCTCTGGCTATTTTTGAGATAGGTCCTTGGTCTTTGCCCAGTCCAAGCTGGGCTGTGATCTTATTTATAGGAATACTGTTGTAAGCCAAAGCACTCAGCAAGGCACTAATAATTTTTATAGATCCTGGTGATTACAATGTATAGTCAGATAGAGAAGTAGTGCCCCAAACCTGCTTTGTAACCTTAGTGAGTGAGTTGTTTAAACTTTCTAAGCCTCATTCTACTAATCTCTAAATTGGGGATAATCATCACGTCTGTCTCTGAGAGTGTTAAAAGGATTATGTGAGATCACTTATATGGTTTTTCATAACGTGGAACACTTAATAGATACTTGATAAATAAAAGTATCATTGTCTTAGTCAGCTTGACTGCTAGAGCAAAGCATCATAGATGGAGTGGCGTAATGATACATATTTATTTTCTCATTGTCCTGGGAGCTGGAAGCCTGAGTTGAACATGCCAGCTTACTGGATTCTGGGGAAGGTTCTCTTCTTAGCTCGCAGGAGGCTGTCTGCCTTCGCCCTGGGGCGAGGCGAGGGGATGGGTTTCCATGGTGGAGAGGGAGAGGTGGGAACAGGAAGAGAGAGAAAGACACTTCTCTCCTTATAGGGCCACAAATTCTATCAGACCAGGACTCACCTAGTATGACCTCCTTGAACTTTAAACCCACTCTGAAGGTTAGCACTTTCATTAATTTTAGGAGAACACAATTTAGTCCATAGCAATTAACACCAATTAATTATCATTATTTATCATTAGTGATTATTCATCATTATCCATTTCCAAAATCGTACTTCTAGGCTGGCTAACTAGATTTATCTGGTATGCTCTTGGTTTTGGCAAGTTCCTGTTGCAGTCAATACAAAATTCACTCATCGAAGTATCTAAGCTAGAATCCTGAGTGAGCCTGAAGTCTTCTCCCCTGTCCCCCTTCACATTTGATCAGTCACCAGTCAAGCTGCTCTAACTTTAAGGAAACCTGAGTTTTGTCTCTACAGCTCCATTTTACCCGCTAATGCTATTGGCCATTTCCTGGTTGCTAGCCCCTCTAAATTAATTTCCCTTCATTATAACTTGCGCATGAATCAGCATCCCTTGAAGACGTGTTTAAACAGAGATGACTGTTTCTCTGTGGCCTCCTGTTGTCTGATAGGGCAGGCCAGTGGAGGGCCTGGAAGTCTGCGTTTCTAACAGGTAATGTTATGCTGTGGGGCTCTGAAATTTGGGGTTCAGGCTTGGATATCACCAGGTGATTTTTCACATTGTGAGTCATTGGGGAGATGGAGCCCACTGGAGATTCCAGAAGCCTGTGGCTCACGCAGCAATGACACATTCTCATCCAGGTCCCTTTGTGGACTGTGGGGTTCTGCATCAGCAGGAAAGCCCTGGCAGCAGATGAGCTCATTGTCAAGTGACCCGCTCAGCTGCGAGTGCTTTGTGTCCCATGCTAGTTCCCAGCAGTGACTGCTAATACAAAGTGCGAAGTCAGTGACTCTGGACAGGGGATTTGGGTTGGGATGTCAGTCACTTGTGACTGGGCTGCAGCAACATCTGTCATGCTCAAAACTTAGCACCAGCTCAAGCAGACTGAATGCCTCCCAATAACTTGGAAATTGTACCTCCTAAAACCCTTCACCTGTTCTACATATGTCTGTTCATGTGTTCACTCAGCCTGATCCATTCCAGATTCTCTTTGCTTGCTTGTTTGTTCATAGGATGGCTGGTTTATCTTGGAAGCATTGACTTTGTCTGCTGGGGGCCAGGTACCCAGTATACAATGTTGAGGAGATCCAGGGCCTGTTCTGTAGGTTTAGAGCCCAGGGAAGTTCCTTGGTGTTGGAAATTTGAACATAAGTTCACCTGTCCTGGTTCTGGCTTTCTCTCCACACTCAAAATGGAGCTTTCCTCCTCAATAAGGAGTTCTCAGTGTTAACAACCTGACAACCTCCTGGCATTTCCATCTGTTACCAGGTTCTTAGGATGTGGACACTCTCCATCATCTTCATATAACTTTCACAGGGCATAATAATCATTATTTCTTCAGTGAAGCTGCCATCCCTCATTGTGTTAGTTATTGTTGCTTTATGACAAATTCTCCTGCTATGGCCTAGCTTGAAACAGCACTAAAACTACTCAGTGAACAGTTGAAGAATTCACACATACAGATAAGTAGAAACTACAACAACCATTAAATATTTGAAATCCTATTAATAGGCATCTACTTTCCATCAGTTAGTATAAGAAATGCCTATATTCTAAGTAATAAACAATACTTATAAGTAACGCTTAAAATACTTTTACTACACTTGTAAGTAAGGCTTTATAGAGTGTAGTCATGTATATGGGTATAGGTAGAATCTTCTAAAATTCTGGAAGGAATCAGTGAACAGCCTAGCCCTGGTCACCCTATGTAAAGCAAGGCATGCCTGTGAAAAGCTAGGTTTTCTATTGTATTTGACGTTAACCCATTATCATTACTTTTCTGAAAACTCAACGTTGGAGAGTAGAGTCTCCTTATATTAAATGGACTTAAAGTTGCCTCTGGAAGAGAGGAAACTATAAATCAGCCATAATTAGCTTGAAAGATGAAATTTTGGTGAGAGCTGGCTCCTTGACACAGTGGCTTCCTCGCGGTTCCGATGAGTCAGCAGGTTGCCGAGTGACCCAGCACATCTCTAGGATGGGCTGGCTCTGAGATGGCCACTTTCCGAGCGAAAGCCTTTCTCCTTTGCTATTTTCTCAAAGCTTTCTCTATGACAAAGGCTCCAGATAATGGGACCAGAGAAGGAAAGTCCAAATGCCAGAAACATCTATGTCCCACCATATTTTAGCACTAGTATGTGCAATTCAGAGCATTCAGGCCCAGTGTAGGTCTTTGGAAATGGGACAGATTCTCTGGAACTCAGAAATGACACACAAAGTAGAGTTACCAGCAGCTTACTTAGAGTAATAGCATCCACTGGTGAACAACTTCTCAGGATCCAGTCCCACTGATAAGAAGTTATCAGTTCAGGTGTTGATGTAGGATTTATCTGGGCCATCTGGGACTCTGGAAATGAATGATTTTGCGGTGTTTCCTCCAAAGGCCCAACACTAAGAAGTACCGTGGGGATGTGGAGGAAGCTCATGCTGATAATGCCTTGTTCTCAGGCCAGCATTGCAACATGTTTTCCAGGCTGATTGCTGGGCTTCCGGTCTGGACTGAGCATCTGCAGGGACAGCGTGCTCCATGTGTAGAAAAGGTGACCTCTCAGCACAGAGATTCATATAGTCCACATAACAGAATTGAAGGGAAGATGGAGCCCATAGCTTCAGCACAAAAAGAACAAGAAATAAGAACCATTGGCCATGTGTTCTGGCCTGAGAAAGGAGGAAGACATCTAGACATCTAGAATCTTTGACAAGAATGGTTCTCATGCCCTGTGCAAACATCCCTTAAGCAGAATAGACAAAAGCCTTTCCAAGACACTGCACACATGATGTTAGAGAGAATGGGAACTAACAAGTAAGTTATAATAACAAAGAAGATCTCAGCTTGTCAACCTACAATGAGGCTTTTATGGGGATATATAAGACTAGAAAAGATGGGGACATGTTTTTAGATATCCCAGGATACAAATTGGAATTACTCGTGTATGGGCAAAGTAAGAAAACATGAGCTAAATAAACTAAACTATCACTAATAATTAAAATGTATACAAATATCTACGTACAATTTATTGAGAACCAATTATCGGGAAAGAATGTGTGTGTGTTTGTGTATATCTTACCTAAATCAGCATGATGCCAGTCATACAGCAGACTTCCCATCCTAAAGATAAGAAAACTAAATCTCAGATAAGTTAACAAACTTTGTCAGTATTGAAACTTAGTATCTGGATAAGCTGAGATTGAATTCGTTTGTGTTTGATGCCAAAGTTTAAGTGTAGTAACACCACTAAACATTAAAGAAGTCTCAACAACAGTATTATCTCTTCAAAAGAAATTTCTAAGTGCCATTTCTTTTGGAGACTTAATAACTTTCTCTTTGAATATTTCAAGAATGAGATATTTACTCTCTTTAAGATAGCCCAGCTTATTTACCCAGAAAAAGCATTTAAAATGTTATATTTTAGGGGCTGGGAAGGTGGCTCAGTGGTAGAGTGCTTGCCTTGCATGCATGAGGCCTAGGGTTCGATTCCTCAGCACCACATAAGCAAAAAAGAAAAAAGCCAGAAGTGGCGCTGTGGCTCAAGTGGTAGAGCACTAGCCTTGAGCTGAAGAGCTGAGGGACAGCGCCCAGGCTCAGAGTTCAGGCCCCACGACCGGACCAAAACAAAAAAATGTTGTATTTTAGTGTATATATGTCTATGTGTATATAGATACATATATGTATAGATATATCGATCCATCAAACATAACTGTGGAGATTTTTATAAAATACATTATTCTTATACCTTTAAGTGTTCATTTAATTATTCTGTGAAAAGATTCCTGAAGAGATTTTGAGGCATAGCTCTAAGAATTTCTTGCTATTAGCAAGATGGTAAATTGAGGTTAATAAACAGTAGCAAATTCTGGTTATTTCTATTTTTTTCTCTTTCTGTTTTTCAAACCCATTTTTGTAGATAAAGTTTTATTGGAGTACAGCCATGCCTGCTTATTTATGTATTGTCTATGGTTTCTTTCTAACTACAGTGGGGCAGAATGGAGTAGTCCTGTCAGACACTGTCTGGCCCACAAAACCAAAAGTACCTACTCTCTGGACCTTTACGGAACACATCTGCTGCCCTTAGTTCTAAAACACAAGTGCTCAGAAAACAACAGTGGAGGTAATGTTGAAAATGTAGGTTTGGATCTCCTTAAAACCATGGCTTTTCATGAACCTGGAGGAGCATCAGAGGTTCTAAGGCAGGAGAGAACAGGGCTTATTCTGCCATGGGACAAGCAGAGAGAAGGACAGGATAGAGGAATGGTTCAGGACAATCGTGTAGTATCTGACACGCTTTGGAACAAGACTGGACTCATCTATTGACACAAGAAATTGGTAACAGGAAGGGATGCCTCTTGAGTGACCACGGTTTAGGGATGGAATCTGAACACGTCCAGGGGTTGGAGATAGCCTCTGGGCACAGCCATGGTTTGAAAGGATTCCATCAGCTGTCCTACGGACCGCAGATAGGGGATGGGAGCTGGACAGGACCCTGGATGAGCTGTGGGGACCTTTGCCGCCCAGCTCGAAAGCAATGGTGACTGGGGTAGGCTTCTATACACCACGTGTTTTAGCAAGAAGTGCATCTGGAACGGATGGTAAAACTGGAGAAACATGAGCTCTAGCCAACTAGGAGTATCTCCCCAGAAGCAAGTGGACTTGAGGAGGGCCTTAAGAGAGCTGGAATGTGGATGCCCAAGAAAATCCAAGTGGTTTGTTTCTGTCTTACTACATTCCAATTTGGGAAATGGTCTAAAACAACATGGTTAAGTAGGCAATACTTCTTTGTAAAAACTCTTGAAATGCTATTTCTTTTCCTTGGCACAACAGCCAACACCATATCAAAATTACACCCATGCATCATCTGGCATTCTTTCTGTATCCCACTGAAACTTGCTTTAGGAGTGTGCCGTCTGCATGTTTCTTATTAATCCATTTCCAATAACAACCACAAATGGAATGTTTACTTTGCTTGATAGCATTTATAGTTCTGCTTGTTGGCCTAATATTTGTTATTCTTTATTTAAAATTATTGCTAGTACATGCTTGCTTGAAACATTGGGGCTTTTCTAAAGCATGTTACGCTTCATACTATGGAGCACAGGTATGCATGTATATGACAGAGGTCAATATATGTACATGATGGGGGGTGAGAGTTTTTTCTGATCAAAATTAATATGCCCCATGTTGACAACATTTGGTAAAACCTCAGCATCAGTCATATAGAACTCAAGGATATTTTATTCAGGAGAAAGAGAACTTAAAAAGTAGGGAGCAGGAGATGGGGTGATTCATAGATGCTACTGACAGAGTTTGGCTCTGGGGTCCCTGTTTTGGAATGGGTGGAAGCTGCTCAGAACCTCTCTTGGCAGCCATGGTGAGAAAGGAAAAGAAGGTTGAAGAAGGCCACATGAGAAGGTACTCATTCTGTATGAGAACATGGTGACTGGAAACAGCTTTCATCCTGGCCAAAGCATGCACCGAAAGACAGTGGGCAAGTGTCATAATTATGGCCAGGAAACATCTGGCTAGATCAGGAAACGGATGGAATTTAGACATAGGCACATCTGTGGGGACAGTCAGGTGGGATCCAAGAATCTAAAGATATTTCAGCATCGGTGAGATTTAAAAAGAGAGAAAGAAAAATATCTATGGCCTGCACTCTTTTAAAAACATTAAACCATCTTTCTATTAACTTAATTTTAGTTTTACTTGGATAATGTTTGCATTAGGTATATTATAAATGCTGAGATAGGAAACTCCAGAGAATAAATTTTCAGGAAAAGGCCAAAGCAAAAGCCAAGTCGGGTCTTCTGGAAGAGATAGCGCCCACTTACTTTTCCTGCAAAACTATTATCAGAGCCCACTTGGGAGATGGCAGATTAGATGCTTAATTAACATATGGCTTTGTAGTTATACGTGATGGCTATTCTCCAGTAGGGAAGAAAACATCTTCTTCAAAATATTTTAAAGATTGCTGAGTCAGATAAGAGAGTTTAAAGAAGGATTAAAGAATTCAAAGTGGAGAAGCAAAATGGAGATTAGTGATGGGTGATTTGAATGCTTTCAAAACATAGGAAGTAGAGAAAGACATCAAGGAGGCACAAGAGGCGATTTAATAAGTCAGGAGCCAGAAGCCCCCATCTGAGGGGCTGGCATCTGTCATTAATTTGATTCATCCCTGATTGTTCTTCTCCTTACTCTACCCACCCCCTCCCCAACTCAGCTGCATAGGCCTCCTGCATTTATTTATGGCAGGGTTTAGAAGAAAAACAAATGAAGAAGGAATCCAAGAAGATAATGAGAATATTTTAAAGTAGAGAGATAGGAATGTTTTAATAGCCTTTATCTTTTGAGGGTTTCAACTGTAGATTTTGCCCCTACTTAGAGAGGCCAAAAGACTCATCTTGTCAAGAAACATTATCACCAGAGCCACGGGAGTGAAATGGGGGAGATTAAAATTGGGATCTCATAATTGGAAGGGAAGAGAGAATTCAGATAGGGACCACATTCAAGTGTGGGATCGGAGCATCCTTAGAAAGTAGCAAGTCCCCCAGCAGTGCCTGGAAGGGGCACTGGGTGGCCCGGAAACATCAACCTGTGGTGTTGTCATGGGTGAAAATACAACCAGCCAGAATGAGAAGCCGTCTTTAGGCCATGGCATTCTGGAAACACGGTCTTTGTAACCTGTGTGGAGTCTCTTAAATGGAAAGAACCTTAATCTGTTGCCACCTTCTCTGCACCTTAGAAACTAAATACCTACCTGGTCAAACCCGAGGCATCTAACACGGGTGTAATACAGCAAGGGTTCCTTGGCTTTTTATTGTTTCCAACCTCACTTCAGAAAAGGTCAGATGAAAAAGAGGAAGAGAGTTCGGATGCAGAATCAGTGTGATTTCTGTGAGAAAACCAAATGTGAGGCCCTGGATGCGGTCCAGATTGTCTACTGTCAACCCGTCTGTCCTCCCGCGGCAGGGAGGCTGCGTCCTGTGAGGAAGGTGGCCCAGGATGGCTGGCTGCGAGGATGCTTGAGGGACAGATGCCAAAGAGGCCAATAATTCTGTCAGGGCCAGGAGGAATACAATGGGGACAGAGGGCACGGGGCCAGCCTCAGGCCTCCCTCAGAACAATGGCGGCCCTGCCGCCTGCCACCAGAACCGCTCGTTCCTGCTGCCTCCCCTCTCTGAGCTCTGGGGTCCTTCCTTTTTACATTTTGTGTTGCTGTGTGTGTGCTCTTTGTCTGGTGAAATAGGATGCCAGGAGACCTGGCGAGGCCAGCACCCTCTCTGAGAAGCTCACTTTGAACTGGCCTTTCTGTCTGGGGCATGCAAGTCTTGCTCAGAACAAATGACTGAGTGCACCTGTCTGGTCTGAGGGTGTTTTCAACAGTGTGACCGAGTGGTTCACCACCCAGGCTTTGGCATCAGGCTGGCGAGGCCAATATTTCCACTCCTCCCAGTGCCAGATGGAGTGTCCAGGTGAGCCTGGTGAGAGCAGCTTCAAGGGGCCAGCAATGGGATGCATCTACCACCAAAGACAGCCCAGAGTCCCCGCCCTCTCCTTCACCTGGGGCAGGCTTTGAGGTCCCACACTGAATCCCGACTTCTGCACTTACTGGCTGAGAAAAAAAAAATCCCTTAATCTCTCTAGGTTTCACTTTTTTCAAAGGGAACTAATATTACCTGTTGAGGATTAATGGAGATCAAGTGCAGCAGACACTAGCAAGGTTTCTGTCACAGGGCAGGCTTGCAGCCACTTCTGTTCCCTTGGCCAGCGCGGCATGCCCCAGGTGTACCCATCGCTTGGCTGCTCCCTTCCTTCAGGTCTTTGCTCAGAATCCACTTGTTCTGACTGAAGTCTTCCATGATAGTTTATAAAACCCTGAATTTCACTCCTGCCCCAACAAACCCTATACCTTCCTCTATCTTGTTTTTCTCTATGCTTTTGGTTTATAATCTTAGACTTTTTCTATCCATCTACCTATCATCTGTCTATTCATCTACCTGCCCATCCATCCACTCATCCATCTCCATTCATCTTGCTCTAGCCATTCATTTGTCCATCTTCCATTACTAGTTCTCTCTCTCTAGTCTGTGTCTTCTCTATAGAATATAAACTGAAAGAAGAGAAGTATTTTCATCTGTTGAATCAATAGCACTTAGTAGATACTCAATAAATATTGAATGGCATAATTCATATTATTCTTTAAGTAGGACTTTGTAATATGACTTAGTTTGGAGTTGTTAAATCCACATACTAACCTGAGAGCTGGCTAGACTAACCCCTGTCTATCGCTACCATGTTCTTAAAATAGTTATATATCCTATCTGTGTGAATGACATTTGCCCATGTCATTCGTCCAAGGCTTCTTTATGCTCTTTCAAATCAGAATAGTAATGTTTTCATTCATTTGCTAGTACATTTAATAATCCAATAAATATCTGCCAAATGTATCCAAATTCAGAATGTCTTCTCAGCTCTGAAGAAAACCAAGGATGCCTTTGAAGAGATAAGATTCTCATGGGAAAATAAGAAAATAAATCAATATGGAATTATAAGAATGAAATTTGGTTGTAAGAAAACAATAAAGGAGGAATAGGGATGATGAGTAGAAGTGAGGTGAGGCTAATGAAATAAAAATTACCAATTAAAACACACCTGTCTTGATTGGGTGTGTGTGCTTTATGACTGTAATTCTAACTACCTAGGAGGCTGGAGTTGTGAGGACTGCAATTCAAAGCCATCCCAGGGAGGAGAATCTATGAGACTTATATCTAATTAGTCACCAACACCAGAAGTAGAGCTGTGGCTCAAGTGGTAGAATGCTAGCCTTGAGCAACAAAGCTTGGGGGACAGTGCCCAGACTCTGACAAGTTCCAAGTCTGGCATAAAAACAAACAACAACAAACTTAACTGGTCAGAGAAAGTCTGTTTTAGGAGTTAATATTCAAGGTGAGTAGAGAGAGATAGAATGAATAAGCCATGGTGATGCATATCCTGAAAAGATAAAAGTGTCCAGCATCTAATTCTGAACTGTGGCTTTTCAATGACCAGATGAAAGGTCGCCTGATGTGATCCCAAGGGAGCCAAGGTATGGTTGGGATAGGGTTTGATTGTGTCCCTAGGGTCATGTGTGCGTTTGGGTTTAAGATGGCAGTGATGTGGTCCTTTAAGGGGTGGGGCCTGCAGAGAGACGTGCAGGTTATTGAGGGCATTGGGGTGGTTTTCCCCAAAGTGTTGTAAGCCTGAGCCCTGCTCAGGAGTCATTCTCTGGCTCACTCCTTTGAGGTGTTATCTCTCCTTCCCACTCATTACTGCCATTCTCCAGAGGTGACACAGCCAGCTGGGACTCTTGAAAGAGCCTGCACCAAGCTGTTTTGACTTTCTGTGTCTAAAGCTTCTCACTAAAAAAGACACCCTTGGCCATTTTATTTTTGTAGCACATATATGCATAGAGCATATTTTTATCAATGAGACTGGTCTAACTCCTAGTCTCTGACAGAAACACTCGTGGACTTTCTACTTTGAGAAATACATTTTGCAATTCATTTTTTTCAATAAGGATTCTTACTGATCATTTACTATGCATAAGGGTTTAGAAAATAAACAAAACTGACCTAACATCAGCCCTCATTGGCCAATGAGAGAGGCAGACACTTTGCAAAAAAATGGCAAAATTGGATAGCTGACAACTCAAAGCTGACCTGAGTCTTTAGTTCAGAGGTGGTAAAGCCCAACTTCTTTGTAACTCTCTTCCCAGTGTAGCAGAGACTAGTCAAGCTCCAGGGGGAAAAATAAACAATGTTTACTTCAGAAGTTTTTTGGTCTTTGAATTTATTTTCATCACATACTTAATTCCAATCAATTACTTTTTTTTCTTTGTTGGTCCTGGGGCTTGAACTCTGGGCCTGGGCGCTGTCCCTGGCTCTTCAGCTCAAGGCAAGCACCTCTACCGCTTGAGCCACAGCACCACTTCCAATTTTCTAGTGGTTTATTGGAGATAAGAGTCTCACGGACTTTCCTGCCCAGGCTGGCTTTGAACCGTGGTCCTCAGATCTCAGCCTCCTGAGTAGCTAGAATGATAGGCATGAGCCACAGGCGCCTGGCCCCATCAATTACTTTAGCACATCATTTGTTAGTTAGATGTTATCTCGGATTTCCCATTCATACCATAATGATATCCTACATGAAGTGTTCTTTTTTCTTGGAGTCTATCCTAAAAAATAAAAGTCTGAAGTTCCCATTAACCACAGGAATTCAGAAAATCTTTGGTTAGTGCGTCACATTCTTCATCTGTCTGTCTGGTGGACAGGGTCTTCTCTTCAAGTCCTATGTTAACATTTGTTCTTAGTTATAATGTTTAAGCATTTTCCCTTGAAAATGTTTAGCAACCTATCTTTCTTCCTCTTTCTTTCAGTTCCACAGTGTTTAGGGCTACCCCTCTTTAGAATATTGTCCTGTTGCACAGCACTGTTGGCTGTCCAGGTGGACAGTGAGCAGCTGATTGAAGAGTGACAACCGCGGCCTGGGAAGAGTAGGGCCAGGAGTCAGGGTTAAACTCGCTCGGGTTAATTAGACGTGTGGCCTTGGGAAACACACAAAGATTGTCTGAGCCATTTCTGGTTGGCAAAATGGGCCTAAGGCCAGGACTGGGCTGAGGTGAAGGACAAACTGAATTCAGGTAAAGCAAATACAGGGATGTTGAGAAAAACTCTGTCGTTAAGAGAACTATTCTAATTCAGCCTTTAATAAAGTTTAAAATGAATGCACATGATCCACAATGAACAAAACATGAAACCTGCAGCAAGTATCACATCGTGATATGGCATCTGAGAGTGGCAGAACTGGAATGAGGCAATAGAGTCCAAATTTTGGACTCTTGTGACTTTCGCACTAGTGGCCAGTACCTCGTAAGTCCTACCCGGCCCTCGTCACGCGTACCTGTAACACGCCATGGTTTATCGCCATTGGAATACATTTTGATAATCCTGATAAAGTGTCTTGCATAGTAACTTGTGCCCAGATGAGATTTTTCTCTCCTCCCTTTCCCATCTCTGCCATCCTCTGCCTGCCCAGATGATGCAAGACAGGGAGAGATCAAAGTGAGCCTTTGACTCATTGAGTACTTATCCAGCCTGTGCGCAACTCATCGAGCTCTTCTAAGCCCTAGGACGTTGGTCTGGCCAGCGGACGCTGCTTCTAAGTGCTTTCCTTTCCTGTGGGTCCTCCTCTCTCAATGCAACACTGGCAGCACATTTGTTTACTCTCTGCAACAAAACCGCTGCAGCCCTCGGCTGGGACACTCTTTGGCTCCATGAGACTTACCCAGACATCGTCTAGATCTATGTCTTGAAACTCTTCCCATCAGCCTCCCTCCCTTGCACAACCGAGGCCTCATGCACACTCATCACCTCCCATCCCATGCCAAGTTCCTGCTTTATGTGTGCAATTTCAGATCCACCAGGCGCTTGGGCAACAGGCCTAATATGAAACCCTAAGTATCTTCCTGGCTCCAGTTCCTCCCCTCCGTGGCACTGTTGCCAACTCTTCCTCCCTCATGGCGTTCTCTGTCCTCACTGATGCAGAAGATGGGGGTTTCCTAAACTTCCAAGAGTGGACTCACATTCTTTCATGATCACAGAATCCTGCCTACAGCTCTTTCCTACTCAAGTGAGTTGACCTCATCTTGGAGGACAGAGGTTTGGACAGGTAGAATCACCATACCTATGGTATGTCTTTCCAAGGAAAGACACGTTTCTAAAAGTCAGTGTTACTAATGGGGTAAAATAAAAATACAGTTCTACAAGTTATAACTAAGAGTGAATGTTAAAATAATTGAAACAAGTCCTGAGCACTAAGTGGACAACTGAGAATCTTCTCTGTTAAGTGAGGATTTCCAAATATCACGTGACTATTGGCCTCTTAAGAGAAGCTAATTTCTGAAAATAGACTCAGAGAAGTAGGAAAAAGAACTTTATTTTTTGCTGGTCCTAGGACTTGAATTCAGGGCCTGGGCACTCTCTGTGAGCCTCTGTGCTCAAGGTTAGTGCTATACCACTTAAGCCACAGCACCACTTCTGGCTTTTTCTGACAAGTTCATTAGAGATACATGTTCACAGACACGGGCTGGCTGGCTTTGAACTGCGATCCTCAGATCTCAGTCTCTTGAGTAGCTAGGATTACAGGTGAGAGCTACCAGTACCTGATGGAAAAGAACATTTTATGTAGGCACTAATATATTATGAATGGAGCTTAAAGATAAAACTTTTGTTTTCACATTTTTTTTTGTTAGTGTTGGGGGTTAAACTTAGGTCTCATGCTTGCTACACAAGTACTCTACCACTGACGTCACACTCAGTCCTTTTGCTTTTCCTATGCTTTCCAGATGGGGTCCTGAGCTTTGGCCCCAACCAAGGGCACCAGATCCTCCCACCTCCGCACTCTGAGTAGCTTCAACTACAGGTGTGCCCATTATACTTGCCTTGTGTTTGAGATAGGATCTTGCTGACTTTTTCCCCAGTTGGCCAAAGACTGTCACTTCTAGTGTGTTTACATCCTAAATTGTTGAGGATTATAGGTGTGCCAGAGACAACTTCAAATAAATGAAGTCTAAGGGTGATTGATTAACAGGAATTAAGAATGTGTATCAAATAGATGCAAAAGACCTCTGAGCTCCTGCAGATGACATTTATTTACTCATTTTTCACCTGGATCCAGGCTATTGACATAATACCTAGTTTTCCTTCTGCATACCAAGGAATGTATCCTGAATCATACAACCTAATGAAGGTTTAAATTGGCCCATTGAATGGAGCAGGGTGAGGAGATCACGAGCCTTAAGTAAGTCCCATGTGGTTTTAGGTATGTCCTTTACTAGTGGGGCAACTTTATGTAAATCCCTTCAAACTGCTGAGCTCCAGTGCTTTCACCAGCCAATACCTACTTCTTTATTCAGATTCCATCAAGTATATTCTGTGCAAGAGTTTATTGGCACAAACAAAAACTCTAACTTGGGAACTTACAATGATCGAGACAGGATTCCTGCCCTCAAGAAAGTATTAAAAGGGGGACAGGTGAGTGTGAGCAAAGAGGTGTGCAGATGGAATGGAGGTGAGTGTGAGCAGAGAGCTGTACAGATGGAATGGAGGTGAGTGTGAGCAGAGAGCTGTACAGATGGAATGCAGGTGAGTGTGAGCAGAGAGGTGTACAGATGGAATGGAGGTGTGAGCAGAGAGCTGTGCAGATGGAATGGAGGTGAGTGTGAGCAGAGAGGTGTGCAGATGGAATGCAGGTGAGTGTGAGCAGAGAGGTGTACAGATGGAATGGAGGTGAGTGTGAGCAGATAGCTGTGCAGATGGAATGGAGGTGAGTGTGAGTAGAGAGGTGTGCAGATGGAATGCAGGTGAGTGTGAGCAGAGAGGTGTGCAGATGGAATGCAGGTGAGTGTGAGCAGAGAGGTGTGCAGATGGAAT
>NW_012267234.1:15495741-15743977 GCF_000151885.1 Dipodomys ordii | reverse complement strand
GAGAGAGAGAGAGAGAGAGAGAGAGAGAGAGAGAGAAAGAGAGAGAATGAGAATGAGAATGAACTGTGTGAATGCATGCATGCTGGTGTATGTGCTAGTGTATTCATATTTATTGACAAGGTTGAGCCTATTAAGAGGCAATCTTTTTCTACCCTGTATTACTTTCTCATTGCTGTGACCAAAACACATGAGAACAATCTAAGATGAGTATATCTTGTTGCTTATACTTCAGGGGTGTCAGTCTGTGGTGGTGAAGAGATTGTGGTGGTTTATATCCGGAAGCGGCCAGGGAAAGATGTAACTCCCAAGGACCCTTCCCAGGAGCTACTTCCTCCACCTGGACCCTCCTACTTGTTACTACCTCCAAATAAAGCCATCTTATCAAGAATCCATTAAAGGATTAATCTATTCCTCTAATCCTCTCTGGAAACACCCTCACAGACACACCCAGAAGTGGCCTTCACTAAGCTCCTAAGCAAGTTTCAATCTAGTTAAGTTGATCATCAGGGTTACCCATTATCCTCCCTCTGACAAAATTGTTCCTAAGGCATTCTGGGACATCAGTAACAAAGGGAGTATGACAAGGACTCAGTTATGTGCAAGTGCTAAGGGTTTGATTTCTCAAGTGTCATAGACTGAATCCAAGTGTAACCATGATCTCTGCAGTTGAGCATGTTTGTGAGGGTGATAACAATAACACAACAGGTTATAAAATGAAATTTAAAAAGAAGCAGGGCTGGGAAGGTGGCTCAGTGGTAGAGCGCTTGCCTTGCATGCATGAGCCCCTGGGTTCGATTCCTCAGCACCACATAAGCAGAAAAAAAGCCGGAAGTGGCACTGTGGCTCAAGTCATAGAGTGCTAGCCTTGAGCTGAAGAGCTGAGGGACATCGCCTAGGCCCAGAGTTCAAACCCCACCACTGGAACCAAAAAATTTTTTTTAAATAAATAAAAAGAAGAAGCAAACATTGAAATAAAACACTGGTCCATGCAACTGCTGATGAGAGTTAGGGTCACACTCTCCAGTTGGTCCCACATCTTCCTAACAAGCTTATCTCACCCTGACGATTTCTGCAGCAATAGATCAGAGTATGCTAGAATGCATGAAAATCTTGGATACTCAGCCTAACAGAAGTTTGTTTATTGCTCATGCAAGGTCCATGATTAGGCCAGCAGCTCTCTAGAACGGATTTCTTCCATATGGTTATTCAGTATTCACAGTTTAGTGTCCTCAGCTGAGGGCTCCTGTGGTGACAAGGAGAGAGAGAGGAAGAGTGGAGGAACTTGAGAGTGGTTAGGGCCATCCCTTGTTATTTTCAGCTTTAGAGAGGTATCGTCACACCTTCTGCAGGCTGTTTTCTAGCAGTGCTAACAGTGTTGCTCCTAAATGCAAGGCTGTAACATGAGGGGCAGTGATCACCGTGGACCAGTCTGTCCTTCACCCACAGGATCCACAAGCCACCTCTCTAACACCATGGTCTCTGCCTGATCTCCTTACCAGTTTCTCTCCCACCTAGCTCCGTCTCCTATGTGAAAACGTGTCCAGTATGTCGTTAGGTATCCCCACTGTATGCCCCTTCTGTTCATCTGGATGCTGTCTGTCTGCCCATTCCCCTGACACACTCCGAAAACTCAGGAAGGGTGTCAGGCCCTTGGTGAAGACTCTCTCATGGATGGCAAGCTTCAGTGACAGAGTCCTATTCATACGCTCACCATTGTGTCACACCCACAGGTGTCTGAGCCTCACATCTGCATCATCCTAAGCCATACTTCACAGTGACCTTAATAAAAATTTGAAGACCACATCACATACATTATCCCATAGGTGTGTTCATTAGTTCTCAATATGACATCATCTCTGCTCTTGGGATTTTTTTATGCTGTCATATATCTTGAAAAAGTTTTAGCCATTTTTCATATAACTCTGCAAAAATATATTTAGTTTGCCAGACTTTAAAACAGGTAATGTGTCCTCTAAAACATCACTCTGTGTCAGTGTATAGCAAAATATTTAAGTGAATATTATTTCTTTGGAATAAATAGTATGCTTAAAAATTATTTGTTTTTATAAATAAAACTAAGTTACCATCAATTTCAATCATGTTTCATGTTTTAGAAGATTTTATTATTTTGAAGTCTTTTCAAGATTTATATTTAAGTATCACATTAAATATGTATGCAATATTGTCACCTCTGCCTTTTTAATTTAGCATGTCATATATCTGAAAAAATGTGTCTGTTTTCTTGATTTGGTATGAATATTTTATAATATAGCTGTATTTTTGTCTCTTTCTTTTTGATCACTTTGCCTTAAAATTTCAAAACAAAGCTGAATTTTATTGAAAAGGTGATAAAACAGTTAAGCAGAGACAGAATTCTCAGGGGGCAATAGGCATGCAGTGCTAGACTTTGAACTCAGGGCATATGCTTGCTGGGCAAGTCCTCTACCAGGTGAACCAGGCCCCAGTCCTTGTTTTGCTTTAATCCAGTTTTCAGATAAGAGTTTGCATTTTGCCAAGTTAGCAGCCCCTCTACCTTTACCTCTTGAATAACTAGAAGTATTGGCATGCAATGTAGCCAAACATGGTCACTAAGACTGTGTGAATTCAAAATTATGAATTTAAGCTAGCTGCCAGTGGCTCATACTTACAATCCTCTCTAGTCAGGAGGCTCTCATCTAAGGATCACAGTTCAAAGCCAGCCCAGGCAGGAAAGTCTATAAGACTCTTATTTCCAGTTAACCACCAAAATGCTTATAGTGAAGGTCTGACTCGAGTGATAGACCACCAGCTTCGAGCAAAGCAGCTAAAGGTGAGTGACAGACCCTCTGTTCAAGCCCTAGTAATGACACAACAATAAGATTATGGATTTGTTGTGTAACATATCCAAGGTGTAGTAGGATCATATAAAATGAAAAGACAGATTTTTTTTCATCCAATTCATATGAGCTTGACTTGTTTTCCTATTTTTATTTTAAATTTCTTAAGGCAAAGGAAGAGCTTCCTTGGCCTGTTGACATGACTCTACTTACACTATCCTGAGTATATTAGACATCATGATTTCTCCAGGGCATGTGGATAATTTACTGAACAAAATAAATGTAATCTTGCCACTTTCCATTGAGGATTTGAACATATGCTTCTTAATAGCTCAAGAAGTGACACGACAGAACCCATATTTACATCGTAAAGGGTTTAGGGCCAAATCCAGAAGGTTGACAATGCCATGTACCCCCCCCCCAGCACCTGTCAGTGGCAAGAACGATATGTTTGTGCCATCTTCTTTGGATCCTTTCAAGAATGTATCTCATGATGGGAACATATCTGACTATTGGCATCCAGTTATTCATTCTACAAATAGTTATGGAATGCCCATTGTATGTCAGCGCTGATCTGAGTAGGTAAATGCTTGACTAACCTGATCCCTTCCTATGGTTCCTTTTAAGGGTTTAACGGCAGTGTAGCCTTTGGTATAGTTTCACCTCATTCTGCCTTTATTTATTTATTTATTTATTTAGTCAGTCAGTCATGGGGCTTGAACTCTGGGCCTGGGCGCTGTCCCTGCACTCTTCAGCTCAAGGTGAGCGCTCTACCACTTGAGCCACAGCACCACTTCCAGTTTTCTAGTGGTTTTTATTGGAGATAAGAGTCTCACAGACTTTCCTGCCCGGGCTGCCACCGGCGCCTGGCTTCATACTGCCTTTATAGCCAAGAACCCCAAATGGAAAAGTAGCCAGTGGCTGTGATGGAGACAGATGCCCTGCTATGAACCAAACATCAGGCTGGGGACCCAGCAGGAACCAGTGATCACAGTACTGCCTTAACTCATCAAATCCCACACTTGCATTACGAACACAGCTGGACGCTGGTACCTCACGCCTGTACTCCTAGCTACTCAGGAGTCTGAGATCTGAGAATCACAGTTCAAAGCCAGCCCTGGCAGGAAAGTTTATTAGACTCTTATCTCCAATAAACCACCAGAAAACTGGAAGTGGCACTGTGGCTCAAGTAGTAGAGAGCTAGCCTTGAGCTGAAGAGCTGAGGGACAGTGTCTAGGCCCAAAGTTCAAGTCCTACAACCGACACTAAACAAACAAACAAACAAACATTACTAATACATCTCAATCAAACTGACATTGCCAGCTGACTGAAAACACCATAAGCAGGTGTCAAAGTGACCTCATGTCTCTATGCCAACACTGACCCACCCCAGCATATAAGATATTTTAATGATCTAATGTGTTTGTAGTAAGATAAAGAAGTACACTGTGACTTTTTATGCAGTATTCAGTAGTCATTGGGCACAGAAGACCAGGAAGTGGATCTGTTAGACTTGGTTTAATGTTCCAAGGAAAATACATTTATATAGGTCATGCAGCTATTTCCAGGGAAGGAATTTAGCTTATTTCCTGTTGGTGGTGGAAATAGTCAAGCAGTAGACACAGGGAGCCAGAAGCTGTTAATGAATTAAACCCTATTGATTGGAATTTTTTTTAAAGGCTTAGGTTTGAAGACTAGTAGAAAACCCCTAAAAGGTAGAAAACCCACAATAATTAGTTTGAATAGTTTTTGTTGTTTGTGTTTTAGGTATCAGATCAATAAGGCAACATTAATAATTAAAGACCAGGATAAATATACCAATTCCAGATTAGAGCTTTGAGCACTAAATTGCTTTCGCTCAAGGCCTTTTCAAAATAGGCTCTAATCTCCCCAAATGTACTGAGAAGCTATACCGTGTATCTCCTTAAGCTGTGGATTTGGTAAGAAGTTAAGAGGTTTTCTGGGTGGGACAGTGGAGGTAGTCAGGCTCAGCACGGGCTGGGCTGTCACATGAACCACCAGGTACTACTCATTCAAGACAGCTGCTTCTCTTTTGTTCTTCAGCTTCAGCTTAGGGGGCTCATCATGATGAGGAAGTCTAGAACTTTCTGTTCATCAGATGTTGGCTGGAATTTTGCCATGAAAGACCAAATCCTAGAAGAATGAAGGGAAGAAATCATCTCCTTAAGACTTGACCAGCAAAATTCTGCTGGCTCATAGAGCGACTGGGTGGACATTATAGCTCAAAGATAGGACAAACCCTGCAAAGGATAACTGGTGAGCAGCCAGGAGAGCATTAGGAAGCAGGGATTGACTTTTGGAAAGGTTACGACTTTACCTAAGGCTGTGGGAAAAGAAGAATGGGAGACCAAACACATTCTCAATGACTTTTTAGCCTGAGAAGACACACATTAATTTCAGGTCACCGAGCAGCCATAGATATCCATGAGGGAAGAGGACCCTGGTTTCCGCAGGTCATGTGCTTTGGGGGTATTCTCTGTCCCCAAGAGCCAGTCCTGAACCCACATTTCCTGTGAAGCTGCCTGGCTGGATTTCCTGCGGGCTCTTCCCTTTGGGAAGGAAGTGACGGTGTCCACATCAGCCTGGTCACAGGCCAGGTACACCTCATACTTAAAAATAAAAGACCACATCCACACCCACCCCTGCTTCACGGTCTTCCTATTCCTCCTGGCGCTGCAATTGTTGTTTAATTCTCCCATTGTCCTTTTCATTTCCATCAGCCAAGTGTAGATTGTCTGTCCCTCTATTTCTTCTATTCATCATATGGTTAGTTCTCACTTGAAAGCATCTGTACAAAGATAATGCCTTTATTTCCTTCATTCACTTCATTTCCTTCATAATTTTATTATTTATTATATTTGGTCACTTGGTTTTTTAACCATTAGTAGTTTATTAAACTTGAACACCTCTAAGATCATTGAGGTGATTCTCTTATATGTTTCCACATAAATTCAAAACACTGTGGTGATCATACATAGCAGTGTTTCCTAAAGATCTTTTCCTTATACTCTATGTTCAGTGTGATGTATCATGCAGGAAACTTCCTTGAAAGTGGCAGACAGTATTATCTCTCATGAGAGTGTCAATGCTGGTCTGTGATATGTTTTAGTTAATTTATCTAAAATGTCCTGGTCAAGGAATTGTTCTGGTTCTGTTCCCTATTATCTATTAACATCTTACAATGGCATTTTGAGAATTACTATGAAAGATGATGTCAACCCAACACCCTATTCCATGAAGACACCCTCCCTTCAACATTCCTGATAGAACATCATCATCTCAAACTCCAGTTTGATTTGTCAAGTGATACAGAGCTCGATAGATACCTCTCAAACAAGATTCATTCCATTGCTAGACATAATTATTATAGTAGTGGGTCTTCTGTTGTTTGGCTATTGTGCTCCCTTGGATTCTAATTCTCTGCTCACATAGGTACAGAGTATTTTAAGATTATTTTTCATCATCCCTCATTCTTTCATGTTTTTCAATTGCTGTATTTCATACCATATGCCATTCTCTACTTTCTTCAGCTGGCCCCTCCCTTTCCTGATTCACACAGATGAACATTTCTCTATCATTTTTAGCATGTCCCAATACTCCTGAAAAGTTAAAAAGCAAACTCTCCTCTATTGTCCCCCTTTCTGAAACTCCTGCTGGAATTCTGCCATAAAAGACCAAATCTTGGAAGGATGAAGAAAGAAAAGATTTCATTAAGACTTGACCAGCAAAGCTCTGCTGGAGCTTGGAGTCTGAGGGCCGCTGGGTTGACACTGAAACTGTTCCATTTTCAGATTTTGAGATAGTGATTATTTTTCTGTTGGTTGTGGGGCCTGAACTCTGGACCTGGGCACTGTGCCTCAGCTCTTCAGCTCAAGGCTAGCACTCTATCACTTGAGCCACAGCGCCACTTCCAGCTTTTTCTGCTTATGTGGTGCTGAGGAATTGAACCCAGGGCCTCATGCATACAAGGCAAGCACTCTACCACTGAGCCACCTTCCCAGCCCCTGAGATACTAATTTTTACTATATTCACTGAATTAATACTGGATGCCCTGTTTCTTCTGAATGTCATACCCTATGATTTACTTAAATAAATATTCAGGCTTTGATTAGAACACAAATATTTCAAGCCAAAATATTTCAGGCATAGACCTGTATTCCCACACTGAGGACAAGGCAGAAAGTAGCAAGTTTGGGACTAGTCTGTGCTGCATAGTGAGTTCAAGGTGAGCCTGGACTACATTGTGACCTTGTCTCAAATGATAAAGAAAAAAAACAGCAAAGCAACTATAAAAAAATCTCAGACTGAGAATATGTCTCTTACATCACATTATCTTTTAGCCTATCTACTGAGTATGTGGGTGTAACTACCTTGGCTTAATAATGCATGATCTTTATGTTTCCTTTCAACTTGTATATAATATCCCATTAGAAAAAAATCATCTAATATTACTTCTTTTACTTACAAGGAATCCACCTCACTGTTATAAAATCTCTTTAATGTTGTTTCCTAGGATCGTCCACATTCATAGACTGAGTTCTAGACAGTCCATGCATTTTTTTTCTGTGTTGAGTCTTCATTCTTAGCTTTGAACTGACTCTGAGATTCCCAGTTCTGAAAGCATTGCAGGTTTTACCTCAACTAGGAAAATCAGGTAGTGGCTGACAATGATTTAATATTTGATCCTGGGCTTGGCACTGAACTACGTTTTTTACCTATGGTGGCTTATTTTCCCACCATAGAATTCTAAACCAGTAGAAATTTAAATACAAGGAGTATCATAGAGGTGAGGCGGTCCCCTCTGAGGTTACCTAGTGCATGAAGAACAAGCCAGGATTGTCCCAATCTGCTTCCATACTAACCACGAAATGGCCCATACTCCCATAATGTAAACCACCAATGTGAATTCTGAAAATACATAAAGAAGGATGTATGACGTCATTCTGAGTTCTGTAAAAATCAGACAGATGGATGCTTCAAGGGAAAGGACATGTTTTGATTCACTGTCACACCTTGGTAGTGGTTTCTAAGAGAAAGTTTGAAAGTATCCTTGAGATTATAAACGTATCCATGCTTAGGACTGAGTAGAGACCAAAGACATGAATAAGAATGCATGCTTATGCTAAGTGACATTGCAAATGTGAATGTCATACATCCATATTTCTTCTAAGGATAATTCATAACCCAAAAGCGGGGGCAAGCTTCCACAGTGACGGCATGGGAACAGCCCTTTACAACCAACTGCTGGCTTTTTAGCAATTAACATGCTCCATGTAGAGTGAAAGGCCATTTCTTATCCCCTTCCCCTAACCATCTTTAATATTTACCAAATAGTGTCGCCTTGTTGGAAATGTCACAGGCACCCTTGCGTGAGGGGTGATTCCATGCAGTGATTCATGATGGCTTAGTTCATTAAGAAAATTACAACTCATTCATTTGGGTGCTGGAGCTCTTCTGTTCTCAAAGAATTCTCTTTGATTAGAAAAGTGAATTATGTTGACTTGTTTCTATATTGTAGGTGGCCTTTAATTAAAATGAAAAGATAATGTGTCGTAGCCTGCAGGAGGATGTATTTCCTTTCCAATGACCATTAGACATTTCAACACAGGAGTGGAGGGGAAACACAGAGCCTCTGTGAGCTGAGCTCTCTCTGTAATCACCATCTCCTCATCAAGTGAGGTCTGCGTCAGGCCAGTTTCTCTAACCAGTGGGCAGCCTTGAAATCCTTTGCTCTTTCTTCCCACCACTCACCTATCATCAGAGTTTGTCTAATTGGTTTTCTAAACTCCTATCTTTTCCTTCTCTATCCATAGACCCACTAGCCTAACTGGCGACCAGTCAACTGTGGCTTTGCAGCCATGGTCTCCTCTGCCCAACTGGTTTCTCTGGTCTTTCAAACCACCTACTCTTCATCACCCAGGCACTGGAGCTAGAGTAGTGTTTTGCAAACTACTGGGAAAAGGCTACCTATTTATCCCCACTGCATTTTGGACCAGAATTCTTACAGAATGAAAGAAAAAAAAATACCCTGCGTATGCTTGGATTACAGTGGTCAAGATACTAAGAAACTTTCTAAATTCTTTTGATTAATTTCCTTCTCATTCTCTGGCTACATATTACAGTCTGGCAGTAGTCTGAGGCTTACTGACAGCCGCCATCCATCCTTACCAGCTCGTGACACCTCCGGTTCCGCTTTCTATTAACGTGCTTACCACTCCCTTGATCAACTTTTTCTCTCTGGGTTCATGTCCTCTCCTGCCTCTCCTGACCTGCCATAAAAACTCTCAAATATTCAAAACATAGAGTGTCTGCATATGCACTCTTCTCTGTCTAGAATGTTCTACCCTCATCTCTCAATCTGGCTTTCTCTCTTCCTTCTCCAGGTATCATCTTACCTATCTCCTACTCAGCTAGATACGACACCATTGTCATCCCAACATCATTGCCGAGAGTTCAAAGTTTGGTATAAGGTGGATCACATTGATGGACACTGACATTCAAGTGCAGGGGAAGGAAGATGAGGTCTGCATGCCCTTCCTGTGTGTTCTGTGATTATTCCAACAGAATATGGCAGGGGTGTTGTACCAGGGGCCAGGCCTGGCCTTTTATATGAAACGTGTATTTCCTGATTTAGAATGGTGCAGGGTGAGGGCCTCTGTACATGTGATGACGTCTAAGCTGGCCATTGGAAGTTTTAAGGAGAGAGGAGTGTCTAGCCAGTTGGCACACACCAGAAATGAGCCAAGACGACTCCAACAGATGCCAATCTCAGTTACCATCTGACTGCAGTCCCAGGGGGCACACTCAGTAAGAATTGCCGGGATGAGTCCATCTGCCCCAGACAAGTAAGAGACGAGTGTCATTTGTTAGACAATACATCGTGCTCGTGTGCAGCAGTTGATAACAGTAAGAGTTTCCTTCCTGTGTTATTTTATGACATCCTATAACCTGGCCTGCATGGATGTACATGGTAAATATCGACATCAGGTTTTGTTTGTTTGTTTGATTTCCTCACAGAAGCAGAGCCCTAGACAAGGGTTTTCATTGCAGCTGCTTTATAGGTCAAATAAAAAAGATAACCATTTCCTAGCTTAAGTAAATATTTCCTTTTCTGTAGGTAATAGGTGTCCTAAAAAATGTTGTCGTGAAAACCTACCGCACTGGCTGGCTTCCCGGGGCTCATACCTGCAGTCCTGGGGGCTGGAAAGCATGTCTTCAGTGCAGCTTGGGCAGAAGAGCTCCTGGGGCCACTTCCCAACCCACAGCTGGCCACAGTGGCGCATGCCACTGGAAAACTGAGACTGGAGGATGATGGTTTCTAGGCCAGCTCAGGAAACCCCATCTCCAAAGAGGGACACTGGATGTCACAGCACATGCCTGTGATCCCAGCAATAGCACGAGCCCTAAATGTAGGCCGGTTGAAGTTCAGGTCCATATCTCAGTGGGAAGGGAAGGACCCTGAAAACAACCAGTGAAAACCGGGGCGGGGGCAGGGCTCCATGGTATCACAGCAGGGAGCAAGTTCACCTTGAGTTCAAACCCCACCAGAAAAGCTAACTCCAGGTATAGAAGAATTTAGGGTTGGCTGGTTTCTGTTGTTATCCAAGGAGGTGGACCCAAGAAGTAGTATAAAAAAATACCAGGATGAATCATCTAGACATGGCTAATGTTCCCCCACTGGGGCCCTGTTAGACTGTAGAGAACATGGCTTAGAACTGTCCTACTGGGCTAGGTCACGAACACAAGAAAGCTGGGCTGTTAATGCACCAACTTTGGGCCATCCTTGGCTGAAAGTGTTTTCTCTGACAGTTAAACTGGATGGTCTGAGGGCAGGGCACATTGCTGGGCACATTGCTGAGGCTGTAGAAAGGCCTCAGGCAAAGGGAAGATGGCGGCTGCCTCCATGACCAGAAAGCTCTGTGGGAGATCTCCAGGAAGGGAGACAGAAATCATACAAAGCGAGGGGCAGGTCAGTTTCATTCTCCACCTCCTAGTTCTGATGAACACGGAGAGCCACAGACTGAATGCATACATGTGGAATAATTAAAGGGATGGAAAGAACACTTCATTTTAAAAAGATCGTGGCATTGATCTGTAGTCTAGAATGTCCAAGTTACAGTCTCAAGTTCATTGTTGACCACGAGGCAAATTGCTCTCCCTCTCTCGGTTAAGCTCCTTGTCTTGTGTGAAGGTGGGTTCATGATTTCTGTGGGCCCATCAGCTGCAACAATCTATAGACTATGAGTAGAATACAGATAGCCTCATTAGGCCAAGAGATCATATTCTAAGCTGAAGAAATTAGTTGATTTTTAAAAAGAAAGAGAATGAGTATTTAATAAGAAAATGTAATTAACAAAATCATGAAAATTACATAGTGATCCTCTGTCCTTTTAAAAAGGAAGGTTAATTATTGCATAAATTGGGCTACATAAACACAATGGAATTATTTAACAGCTACTAAAATCAAAAGAGTTTCATAACTTTGAAATGTAGTCATGTATTATTACATGTATAAAATGTGTGTGCATGCATGTACATGTCTACATGTCTGGAAGATAATAGGGAATGTTTGAGCTATTATTCTAGGTAGGATAATGGGTGATTTCTATTTTCATAGTTAAACTTATTTATACCTCTAAATTATAGACAACAGGCATGCATTATTTTTATAATGAGAATTTATATAACAAACAGCCACATAGATGTGTTTAAACGGTGCAAAGAAAAAGATAAGGAAATGCAAATCAGGGAAGCATTAAGAAGCTCCTTTTCCCTCCCTTACCTGCTAAAGGGAAGGTTACATCACTATACCCCCGTCCCCACACACAGATATTAAAAGGGAAGGTTACATCACTATACCCCCGTCCCCACACACAGATATTAAAAATTGGATAAAATGAAAAATTTTTATCCATGTAATTTGAGATGCAGATTCAGGTATTATCCATTAAAAATGGATAATTACACAATCCATTAGGCCCAACCACTGATGAACTCTTTGTATTTAGTAGGTATATCTATAAAATGGGTATACCGATGCTGATTTCATGTAGTTGTTGTAAATTTTATAAGAAATAAAAATACCAGCTTATTTAAGGACCATTAAAATTTCATGAAAGAAAATGAGAAGCAAAACATAGGAAGCTAGTTGGATGCCTTATTCAGAGGTTGAGAAATTATTGTTTTGCTTTACTTTACTGAAGTTCAGCAAACTTCACTCCTGCTTACTATAGCTTAATGAGGGATTATTGACAGTAAGGGCCTCACGCATGCAAGGTGAACACTCTACCACTAAGCCACCTTCCCAGCCCTGTCCCTGAATTTCTGACCCACAGAACTGGTAAGAGATAATGACTGAGGATGGTGGGCTTAAGCAACCACCTTTTGGGGTGATTTATTCCCCAATAGATAACTGATCAGGTTTGAACAAGATCTATAAAGCTACATGTCACTAAATGACTTCTAATTCCAAGTGCTTGGGTCATCATCATTCATTATAACTAATTATAATATGATTAAAGCTTTTTGTCCCTGGGTGAGCTGGGTCAGGAAGAAAGCCAGGAGTCTTAGGTTTACCACAGCTACCCTTTCACCTTTGATGCTTTTAAAACGATGACTTATACATGTGTATTGTGTTTTTCATTTCATTTTGTCCTATGTAAACACATTTCTCTAACCTCATTATTTAACAATAGCCAAGTTGAAATTAATCAGCAGAAAGACATCCAGCTCTTGAATTGATAGCTATGAATGTGGTCTTGGGACAAGAGCCCATTGCTGCACAGAGATGCATCACTTTTACATTTTATTGTGACTTCTTTTTTTTTAAACCACTAATTAAGACAATGCAAAATTTCCTTAAAGGAGGTAGACACAGATGAGAATTTGATATTTATGAATTATTGGAATTTAAAAGAAATCATTTTTCGATTGGATTGCAGGATTCAGTAGTTTGGCACAGCAGAAAAAAATCATCTCACCTGTAATTCCCTATTTCACCCCCAACAATAGATTCAATAGTTAAGGATATAAGGTATCGCACTGCTTCCATCTAAAACCCAAGACAAATACCAGCATATATATCAAAAAACAAATGTGTGTTCTAAATGTAAACATAGCCATTTGGCAAATGTTGAGCTAGCCATTAGAGATACAATAGTTTTTTTTTAAAAAGACCCTGAGGTCTCTACCCTCATATAACTAATTCTAATTGAAAAATAAACATTAAATAAACAGAAAAAAATCACTGTGTTGACTAAGTGGAACAACAAAGTATCTTTTATGACTGGTTGAAAAAAAATGAGAATAACCGCGCTTAACACATCATTTCATTATTCTCTATTAAAGCTGAGGACTCTGGGGGTATATCCCAAACTACAATATGTATATGTCTTAACTTAATGACTTGTATTAGAATGTCCTACCAGAACTATTCATTATATCTCCAAAATGGGAATGACATAAAAATGTCCATCAACAATGGAATGGATTTATGATAGCTAGTCTGTTCATATAATTGAGAAACTCACAGCAATGAGAAGAAATGAACTACATCCACACATGAGAGTATTACAGATCTAACCAGCACAGTATTGAGTGAAAGTACTACTCTGTAATTAAATTTATAGGAAGTCCAAAGCTGAGAGCTAATTTGTGCTATTAGAAATAAAAATAGTGGTTACCGTTGACAAGATAATAACTCTAAATGGCCGTGGGTCTGGAAACTTCAGGATGCAAGTGCTGTTCTGGTTTTTTTTTTTAAATCTAGGAATTATAACATGGATGTGCTCATTTTTATGTATTTTTCTGTATGCACACTATAGAGTAATTAGGAAGAAATAATAAGCAGTTTTCTCCTTTGGTCTGCAAGTTCACACTATATACAGGTACCTCTCACTATATTTAGTAATTTGGTTGTACATTTATCTTTCTTCCTTGATGTTAAACTTTTTGAGTTGAGACTGAAAATTTTTATCCTTAATCTTATCCCCCTTCCCCCGGCTTCATTGTATGACACGTTTTGAAGTTTCTGTTTGTGGAATACTCAATAAGATGTTTTCCACAATGGTATATGTTTTGAACAACCTACTTCCTGATGGTCTTGATTCTGCTAACATGGGATAGTTTGATTACAAATTAACTTGCAGAAATTTTTTGAAGCATTGGGATGATAAGATAGTCACAGATATTGCACGGCGGTGCTTTAATTGTGTGATGATAGATACACTAAGAAATGTAGGCACATGTCCTCGAGAGCACATGAGAGGTTATGTGTGATGTCATCCCTTGGGACTCCCACTGCCCACCCCTGTTAGATGCTCAGCTGTCACTTTCTTCTCACATATATTCTGAATGAGCACAATCCATCCATCAACACTTAAAGAGTTTTCAAACAGTACATTGACCTTGAATGCGGCACATTGATTTTCAGTAACGCTCTGCAAATAGGGTCGTTACTGAGTCACCCAACAGTGAATGTGATTGGGAACAGATTTCTGAAATTCCAATAGGGTGCCACCTGCCTTGGATGATGGATCAGCCTACTGTAAACCATCAATCCTTCCTAGGGTCTTGCAAGTGGTGACACCTGTATGAAATGTATCATTATGTGCACTACCAGGCGAACGCATAACCTTGCAGGCCTTTGCCTCCATCGTGGGGCCTCTTGTGTAAAGGGTCTGTTTTGTCTGAAGTGGCGCTTATTTACTGAAATGCTTCCCTGTGAAGGGCCCCTCATGATGGTGACAGAGATGGAAGCACTACAGGGAATTACATCTGCAGTAGGGAGTGAGCGATAGATAAAAAGCCGGTGTCTTCAGCTGTTAGAGGTTAACGGCCAGATCAATTAAGGTGATTGTTTCTTAGATTGCATTGGACAAATGTACACACACAAAGGGGACATTAGCACAACCAGGAGAGCAGAACAAAGAGAAATTAACTGATGCTAGACTCCAAATCAAACTGGAAAATGATCTTACGTTCCTGTGAAATGCTGAATTATCTTAATGACCTGTGCTTTCTTTCCTTTTGCATGAGAAACCTTAGAATGAATACAGAGGATCTATCAAGAATTAGGCAATTGTAGAAGATACGCTCATCTTGCAATAATATGCATGCTTATTTTTAAGTGGCAATAATTGTCACTTAAGGAGGATCTACTGGGTGCCAGCTGTCACCAGGCTTTGTAGGTATCATGCTATCTTCCTGAAAACCCAGGCCTGTAAGTCTGACTTTCTCCATCTTACAGATCAGAAGAGTGAGGGTTAGAGACCTTCAGGAAGTAGTTCAGCCTTACAGAACAAGACTGAAATTGGGGATCTCATCTTTTCTCTTTGATTTCTAACCCCATTTGCTTTTCATTATGGCTCAGTGTCACTCAAATAGAACAAAACATTAAGTCACAGACATTGGGTTGTGTAGACCTCGTGCTGATAGTGCCCACCTTAAGAACAGTAGGCGAGAGCAGACCGCATGTTGGTCCTTGGTCAAAGAAAGGGCTGATGGGCATGGCAAACTTCATTTGCAGTTGGCAGAGGCACCGTGCTCTTGGCTGTGCTTCTGTGATTATAAGCTTCTGTGAAAAGGAAGAGTTTGGAGGGGTCTGAGAAGTATAATTGGCACTTGGAAATGCACCCCCAGCCCACCAATCATCTCTCGTTATGTCAGATGATCCAGTGGTGAGTGTCTATGATGCTGTCCCCCCAGACTCAGGGGCTGGAGTGGAGCAGCGATGACAGGTATGGGCCACCACAGCCAGAGTTCAGCCAGAAGTCCTCACAGGAAGAAGCCTGGGGAATGTTCACTTTAGGCTTTATGTCTGTGGCTGTTGTTTGTTTGTCTTGGTTTCTGTCTTGATTTACTTTATGGTAACTGGAGTTTAACTCAGAACCTGGCTCTAGCTGGCATGCTACTGCCGAGCATGCCTCCCACCCTGTTTTTCACTGTCTCCCTTCCAATCTGGACATGGACCTAAGAGCCTGGGTCCTACCTTAGATGTCTTGTCGTCAGTGGGATCACAGACACAAATCACACAAACAACAACATCCAAGGAGACAGTCTGATGGACATTTTTGCAAGGGCTGGCCTGGTATCACAACCCTCCAATTCCCAGCCTCCCTCATAGCTCAGGTATTTCAGCCAGCTGTGGGTTAGGAAGGGGGTCTCATAAACTTTTCTGCAGGCCTCCTATTCTCAGCTCCCCTACATAGCTAGGATTACAGGCATCAGCTATGGGCTTCTGGCTTCACCTGATAATTGAGTTTTGTGCTGGTGTGAGTGCACCGAGAGATGCCATTTGTTCCTGGAACTCTTCTCTAGTATCCTAGCTTTGTGGAGTAGACTCAAAAGACAGTCTCCAAAATGTAGATCATTCATTCATTCATTCATCTCAATCTCCTGTCCCATCCCAAATTCAAATTTTGGTCCCTAAAGAATTCTGAATGATTCTGGGCATGAAGTTGGGTTGATGATGTCTTCTTTACTTTTTTTTTGTTTAAGCTTCTAAAATAAGGCTTTGTATCCAAAAGATTCTCAACACTTGTTCATAAAAACACACTTATGTGTGTGTGTGTGTGTGTGTGTGTGTACGTGTGTGTGCCTGCCGAGAGCGATTGAACTCAGAGCTTTATACTCTCACTTGGCTTTTTCTGCTCAAAGCAGGCTGTCTGCCACTTGAGCCACACCTCCAACTCAGCTTTTTTGCCGGAAGAGATAAGAGTCTCACTGCTTATCTCTTTTTGCATCTTGGTTAGCTTAGCAGGACCATCCTCATATCTCAGCTTCTTGAGTCACTAGGATCATAGGTGTGAGCCACCAGCAGTTGGTTACTAGATGGTCTGTGGTCTAGCGCCTTCTACCACTACACAAGGCTGGGAGACAGTGTAGTATTACCAAGGTAACAGGACTGACCTTTCCATGCGGGAGATCGCCCGCTCAGCTGGACAGTGATGCAGCTGCTGTCTTACCTCACCTCTGGGCCTTACAGACAGTGCAATCTAACACATGCCCACAGAAAAGCACGTTGATTCATTAGACAAATGCATGAATAAATGTCCCTCGAATGTTAATAAATAAATGTCTATAGAGGAAGGACTGTTGCCTATAACTACGTAGATGCTGCTCTTGAATGGATGGTGAATTTCTAAATCACATGACATGACTTGGCTACGCTGTTTCCCACAGAGCTGGGGATTCGAGCTGAACTGATACAGTAGACAACTCTGAATCTAAACTCGTCAATGTGTTGTGTTCAAGCTGCCTGCCTGTCTACCCCAAGTACACAATTGATAGAATTGACTGCACACACACACACACACACACACACACACACACACACACATACCACATCTGTCTTTAAAGTTCTAAAACCTTCCCTACAATTCTAGTTTTTGTATCTGGAGATAAACCCTCCATTCATTTTTGCAACTCATACTTTCACTTCTGAATGACCAGAAAAATGGTATCCTGGGTGGTGGGCATACTGTGTGTGATTGAGGAATGAATGGGGTTGGATAAACATCTCTTCTAGGAGCTATCAGTATTCATAAAGGAAACCCAATATATAACAAATGTGATTAGAAACAACTGTCAAAGTAATGACAAATATGTTCTAATAGAAACAGACACCATCTTCACAATTACTTGAAATGCAGGTATTTATCAAACAGTGCAAGATTAAAAATGACCGTGTTGCATTAAAGAAATCGAAGTGATGGAATTTTAAATATGCAGCTTGGCCATTCCAGTCAGCTCACGCCTTCCCCCTCACCCGCTCCTCTCAGAAAAATGGGGTGGGAGTGTGTTTAAACAAAGAATGTTCTAATGTGCCCTGAAGTAGTCACATTTTTAACCAGTGTTATCTCCAGAGTTCAACCCCGCACAAAAACGAGCCCGTTTCAGCTGTGAGCAACAATGGAGAGACACATAAATAGCTGTGGGCAGAAGCGGTATGGCGGAGCCCTGTGGCACTGTCCCAGAAGGGGCATTGCCACTCATAAGAAAGACCAGATAGATTGCACTATGGAAAAAGAACCGGCCAACATACTGATGGCTATGAATCCGCGGTCTTGTTTACCCTTCCAGCTCATTAATTATCTCTGCCTTACCAATGTCAAGCAAACTTTGTGCCTGGACCATGCTGCTTTTCTTACTATGGCTCAGTAGAGCAGTTTGACACCAGCTACTAAGACGCCTCTAGGATTGCTCTTTTTTTTCTTTTTTAATTTAGGCTAATCGGGGTCTTCTGTGTTTCCAATAAATTACTGTTTCTTTTCTCTATTTCTCCTCTTCTTCCTCCTTCTCCTTCTGGTTATGGTACTGGGGTAGCTCAGTTGCTTCATGCTTGCGAGGCAGGCTCTATTACTCAAACCATGGTTCTGGTTATTTTTGAGATGAAGAGTCTCCACCGTATGCCTAGGTTACCCTGGATCACTTGTCTTTATTATTCTCCCCATGCAACCAGAACATCAGGTTCAATCCACTGTGCCAAATTATTGGTTAAGATAAGGTCTCCTGAACTTTTTCCTTAGGCTGACCTTGAACACTAACCTTCTCAATCTTCACATTCCAAGTAGCTAGGATTTATAGACATGAGCCACTCTACCCAGCTATTGGTTGAAATGGAGTCTTCTGAATATTTTTCCCTGGCTGGCCTCAAACCTACTACTCTGTGCTCCCAAGTAGCAATGGTTATTGGTGTGAGCCACTGGAGCCTGTCTGTTTTTCCTATTTCTGAGAAGAAGTGACACTGGAATTTTGATGAGGATTACACTGACACTGTATGCTTGGAAACAGCCTGTGTGTGATACGTAGTTTGGTGCCTGAAATGAAATGACTCCAGCAGAGGCAGAGTTGGAGCTCTGAGTCAGGCATTTACTAGATTGTGAGCTTAGGTAGGCTCTTAATTGCCCAGTGCTTCAGTTTCCTCACCTGTAAAATGGGATAACAAGCCTAGGAATTCATAGGGTGAGGCCACATTGCGTGGGTGCACCCTGTGAGTAACTGCGTGTGTCTGACACACCATCTCTGTGTGACAGCTACAGGATCTGGAGGCAGTTACTGTCCACGATTGCATAAGACACCGTGAGCATGTAGTCAGGATGATGTACCCTATAGAAGAGAGGATATTTGAAGCAGGAGCTGAATTTTTTTGAAGGCTAGAGGTCTCTACAGAGGCTAAGGAAACAGCATAACCATGAACGGAGTTAATTGGCCCCTGACTGCCTTTAGCACTGGGGATGAGGGAGGTGAGGCACAAGTCCAGTGTGGGCGGCTTCTAACATTTATATTTGACTAGTCTCCATGTATTTTACTGTGCACACTGTGGACTGATTTGTCACTTTTTTAGGGTAAGATTATGTCTCTGAGTAAGCTGATTAGTGTTAGACTGATTGTTTTAAAATAACTCAAGCGGCATCTGAATTTATTTACATACATGATATTGCCTTCTATAAACACAGCTGTATGCAGAAAGAAAATTCAACGGTATTTTGGGAAGTTAAGCCAACAGTTTAGCTGTAATAAAGACAGTCTCCTCATTCTCGGTTCTATTTCTTTTTCTTTCTGGACTGTTTTTCAGTCAGGGTTAAACTGTAATGCTCCTGCCCGGAAGTCTTAGGTAGTGGTAGTAGTGAAGTTGGAGCCATGATGTGGAGAGAGCCCATCAAAGGACAGGAAGCAGAATGTCTTTGAGGAGGGGCCTGTGCTGGCCCAGACTTCACAAGGGCATGGCGACTTTTGTGCTCACACTGATCATGAATGCTATGGCTGATTCCAAATTCTGTGCAGAGAAAAGCTTTATTCTGGGTATACTTGCTGAATATATTTCTGTGTTATGTGGCCCTGTGTTAGGCTCAGGAGATCCATGAAAAAACAGGAACAATACAGACTCTGTCCCCATGAGCCTTATGGTCTATGCTAGAGACTAGAACACATGCATGGCCATGTGTGTGTGTGTGTACCAATAGATAAATAGATATCTATAGGTATCTATCTGTAGATAGATAAATAGACAGATAGATAGATAGATATCCTATTGGCATTGCTTATCTGAGAACCCTAATATATGTGGTTTGCTTTTGCTTTTTCATACACTGTAAAAAACCTGACTTTTAATTGGGATGGTTAGATCATTTACATTTAGTGTAATTGCTAGTATGGTTAAATTTTACTTTATCCTCATATTTCTTTTATATTTAATCCTCCTGTTCATTTTTTCTCTTCTGTTTTCTTTTGTACTAATTGAATATTTTAATTAATTAATTAATTTTAATTGGATATTTTAAAGTTCAATTTTATTTCTATTGTGGCATATTTTTCTACCTTCTAGCCTCCATTTATAAAAATTGTTTTTCGCGGGGCGCCGATGGCTCACGCCTGGAATACTAGCTACTCAGGAGGCTGAGATTTGAGGATTGTGGTTCAAAGCCGCCCAGGCAAGAAGATCTATGAGACTCTTATCTCTAATAAACCACCAGAAAACCAGAAGTGGTGCTGTTGCTCAAGTGATAGAGAACTAGCGTTGAGCTGAAGAGCTCAGGGACAGCACCCATGCCCAGAGTTCAAGCCCCATGACCAACAAAAAAATGTTTTTCAATGGCTTTATATGTAATTATATAGAAATATCATATATATGTATTTATATCATTAAGTCTTCCTTCAAATGTGTCCATTTTGTGTAAAAGACCCTTATGACCATATATATCTATTTTTATCTTTTATGTTGTTTTGCCATATATTTGCTTGTATCAATATAGTAAATTCTATGATAAAAATGTTATTTTTCTTTGAATAAGCCAACTATTTTTAATAGAGGTTTTACAACCAGAAGGAAGTGTTTTAAATTTATTTTATAGTTTTTTTAAGATTCTCCATTAATTTACGTAAATACAAATCTGTCATTTCCTTTTGTTTAATTTATCTATCTTCTTGTATACATGTCATTGTATTTCTTAGGGCACATTGTATCTTGAGATTTTTGCCAGTTTGATAGCAGTGAGCCTTGGTGTGTCTTTCTTTGGGTTTGTTCTGCTTGATGGTTACTGAGTTTCTTGCATCTGTAGGTCTGTTCAGGTGCTCCATCTCTGCAATCTTCTTGAGAAGTGACTCAAGGAAGGAATGTATTGAAATCAGGATTTATGTTAGTTTTGAACTTTTGTCAGGAGCCATAGACATAGGGTACCTGTTATATGTGTGTATGTACACATATACAAACTATAGGATAAATATACACACGATATATAAAAGCTTATAGAGTTCTATATATTTCTATAAATTTATATATCTGATTAGAAAATATATACATATATTTTACCTATATACACACATATACATACATACCTAATATATAGTAATATATGCAAATGTATAAATGTACATTTATAGCTATTTACATAGAAAAATATATCCTTTTCCTAATTATTTAAACAGAGGGTAAATATGACTCCTTATTTCACAGAAGTTAGCAATGGACTGGAATTATTCTTGATATCAATGTTTTTCTGACAACTAATATTTTAAATAATAACTTATGAACATTTTTCAAAAACATGGAGAATTAGACTTACTACTGTAAAGGAAATATATGTGCATGAGCACACCACTAGTGTTCTAGCTGTACAGAAATACAGGATGGAAGGCTGGGAAGGTGGCTTAGTGGTAGAGCACTTGCTTTGCATGCATGAGGCCCTGGGTTCGATTCCTCAGCACCACATAAGCAAAAAAAAAAGCCGGAAGTGGTGCTATGGCTCAAGTGGTAGAGCATTAGCCTTGAGCTGAAGAGCTGAGGGACAGCACCCAGGCCCAGGGTTCAAGCCCCGTGACTGCCCCACCCCCGAAAAAAAAATACAGGATAGAAAGACGCTGCAGGTCCTAATACTGGTTGTCTTTGTATTCTAGAGCTACTCATTGTATGTTTTTCTTTTTCTTTTCCATTTGAATATTTTATTTATTTAGTGTATTTTCCTAAAACCAGTTAAAGGAAATTAGAAACTGTATTTATTTTTTTTCTTAATGTTTATTTTTTGCCAGTCCTGGGGCTAAAACTCAGGGCCTGGGCACTGTCCCTGAGCCTCTTTGTGTTTAAGGCCAGAGCTCTACCACTTGAGCCACAGAGCCAGTTCTTGTTTTACTGAGTAGTTCATTGGAGATAAGAGTCTCATGGAATTTTTTGCCCAGACTGGCTTCGAACCACAATTCTCTGATCTTAGCCTCCTGAGTATCTAGGATTATAGGCATGAACCACTGGCTCCTGGCTTAGAAACTGTTTTTATATTAGGAAAATAAGCTTTATTTAAAGATAATTGAGGCTATATAAAATTATCCACCGAAGGAGTAATTCCTAAGTTATTACTCCTACAGAGACAAATTGCTTCTCATAAACTGACATGAACCTGAGGAGCAGCCTTGTACACAGCCCATTTCACCTTGGCCATTCCCTTTGTACTTCTTTGATTTCCAAAATATACTCGGGCCTTATAAAAACCCACAGATGCCATAAAATAATAAAATGATTAAGATGAAGTTGAAAGTTCATGATACAGGAAGTGGAATGGGTGGGGACTCTGCGGGTTGAGTGGAGAATGTTGGGAACAACATGGAGAGGAAACATGTAATTTTCACAGAAAACAGGCTTTGGAAATTGAACACAAAACTCATCTGTGAGCTTACTGTTAGAAATAGCAATGAGGGAAAGAAACAGTGAGAATCAGAGGCCTTGGAATTAAATCAAATTTGTATTATTTAGAGATGTTTTTGAATTTAATTTTTGTCCACATTCTAACTTCTAGATGTTAAACAATGTAGATGAGACAACCACTCAACCTATAGAAGTGTTATGCTCAGCTTTTTAAGGTCAAGAAAAGAACAGCAGACACCGATCACTTCTTAATAGAACTGGGTTCCGAGGGGGCAGGGAAGACACATGTTAAAAACCTGGAATGGTTTCAGACCAAGAGGAGACAGTGTGTGATTGATCTTGACTGAGTCGAGTCTCCAAGAGTCCAGTGCAAGGCAGACCAGGTTTTCTAAATGGTGAGTGAGTGTGGATAAACCTAGGACAAGGACCAGGTCTCCTTGGAAGAATGCACAGCACTGGGAAGGCTGGCCCAGCAAGCCATGGCAGCAAACACACTCACTCTTAAATTGCTCCCCTCAAGTCCTACCAGGAGTCCCGAAGGTAATAATGCATTTGCCATAAACTCAAAGCTCTGGACTTAATCTCTGTCTGCTAACTTAAGTAAGTTAAAGAAATGGGCATTTACCACCTTTCGGTCTTAAGGGGGTCACATAACAGGTGGTCTGTGGGGACAGGGCTTCACACCTCTTACCACATGTCACACACTACCACTTGAGCCACACCCCAGACCTTTTAGCTCTGGTTATTTTTTAGGTAGGCTCTCAGTGTTTGCCCAGGCCAGCCTGGATCACAATCTACTTATTTATACACAACCAGCTTTGACTGTGGAAATGGGAATCACATAAACTTTGGGTCCAGGCTGACTTTGAACCATGACCCTCCTCATTTCAGCCTTCCAAGTAGCCAGGATTACAGACGTGAGCCACTAGCACCTGTCTAGTTTCGTGTAACAGATGTAGTGTGCCAGGTGCTGTCATATGTAACAAGACTCTTGGCTCCATTTGAGACAACGAAAAGCCCTCTATATGTGCAGGAATACTCGGGAGCTTAAACACAGACCTCCTGATTTTTAATAGTGTTATTTATGCAGTGAGACATTTGTGGCCAGCAGAATGAAGACTCAGCATTTTTAATGGAAAGTTCCCCCATCCCAGGCATTCAATTTAGCACAGAAATTTTGTTGTTAATTGCTTAAGAGTTCTTTGGCTTTGTTGAAAGGGGTAGGAGGAGATCCCGAGGGATGAGCAGTTTCCAGTCTGGCTCCTATAGAGGCCAGTGTTTGGGACTCTCTGTATAGAAGATTGATGGTGTTGAAAGTGCATGTTGCTGGTGCGTGTGTGTGTGTGTGTGTGTAAGCACATGTGTGTCGCACTGGTGGTGGTTCCTCTGGAAGCCATGTGTTGCTCTGGTACTAAGAGAAATAATGAAGTTCCTTGGAGTGGCTGTGGGTCTGCAGGCCCCACCCTCTGCACCAGCCAGGACTCAGTCAGGAGAACACAAACCACACCAGGTATTTTAGATAAATAGCTCAGCAAAACAATTGATTACACTGGTACTGGGAAGCACGAAGGGCACACCCAGTCACACGGAGGTCACTTAAGTCATAACTACAGAGACAGCTGCTGCCCCTTGGGCTGGGGAACAGAAGAGAAGGTCTAAGGGAGACTGGAAGCTCAAAGCCAATGGAGGGGGAGAAGGTGCTTCTTTCTCAACATGCAGCTCAGATCAGGGACCTGGAGGCTGAGGTCAGAGGCCCGTTGGTGTTCGTGGATCCCAGGGGTCCCTGGGTGGGCAATTCTGCCAGTTCCCGCAAAGCTGGGGCCTGGCACTGCTAGGGATGAAGCACCATTGCCAAGGTGATGTGAGGCTGTCAGAATCAGCTAGCAAGGAACACAGCAAATCCCATCTCATCCATTGCCCCCCAGCAGCCTGCAGCACCTCCTACTGGTGGAGTCCAAGGGCCAACTGCCCATGAACGTCCGTGCGCAGAGGTCCAGCTCCAGCCTTGCCAAGTGTGACTGAGATAGCAGCACCTAAGCAGCTTGCCTTTAGGGTCCTCCCAGGGCTGGAGCAGGGCAGCGAGGACACCCACTAGTAGCATGAACACCAAAGGCAGGCAGGAATGGCTGCAGGCTGATGCTGGGAGTCAGGCACTCACAGGTCCTACCCTTTGCTATTATAGTGACCCAAGAGGTGAACATTCTCACCCTCATGACAGCTCAGAGGTGGACAGCTCAGTAGGAGAGAGGAGTCGTAAGCTCACAGCTTGGTGGCTCCAGCACTCATCCCTCTATGCAGAGGACAACATTGTCCACAGCAGCGCTGGCCACATCGTGATCTGGAACATGGGCTGAGCAGTGCCTGCTTCCTCACCACGCTGAGTGCTGGGAAGTCAGGGCTCTTCAGGATTTGCTCAAAACTAGATGTAAGTAGCCAGCATGATGTCCAAACACCCCCCCCCCACACACCCACACCCACATCCCCCCCCCACAGCTACACAGACAGTAAATATCTTTTGGATATTCAAATTTGGATGTTCAAATTTCTTTAGAGTTCTCCAAGCACCATAAAAAGTATATTGAGATAGAGAATTTCACACTCAGCCAGATGAAGTACATGGGACACAGGTGTATGTCTAAAGCATATTTGGCAGCACACAAGGCAAGGCCTTTTGAAGTTGGAATATGGCACTAATATGGCAGACTGTCAACCTGTGAAGAGACTACATGCCGTTTTTAAATGAGACAAAAGTGAATACATAACTGATTTTGAATTAACCATCCCATTAAGCCCCAGTCGTTTCTTCCCCTTCCCCCAGCCATGCACAACTCCATCCCAATCTACCCTCCCCCGCACCTCACCAGCTGAGCCTATCATTAGCCGCTATCTGGAATCCACAGTAGAGTAATTTGAACTCTGGTTCCCAAGGGCCTATTCTTTTACTTCCTGCTGTAGGAATACGGTGTGTATTGATTAGATATCAGACTGTAATGGGCTTCCAATCTCTCTGCCTTAAGATATATGATGGAGATGACAGGAAACAGATACCCTGTTACTACTTGTAAATAGTCTGGTTGAACAAAATGCTTGGTAACCACTTCGGTGCCATGCATTCCCATTGCTGGGAGATGCTCCTCTCTCCCTCTTTCCAACAGGATTACTTGCAAAGGGAGGGTGTAGAATACTGCTCAGGATGCTTCTCCCTGTGCAGATGGCTGGATTTCAGAGACACCCAGGACTGACAGTATCCCCAGCTCACTCCACTTGGGTGACTGGTGTGAGGGCTGGACTCTGAGCAGCAGCACAGCATCGCCCCTCTCTCCTGAGAAAGAGCTGGAGTGAGTGACTTCTGGGAGCCTTGCTCTGCACATCTGGAAAAGGGGGAAGGAATACGGCCTCTGGAGCTTCTGCAAGGAGAGTGCAATAGTACAACCATGAGGAATAGCTAACGAGACTCCGAAGCTTTTCTTCTACTGGAGCATTGAGCCAGAGCCCCTGGGCTGGGAAGAGATGGACTCACAATGCATCTTCCCGCATGCGCACTGCAGACCTTCAGTAGCACAACATGGTAGCATTTCTGGGCAGGTGAACTTAAATTGCCAGCTGAAATGAATTCCTCAGGCCCTGGAAAGCAGGAGTCCAGCCCTGGGTTCTAGATTGCGGATGGCATTCCAACCCAGGCCTGTTTGAGTAGAAAGGACCCTGGCCTGGTAGCTGCAAAGGGAAATACACAGTTGACCGACGCGTCTTCCCCTTCCTGCGCCTTGCAGAAGACACCATCATGACATTCTCCTACTTTCCTTTCTGGGTTTGATTTTGCACAGCAGGAAGAGTCATTTGTTCAGAACACAATTTCCTTCCCTTTAATAAGAAAAGCAACTTGAAGGGTGGTTTAAGGATTCCAAAGAAAGACTGTAAACTCTTAAGGAAGAATAAAATGTGAGTTTATACATTTTTAATTACATGGGGCTTGAAACCTGTCTTCATTTATTACCGGCCATATCAGCCACTTATCTATCACTTCCTCATCTTTGCTCTGCAAACAGATGTGACTGACACAGCCCAAGGAAGATAAATGGCGAATTAAAAATGGCTACCTTCTGGGAATCAACTGAAAAGAAAGGAACAAAAAGTCAGGGGCGCACGTTAACCCCAGACTCTTTCCCAGTCTTTCCACAGCTACTGCGCCTGTGAGTGAAGACAAGATCCAGTGGGCCTAACCTCTTTCTCTGTTAACCTCTGCTCCTTCCTCCTTCCTCCACTGCCCCCATTAGGATAAAGGAATCAATAAAGCCAGCATTGCGAGAGGAAGGAGGCAGTCTCCATCCTGGTATCAAATGCCGGATCCGTGCAGCACGTGGAGTGGGGCCAGTGTGCAGAAAGTGACCTAATTACACATCCCAAAAACACTGAATTCATATTATTGGCTTCATCAGCATTGTCCTCCCAGAGGTTGCTCTTAATTAGCCCAGGAGAGGACTGAAGAAAAGAACTGTGACTGTCACCTTCAACCAAGAGGGGTCTGGCCAGGGAAGACACAGAGCCATGTGAGGATGGCCAGGATTCACAGGATGCTTTGTGCCTGCCAGGCCCCCGCCCTGTGCTGAGTGTGTGGTGGTCAGTATCTCCGTCATCTCTGGCGCCACGCCTTGAACAGGATCTCACTGTTCTCTCCTGCAGACGAAGACAATGGCGATGTGGAGGAATTAGGGAGCCGGTTCCCAGTTGTGCAGCTGATGATGCTACCAGCTAGCCATAAGCAACATAAAGCCGGAAGTCATTGAATCCTGTCCTTCAGATTTACATCTCAGAAAGGAAGGCGTCTAGACAGGGAGAAGGCTTGTCAGGGTCACAGGGCAGAGCCTTGACGGAGTCCTCGGATTTGGGAATGCCACCTCCTCACTTTGGCAGACACACATTTGATTGTCCTTTACACCAGACTCTTTCCTCAGATATCAGCAAAGCTGTACCTCCTCACCCCCACACCCCCCCCACACACAATGTCCTGCGCTGGTGAGGATCAGAGAAACGGAAAGCACAGGTTGATGTAACAAGAATGGCGCTCCTGTATTATTGTGTTTTATTGAGTACCTGAGATAGAAAACCAAGTTCAGTCATTAAGATTTCAACAATGAAAGAAGATACACTCAAGGTATCTGTGTGTGTTCTTGTTTTCTTTCCCTCATACCCAAAGAGAAGTTTGAGCTGATAAAGAAAACGAGGCAAAATGACAAAAACTCCAACTACATGTAAATATGGAATGCAATTAAGTCATCAAAGCATTTGCTTCGGAATTTACCTGGATCATCACAGACTAATTTTTTTTCACTGTATCAAAGTAATCAAGTTTTTTGAATTCACTAGTCATAAATGAAAACAAACTAAAATGAAAACACTTCTCAATTGGCTGCTCTTGCTGAGAAGTAAAATGCTGAGTGTATTAGAGATAAAGGTGCTCACACTTGCCGAGTGTTTACCGGGCCCAGCATTCCAGAGGCGCTACTTCATTTAATCCCCTCGAAACTTTTGCAAGGTGTTATTATCTCCATTTTACAGATGGGGAAGCTAAATATGTAATGACATCTCATTAAGTCCTGCTCACCGGTAACCAGGCAGTAGGAATGGTCCAACGAACTGCAGAGCTGATGCTGTTGAAAGGCAACTCTCCCCTGAGTCACAGAGGGCAGCTCGGAGATGGAGAACAACGAAACAGAAAATCCTAGAACTATGAAAATATCAGTCATCATCACTTGATTTCAGTCAATACAAATATGATTTAAATGGGAAACGATTGTCCCAGATTTTATTTTCACTTGGAAATTTGAACTTTTACCTTTTGGTGTACTAGGTAATACTTCCTGCAGAGAAGACCATGCCCATAACTCCTGTTTTTATGCAGTTATTATTAAAAGTCCTGAATTTATGACCAGGAGTGGTAGTACCTAGATGTAATCCCAGCTACATGGGAAGGCTAAGTAGGAGGATTACAGTCTGAGGCCAGCCTATGCAAAAACATGAGACCCGATGTAAGAAACAACTGAAGTAAAGAGCTAGGGATTTGGCTTAAGTTGCCAAGCATGAAATTAAACCCCAGGACAGAGATGCCAGGGGGAGAAGGAGGAGGAAGAGGGGGGCAGAGGGGAAGAGAAAAAAATAGAGGGAGGGAGAGAGAGAAAGGTTCAACTCTCTAGGCCATTCTTAGCCAAGATAATTATCTTCTCTTCTAGAGGCTACTAGTCAGATTCTACAGAAGGGCCATCCACAAGCACAAAGTCAAATAGGGAAAAGAGGCTGCCACTGATTTTAAGCTGCAGCCCAATGGGTAGTTCACATTGGTTATAATATCTATCATCTATTTATTATTTTTAAAAAACTGAAAAATTGGTACCCATTTAATAAATGAGAAAATTGAGACTCCTGATATGCCAAAGGATCCAAAATAAATTTAATATTAACAACTATCCCTAGTCATGGGGCTTGAACTAAGGGCCTAGGCACTATCCCTGAGCCTCTTTGTGCTCAAAACTAGTGCTCTACTACTTGAGCCACAGCACCACTTCTGGCTTTTTCTGAATAATTTATTGGAGATACAAGTGTCACAGACTTTTCTGCCTAGGCTGGCTTCAAACCACAATCCTCAAATCTGAGCCTCCTGAGTAGCTAGGATTACAGGTGTGAGCCACCAGCCCAGCTAATCCCTAGTATTTATTATTTTTATTTATTATATTTATTTATTATTTTGTCATATGCTAGGAACCTTTTCCATTGTTCTACAGTCAGCAGTTCATTTACTTCTACAGTCCTGAAGGGTAAGCATAAATGTTATCCCTATGTTATAGCTGAGAAAGTTGTAGCACAGAGATGTGAAGGAACTTATTCCAAATCAAACAACTGTGAAGCAATTTGAAACCAGGGGACATGATTTTCAAGGTTGCATTCTTAAGACAAAATGAATAGTTATCAATTTTTCCAATGAGTCAGGATGGATTTGATGACCTCTAGTTTTTGAGATAGAAATGAATGGAAATAGCTTTGGCCATTATCACTTCTTGGGATTTAGGAACAAAATATTAACTGGAGTATTGGTTCTACTGCTTCTTGCAATGTGTTCTTGGCTGAGGCTTCTCTGGGCATTATCCCATGTATCTTCCAGCAAGGAAGGTAAACAAGCAAGAGAGTGAAAGAGATGCCCCATAAATCAGGGCTGAACTGAGCCCCGGATGTTGGTGGAACCTTAGAGTACTCATTAGAAATTCTCTTTGCAAAGAGGAATTGGGCTCTTACAGTTGCGGCCACCATCCAACACAAAAATCATCCATTTTTAAATTTATCACCAAACACTTGCTTTTAATGAATACACACACAGTCTGCACTTGGCTTTCTTGCTCCACAATGCATCCTAGCCTTCTCTCCTTGGGGGCAGATGGATACATTCATTCTTTCTCACAGCCACAGAGATCTGGTGAGGTGGAGACTCCATTGCTTGTATGTATGTATTCCATTCCTCTGTTGTTTCCTGCTATCTTTCCAGACTTAGAATCAGCACTTGGAGTGGGGCTACAAGCTTATGTGCATAGTAAAAATTGATTCATGGTTTTATTTAAATCAAAGATTGGTTCAATACTGGTTTCACTCTGTCATGGTAAGAAGTTGATAGCGGTGGCTTCGTCTTGACTCCACATTCACTGTGAGGCCACGGAGATCCAAGTGATAGTCATAGAATGGATATTCTGCCTCTGTCGCTCTATGCAAAGCTGAAAGATGTTTAGAAAAGACTCTGTCTCCTCAGTAAAACCAGGTAGAAAATTCAGCTTGCCTCAACTAGCCCAAATTTTTTGGTGCCCTCTGCCCTGCTTTACAACAAATGACTAGAACATTTCTCTCTATTCCTCCAGCGCCAATCATTAGATTCTGGAGCTCTAATTCAGGTGAACACAAGGCAGGAATGGATGTCTTAAATCAATTCCTTCTATTTCCGGAGTGAGGCTTCCACTTGTCAGCTGGCTGTGACCAGGTGTCTGAGTGTCAGTGTAAGCGGTACAGCTCTGAGCTCCCAGAACCCACTGGACTTGAGTGTCAGAAATAGATTGGGATCCAGCCAGTTAACTGTCCTGCTGGTTCCTTCATGACCCGGAAGCCATCCTCCCGGGGGGGGGGGGTAGCTTGGAACCGACATTTCTTTTTGAAAAACTAAGCAAAACGTTCAGAATACTTTCAAGTCTTGTATCGGCATGTTTGTGCTATTACAGCTAAAGAGCTGTCAGGCCCCCAGCGTGCACCTCGACTTCAGCTCAGCACTCAGAGCAAAATATCCATTTTGTGCATGAAATTGCCTGTGTTCTGCATGGGGAGATCTGCCTCTCAGCACCCTCCGCACTTAGCAGGCACTGTTAGGCTTTTCTTGGAGCTGGGAAATTGGGTCCCGAAGAAGAGGCTGCTTGATGCTTGGAAAAACCATCCCTGAGGAGCGAGAATTCAAAGGGAAAAGCATGAATTCTTACTTAAGAGCACTTTTCTCCAAAATATGTGTATATGGTTTCTCCTTTTCATAGAAAGAGCCCACACTTAGAAAGGTATAAGCAAATGTTCTGCTCATCCAATAATCTCGAAGGCCTAAATTGCTCTGAGGCCTGATGGTGTGAACTTAGTTCATGCAAACCAATAAACACACTAGCCTCAGGAATGACAGTCCAACAGCCCTTTAGGTGCTGCTTGGAATGAGCAACAAAGGTCTCCAGTCCATTTAGTCCCCCTCTCCCCCCGCCCCGCCCCGGTCGGGATGGGTCCGTATTCCCGGTCATTCCCAGGGATAGTATTACTGAAAACGGTGAATGGGGAACAAAACCAGGGGCAAAGGTATCCAATAACTAGAAGGGAGCTGAGTCAACTTGTGGCATGTTAATTGGGCTTGGATTTATAGAAGGGATTTACAAAATATGTATTTGCAAGATACCTTTTTTGATTTAGGTATTTTTGTGAAAGTCTGACAAACATACATAAATATGCAAACCATAAGCATACAACTCACTGGATTTTCATGAAGTGAACACATCCACCTAACCAGCACTTGGATGAAAACCTAAAATGAAACATTCCTAGTGCCCCAGACCCCTCTCCATTACTTCCCCCTAGGAAACCACTTCTAACATTTGAGATCAATTTTGTCTGTCTTTGAGCCTGACAAGTGGAGTCCTACCTACAGTATTCTCCTACCTCTGGCTTCTCTCACTGAATATTTTGTTTATCAAAGTCATGTACGTTATTCAGAGCTACAGTTTCAATATTGCCATTCCTTGTTGTGAATAGATTTTATTTAATCACCTGTTCTACTCTATGTACAGTCCTGCTGTGATGATTCCCTGGTCTGCTGTTGGTGGTGTGTGTGTGTGTGTGTTCTTTTCTGTGAGGTATATGACTAGAAGTAGAACTGCTGGATCGCATAGTCAGTGGAGCTGAGACATCAGTTTTCCATTTGATTGGACCAGTTATTCATCCATTAGTAGTGTATTACATCTCCGAATCTCTAAAGTGTCACCAACTTGATGCTGTGTGTCAGACTATTGTCTAAATTTTAAAGATGCACTGAAGCTACAAAAACAATATAAGCACAGATTTGTAAAATGAACAACAAAAAACATACATTCTCAGAAGAAAATACCCTTAACATATCAAGAATTCATAGTTTCATGTTATTGATGAAATAATGTTCTTCTTGAGTTTTATATCATCTTTCTCCAGACATTTTCTTATTTCCTTTAATGTGGAAGAATTACCTCTGTCATCCATGCTCTTAAAAAGAATCCAGGCTTTTATCATTGGGAGAAAATACAAAAGCAAATACTAAAGACACATCTGGAAAGAACAACTGTTTTGAATGGAGATTTTCTTTTTCTGTGAATTCATTTTGTGACCATGAATTCATTTCCACAAGGAACAAATGTAAGCCATTTACTCATCTCTTCTTTTTCTGACTCAAAGACATCCCATTTTTATAGCCTTTTAGAAGACGAGAAAATCAGATTATGTCTAGAAACACCACTCTAGTGTTCTCTGCTGCTACTGTCACCATACCCACAAAGGAGCAGTTAACAGCACCACCAACAAAAGCTGAAATTTAAGAGATCGTCAGTTATGATTTCACTCAGGATAGAAATCTTACAACAAATAGATTAATACACTGTTGAAATATGAGCCAGAAAGGAAGGGAAAAGGCCAATGTGTTTTTAAGAAACTCTAGGAAGAGAGGTACACAGGCTGTACACCTTTCCCAGGAAGAAAAATCTCTATCCGAGTCTCTCCCATCTCCTTCAAAACTGCATCTGACACAGGTCTAATTTCCCTGCTCAATAGCAGAGGCATTAAACAGCCACCCATCACAGGTAACATGTTTATCATTTGAACATTTCTTCCAAAATTGGGTTTGAATTATGGATTGTAAAAACATAAATGTTGTTTCTTAACAGGGCGGAGGGAAAGGAGCTCCACTGAACGTTCTAGAAAATGAAGTTTTAATGTCATTTGAAAGAATGACTATAAATGCTCCAGGGCTTAACTCTTTAAGACCATTTCCAATGTCTGAAACAAATGTGCTCAACTTGGCACCTAATGGCTGTCCCTAATGCTAGAGATCTGGAGAGAGAAACACAGATGTTCCTTGGGAAGGAACAACATTAAGCTCAACGTGCTGGTCCTGGGACTGGACTGCACCATTTTCCCACTGTGACACCCAAATCCACAGGACCACAGAGGAATCACAGACTGTGAGGTGTGAGAAAAGTGGCCGTGGGATGAAATGTGGCTACCCACCTCCCTAGTGATTTAATTTTTACCTAGTTACTTAATATTTTCTGAGCTGTGGCCATCTGGGCAATAATAGTGTAACTTCTGGGTTATAGGAAACATTAAATGAAAACAACCAATATAAAAGTGCCAGGGACAGGGTAACAATTGTTTTAATTGAGGTAGTAATTTTGTAATGGTTCTTAAGCTTTGGTCCTGGGAAGGGGAATTTGTGAGGAGTGGGACAGACCCTGAGTTTTCAAGGGCATTGGAAAGTTTTCAAGGGCACTGGAAATCATTCAGGCCCTAACTGGTGTGGATGTCTTTTCTATCTCCAAATGTCCAAAACACACGGGACTCTTCTCCAGGAAAAATAATGGTGCATAGAGGTGGAGAGAGGGTCAGAGACGAAGAGGATGTGTGGGGGATGTATCCCAGACAGCTGACACCTGCACATAGGAGGTAGGAGGAAGGAATAATTGGAGATTCAGAGCTAGACTATCTAGGCTGGAATCCAAGGCTGTCACTCATTGTGTGCCTGGAATGAGCCACCGACCATCAGTTATAGGTCGAACAGTGGGTACCCAAAGATGCTCTATCCTAATTCTAAGGGCCTGCAAATATGTCCCCTTACGTGACAGGTGGGATTCCAGGTTGCCGATGGACATAAGACATCAAACTAGGAGATTACCTAATGCAATCACAAGGATCCTTCAAATTGGAAGCAGAAGACCAAGCAGAAGACAGAGTCTAGGTCTAAATGATGCCACATGAGAAGCTTTTGACCTTTCTTAAGTCAGGAAATACAGAATTACAGGCTTCCAGAAGCAGGAAAAAAAATCCAGGGAACAGTCTCCTCTACAACTTTGATATGCAACACAACCTGGCTAGAACCTAGACATCAGTTAGCACCTGGACATCAGCCCAGGGATGTAAACAGTGAAGTTCTAGAATAGTAGACTACTAAGTTCATGTTGTTTTATAAAAACCACTACGTTTCATGGCAATTTGCTAGACAGCAGTCCAAAGCTAATTCACGGTCTATGCTTCAATTTCATCCTGTTACATCAGAGATAATAATAGTACCTGCCTTTCGTGTTGCTGTAAAGAATGGGTGATGTCTGTTGAACCAGTGGGTGAATGGGTTCAAAGTCTGTCGAGTGAACGGGACAAGTTGAAGCAATCCGCACAGGGGAGTACAGCTATTTCCGTGAAGGATCTCATGTTTGCAAGCTTCGGGTCCAGTGGGTAGGTGCTGGGCTCCTTGGTTTTCTCTATAATAGTGGACAGAACCTGGCATCCAGGCCTCCCCTGGATTTTGCCCCCAAGTTTCCTGGTCTCTACATTTGTAGCACTTGTGGCAAGGTCCTTGGTCCTTCCACTTTGATCTACCCTAGTAAACGGTGGCTGCGAATTCTCCAGAATCTCTCAGGCCATAAATAAATAAGGCGTTGATCACACTACATTAAACAATTAAAGTCTCTATAGCACTGTGAGCACAACGGGCAATGGGCCTTAATGACATCTTACAATAAGCCAAAGCCTGAGCGACGAGATGCCGGTGTCTGCACTGACATTTGCTTCCAAGGTGTTCATTTGTGCCGGGAGAAGCCACCCACCTGAGGAGCTGGTCTCCTCTCCACCAAAATGGCCTTCCCTTCCCTCCTGCACTCACAGCCCCCCAGGCCTTCACCCTCCAGCAGAACAGCTTGCTCTGTCTCCACTCCCCAGCATTTTCTAAATATTCACATTCTTCACATGCCAGCTCCTTCCTTATTTTCTCAATATTGCATTTGTTTATCCTCAAAAGCTCTTTTGTCGCTGCCCACATGGGTCTGGGAAGCTGTGGAGGCCGGCCCTCTTCTCCAGGGTGGGCAAGCAGCCCAGGGTTCACTGAGCTCCATTTTCTGCTCTCCTCCCCTGGGTGCTTTGATGAGAATGGGAGCAGCCACAGGGAGGTCTGGTGAGCCGGGAGCTGATCCAGCCCTCTGAGACCGGGCTCCTGTGACAGAGGATGGCCTGACCCTGGGGACATCGTAGAATCTGAGCTCCTCGTTTATCAGGAAGAGCTGGGCCTCCAGCCTGAACCTGCCCCAGCCTCGGAACCCAGGGACGCACTCTGAAGATGGTTCCAGGGCTCCCCAGCTAGGAGGCACAGGCCCAAGGGCTGCCATTCTCCCCCGCAGATGGGAAGGCCACCATAAGCTTAGCCCTTCCAAACCCTGCCTGGATCCATGTGCAGGGGGAAGCGGGGCATGGGCGCTCTGTGGATTCAGAGTACTTCCTCCTGAAACAGGAAGAGGATGAGGAGGAGCAGGAAGAGGAGGTCCAAGAGAAGGAACAGGAAGAAGAAAGAAAAGGAAGAAGAGGAGGAGGAAGAGGACAAGACTTGAGTTAGGGTTCTAGAGTTACTTCTTTCTAGTCATTTCTCTGCTCCATACTCTGTGACCTCACCCTCCTCTGCAGAATCTCTGGTTTCTCATGCTCCCCTCCCTCCCACCCTGCTCCCCTAGATGCTTAGTGAGGCCCCTACCCTGCCCTGCCTCGAAGGCCTCACTGTCTCTGTGCAAGTGTCTCCGGTGGAAGTCTTTCCTGTGGAAGTGTCTCCGGTGGAAGTGTCTCCTGCCCCGGGCTGTCTTCCCTTCCCCGCCAGCCTTGCCTGCTCCCCAGCTTCAGTGGAGGTGTGTGTTTATTGTTCGGTGCAACAAGCAGGCTGCGTGTGAGAAGCATGGAAGGCCCCAGTCCTGCGTGGGGTCCTGTCCTCCACATTCTGCTTACGTGACCCCATTACTCTTCAGCCCCTCCCTGTGAAATAGGTACTACTACCAAACCCATTTTGTGGATTAGGAGACCAACTCCAGACAGCTTCAAGTGACTTGCCTGCGTTCACGAAGGTGGTAAGAGCTCAGCTTTGGGGTTAGAATGTGAGCTCTGGAGACAGCTAGAATGAGATTCCATTACCAGCCCTGATTTTTCACTAGCTGTGTGACTTTGGACAGGTTACTTACTTTCTCTGAGCTTTAGCCGCCACATCGAAAAAATGGAATTACAGAGTGAACCTACATAGGAGGTGGTAATTACAGTGATAATTGAGAACATAATACAGCCTGTGTCCCGACGTGGGGGAAGCAGTAATGACATTAGCACTTATAATAATTAGGATCCTCTCCTCATGGCTCTAAGGACTTAGGTTGGATGCTCGCCTGTCTTGCCACAAAAGGCAGAGCCTTCCTCGTTTTACCCATACACTGCCGTCCTTCACGCAGTGTTTAGCAGATACAGGACGCTGGTCACTGAGGACTAAGGCAGTGCTTCCAATGTAACGTACTGAGCATTCTAGGCCATGGTGGCGTCGGATGAATATTCATGAGCACTGTCACTGTGATACTCCAGGAGGGGGTCTGCGCCCCGGACAGGGACACTTTGTGGCTTGTGTCACGGTCCTCTGGGCCCAGCTGGGATGGGATGGGGCTGGGAGGGAAAGCCAGCACAGACCAATCATTTACCGCAAGGGAATCACTAACCACAGGCCCGGGTCAATATTAGGACAGGTTACCTATCAGTGGGGGTCATTAGTCCCCGTCCTTCCCTGTTCTGGGTCAGCAGACTGGCCCCAGGCCAGCTCATGTGAGGGGAGGGCCAGATGGCCGCGTGGACTCTGGCCGGGAAAAACAAGACCCTAGAATGTGAGGCTCCTGGAGCTGAGCGGGCGGTGGGGTTGCGGGGAGGCTTTCCGAGCTCCGTCACACGGTGAGCAAAGTCCTGTGTGTGGAAGGAGCCCAGAGGCCTGGCGCTTGGCTGACCACGGGGGTGGGCCGGAGCCCGGGGCGGGGGGGGCAGGGTTAGGGGTCAGAGGAGGCCCAGCACCCCTCCCAGTGCTAATCAGCCTAGAGGCGCTTTATGGATGGATGCCGCCTGCTGGCCCCCGGGGGAGTCTGTGTGTGATGTCACAGAGCCCCCAAACACCTCTGCAGGGCTGGGAGGGTGAATCTGGGAAGCTCGAAGTGGGCCACCACAGTGAGCGAAGCCAAGCCGCTCGCCAGGGATGGGGAATGGCAGGATGGATGTCTACTGCCACCCATGCAGGCCCTCCCCTTCACCCTGACCGGCTTGTGATCAGGACAGCAAGGTGTCATGCAAACCTAGGCTCAGTGCTCGCTCCCCCAGGTCCCCTGCAGCCATGGTAGGCACGGGACAGGATTGTCATCAGGATCTAAAGGGAATCCTGCCAGGGGAAGGGCTGTCCTTCCCTAGGACTTATCCCCCTTCTGCCTGGAATGCAGATGTTGAGCTTGGAGCAGCAGCCGCCTTCTCGTGCCCAGGAGGGAGAAAGGAGAATCTCAGAGCCTTCAGAACCGATATCCATGAGTGCTTGAGCAATATTTGCTTTTTGCGAATTCCTCATGTGTGCAAGAAAACCAACCTGAGCAAAACAAGCCCCCTTGCTCCACCGCCAAGTGTCCTGTTCCTTTGCAAGTGCAGCGTGAGCCTCATAAGGCGTGGGGACAAGGCGTGCCAGTCAGTGCCTTTGGAGAGGAGGAACTAACAAGGCAGAGAGCACATGCGCAGCGCGCAGGAGGACCGGCCCCAACACCAGCCGGAACTCGGGGCTGGCAGCAAGCGCTTCAAGACGGTTTGGCTTCCCCGTGATCCTCTCTGGGGCCGGGGAACTGGTTCTGCTAGGGGTGACCAGCCTCGCAGCGGGGCGGGTGTGTGCAGACATCTCCAACCTTCTAATTGCATTTATCATGTACTAATTAGCATTTAATAAGCAGCAACTGGGCATCCAATCCTGAAACAATAAAGCAACCTCACCCCCCCCCTTCAAAGATGAAGAAACTCAGATTAGGATATTAACAGCGAGAACAAAGAGCCACACGTATCTCATCAGCGTTAATGGTACAATTAGAACCCAGAGCTTCCCAATCTGGTGTCTGGTTACAGGCAAGGAGGCTTCATAATTAGACACCCCATTCCTCTCTGAGTCACACCCTTGGGTGGAATAATTAACGCAGGCACTGTTCCTTTCAACGGGCGCCAAGTCCTGTGTATCAAGATGTGGCTGTACGCTCGGAGGCTGAGGACCATCCCGGCTGCCCTGTGTGGGTGTTGGACCATGAAACGCTGGAAGGTGCTGTGTGGAGGACCCCGGCCTTGACACAGGACAGCTGACTTTGGCAGGTAAAAGCGAGATGGCAGAGCAGCTCAGACATCCTTTGACAGTGCACATGAGGCCTAGCGCCACCAAGACTCTGCTCAGCAGAGGGACGGGGCTGACGATCCCACTCGTGCTCCACCCTCTCAGCTGGGACTTGATGTCTTCATCAGGGGGAAGAGTCGGGCTGGCCACCCTGCATGTCGGGCTCTCTACCTCATCAGCATTTCTCAGAAACTCGTCAAAGCTGTAATCCCAGCTAAGCAAGAGGCTGGGATCTGAGGAGCACAGTTCAAAGCCAGCCTTGGCAGAAAGGTCTGTGATACTCTTATCTCTAGTTAACCAGCAGAAAGCCAAGAGAAGAGTTGTGGCTCAAGTGGTAGAGTAAAAAACCTAAGGGAGGACATCCAGGCCCTGAGTTCAAGCCTTACTATATTAGTGTATGTGTAAAACACACACACACACACACACACACACACACACACACAAATGGAATTTGACTCCACCACTGAATCAGAAACTTCAAGGCCAGAGCCCCGGCCAGACCTTGCAGGGCTCTGTTGCCAGCTAAGAGGCGCCGGCCGGAGCCTCCTCCCACCCTGATGCGCAGAAGCAGGACATGGTGTCCTCACCACCCAGGACCCCCTACAGGACAGCTCTCTCCTCTGACTAGTCATCTCTCTGTCTCTCTCTCTCTCTGTCCTCACTGTCAGCTCTCCAGAAACTCGACTTCCTGTCCAGGAGGCCTCCGACTGCATGCGCTGCTCCTGCAGCAGGTAACAGGCGGCGCGGCTGTGAGCACGCCGCATTGCACTCACTTGGTCCGTGTTAGTCCTTCCCTGGGCTGTGATAGGAACAGCACAGGCCTTGTATGTGGCCCACAATGCAGCTTGTGGGCAGCACGAATCCTGTGACGTCCAGGTGTTCAGTCAGTTCTAAACACAAACTCAGGAAATACTTTTCACGTCACTTCAAAAGAAAGCTTACTTAGTGCCATGTTTTCTTCTGTTAAGTCTTTATTCTTACTTCTCTTTGGTTATATGTGGAAGAAGATTTGAGGCCCTCCACCCTTTTTTAAAAAGGCATACATCGCTGGGTGCCTTTGGTTCACTCCTGTAGCCTAGCTACTCAGGAGGCTGAGATCTGAGGATTGTGGTTGGAAGCCAGCCCAGGCAGGAAAGTCCATGAGACTTATGTCCAGGAAACTACACAGAAACAGCTGGAAGTGGTGCTGTGGTTCAAGTGGTAGAGCACTAGCCTTGAGCTCAGAGACAGTGCCCAGGCCCGGAGTTCAAGCTCCAGGACTGGCAAAAAAAAAAGAAAAAGTAAAACCTAGATGGCATACACATGCCTGTTCTTATTTTTGGTTTTCTCACATCGGAAAATCATTAACTCAGGGTGCAGGACCTTTAGACAGCATGTGGTCTCATGTCCATTTTCCACCAAATGCTAATGGAGACCTACTACTTTGAAAACACTAAACTGGACAGGTGCTGTAATCCTAGGTACTTAGAAGGCTGGCATCTTGAGGGTGGTGTGGTTCAAAGACAGTGGGGACAGAAAAATCCACCAGACTCTAGCTCTCAAATAACTAGCAGAAAGTATGGCTGGAGTTATGGCCTGTGTGGTAGAGCACTTGGCTGAGTATGAAAAAAAGCTGAGTGTACTGGACACTCAAGTTCAAACCCTAGTACCAGGATACGAGCAAACAAAAACGGTTCCTCTGACATTCAGAGATTGTGAAGGATCCCGGGGGAATCAGTGCTGCTTTGTCCACTGGGGTCCAGAACCTTCTTCCCTAGTTAGCTCTTAGGGCTGCGTGTTGTGTGTTGTGACATCCTCAGGGGTGTGGGGGAGGAAGGGGACAGAGGACAGGGCGAAGACGTCCCCTTGGGACACTGGCGGTGTGCTTACTCACCAGCTGCTCACCCTGGAGGACAAGATCCATATGAGCCATGTCGGTGGCGTTGTACGGTCTGGCAGATGTAACCCAGCGGCCTGTAGCATGGCTGGGTGCGGAGGAGAATCGCTGAGGGCACAGGGGCCCCGCCATCTGCGCTTTCTGGAGGAAGTGACTTCCGGATAAGGATCAGAGGCTGTGTGGGAGTCGGCCAGGGAGCAGAAAGCTGTAGGAGGGGGGTTGGCGGGGTAGCATTCTGTCCTTAAGAAGAGCAGACACAACCCTCAAAAGTGCTGGAGAGAAGTTTCACCGGGCAGGACTTGGTGCGGGAGGTGCAAAGCAGCTGTCACGTACGGACATGGGTCTCGGGTTCGACCACCTGTCGGCATCCACCGCTCCTCCGATGTGTTCAAACTCGGGGGGCTGCGGCCGTCTGCTTCCTGCATTCCTCGTGCTGCCAGGCCGGGGTGAGCCTGGACAGTGTGATTTCTAACTGACTCCAGCGTGGTCCATCTGGAAACCGCACTGTCCCCTTAATCTCTCCTAGAGTGGAGGAACTAGTTCTCTCTTACCACTACAGTCCCCAAGTCTCCCCCATGGAGACAAACCCTTGCTTGCCAATACCCTTCCTCCTGTACAGTGCGAAGGTCACAGTTCTTCATTAGGTCCCCTGCAGCTGACCCCAAAGCGCAGGCTCCGAACGACGCTGAGCTCTCCGTGGACGGATGTCAGGCTCAGCAAAGGCCGCAGATCAAAGAGCTTTTCACTGTTCCCAAAGACTTCCCATCCAAACTGCATCCCCCCTCCTGTGACACTGAAGTGGGGGGTGATTTCAGAACATGGCTGGGACAGAGGGATAGAAGCTCCACAGGGTTCTTTGAACAAGCACTTTTAGAAAGTAAGAGTCTTTTTCCTGCCCCAGATCTCTGGGCTTATTGAGCTGAGTCAAATCGTTGTACTATATCCTGACAGGGCCCTGCAGGCATCGATCAGGCCGGAAATGTTCCTCCACTGGTATCACCATTGCAGGAAGAGCCTATTCTCAGAAATACGTGCAGTCTGGGAATGACCCTTGCCTGCCCACTGCCCACTTGGAGAGGGAGGTATTCTGGGAGATTGCCACTTGATGGGCAAGAGACACACATGAGCACCGAGGACAGTTCTTACCCTAGCAGCTGGCAGTCCATGTGTACCTGGCTAGGTGATGCAGAGCACAAGGAAGGCAGGCACCAAGCAGGATCTGACCATGCTTCTTTTAAAAAAATTGTTTCTGTTTTGATTTTTAATAGATATTTTTATTGTAAAGATATTGTACAGAGGGGTTACAGTTACCTGAGTCAGGTAATCAGCACATTTCCTAGCGAGCATTGTCACCCCCTCCCTGTTATTCCACTACCACCCCTTCCCTTCCCACCTCCCCAACTCCTCCCTCCCTCCCCAAAGCTGTAAAGTTCATTTTCAACATAGTATCCTGTATATCTCATTATTACAATGGGTTAACTTCACAGTCAGTGCCAATTTGGATTTTACAAACCTTGTGCATGCTTTAGCCATTGCTTGTTGTATGTTGAATATTTCCATTTAATGATGCTTAATGCTGGAGGGGTCTTGTGCAGGGTGTGTGTGTGTGTGTGTGAGAGAGAGAGAGAGAGAGAGAGAGAGAGAGAGAAAGAGAGAGAGACTTGATCTGGGTTTTTATACATGTTCAGATTAGTGAAGGAGTTAATTTGAAAAGAAAAAAATCACTTTTAAAATCGTCTGAAGAATGGGTGCTAATTCATGGTCAAAGTATAGCCAGTGTTTCCCAAATTCATTTTTAAATTCATTTATATTATAAAGGAAGTGCAGAATAATTGTAAATCTCATTTTTATCATCTGGAGAAGAATAAAATGTTCCCTAGAGAAAATCTGTGCTCACGGCAGTTATTAGCAAGTATTGATTCATTTATTTTCTCTATATACATGCTACCTTATGATATTTTGAATAAAGGGGTTCATATGGCTTAGACCATTTCTTCATTTATTTTATTCACACCATCAGATTGGATTTGATCTGGGGAGGAATTGCCTCAGATTTCAAGCTAGGAAAATGCTTGAGAGCTTTCAGAGAGATTGAAAATGGGTGGAAAGGTTAAGATGTATGCCGGAGGGAACAAGGCGTCAAAACCCAAAGTGTGGCAAAATAGAGAGTGCGCCATGCCAGAGAAGAGGCAGTTCGAGGTTAGCATGGAGTTGGCCAGGGTGACAAATCTGTGATCAAATGTGGGATAGATGCCTCAGGATGCCAAAAAGACAAGAGAGCACATCAGCTCTTCTCCCAGAGTGACCCAGTGAACCCCACCTCCGAGTTTTCTCACATTACTTGTACAACACCTACCAAAGAAGACCTACTTAGAGTGAGCGAACACAGAGGAGGTAAAGCAGCACAGGCCTGAAGCCAACAACTTCTGTCTTCGAATCTCCGTTCTGGGGAAAGTGGCACCATGTGAGAAGTCCAGCTGCTGAGCCTCTGAGGGACCATGGGAGAAGCCTTTGGGGAAGGAATAGCCTGGGACAGCATGGAGAGCAAAGAGCCATCTCAGGAGTCTCAGCCTCAGATGACTCCAGCCCTGACCCCTCTCTGATGTCATCCGCTTGGACACCCTCCAAGCAAGAGCAGCCTCAGAACCTCTCAGCAGAGACTAAGCCACCCCACAGGCTGACAGAAAAACACAATGCCAGTTTTTAAGGCAGTTTGTGTTGACCCCAGGGCATGTCTGCTAGAGAACACCAGAGCAATGTATAGATGATGGCTTGAATATCAGTTTCCAACCAGCTGGTACAGACTGGAGAGAGAGGGCAGGGATGGTGCTGGCGTTTGACCCTGCAGTGCTCTGGTCCATGCGTCTTGGAAGTACTCCCCTCCGTGACTGGCACAGTATATTTTTACTGAACTTGTTTTTGAAATTCCTTTGAGAGAATAGGAAGAGGAAGACTACAACTGTATTCTTGAGGCTCTTAGCATGAAACTGGCTAGCGTTCATTCAAACAAGATTCGGAATAAGCGTATGTCATCTTAAATAGAGCTAGGGGGAGGTGGGTTAGCAGGATTCCTTCCAAGAGTGTTTATTAATTATATCTCGGAACATTTTTTAAATGAAAAGAAGTAGGTAGACAGTCCTGAATGACTCTGTGTACTCTGAGGACTACAGTGATCAGCAGACAGATTACTTGTTTGGCCCCTTATGTCAGTGGTTGGCCTAATTGGTTCGTTCCTGGAAAGGGTTATGTGTGTATTCTTTATTAATTGACATTTTTCTTTAACAAGGAACATAAGGACCAGGAAAAAATTGTCATTATCAGAGAGTAATGGGTTTTCTTTTGAGAAGCCCACGTGTTTAACGAGGATAGCATCTTTCATCCTGCAGCATTCCAAACGTATTTAGAAACTTTATGGGGCTTGAAATGGAGGCACCTCTGGCATGAAACCCGGGAACACCTCTCACCATTTGAGGAGAGGATGTGCAGAATGCCAACCGAAACCACCCAGAGCACGTAATTACCAGTTGGAATTATCAATTACCAACTGGAATGGGTCCAGCCCCCAGGCTCAACTCTTGTGACAGACGTAAAAGGCTATTTAAAGACCACACATGGTTTGACACCTCTGCTTTGGCCTCATCACCATCTGGGACCTCAAAGCAAAGAGTATTTAAGTAGATGGAGTCTCCTTCGATGGCTGATGTTGAGTTCTAACGCATAAAACAGAGTCGTGTGCATGAGTTGCGCCCCACCCTGGGTGACCACCTGGGTTGGGACACAGCAGCAAGCTTTGAAGACTAGAGCAATGGATGACTTGAAAACATCTAGTGTGTTCTCTCCCTTCCAGTCCAGGCTGGGAAGCCAGGACATAAGCCAGCCTGGCTCTGGAATTCTCTAGTAAAACAAAACAAACAAAGAAAGAAATTGTTATGCAAAGACGGTATGGGATGGATGGGAAACTTGAGAGACAGACAGTCTGAATATGAATGAGTTCACATGTGCCCCTCACATGTGAGAATTATTATTTTCTTATTCTTTGTACTTATATAGCATCAGGGTTTGAACTCAGAGCCTTCTCTGAGCTAGGCATGTGCTCTACTGCTGAGCTATGCCTCTTTCACTGGTTATGTTGAGATAGGGTCTCACTTTTTGCCTGGGCTCTTGCCTGGACTGTGATCCCCTATTTTATACTTTCTACCGTAGCTACTATGACAAACAGGTACCACCATACCTAGGTTTTGATGTCGAGATGGTCTCATACACTGTTTACCTGTGACCATCCTGAGCTCAGCCTCACACATAACTGGGATGATGGGCACATGCCACAAGAAACAGCTTTTGGCTAGAAGGAGTCCTGACTATATACCTGGCTGGCCTTGAACCTCAGGCCTCCCAGTGTCAGCCTCTCAAATAGCCAGGAGCATAGGAATGAGTCACTGGCACCAGCACATGTGGCTTCTCATGTTTCAGCATGCTTCTGAATGACCAGACAGGCACAGGAGCAGAGGAGCCTTTTAATGCATGGCTGTGCACGTGTAGTTGTGAGCTTGTTGTTTGTTTAGCTTGGTTGGCTCTTGTTTTATTCAACAAATAAGTATTGTCAGACAGCAGCATGGAGCAGAGAAAAAGAAGCAAGGTTCTGTATTGCAAAGCTAATATTCAAGTAAAGTACAAGAGAAAGAACTGGATAATTACAATAGAGCATGTAGTTGTCTACAAGTTAGTTTTCTGATGTGAGCCCCGGTGTCTGGCTGGGTGTATGTAATAATGCATCGCTTTCAGAGAACACCGGAAGCCTGTCAAGTGGCTGAAGTACACTGGATGGCGAAGCTAGGGCTATAAGGAGACCGTGTACCCTGTGTGGGTGGTGGGGTTGGAGTATATAGACTCCTGAAGAGGATTCTGAAACCCCAAGTCTCTGGCCATAGCTACTCGCTCCTCAGCTCTTCTCACTTCTGAGCCAGTGTGTATAGTAGAGCTCAGGTCCAAAGTACAGACAGACACGGCACGTTTCCTACTGTGCGTGGACTTGTGATTCCTAGAGAGTTCCAGTGTTGGGAGCAGGATTCCTTGTTTGGTGTTTTCAAATCGTTCTCTGGGTCTCAACAGTATGGTTCCCACTCTTTGAAAAGCTGTGTATCTGAAGTTTCTATAGACTGTTGCTTGTTCGGTTGGTGATTTGGGCTAAGCAGAACATGTAGGAAACGAAAACAAAAATGAAAGAAGAGCAAGTCCACTTATTTGTATGTGACCGCAGTTGTACGCTGGCTCCTCCCAGTTGTTAAGCGGAGTGGTTTCATATCTGTTGGGTTTTTTTTTTAACGCCTGAATCCATCCTGGGAGGGAGCGTGGTCGCTCCTGCGGGGTAAGGCACCTGAGCCCCGGGGGCTGTCCTCACGTCTAGTGAACTTTGATATCCACTTCCCTTTCCTTCTCCACCATACATCCAGCAGCCGGGGTCTTGCTATCACCTCGAAAGCTCAAAGCCCTCCCTCATTTAACCATCGATTGCTTGAAAGTATTTGACAACCATTTCCCCAACTCGTCCAAGGGGTGCCACATAACTAGAACCATTGTAGGTGCAGAAGAAAGAAGTCCATGAATCATTCCAGATGTGCAAAAGAGAAAGCCAGTCCTTCTATACACTGGTCATTTTAGGACCTGATTCGATCACAAACCTGTAACTCCTCTAGAGACTTTTGGAGTGAGGCTCTTGAAGCACTGCTAGATATAGGCCCATTCTCTTGTGAGCGGGCTGCTTCTCCCTGGGACTTCCTTTGGCATTTCTCCCATCACCCTACAGGTGACAGGAGCTTTCTGAAGACCCCTCCGGAGACACCTTCCCAAAGTAGACTTCTCTAGTCCCATTGTTCTCTGGGTCCTATTTGTGTTTATCCTAATAATTACTATACATAATATTTAAAGCCTTTGTCTGCTTGTTTATTGTGGCTTTCCTCTCTTTGGTTCATAAACTGTAGGAGGGGTGATTTTTGTCATTTCTTGTTTAGTACTGATTTTCAGCATTTAAGTGGATAGTACTTTCTCAATAAATATTGTTGGGATTAACCAATTATCTTCAATACTAGGATTTATCATATCCCAGTAAGAACTTTTTGTATGTAAAAATAGAAGTTATTATTAATCCTCTTTTTTCTTACACACACATACACACACACACACACACACACACACACACACACACACACACACCAGAAACAACCTTTTCTTTAATTTTTTTTTTTATTACCAACAACTTCTTGAACTTGGCACACACAGAACCTGCTCTTCCCAACAGGCAGGATCATAAAATATTCAGGCCAGTTGCAGTTTATCTCTGCCTGCTAAGATCATGTTACCCTCAGGCCCCATGCAGCCTTTCAGGGAGAACACAGTCCCCTGGGAGAGTGGCAGGAAGCCCACTGCTCCAGGGCGGAAGCCATGGGAGAAGGAGGGGAGCGGAAGAGGAAGCGGTCCCATTTGCACACTGAAAGAATGATGGGCGCATCTCCCAACTATCAATGACATCTGCTGGGCTAATAAAATGCACAGTGTTCGTCTCAGGCGGTCTGTGGCCCCAGCAGGAGGAGAGGATTGCCTCACTTGCGAACACCAGGCTGGGGAAGTTGGAGAGGGCACAGGCTGGAGGGATGGGTTACTTTTTCCAACACTGTCAGGCCTGCCCCAACCCGTGGCTCCCACACCTCGTCCAGGCACGCACGCATGGTAGCCCGGTGGTGACAAGATTGGGCATCAGAGCCTGGGCCCTGAGGGGTCTCAGAGGCTTGCCACAGAAATGTCACAATGTGCCAATTTGATTGCATTTTCTTCATTTATCAGATTTTGGTCTTTCTCTGATTTTAGCTCGAGTTAAAATGATTCTTAACACACTGCTTTGCTAATACCTTAAAAATGGAATGTCTGTAGCATGCATGCATTTACTCATAGACAGCCTATAGATATGTACACAGCTCCTCTTCTAATCAAGCTATCAGGACAGTTAATTTGTTTGAAAGCTATAGTGGATACTCTGCAATGTAGTTCATGGGATAAGTTGACAAATTTCACCACAAAATAGAAGACAGCAGTTTAAGATGCCCCAAATCCTTCACGAGACAGACTCAACAGCTGGACAAATTCTCATTTTCATCTGAAATTCAGATTGACATTGGGGGCATCTACTTCAATCTGGCAACCCAATTCATGTGTATTGGTTTGCTAAGGCTTCTGTAACAGCAGCCACAAACCAAGTAGGTGAAGACAACCATGCCGATGAAACTCAGTCTCCCAGTTCTGGGGCTATGTGTGGAATCAAGATGTCAGCAGGTGTCTGCCTCATCTGAGTTCTCGGGGCTGTCCTCCTCTTTGCTTCTTCCTTGCTTCCGGTTGGCAGGCAGCTGTCCTCGGTGCCCCCTGCCGTCTCTGCCCTTGTCCTTCCGTGACATCCCCCGTGAGCGTCTGCCCCTTTCTCTCTAAGCCTCTTCGAAGGACACTGATCATGTAGGAGGACTCCATTTTACTTAATGGTATATGAAGCAATTCTATTTTCAAATAAGACCACATTCTGAGATCCCAGAGATCAGGCCTTCCACAGGCCTCTGCAGGGGATTCAGCTCAACCCCTGACATAGTAGCTGTCTCACTTTATTTCAGTTCTTAGAATAACTTGATTCTGGTTCAGCGCAAACAGCTAGAAGAAGGAGGAGACTCAGAGTTACAAGCCCTCCCAAGTGTTCCCAGCTGCAAGAAAGCCTCGGTGAGCCTGGCCTGCAGTAAGAACCTGATTTAGTACAGCCCCTAGATATGGGGAAAAACCCAAACCGGGCTACAAAACGGAAGGCTTCTGTCTTACTTAGAGCAATCTCCTGTGGTCTGCCATACGTCAGTCTTTGACTTGCTTTGGCTTAGAGTCCTCAGATAGATGCTGTGTCTCACGTGGTTATCATCTAGCTGTTTGACTTGAGTACTTGAAAGATAGCTGGTTGAAGTGAGGTCGTTTATGTGTCAAACCACATTGAATTTTAGACCAAACATACAACAACAAAGAAGGTAAAATAAACTTATAGTTTCTCCCTATTGTTTACCAACTGACTTTACCAACAATTCCGCCATATTGTTTGCTTGTTGAAATAGTTTCGATACAATGGAGTAAATAATAAATACAGTTAAAATTAGTCTTTGGTTTTGTTTTGCTCTTTAAATTTCACATGAAATACTTTATTTCATCATTCTTATGATTTTACTCACTTGTTTTCTTTCACAGTTTTCTTTTACTTGGCCTCTACTGGCTTAGATCACTAAGTCTTAGACTTTTTTTATTTGTTTGATTAAAACAAAACACCTCTTTGTCTTGTAGCTATGGAACCCTTCATTGAAGAACAACACAGCATATCATCAATAAAATTACTTTTATTTAATTGTTCATTTATTCAACAGATGTTTATCAAGCAGGTAGCAGGCACTATTCTAGAGACTAGGTATTAAGTGGTGAATACCACAAATGGTTTCTCTACAGGGTGAGGGGACAGAAGAACAGCAAGCAATCAAATTAAATTCAGAGTTAACTTTGATTCTTTAAAAAGTCAAGTTTTATTTGTGATAAATGCCAACAGAAAAATAAGCAGTCTATTGAACTGAGTAGCTACCATGGAGACCTACTTGAAGGCCAGGTGGTAAGGGAAGCCCTCTCCACCAAGATGTCATTGAAGCTGAGCCTTGAGCTTGAGACCACCCTAGGCTCCATAGGCAGATCCAGGATAGCCTATATAGTAAGACCCTGTGTCAGAAAAATTTTATGTTAACAAAAGCAATAATTCGAGCCAGGTGCTGGTAGCTCATGCCTGTAATCCTAGCTACTCATGAAGTAGAGACCTGAGCATCATGGTTCAAAGCCAGCCTGGGAAGATAAGTCGCTGTGAAACTCTTATCTCCAATTAACTACTCCAAAACCAGAAGTGGCACCATGGCTCAAGTGGTAGAGCACTAGCCTTGAGTACAAAGCAGCTCAGGGAGAACATCTAGGCCCTGAGTTCAAGCCCCACAACTGACAAAAAAATAATTAAGAAACATGATGCATTTCTAAAATGATTTTGAATGAATGTAAATGTGTAGCTTTGCACCTATAAAAATGTAATCGGCCCGGGGGGGGGGGAATCACAATAAATGACTTTAAAATATATGCCTATAAAATAGCATAACATTACAAATCATTTCAAGAAAAATATCACCACCCTTCCTAGTCCATCATCCTGTGATATATTTCTATTTTGTTTTGCAAATTCTTTATTTACATATGTATATACATGTATAGTAATTATAGTACAAGTGATATTTCGTGTTCTCTCATTTTTTTATCTATCATCCAATGGCCTGCATTGTTGTAATAAACATCACGTCTCAGCTGACTCACCTCTTGCTTGGAGAGTTATCTGAGCTTCCTGCCTCCCTCACCTGGTTATTATTCTCCTTTAAGTAGGAAAAGACTATTTTCTTCTTCTTTCTCAGCACTGATTGAGTGGCATGTTTGCTTTTATTGTGAGCAACTCTTTGATTAATATGATTTTCGTTTCCTCAATGTAGAAGTTTCTTAGTGTATCACTTTTGCTCATGATTATATATTTTATTCATAATTAGTACTTATTAATCATTGCTTAAATGCTTGCACACAATAGCTACCTATCTCTTCCTGTTGATGTAGCAATGGCTGTACATTACTTTACTTCAAACATATTCCTTGAAAAAATACAGTACAGCCAACATCTTTAGAAACCTCCTCTCTCTCTCTCTCTCTGTGTGTGTGTGTGTGTGTGTGTGTGTGTGTGTGTGTGTATTCTTAGGAGCTCATGCTTTCTAGGCAAGTGCTTTACCACATGAGCCATACTTGTCATACTCCTGCACTTAATCCAGACTGGACTTGGACTGTGATTCTCCTACTTCCACCTCCCGAGTAGCTGGGATTTCTGGCATGCTCCCCTACGTCTGCTCAAGGCTGGCACTCAACCACTTGAGCAACAGCTCTACTTCCTGCTCTCGCAGGTCCATTGGACATAGGAGTCTCATGGACTCTTCTACCCAAGCTGGCTTCAAATTGTGATCTGTAGATCTCAGCCTCCTCCTAGGTAGCGAGGATTACAGATATGACCCACCAAATACCAGGCTTAATTTGATTCATTAAATGCTTCATAGCTGTCCTGTATATTGGTTTACATTTCCCATTTTACTTCTTTTTTTTTCAATCTTTCCCTCTTGATAGAAAAAAAATGGGTAACTATATAATAGGACAGAATCTTTACTTGGATCTGAACCTGCTGTAAGGAGCAAATGTATTGATGTGTAAGACGTCGCATTGACTTCCACTTTCTTCAAATCTATTTCAAAACACCTAAGGGAAGCCAGACTCTAATAGAAGGATGGTATCCGTGGCAGGGAATTGTCACAAAGCAAGAACTCCTCCAGAGACAAACTGGAACTTAACAAAAAGAGAACACTCCTATTCCTCTTGGAGCAGGCATGCTGCGTAACATAATTATTACTAGCTCCCTTTCCTGAGTACTTGTAACTTAGTATCCTATTTCAAATACTATATCTAATGCTAGGCTTGGCCTGGTTTTCCTTTTTGTTGGCTAATAACATATTTCATACTTGAGCTAAATACATTATGTTTTTTCCAGATAATGTACTAAGTATGCATGTGTCCACATACTTATTCTCCCAACTATGTATGCATGTGCGTGTGACACACATGCGCACGGCTACTCAGAGAGATGGAAAGATTAGAGGGATTTTTTTTCAAGAGGTAGCTTGATGTAGGAGCCCCTTGAGTGGTTGCTCATTTATTTATGAATGCAGTTTGTTTCCTTATAAATTGTATCAAGGTAGCACATGATCGTGATATTATAAAAATCATGCTAAAGGTCACCGGAGAGAATGGGGTGAAAGGTAAATGAACCTCTCTCTAGCACTTGTTTTTTACAATAGCATATAAATTGGCATTTGTTTTTAGAAGTTTTACGTAGTTACATAATGAAGTTGTAATCCAACACGTCTGTTTATGAGTATGATGTATCTTGGCCAATGTCAGCTTCCATGGTCCTTCACTCTCCCAACCCCACCATCCCCACAATTTTCCTGGTTCCATTTTCATACACTGCATTCGTGTACTCTTTCTTGTTCCCCTCATCTACCTCCCTCCCCTGACACCACAAGTTCCAGCTTCCTGGTATTCATGTTTTGCAAGTCAGTTGTTCAAAGGAGTTACACCACTGGAATCCTCCCATGCACACAGCATGCTTTAGTCACTGTGATGCTGGGCTGACCTGGTGCAAGCGCTGGGCAGCCTGAGAGCAGTTAGAGGCCTTTCCATCCTCCATTTTATTCAAGGCCTGCATACAGCAGACACTGAAGTGTGATTAGGTGTTTGAGCCAAGGAGTTGATTAACTCTTTCTTGGCTGCGCTTTCATTGGTGTGTCTGGGCAATCATGTTGACTAATGCCTTCCAAGAAATGGAGATGGAGGGGAGGACAGCGAGGGAGGGTGGCTGGGGACTCACAGACGTGACTCAGCCTGAATAAGGGGCTCTGTCCCAACAAGCTCGCCTTGCACTTGCTGCCCGCCTGTGCGCTCTGAGTCAGGCGGGATGAAGTGGTCTGGCTGCCACTCCATGCAGGGGCTGCAGGGCCAGGCCCAGCCTTTTCCCTGAGCACTTCCGGGGAGGCTGGGGTGGTGCCTCCCCTGGGTGGAGGGGCAGCAGCCAGGGAAACAGAGCCAGATCCTGGGGGAGGCTCTACCTGCCTCCCAGCAGGAGGACCTGCCGATGCAAGCAAGTCCTGAGCCATGCTTGCTGCACCCATGCCTAGATTTGGGGGTGAACTTTCCAGTTGACATTCAACTTCTCTATCAACAAAGATCATAGCTACCGTTCCTGTGATTTGTCACTCTTCCCTAAGCGCCCACTGCACGCCAGGCATTTGACATATTTTCCACCCACCAGCCTTTGAAATAGCTCCGGGAGACACTTAGGGCTATACTCACTGAGAACGCAATACAACCAAGACGTTGGGAGGTTCTAGAATGTGGGTGGTCACCTTGCTATAGTTGGCAAACCCTGAATGCTTACTCCCTTTCCCATCAACCCAAGCTCTGCCTTTCTGGACCTGACCACTCCAGACAGAGCCCATGGACAGAACCCATGTAACTGGATTTTGCCCGGAACACCTGGGAGAGCTGGATGGAGAGGGAGAGGGGGAGGGATCGCGTTACTCGGGCTGCAGTCTCACCTGTGGAACTGCCTGGAACTGGCTGTCCTCAGCCGGCTGAGCGTGTGTTGCTTCACGAAAGGAAGCCTGGACCCTTCTTCATCCCTTCGTCAAGATGGTTTAGAGTAGGGAAAGCAGGAACAACTTTGTGTTGACACAAAAAATTCAGGATTAATCATGAACCTTGGAAACAGCGAAGCCTCTGATTTGTGCTTTTCTATTAACAAGCCCAATAACTTGGAGGAAACTATTAACATACAAATGGATAGGGTTCCCATTAAAACAGCAGAAGCAGATGGTTCTGGAAAAGAACTCTTCACGCAGAAAGCAATTATGAGGGGAAATAGGGTCCCATGCAGGCCTGTTTGTAGCAAGCCTGGAAAATCAAAATGTAAACACTAATAATTGTGTAGACAACCATATTGTTGGTGGAGAGGGGTGGCTAGTTCATTATTATCATGACTATTATCTTACTAAAAAAAAATCCCCAAGCCCAATGAGCTGCAAATCTTATCTGGCAACCTCTGCTCAGAGGGTTATAAACACGATGTAGATGCACACTCACATCCCAACAGAACAAACCAAAAAGCAGCCCGTGTATAAATAAATAAGTTGTGAGGTTCGTTTTCTGAAAGTGAATAATGTTTCCAGGTGAGATGCCACTCACATGAAGAAGTCCTAAATAAGTAAACATCTGCATTGAGCATCTGCACCTTATTGTGAACGGAACTGCGTCTACACTGGGCGCTTCGTTATACCAGGGCCTGAACGTGCCTGACAAAAGCCTGAGAGAGAGCGTGAAGTCTAGAGAGGAGAGGTAGGGACTAACAAAATTGAACACACAGTTATTTCCTGAAAAGATGAGCTTCCTCTTCCCCAGTGGCTGAAAAGAGAAGGAAGTAGATAGGCTTGCTGCCTGAATCTCCACTGCCACACTGGTGGGAAAGGGCAACCTAATGGGAGGCATTTAGGTTATTGGTGCTCGACTCTCTCAGATGGATTAATGTCAATTACAAATGGGCTCAAGGCTCCAAGCTAGATCCCTTGTGTTCTCTCTCGTTCATGCGATGTCTTGTCTAGTTAATAAAATGGGATTCAAGTCACTTCCTTGCTATTTATTTTACAGAGAATCATTGGAAATTAGCTTTATCTCTCTGAGATGAGACACTTCAGCCTAAACCAGGGAGGGACCTAACACTTACTTTATGGAGTTGCACAATTCTAGCAGCCATCTGGGTTCTTATAAGCATTCACTTAGGTAATATAAACAAGACATTTGCCATAGTGCTGATACGTGAGAGGTAGAATGAAGTCTATTATGTTCTTACAACAATTACTATTATGTTTAATAATAATCACCCACAGTCCTCCACATCAGCCTGTAGGAAGTTCCTTTAACTTCAAAGTCTTGTCCTTGTTGACCTTAATCTTTGCAGATAACATTTCATAACTAAATGTTCTAAGAATGTGGTCCAAGGATGTACTGCATCCGACTTACCTGAAATATTTATTTGAAATACAGATTCCTAAAATCTGCCTAAGTGCTGGCATTGCAGTCCAGATAGTTTATTTAGGGTATCAGTGGCTGTGGATACACATTTGTGTGTGTGTGTGTGTGTGTGTGTGTGTGTGTGTGTGTGTGCTGGTTCTGGGGCTTGAACTCAGGGCCTGGGAACAGTCCCTGAGCTTTTTTTCCTGTTTCTTTTTTTGAGTAAGGCTAGCACTCTACCACTTAAGCCACAGCTCTAGTTCCAGCTCTTTGGTGGTTAAATTGAAAGTAAGAGTCTCACAGGCATTCCTGCTTGGGCTGACTTCAAACCATAATCCTAAAATCAGTCTCCTGAGTTGCTAGGATAACAGGCATGAGCCACCAGTGTCCATTTTTTAAAGACAGTCTACCTATGTGGTCCAGGCTGGCCTCAAACCTCAGATCTTTTGATCCAGTCTCCTTAGTTCAGGAATTACAGGCATTAACCAGCAGGGCCAGCTTAGAGTCTGCATTTTTTTTTTAATTTTATTGTCAAGATGATGTACAGAGAGATTACAGTTAGATAAGTAAGGTAGTGATTACATTTCTTGTCTAATTTGTTACCCCTTGAAAAGTAAAATTCTAATTAAGGTAGAACAATGAATTTGTTCACAAATAACACATAGAACATTTTAGATGAAACCTTTGGAGGCCAAATGTGGTTTGGAACTTAAATTTTTTGGATTTGAGGACTGTTATATACTAATTATAAACTATAACACACTCCTTTTAAATTCTGATATTATTTTATTAATATTTATATTAATATTTATTAATATTCAGCATTACTATTTCTTTTTTATTGTGAAAATACTGTACAGAGGGGTTACAATTACATGGGCAAGATACTGAGTACATTTCTTATCAAGAATTGTAGCCTCCTCCTTTGTTTCCCCTTCCCATCCCTTCCCATCTCCCTCCACCCTCCCACCCAGCCCCCCCCCCACCAAAGTTGTAAAGTTCGTTTTCGACATAACGACTTGTATATCTCATTGTTGCAATGGGTCTAACCTGTATCCCTATTTAAATGATTTGTTTTTTCCCTTCCCCTCCACATCAAATACAGTGAAAGCAGGGGTTATACCGTGGGGGAGGGACATACAAAGCAACAAAGAAATAATCTTATAAATGTGTTAGAAACAATCGCATAAAAAACCCATCTGAATACATATCTTAGGGTTCATTTCCCTAACATCAACTTATCTGACCTTTTCTGCTTGATAGAGTCTGCATTTTTAAACAAGCCTTTCCAGTTTGGTTCTAGAGGCTCCAAATCAAAATGCTCTGGAACTGCTCTAGGTTGAAGAAGGCTCATCTTAGTACTTGAGGGCCTGACATTTACTAGCTAAAGTGAGTTACCTTTTGTCACTCTCAGCTTCTCTTTTTTGCAAAGGAAATATGGTTTTGTCTTACCTAGATCACAGAGCAGTATAAAAATTAAATGAGATAATAAAAATATCCTCACAAGACACTGGCAGGAGAGGAGAGTCGGATGAGGGAGGGAAAGTGGAAGAAAACGAGGGGAGGTAACTACTTACGTAACTGTAACCCCTCTGTACATCACCCTTAATATTAAATAAAAATTGCAATAAAAATACCAACCAACTTCTCCCTAGTTTGTAGAACTTCTACCTTCTACCCCAGTTTACAAAGGGGGTATTTCCACTTACTCTCCTGGAACTCTGGGTGATCCTTGAAGCCAGCCTCTCCCCTCAGTTGACAGAGATGGAGCAGAAGTAGCCAAGGGTCTATCTCTTGTTGAAGAGTGATGCGCAAAGCAAGACGTTGCGCCATGTTCTTTGCCCGCTTGTGAAGGCAAGTCCAGCACTACTTACTGCTGGGCCACGTGGTCCAGAAGAAAGGAACCCAGGGAGACGTGGTGTCCTAACAGCCAAGGTCACAATTATGCAAGCAAAGAGCAATCATTTTTTTTCAAATTAAAATCTGTGAGGTCACTATAGCAGTGATATTAGAGGCAATGTATTTCTAGTTCATGCACTGTTAAATTTACTCATCTTAAGTTTATTCACCTTAAGGTCACTTTTCCTGGGTCATTGCTCCATTTCTTCTGAATAAGCTCATGCAGAGGAAAACTATTTGAAATGATTTTTCTTCTCTGAAATGTTGTATGAATAAAGGACAAGGTTTCAGTCCAGTATCATGATGCATGCTTATAGCATTCAGAAGCTGAGCTAGGAGTCTTCAGAACTAGCTTGGGCTACATGGTAGTTTGAGGCCAGTCCAGTTTAGAAAGTAAGACCTTGTCTCAAAAAAAAAAAAAAAACAGAACAAAGAAGGCAAAAGAAAGCAGAGTGGACAGGGCTTCACTTATACCATTTAAATTTCCAGTAATAAAATTATCTACTTCTCTATTATGTGAAATGACGTAATGAGCTTGGCGGGGTGTAGGCTCAGGGTGGTCGAACTAAAATCTAAGATGTTTTATACATATTAAGTAGACTTTGAATGTCAAGGGTGGTTATTCTAAGAGTTAGTTCCATACCCTCCCAAGAAATAAGCCTGAAGAATAAAGAAAAGCTTTATAGCCAGGAAATATAAGTATATATGTATTAGAGGCCAGACAGAGAGAGAGAGACAGACAGAGACAGAGACAGAGGGAGACAGAGAGAGACAGAGAGACAGAGATGAGACAGACAGACCGACAGAGACAGAGAGAGACAGAGAGACAGAAAGAGACAGAGAGGGAGACACACACATACACACACACACACACACACACACACACACAGAGAAACTTTCAAATATCAGCACAAACAAAAATTCCAGGATCAGACACTCCAGACTGACTTGAGGTCCGAAATTGATTTCAGATCCAGTTGGACTTTCATATGGAAACTCCAGGTTGAGAGTTCTAGGTCAGAGTTCAAAGTTAGCAAAAGTGTCTTGATTGGATTCTCTTAAAAATAGACCTGGAAACGAGAATCGGAGTGAAAATCATTTATTTGAGACGTGTTCTTGGGTATATTTATTGGGGAAATAGAAAAGCTCAGTTGGGAAGCAAGAGGCTCTATTAGAGCATCTGCACAAATGTGTGCGTTATTGATGTGGGCAGTGGGGGCTTCTATGAGGCTGTGGGCAGGGGCCAGAGAAGCTGGGCATTATATACCCACCTTCCCCTCTCCGTCATGGCTGCCTGTAGAGCATCAAGACCCAGCCCCTGCCCTTCCCTGAAGTGTCCAGAGAAGACTCTCCAATATAACATGCTTAAAAGCCCTCTGCTTGATTAGCTTTGGCAAGTTTCTTACATTCAGAAGGCTGTGATATGAGTACACTGGTGTGTCGTCACAATGACAGTATGGCTGGCACTATCCTCATGACTACCCCACATTGAAGGCAAGTACCATTCACACAGTATAAGGGAGGAAGCAGGATCAGAAAGCATCAGTCATGGGCCCAGGGTCCCACCGTCAGAAAAGGAGAGCCAGAATCTGATTCCCGATCTTTGACTATAGAATTCATTCTCACCACACAGCAGGTTGTAAGTACACAGTTGTTTAATGCATGAATGGAATACACATAAAGGATTCACACACTCTTGGCACTTCAGGGTAGGATCTTTGTTGATTAGTTTTAGCCTTGAGTCTCTCCCAACCCCCTCCACACTCCTGCCTATCTTACCTTCATGTGAGGCTTAAGGGTGCTGTAAAATATATGTAGACACTCACTGCTAGATGCACCTTTTCACACCTACTGTGTTCATTAAAAGCCTTTGACAGCTGACACCTCAAGAGTTCAGGGCAGGTGAGAGAGGGTCTGTATCATTGACTCTTGATGGGAGAAAAGTTCTTTCAAGTTGAGAGTACTTTCTCCTAGCTTTGTGCAAGATCTGGTTATTCTCTGTGCTAGTTCATAGCAAATATTATCAATGTTTAAAAATATGTGGGGTTTCTAATAAGGCTTAAACTATGTAGATGTAACTAGGATAGAAATTATGAGATAAGCTATTTCCTGCCACAGGAAACTTCTGCTGCTCCTGGTGGGTTCACGGTTGAGAAAAAGAAAAGCTTGAAAAGAAGTTTGAAATGCTCTGAAACCTTTTCCTCATGCCAATCAACTTGAAACTCTCTGGGACCCTGGTCAGAGGAAACAAAATTTTTCAGAAAGATTTGACCCTTCAGATCCCAGACTTTTGGCCCCCAGCATGCTGGGTCCATCCACCGCAGCCATAGGAAATTAGCGTTTAGAATAGCTGACAGTTGCCATGCAGTAAACCGTATACCAGCTTCTATGCTTCTTTGCTGTAATCTGCCATCACCTCCGCCTCCCCTCCCCACCACAAATAGATCAAGTTTGAAACACGGGCTTCTATTTCCGAAGAACTGACTTCTGAGCTTGTTGGCCCAGCTCTGTGGTTCAAATTAATTTCACCCTTCAGGGATTTGTCGGCATGTTGACAGATTCAATGACAAAAAAAAAAACCCTGAGTTTTATTAGAAAGGGTATTAATCAGGGAAGCAAAAGGCTCAGAGGATAATTTGGTAATGGGCTATGGAGACTTTCTTCCTAGGCCATCGGTTCAAATCTAGAACCTCCTTGGCAGTGATTGAAAATCATTACCCTCTGAGAGCTGCCTGACAGGTGGCCAAGAAAGTTTTGATTCCGATTCCCACAGTTCTTTCCAGGCAGAGCAGCCATTGTGACTAGAAGGACTTCAACAAGCAGAGGCAAACACGGGAAGTGAGTTACGAGGTTTCTTCTTCAACAGCTTGTTACTTACTGGACTAATGATGGCTTTTATCAACTTATCAGATTATGAACCTCCAAAAGATGTCAATGCCTACCTCTTAGCGCATTTAAATCTGATTAAAACTAGAAAATAAGCAAATAGACATAAGGAGAAACAAGTTATGAACCTTCATATCATCAAGCTGTGTAGAAGTTGCTCTAGCTATACATTTAAATAACAAAAATCAAAAAGACCCAAGATTGACATCACAGAACACGAAGGAGCAAACCTCCAAAGAAGCCTTTGGGATGCCTTTGGGAGACTTTCATCCAAGAACCCCATGAGAGACCTGAAAGGCTCCATTATAGAATGGGCGATGCCTTTCAGTTCCAGCTTGATCCCTCTCGGCCGGAGCCCAGTCACAGGAGTCCATGCTTCATGCAAGGCGGGCCAAGGAAAGAGAACTTGCTTCCACACAGGGGAACTTCCTTCTGTCGGTGGGCTTACGCCAAAACCTTTAAAGTTATTTGAATGTCATTTTTCTTTTTTAATGGGACATGTAAGTACTAGGAAAATTGTAGGCATTAAAATGATTTCTTTGGACATTTCGAGCTTCTTTGGTAATTAGTGGAACCACTCATTCATTCTGAATTTCTCACTCTGATAGGAGAAACTTGAGCCAGACTTCATGTATTGAAGCAAGTTCCCATTTTCCCCTCAAATACACAGGAGATTTTCATTCACTTAAGCTCAGTGTGTGTCTACCTCCTAGTCTGTGGAGCTCTAGAGTTCTGGAGAGGTGACCAGATTTATCTATGGGGTTGGTCACAGGGAAGGGTATGATGAGAACACGTAAGACTAGATGTACCAAGCCAGATAGCACCACAAAAAAAAGAGAATTGAGCCCATCATCTGTGTCTGTGACAGGGTGGGTCCATGTCAATGTGGCGTACTGTCGTAGGGTTTGCTGTGATGAGATCACAAGCTCCCCTCTAAATCTGAAAGCTTATGACCATGTTATGTCTACCTGTTGCCTGTGCTTTGCTTGGCCTTGGCTAGCCTCCACTTCAGATTCCTCCACAGCTCCTAATTTAGGACCAAGGCTTCAGAGACAACGCCCAACAAGGGATTTCTCTTCTTACCACAGTGGATACCCCATTGCTTCCTATCAGAGGAAGTGAGCAGAAACAAACAGTGCTTCTCATTGGCTGAGTTTGGACATGCTTTTGATCATACCCATTGTGTTCTGTTGGCCCAACAGGACCCTTGACCAAGCCCAAAGCAGGCAGCAATCTAGGGACAAGGATCTATCTATTGTGCACAAATGTAGTCTACCATAATCAACAACAAAGCCTTTTACTATGGAGTGATATCTCTAATGACCTAGCACATTGTTAATAGCTGTAATGCTTACATTTATGGAACACCTACACATTACAAGAATTTGCTGAGCAAAACATGTTCCTTATGTCATCTGCCAGGGAGCTGCCTGTCTCTCTTTTGCCCAGGAGCAGCGGTGGGCTTGTGTGGAAGTCATGCTTTGGCCTGATGCTCATGTAGAGGATCTGAGCATGGAGCCCATGCACTCCTGCTCCAGACCGCACCCCACAGCCCCTGGCCCTGCGCTGGAGAGTGGGGAAGGACAGGGGTCCCTCACTCCCACGCCATGTATACCAATTGCTCAGTTGATGGCTTCAGACCCATACATGAGTTACTGTCACCCATCAAGGCAGGGATCTGTTTGGGGAGTGATTGGAAGACATCTGTCTAAGTCTGGGACTGAAGCAGGTTCTTCCTATTAAATTATTTTATACAATATTCATTTAGGATCTATTATGTGGCTCTCTTGAGCTAGTTTGGGGCTATATAATTGTGCTGTCATAGGGAGCATGGTCTATGAAAAATTAGAAATGGGGTAATAATAATACCCTACTTAAATACCACAGGTACAAAATACAGTGATGGAGAAATCCATAGTGCTATAGGAGTAGATCTCCAGGACCTGAAGGATTGGGAAACATTTCCAAAGGAAATAATATTTCGGTTTCAAAGAAAGGGAAATGCACTGACTAAAACTAGCCACATCCTTTCCCCATCATATTCGCTGCACCTTGGTGTCTTACAGCACTGGGATGTGTTCTAGATGCTCCTCTGTTGCTTTAGTACACTTTAGTCTCTGCCACTTTGCCATAGTGCTTTGATCTCTAGCTCTGTGTTACCCAATTGGGTGGTCATTATTACGTGTAGCTATGTACATTTAAATGAAAAGGGAAAAAATGAATTTCTCAGTCACTGTAGCCACATTTCAAGTGCTCAAGAAGTATATGTGAATAGTGGCTTCCATACTGAAAATCACAGGTATGGAGATTCTAGAACATTCTATTTGACAGTGTAGCTTAAACATGTAGCTCTTAGTGTAATTATAATAGGGTAATTCTCCTTGCAGTCTTCCTCATCTTTCAAAATTGGTTTGACAATTTATGGAATGTAGAAATTTACTTTTCTAAATAACTTTTAGAGTGAAAACTAAGAGCAATATAAATCAAAACAACATAATATATGAGCCTAGCATAACTAAAATAAATGAATATATACATATACGTACATATACATACGTATAATGTATTGACCTGAACACAATGCTCAGATCTTCTTAGTATGAGACTACATTGCAAAAGCAGTATATGTGTGTCTGTGTAGATTCTCATGTAGATGTAATTTAGGCAAACCTTTAAAGCCACATCAGACATGATTTATTGTTTGTAGACCATAATACAATAGCTTGCATTTCTTAAACATTTATTATTTTACAGGATTTCTTTCTGGCAATCCAGATGTCTTAAGGTTTGATTATCTCCCCTACCTAGAATTGATTTATTATCTTTCTTATTTGACAGAGGCAGAGAAAGTTAAGCGGCGTGCCACGGGTTACCTGGCCAGTCGGAGCAGAACTAGTGCTGAGAGCAGGCTGTCTGGCTTCCAGATCGGCACTGCAAGCCACTGCGCTTGCTTGGAGTTGGACCAAGTAACACTAGACATGCTCAGGAATATTTCCAGAGAAAGAGAAAAGAGAAATGGAATGTGAGGCTTTACTCTGTGTGTGTGAGAGACAGACAACAGTCTGACAGTGTGAAAGTCAAAGCAAAACACTGACATTGGTCAGATTAGGGTCGTGAGGGGCTCCCAGTGCTGTGTGAGCATGCATGGGATCCTTTTTAATTAGTAAGGTAAAAATGAATACTCATGTGTACAGATAAAGTTAGGTACCTAGCAGTTACTTCTGACCTGTGATGTGCTGGCTTGTGAGTTATCGAGTGAGCCCTCTGCCATGGACCGTGAGTTATGGAAATCCAGGGTACTTGAGGGTCACAGAAGGGTACGGGGCCCACTCACAGGAGAGATGGCTGAGAGAGATGCCCAGCTGGATCCAAGATCTGAGGGAAGAGACAGCTACTGTGGGAAGACTGGAGCAGCGATGTTTAAAGGAGAATTTCAGGAACCCTGTGGTTCTAAGATTCAATTTCTCAAGAAAGCTGTGTAAAAACCTGGAGTATTCTCCAACTCTCCTTTATAGATAGATAGATAGATAGATAGATAGATAGATAGATAGATAGATAGATAGATGAAAGATCATTGCTTCTTCTTCTCCCTCCCCCACTTCTCCCTCTCCTTTCCCTTCCTCCTCCTCCTCCTCCTCCTCTTCCTCCTCCTCTTCCTCCTTCTTCTCTTTTTCCTCTCTTCCTCTTCCTTCTTCTTCTTCTGAAGAGGTGAAATTGGTTTCAGCATTGTGTGGAGCCTACATGAGTGGAGACCCATGCAGAGAGCTCCTGGGCTCCTCCCCTGGTTGGTGGGCGTGGCTCCCCATGAAGTCCTTCCTGCCTGATGCTTCCTGCCAGCCGATGCCTCTGGCACTTGGGCCCCGTGCCCATGTCACCTTGCTCCAATGGGTGAGCTGCCACTTTCCTTCCCCGCCCTGCTTCCCAGGAAGGAAGGCTGGTTAGCTGTCTCCCTCCTGCCTGCTCACCTGGGTGGGTTTTTTTTACAGTCACTATCCAAGGAGCCAGCAGGGTGGGGATGTGGCAAGGTGGAGCTCACATGGGCAGGTCTGAGGCTGCTGAGCCGTGTGAATGGCGAGCATCTGCCAAGCCACAGGAGAAGCAGAGCTGGGTTCCTCCGGGCCAAGGGAGCATGGGGGGAATGTGGAGATGAAGCAGGTGGCAGGGACGGCACAGGACCTGCCCCCAACCCCAGACATCTGGCTTCCCTTCTGCAAGCACAACCGAAACTGTGGAGCAGTCAGAAACAAGTGGCCTGCAGAAAATGACTCCAGTCCCCGCGTGGGCTCTGCCACTCCTCTCTTCAGGCCGGAAGGCAGATTCTCCCTGGGTTGTGGTGGGCTTGCACCTGGGGGCCTACAGCAGGCCTCCTGCTGAACACATGCCAACACAACTGCTTGGTTTGACTTAGGGGCAAATGATCATTAGGGTATTTTGCAAGTGGATGAAGGCATGAGGGCCTCACTGAGGAATGTACCAGAATGAAAGTACCAATTGTACTGGGCAGGGTCCGGGACCAGCCACGAGGTGAAGCCACCTGTCACAGCTCATTCCTTCTGCCAAGACCGCTGTCCCCAGATTCCTTGGCACCCGTGTACAGAAGTTTGCCTCTTATTTTGGACTCTTCACAAGAGGCAGGAGAGACTTGATAACAAACCACTCCATCTTGGGGTGCAGATAGCACAGAGTTATCACTGTCCTAAACCCCATGACTTCATGACTGAACTTTCTGTGTTTCACTCACGACAAAATGGAAATCTCAGCTAAACCCAAAGCTAAAAGAGTATTCTCCTGCTTCTAGTGTCTAGAGCATTTGTGTTTCCAGCATACTCTGCAAGTCAACTGTGGATTCTTAACACATATTTATTTAAAATATATTATATGAAATTTTATAGATATCCATGTATTTGTGTGTTTGTGCACGCGTGTGCGTGTGTGTGTGCGTGCGTGCATGTGTGTGCGTGTGTATGTGTGTGTGTGTGTTCGTGTGTGTGTGTGTGCGCATGTGCATGCGTGTGTGTGTGTGTGTGTGTACTCCAGTTCTGGGGCTTGAATTCAAGGCCTAGGTGCTATCCCTTGCTTTTTCAGTCAAGGATGGCATTCTACCACTTGACCTCTACTTCTTGCATTTCTGGCTTTTTGGTGGTGAATTGGAGGTGAACACCTCGTGGACTTTTTTGCACATACATGCTGACATTGAACATGTAATTCTCAGATTTCAGCCTTCTGAGTAGCTAGAGTTACAGTTGTAAACTGCTGGCACCTGGCTAAATATGTGTTTTTAAAAGCCTCTTTTACCTCAAAAGTAAATACATAAATCATCAAATATATGTACATATACTATGAAGTACTGTGACAAAGAATATAGGCCTCCTTACTGACCTGGCTTGTACTATTTGCTCTGACATGTCTTGGCTTTTGATTATTGGGGAAGGATGTTTGCACAGTGATTATGCCTTTAACACTGGAGCTAGATTATCGGGATCTGAATCCATTATAGATTTCTTTGTGCCTCAGTTTTCCCAGCTGTAAAAATGGGAATGAGACAGCGACCTACCCCACCAAGATGCTCTGGGATCTAAGTGAACTCGCAGAAAGTCATGTCATACAAAGACCTGAGGTAGCTGCCTAGCATTTAGTTATTGGAGTGACTGTGAGATTGGATTAAGAAAATAGAATCCAGTTAAGAGGGCTGTGCTGAAAGAGACGCAGCTATGTCCAGGAAGCACTGGGCTCTGAGCCTCACCCCCACCCCCCAGCTGATGGGTAAAATGGCAGCTATCTGATTTTTACTGCAGGGAAGGCTGTTGGGAAACTGGGGTATACCACAGGCCAGGCTGTCCCCACAGTGTGCCCTGGATCCACTCCTGGAGTTGTGGTGCCAGGATCTAAAGCGACAGAGGTGGAGGAGGGAGACACTGACACTGGAGACCACAAAGGTCGTTTGGGCACAGACAGAAGCTTCAGAGGCTGCAGACGCCACACCTCTGGCTCCTGCTGTGCCCGGGCCAGGATCTTTCTGCTGATCTCACTTTTGCTGCCAGATGTTGCTCTAACCAGAGTGCTTTGATCCCCTGCCTGTCCTTGGGCGATGGAGGCAAGGTGTGCCGCACCGCCTGCTCATCCTGACAGCCATGCGGGCTGGGGGCCAGCAAGCAATGGCCCAGGGGCTGTGGGGCCGGCGGAGGGTGTGGGCAGGCCGGGCCACCCGGTCCCTCCCTCACAGCTCAGGAAGGCAAAAGCCGTAGACCCACAGGGACCCAAGGAGACCCATGTTATGCCTGAGTCTCTACCTCGGCCCAGCTGACCTTGGGCTGGGAAGGCATGTGTGGTGGGAGGTCCCGAGCAGAGTGAGGGCTTACAGAGCCTCACAGACCTGCAGCCACTGGAAGATGAGAGCCCGTCCACTCCCCGCTGTGCCCACCAAAGGTCTCCAGACACTGCTGGTAGGCCAAGGCAGCCTCTGAGAGGCCCCCTGCAGCCTGATGGGAAGCGGGGAGAGGAGCAAAGAGATTGAGGATACAAGGAAGAGTGAGGAAGGGAAAGCTCCCAGAGCATGTGCTGAGCCCTCCGGCACAGGTGTATGGCCTCCAGTTTGGGGGCCTTGGACTGGCCCCTAAAGGGCAGCCTGTGGGAGCCACCTTTCCAGCTGCTTCTCAGAATGGCTGCGTGGTTCACAGTATGCCTTTCTCCAGGAAGTACTTGCTTGCTTTTTCTCTGAAATCATGTGCACCGACACCTGCCATCTCCACATCTTCCATACCTCCCTCGCCACGCTCCCTCCAGAGCCCCCCAGGCCTCCTTGGCCAGGCCCAGGTTTCCAGCACAGACGATGCCAGCAATGCCAGGGGCTGGGTGTCTTCTGGGGTTTCCCCTCTGCTGAGAGCAGCTGACCACAGGAATCCATGCGCAGGACCCCATGGAGAGGACGGGCACCGGGGCAGGCCTAAACTAGAAAGGCACGTGCTGCGCATCTGCATTCACATTGGACTTGCTTTAATGAACTGACAACTTCAAACAGCCAGCTCAGGTCTCTGGCTTTACCGGCCACCATGGGAAAACAATTGCTAATATTTCAGACCCAACCTCCAACCATCCCTAGCCCAGAATCGGGATAGCCGCCCTCCTGGCAGGACCATAGTTTGTCCATTCTGCTATAAGGACGATGTAGGTATTTGTCTATGGGTTTGTTTGCTTATTTTGAGATAGGGTCTAACTGTGCAGTCCACACTCACCATCTTCTGCCTTCAGAGTGTTAGGTGCTACAGGGGTGCCTTATTAGGCCTGGCAATATAATTTTAATATTAGCAAGAAAAGAGACAAAGAAAACCAGGGGTCCAAGTATTCCGAAGTGAATGGCGCACCATTCGCTTGCATTGTTGTATTTACCATTGCCAGTCCTCTGAGGAGTTGGGTTTCTGTCTCCATTTCCATCTGTGCAGATTCTCTTTGCACAGATGCAACAGCTCAGCCTCCCAGGGCCCCAGCCAAGGGCATCTGCGGAGCTGAACTCTGCGTTGGCCCTGGGCTTTCTTGTGGTTGGGATGCTGAGTTCTTTTCTTTTTCTCATACACTTCCTACGCTGGTGCTTCAATATAGACACTGTGCCTGCTGCCCAGTTCTCAGCCCAAGGCAGCTATGGCAGAGTGATAGTGAAGCACCAGGCTGTAAGAACCCAGCGACTGGTCCAGTGTGGGCAGACCAGAAGAGCTCAGCTTGAGACTCCTCTTTCTGAGTCAGAACGCCAGCTCTGTCACAGCCTGTATGACTTTGGGCAAGTTGCATGCCATTGTTTGAGCTTCCATTTCATTTGCTTAATAATTAGGATAATAATACACACACCACGAGTTGTTAAGGTTTAATGAGCGAATACATGAAAAGTAAGTACTCATCAATTGAGCTATTACCTACCTCAAAAGACTGTTGGAAAACTAGAAAGGACATAAAGTAAAGAAATAGAATAGATGCTGTGTAAAAGGCAATTATTATTATTGTTACTAGCAACCTTTAGAATTGGTCATTCATTTTCTAGAAGCAGCTCAGAGATTCTTTTCCTAAGGCAGAAGAATTGCCTTTGATAAACTGGCTTTTTACCTGGGGGAACTGGTTGGCTGAAACTACCCAGGCTAAAATGACTGAAAATCAGTTTGATTTGACAGCTATGGGGAAAAAAAAGTACCCAAATGCATATACTAAGTGTTGGACTCCAAGGCCCCTTGGTGTAAACAGGAGACCAGGGGAGGGCCCTGTAGCCTGTGACCTTGCAGATTGATCTTCCCAGTTTGGGACAACTGGTCACCCAGCATGCTGAATAAAAAAACAAGCTTCCTCCTTACCTGAGGCTCTCCCCACTCACGGTATCTTCAAGATGCCTAGAAGCACCAAGGAGTTACTAGACACGGAGCCCCAGCACCCAGGCCCTGGCCTCTTCCCTGGTCTCTGGAGCCCAGCACCCAGGCCTCAGCAGAGGGAGTGACACTACCCACATAGAACTGGCTGGGGCCTGAGAATTCTGACTGAAGGATGAGAGGAGTTAAAGGAAATTCCACTGAACTCCCTCTTGTCATCAGAACAGACAACCCTAGCTGCCTCTCTGCCTGCCTCACCCCCACCACTCCGTGACTTCTGAAGACATAGAAATAGGCAGAGAGCAGCCACCTGAGACCTCAGGACAATCCCTGCGCAGCTTCAGGCCTCAGGTGCTACATGTGTACAGTGGGGAGAATAAGTCTTGTACTGTGACTGTAGGAATCACATGACATAGGAAAACCAACAGAGGCTGTGCAAACTGGATGTCTCTTCTAGGGCATTCTGGCGTGCTGGATGAGTTACAGAACGCTGGCTCTGGAAGGCTCTCCAAATAGGGACGTGACTGACTTGTTGACCTCATTCTCATTGACAAGTTCTCACGTGTTGGGACCTTGCATTTGTTGTGAGTGAGAGTTGGGATTGATCATTTCCCCCTGAGATTCTAGTCTCAGTATCTTAGCACTGAAATTCAAGAATCTAGCCACGTAGTGGTCCTCGTTCTAGATTTATTTGAAATGAGCTGTTCGAATAACCATCAGTGGTTATAGAACAAATGGACCCCGTGGTTGCTTTCTCTGCAACCATGCTTCATGCCCCCCCACCCCCAGGTTCGCAGAACAATTCCAGCTCCTGGAGACAGGTGTCTGTGTTTCGTTTGGGGGTTTGTTTTATTCCCTCTCTCTTCTCCTCTTCCTCCTTTTCCCCCCTCCCTCTCCATTTACTATTTATCTTAGTTTGAGCTGCATACTGACAGCATGCTTGGCATTGTGCTAATATCTTATTTAATTTGCAGTACCTCCTCACGGAGTCAGATTCCATAATTATCCCAAGACTAGGGGGAGATTAAGTAACTTGCTTAGAAACTAAGAGCTCATGAGGCTTAAAGTTAAAATCCAGACTTACCACAAGGCCTGTTGATGAACCCCAATTCTACCTGTAAGAACCCTAGAAGCTATGAGCTCAGATTCTCCTTCTTCTCGAGAGGGGCTGAGCTCACAGGGCTCAGTTGTGAAGACTTGAAGGAAAGATAAGTTGGCTTGATTGGGATCATAGGGGACAGGCTCCAGGCCCAGCCTCTCAGTCACTGAAAGAATACTCTATGTGTGATTATGCACAAGATTTTTTAAATTAATTGCTTCATTCACCTGTCACAATATTTGCCTTCATGAAATGTCTTTCATCTCAAATCTCCAAAGCAGGTGCAAAAGCTATAATTTATTGTAATGACTGCTGTGATTTTTAATAGTTACCTGCCATAATATCTGTTTGAGAGAGAAAGGTGCTGAGGCTTTGGTCCAAGCATGAAAGCGGAGAGATCCAAGACGTAAACTAGCTGACGTGTCCCACCTCCAAGGCCCCGTGTACAGGAATGTCATACGGTCACATTAGAAAAGAAAAACAAACACACTAACTACCAGGAAACTGGAAACAACCTCATGTCTGCAACTGATGGATGAAGGCATGGACCAGAACACCCTCTAGTAGAGAAAATGTATCACACACTAACACAGATGAGAATAAGACATGGAGAGGGGAAAAAAATCAAGGGACGTTAACTAGTATGGACTACGGTGACATTTTCACAAAGCTAAAACTCTGGCCACCCTCAAACACACCGTGGAGGGCTGAGGGCAAAAGAACCTCTGGAGGAAGTATGATTTAAAGTCAAGCCAGAAATGCTCAGCGTGGAAGCCAGGGAGCCGGGTAGTTAGTTGATTAGGAAGCATCGAGAGCCTTGGGCCCACGGCTCTTGAGCCGAGATACTATTTTACAGCCATTTACGTTCAGTTTTGTGGCTTCTACATAAACGATGAGTGTAATTTTGTGTGTCTCAAAATACATAAACATGAAATTCAAGATGAAGTGTGAGTATACATATAAACGTGTGTGTGTGTGTGTGTGTGTGTGTGTGTGTGTGTGTATGTGTGTGGACGGCAGGAGGCAGAGGACAGGGCAGCATAGAAAGAAGAGGAAAATGGGGAATAAAAGACTCGAAACAGGAAAGCTATAATATCAGAGGTTCTTCATTTTCTTTTACTTCAAAGGAACTCTCAGTTGCTGATCATTTCTTCTCGTAAACCCTCTAAGATGTTTTTTTTTGCCCGTCCTGGAACTTGAACTCAGGACCTAGGCCTCTTTGTGTCCAAGGATAGCACTCTACCACATGAGCTACAGCGCCACTTCCAGCTTTTCCTGAGTAGTGTATTGGAGATAAGAGTCTCATGGACTTTCCTTCCAGGCTGGCTTCAGACCCCAATCTTCAGATCTCAAGGCCTCCTGAGTTACAGGCATGAGCCACCAGCACCCAGAAAGAAAACAGGCTCATTCTTCCCAGTAGATGGAAAATGCAGAACTACATATACACTCCACATCAGTTGTCACACACTCAGGCCTCCTCTGAGTTTGCTCCTGACCCACCCAAAAAGCCTGTAGACTGCATTCGTGAAGCTGCCTTCTGGTGTCATATAAATGACACTTTGCCACACTTAGGAATATCTGCTTCATTTTGGAGAGTTAGAGTCTGAAAGAAATCAAAGTAATTCCACCTCCTCTTCCTAATGAAAGGACATGGCAGAATATCAGGAAACATGAAAATTATTTTCTAAAGATTACAAAGAACGAATACCTGATGCTTATTTGTGCTACCTTGATTCTCATATGAATTAGACATCTTATATTAGAATCTTCTATGAATTAGATACTCAGTAAAGAACACATTAATAATAATCGCATTGTTTGGTGATGCCAAGAAGATGCCAAACAAACGGTCAGTAACAAGGCCTACTTTCCAGTGGGGGCTAAAGACCCCAGAAAGCAAATCCACTTGCCTGGGAGTACTCTGCAGTTCGGCAGGGACGATGCCAGCACTGTAACCTGAGACCATCTGAAGAAATGAAATATTACATCCAGGACCTCGTGTATTATTTCCCAGAGGCTTAACGTGGAGGAGAAGATACAAGGCAGGTTGAGACTAGCCCTCATTTAGGAAGGACTTCCATTTATTTAACACATTTCCATCCCCAGAGCAGTTGCTGCACGTTTGAGAGCTGCTGAAGCCAGGGAGAGGTAGGAGTGCAAGCACGAAGGCCACACCCCTGACTCTCTCCAGAAACCCCAAAGTTGTTACTCCTGGCATCAAATGTTCCAAATCCGACAGGATCTTACTCCACGTAGATCCTGCTGCCTTTCCTCAGCAAAAGCCCTCTGTCTCTGCCAGCCTCTATTTCTAGCTGATGATGTGGAGGGCAGAGCACCAGATGCCCTGGAATCCAGGCCCCAAGGAAGGGCCATGCTGCCCTGTATTAGGTCCTATGAGTTAGGACCAACTTGGACTGGAGAGGCAAATACTGGACCAAGGTCAGGCAGCTCCCAGGAAGCCAGAAGGGCACTTCAAGGTGGCAGCCCAGCACACAGGGATCACCTGAGGCTGGGGTTCTCAGCAAGGAGTGGGGCTGATACCCAGGAGACATCAGATTGTCACCATGGAGGTTGGAAGGGCTACTAGCATCTCATGGGCAGAGGTCAGTCAGTGTTGCTCCTTCAATCCTGCAGCACGTAGGACAGTCTCTTCGTCCCCATCTCACACACACACACACACACACACAGAATGACCCTACCCTGAAGACAAGCAGGTCTTAAAAATCTTGGACCAAGTGGGTGTTAATAAAATAGAGACAGGACAGACCTCAGTTCATGGTAGGAAAGGGAACCCTATTAATAGTGTGCAGGCTGTGGTCAGTCTGATCCTTACAATTCCTCCTTCCATTCCTTATGCAAGATTGTTCAAAACGCCTGGGGACACCAGGTCACGTTGATCTCCATGCAGCCTCTCTCCAGAGGGACATAGCCTAGAAGACCTTCCTGGGGAAGTGGGTAGGGCCTGGGCCCAGGGGTGGCGTGACAGAGGGCAGGGAGGACCTAGCTGTGTCCAGCCACACTCAGCAAGTAGCCACAGAAGTGACTGTGCCTCCGGGGCCCCTGTTCCTCAGGTCTCCCTGGGCCACGGCCACAGGCCAGGGAGGGAGTCTGCGAAGGGTTAATGTGTGTCTTCTCTAGTTGGCATGTCTCCCAGCCTAAGCGCAGGCTGTTACATCTCGCATGGGTATGAAAGACAAACTGTGCAGATTGAAAACATCTGTACGCGAGAGAATGGGCCACATGCCCACAGTGCCAGGCGCAGCCCCTGCTCCAGCCCTGCCCTTTTGTTTGACTTGGGGGAGATGCACACATAAATACAGTAGGTTCTGTTTAAACAAAAGTCTCTGATCAATAGAGGTTTGTATAGCTTACGACCTTCAACCATAAACAGAAATTTGAGGTAAAAAATCCACAAATCCCAGATCAATTACGGGATTATTTACACTTTTGCACTGTTAATGTTCCAGTCTGCCTTGCATATTAACGAGTGTACGCAGACGTGGCATGTTCTCTCCCGGAGAGGGAGGCTGGGGGGGTAGATTAGCGGGGGCAATCAAAGTGGGCGCCATACGTTTTCTATATAAACATGGCTGCAATGTTTGTGCAAATCGACTCAGACAAATTTGCAATTCCAGAACTTTTCAGCCAATGTTACCAGTAGCTTCAATAATCTTTTCCTATGTTTTTTTGAAGGGGCTTTAACCATCTGCTACGAAACTGTTATTGCATTGTGGTTTGCCATAAATGAAAGTACATATGTTTTGTGGGGTTCTTGGAGGGGCACTGGGAGATGGCGCCTCTATTCCTGTCTACGGCTCTCGGTAGCTGCGAGACCTTGTAGAGTAAAGCTCCTGCCCTGTGTGATTCCGGGGTCCGCTTGCCTAGGAATAAACTTCAACTTGCACAGAAGGGCTGCACACTGACTCTGCAGTTTGGCCCACTTGTTTCGTCTTTGGATGCCTCTGTTTTCTTAGTTGTAAAAGAGGGGCGATACGTTTCATTTCCCAGAGTGGTGATGAGGATTGAAGCCAAGGCCCAGGTATGGTGTCCAGGCAGCAGCATGGCGGGCAGAAGCGGCTGTACTCACCAGTGTGGTTGTTCGTGGTGTGCCGCTCCTCAAAGTCCTGAATTTCAACAGATCCTTGAAATTTGGAATGCAGTCTTTGAGTCAAGGGCAAATGGGAGAGGGGCTGGGAATGAAGGAGCTGCGGACTATCAGAAGGGAAGAACTGGGTGGTGCCACTTGATGGAGGAGGGAAGGAAGGGGAGAGGAAGAAGAAACATTTTCCCCAGCAAGAGAAGGTGTGGGCACCATCAGACCACCACATGCCCCTCCCCCCCGCCACAAAGCCTTCAGGCCTGGATGGTGGTTCATTAGAGCCCATCCATCCACTCCCTGCAAAGAACATGGCCCGGTGCCCCGTTCATCCTTGCCCTCTGTGGGAAGCTGGCTTCAGCAAACACGGTTGAAGTGCGGAGCAGGCCTTCTTATCTCCTCCCATCCCCGGCTCTAACCCTGCGGAAGGACACACTTCCCATGTGTCAGTGGACCTGTCTTATTTTCAGCCAACCTCCTTACCTTACCTCCATACTCGGGCTCCCATGCACATCAAAGAGGAAACATCAGCACCTCCTGTTCTCCATGCCTCCCGCCCCCAGCCCCTAATAATAGAAACCAGAGCTGAATGAAGTACTGTGCCCGGTGGTGATGAGAGCCCGACGTATACAGACTTGTAAAGTCAGATAGCAACACTGCATGTACACATTGCACACATGAGAGTGAGGGCTTCAGAGCCTGCTCACAGGCCAGCAAGGGGCAGATGAGAATCTAAGCGAGGCCTGCCTGAGCTGAGCTGCTAGCCCAGTGGTCTTAACTGGGAACAGCATCAGAAGAAGTGGGAGAGCTTCACAAAAACTAAACAACAACAAAAAACCCCTAGATAACTGGATTCTGCTCTAGAATTCCTGATGCTGTAGATCTGGGGTGAGCCTTCTCAAGAAAGCATATTTCCAGTATCCCAATGCTGAGATTCTGTCCACACACAGCTCTTTTAGGGCACTGTGCAGTGAGGCCTAGGTAAAACCCTGGCAGTGTTACTCGTGTTTTTCCTGTTGCATTTTGGTGAGAGAATCAACTTCCTTTGGGGTCATCTGCCTTTCACAATTCACTGTGAAGCAGAATATGCATGTATCAAGATAAACTTGAAATTCTTATTAACCAAGTCTTGGAAAGTTCTGGATTAAGAATCAGTATAAAGGGGAGTGGTTGGGCTGAAGAAATCTTCTGAATTAGCCAAGAGGTCTAATTATAGCAGAGGTTGGCTGTTTCTTTAAAAGAAACACAGTTTCTTGAGTTGTAATTATTCTACATATTATAAAATGTGGAAAGTTATGGGGTGGGGGGTGAAGGAGGATTAGAGACTTGCATTCTTTGGTAATGAACTACATGAGCAGTAAAAGCCAAAGTTAGAGCATTTTTTTCCAAACTTCTACTCAATAAATATTCTGTCTCCAAAGTATCACAAATTCCAAATTAACAGCGTGTGGATTCATGAAATCCATTCATTTCTCCATTCATGCATCCCACAAACATTTATTGAAGCTGCTACTCTGTGCCAGGCATCTGTTGGGTGCCCAGCCAGGGAGGGACAGGGGGAGGAGGAAGTTATGTGATCCTGATGTTAAGAAAAGTAAGATATACAGACAGAAGACATCCTTGAGTAGCTTATAGAAGTGCTTACCAGGCAAGGAAGAAGGGCATGACGCGTGTCCCTCAGTGCTGTCCCACGCTCTGCTTCTGGACCTGGCCTAAGAGGGTGACATGAACCCCATGCCTGCGTTTGTTGTCGGCCTCTGAGATTGGCTGGTCGTCCTACCACTACTGATAGGACACCAATGAATACAGCAAGTCAGTCCCCAGTCCCCATCCTTTCTCTTAAAGACAGCCATGGAGCAAGTGAATACGAGTATAGGCATGTAATCATTAGAAGGAAGAAGACCAACACGGGGCCTTGCCTGCAGACTTTAGGAACAGACTCCCAGGGAATCCTGAACCTGATCGCCCGATTCTGTAACTTTCGGAAGCATGCCTATTGGCCTTTAGTCGGTGTTCATTTGCACAGACCTCTAAGGTCCATCCGTATCACCTTGAAGAAATAAGTCATGGAAATAAACTCACGTAGGCCATAGGAAATGCATTGTTTTGAATGACACACATCCTCTAGAACTAGGTCAGGGTTCAGACTTAGGTGATTCAGTGGCCCGTGGAGTCTTGGAGTTCTTTTCCCATTTTTCTGTGCAGCTATCTCCAATGATGTCATGGGTTGTCCTTAGGATGTAGCAATGGGAACACTACTAGTAAGATTCAGTCTTTCTTTCCATCTTAATCATCCATCCCGGGGATCCCCACCCTAGAACCATAACAGTTAACAGGGGAATGCTATGTTCTGATTGGCTTAAATGGATTGAGACCCACCACTAGCATTGAAAATGAAATATAGGCAAGCAGTTGGTTAACTAACAGTTGGACTGGAAAGCCAACATGCTGGACTAAAATCCCTGTCTGTGCCACTTGCGATTAAAACGATTACAGACAAACCAATTCCCCTGTCCCTCCGTTTCCCGTATGACAAAGATATGCCCAGTTCATGGCGGGGGAGGGGGGAGGGGGGTTATGAAGATGAAGTGAGCTGTTAAATGTCTTGGCAGGGAAAGTCAGAAAAGGCAAGTGAGGTGGCACATGGTAGGTAGGCAGAGGCCGGTGTCCTTTACCTCCTGAGCGTTGGTTGATTGCTCCATTGTCTTCATCCCAGCATTCTGGCCAGGTGGATAGGGTTTGAAAACCACTGTGTTGCTGAGATGCTGTGTGGCATTCAAAGCACCTCCCAAAGCATCTGGAAATTGTAGCTCTGGGCCCTCCTGTCAGTAATACTAGCTCTCACCTGAACCCCACCCGAAGCCCATCATTAAATGTTTTCTGAATTTGGGTGGAGATATGAACCCCAGGAGACACTACCTCATAACAAGAATGCTCAGGACCCTCCCCCCAGGCGGCCCGTCTCCCAGGTGCGCTGCGGTGGAGAGGCTGGCCTGGAGGGGCTAGTGGGGCTCCAGAATCAGTGCGAAGGTAGACTGCACCAATCATCCCATGCCACTCCAAACCTACAGGGCGGGAGCCCCTTCCATCTGGACCCAGAGAAGCACAAGTAAGAGTCAAGCCGGCCATAAGCAGAAAGTACTGTGCTGAGTACAGAAAAAGCACCCTCCTGGGGGGTTTTTTACTAGATGTCTAGTTTAGTTCACAGCCTTGCACTGGGCCAGCTGGTGGGTACCTGGGCAGATTCAGGATATCACCAACTCCCCCGAGAAGGCGTTTGGTGGCTCCCTTTATTTTCACAGAGCACCTGGGATGATCAACTTAAAAGGAAGAAAGGCTTATTTGGGGTCATACAGAGCCAGAGGATTCTATCTCTTCATTAGCCTTTGCTTTGCGCCTGAAAATCAGGACGGGAGAGGAAGACAGTTCACCTCATGGGGGCTTAGCAGCAAAGAGAACATGAGAGGAAGGAGAAGGGGTACTAACAGCCCTATGCAGGGCACACCCCCATTGACTCTTCTCCGAGGCCTCATTCCCTCCCATGGTTCCATAGCCTTCCAATATTACCATGGCTGGAGACCACGCCTTTAGTAGATGACGAGCCTTTGGGGGCCATCTCAGAGCATGTTAGCATCCGTGTCTTTGTACCTGGGCTTCTGCATTATTCTATTATTCTAATGGGAGGGGAGTCATCTTCAAACTGACCCTCAGATGTAGGGTACCAGCAAATGTGGAGACACACAGGCAGCACAGGCTTGGTCTCCCCAGATCACAGCCTTCCTCCTTGACTGTCTTGGGCATCTTCCCATGGGATTCTATTAGTAAGTGGCTTGTCACGCTGAGTCCACTTGGGGGTGCCAAGGACCCCGCGCTTCCTGCAGGAGTGAGGTGGAGGGTGGTCCAAGCTTCTCTCAGGCTAAGCCACCAACTCGAGTCAGAGACACGCATCCCTGGACTCGGAGATAGTCTGTTTTTCTCCCTAAGGATGGAATTAAGTAGTGAGACTCTCTCTGAACTCTGTGGCTATGCAGGAGCCATTTCTTGCTTGGCAAACCTTGGCAAGCCTGAAGTCACCTGGGGGACCTTTTCAAATGTGACCCAGGTATCGCATAGCTTTGTCACCACGCACACCTGGGTAAGAAATGAGAGCCCATGTGTAGGAAATCTTTAAGCAGTTTGACATAGTAATTTTACATCTGCTTAAAGTTTATAAGTAGAAACACTATTTTGTATGGGTTGTTTCATTTTCCTGATAATTTATTTCATTGTGCTTTATTAAAGCATTCACATAAGGTATGCTTGTCAAAACTGTGTTTTATTAAAGCATTGATATAAAGTAGAATGTTAAAAACTGTCATTCATCTAAAATTCTAGAAGCAACCCAAGGACTCTGACGTCTCTAGAACCTCTGGCTTCCACAGCGATGGGGTTGGACTGGGAGGGCTGAGGATGGAGGAGCCACAGACAGAAGCACAAATGTGGCTCCTTTCTCAAGAATCCTGTAACACGAAATTGCATGCGATTTATTATATGCCCACTCTCACTTTAACATAAAAATCATTTGCTGCTTTTCATGTATTTCCTTCAAGTTGGCAAATGATATGATAACTCTTAAGAAGATGCGCGTAGAGTGTTGAGCTCGTTGGTTGGTTTTTCTGTTTCCCTGTGGTGATGTCACCCCTTGAAGCATCATCATGTACCCCTGGGAAATAGCACCCTTCATGATTTATGGAAATGCCTTTGCAGAAAACATCCAGGAGCATGTCAGCCTCAATTTTAGATTGAAAAGCAATCCATCCTCTTACTATATAGTGTCAATATAGTCTTGGTGTGTGTGAGCAAATTCTTAAAGCAATGTTCTGGGGTGGGGTGGGATGGAGGGAGTCGCTATGCAGCCTGTACAACACCGTGTGCGATGGGCACTCCAATTATGATGGCCACGTTATAGATGCAATGCTGATCCACAGAGATGCTGGCTTGTGTTCCCAAGGTCACACAGTTAGTAATAGGTAGCAGGCATCCTGGGAGCAGAGTTTTCTCCTGACCTTATGCTCTGTTCAGTGCCTTCCTAAATAGGGCAATCTCTAGCTGTATTGACTCAATAAACTACCAGCCGCATAAAGCGAATGCATTTGTCCCAAGACCAAAGAATTATAGGGAAGCCAAAGTTATACGCAGAGTATATGCATTAGACTGTGCTCAGATTAAATTGATTGGGTTATGAAAATGGTGGGTAGATGAACTCCTAATACACGCTTTGCTTCTGCATTTTGCTTCTCAAGCAATAATCTCAAGTTGGGAGTGAGTGGAGAATTGTGTTTGGGGCTGTCCAGTTGGAGACATCCTGGCTAGAGCAATTTACTAGAGATTTGGGGGCAATTTTATAACCACAAGCATGCCCCATCAACTCCACTAAATCTCATGGCCATGCCTGATTTTGTCATGGCTGTGAGGAGTCAGGCTTTGTGAATTATCCACACGCCAACCTACATTAGCATTCGATTTGGTGTTTCAAGCATCCCATTTGGTTTTGAAATGAGTTGAAGAGGATGCTATTTAGGGACCATGCGAAAAAATATATAATCTGTCCTACACTTAGGGGAAAAAAATTGCTGTGTTCTGATTAACTGCACGTGACGCTGCGATATATCCCTGTGAAAATGACCTCCATTTGCAGCCTGATTTTGATTTGCAGGCTGTGGAATTAAATTCCACTTCATTGGTTTTATGTTCCTCCCATCGGTGTCCATTCATTCACTAAACATTTATTGAGCACCAACTATAGCAGGATCCAATGCTTGATGGAAATGTGAGGAAGAGGAGGATGTCCAGGGTTGAATAAGCCAGGGTCTCCCCCCTTGAGTAGTTTGTGGTTTTGACAGGGAGACAGAAGTGTAAACAAAGTGGTAATGCAAGGTATATGCCAACCAGACTGACCCTGTTACTGGCTCTACACCAATTTGTCATCTAATGGCTTTCTCACTCTGCCTATGGTAAATGCCAGGTTGTCTTGCTTGTGAGTCTATAACTGAACCGTTACTTACTATTTATCTAAAACTCAGGTTGAAATAACCAGTTGGATTCCTCTAAGGCTAAGCTTAGGAGGGTGAATAAAAGCCATAGCATTTCTCTGCTTGATATACAGGTTCAAAACAAACCCAACAAGCCAAGACCAGAACACATTTCCCTGTGTGCCTGCCTGTTACTGGTGACAGCGATCCTTCTCGCTGCCCAAAGCTTAAAAAACAAAAACAAAAACCACCTATCCCAGCCTTGTGGAAGCAGCCTCTCCAGATGGGCATTATGGAGAGAATGAAATGACTTGCGTAACGCCACCAACTAGTAAATGGTAGACCAGACGCTCAGACCAGACTCGGGTCTTCCAAAAGCCATGTCCCGCCTGGTTCGTATACTGCACTAATCATTTGTTAAATGTCTGCTGTCCATTGGGCATTGTGTTCACTGCCTGTGCACACAGCATGAGTCCAATATTATCCAGATACCAGTTGTTTTGTGATTGTGATTGTAGAGTGGTTATTCTGTACCCCAAAATAAAATGGCTAGTTAAAGTCAACATTCATGATAGGACACCTAGAATGTCCCATAGCCAGTGCTCTGTGGTCCACTCTACTTTTTCTGGCTATACAAGCTTGATTATTGTCTTCATTTTTTAACCCAAATGACATCTCTTCAAGATGATCATTCACACACACACACACACACACACACACACACACACACACTCACTCACTCATGTACCCTACAGAAACTTTTTGTTTTACTTTTACTTAAATGGGAAATAACTCAGCTTTTTGAAAGTCAAAGTGGCCTTTGTGTTTGGAAATTAATTTTTTATATATAGCACCTGGGGGGTAGTTGTTACTTACTAAATACTTTTAGGAATTTAAATGCGATCGATTAATTGGCGGTAAAATTTATATTATGTAAATGCAAATTCAGAATTGAGTTTTGTGTTCATAGTGGCCTGAAAACATTTTCAAAGGCCAGGTTAGGCCTGAGGAAATTCAAAGTTTTAGTCTTTGCTATTAAAAAATAGAACAAAAGAACAACAAAAAAAGTGAGTTTGCAACAAACTCAGTAATGAAGGCCAGAATCTTTTTCCTTTCTTTTTGTTGTGCTATCACAACTGTTATCACAATCTAACTGCACTATAGAGACGCCAATGTAAAGGAATCTGGCCAGCTTTTGTTCAGTCCCTTTTTGTTAGACAAGACTTTCTTTACAAGTCTTATCAAGCTTATAAAGCTCATAAACACTGGAACCCCAAACAACTTAGGAAGACAGACAAAAAGTATGGGGGAAGGGGGGGGTTGGAGAAGAGTGATAAAATGAAATTGAAGAGGGTAACACACAAGAATCTGGAGCCATTAATTTTTATAGCTGATGCAGCTACTAATATTTATGAGGCTTGGAAATATGAGTACAAAAACACCCTAATATCTGGCCTTGTTCTGTTTCTGTTGTTTTTAATACAAAGATAAGCCTGTCATATCTGTACCTCGAATGTGGCCTTATTACAGTTAAGTATCTTTATGACAGAAAACGTTCTAGTCATTGGAATTTTTCCAAATCAGTGTCTTTTTCTTTTTGTTTAGCTTGGCTTTCCACCTTTTCTAATACAAATTCATGGGCTACTTCATGTACCATTTCTTTCTCTTGCTCTCCTTTCTTTTATGTCCGCCTGTTCTTCTTTGTTTTAACTTACCAAAGCTCCTTTCCAGTTAACTTGCAGTGGGCTCCATATTGCCTAGCACACAGACTGTGCTAGCTGAGGTGTCTCCATTTAAATGTAGACTTTGACTTTACCCTGGGAAGGAAGGGAAAGAGAGCCTTTCTGATGCAGAATTTACATCGAAGTTGAATACATGAGCTTGACGTGGTTGCCAAGTCTCCCCAAAAAAGAGCCTTGTGAATCCACTTGAAATATCCTGAGTCATAATTTCACAGGGTGCCTTGTACCTCACGGGGAAGAACACTGCCCAAGTCAGAGCGGTGCATTTACTGAGGCCACAGAAACCTAAAGGGGACGGGTAGTATTGAGAGATCCAGATCTGCGAGATACGGATCTGAAGGCTGTGGGGGCGCTACCCTGACCTTCGGACACTAATGACAACTGTGACTTGAATGAAAGGTGGCTCACATCTACTTTACCTGGTTTAGGAATGATATTCTTCAGACGCACAGCATCCGTCTCATGACACAGCTTCGTGTTGGTGTTTTTGTTATTAGCATCTATAGATGCCTGTGAAGCTCTTTGTTTAAAATGGTTGATACAGGGTCTCTCCACGTAGCACAGGCTGGTCTTGAACTCATGACTCTCCCATTCTTCACCTCCCAGTTTCTTAGATTACAGGTGTGCTTCACCACGAGAAGCCAGGAAGTTCATTTTAAAGGTAAAAATATATTAAACATTTCTTATTGTACCTTATCTCTGCTGTACCTTTTATTGATAGGCTATTAAAAGGGGAAAGGAGAAATCCTCTGTACTTACATCAAAGTAACCTCTGCATGCAATCAGGGGCCAACATGTCACTGTATACCAGGTGATATATATTCATTAGGTTTACCAAAAACATGGTACTCCATCTCTGTGAATACCCCAAACAAGCCTACTTATTCTACAAGAAACTGATTCCTAACCTAAACCATTAATAACATTACTTCACGCTGTGGGATTTTGTTCAAATTATTTAACTTCTCTGTGCCCAGCTTACCCATGTGTACAGTAGAAATAATAATATTTATGACATGAGGTTTTTTGGATACTGGCTTCATTCACTTCAGGAAAGGGCTTAGAACAATGTCTGGCATAAATAAATAACCAAAAAATATAGGAGATACACACACACATACATAATACATGTGTGTGCACATAGAGCATTCTCTCCTGTAGATTTCAGAATCCACACAGGAGAGAGAAAGATTCTAAAGTCAACTATCATTTACTTTTCTGGAGACCTTGATATGAGGGAAATAACATAGCAGGGAACGAAAGCAAGAGCAGCAGTCTTTAGCAGAAATGGGAAAAGAAGAGAACCAAGAGAAATATTTCAGCGAACCTCCCAGGTGCTTGACTTAGATCAAAAAACCTCCATCTGCATCTCTAGAGAAATTCAAGCCAGAGAAGATTAGGATCCCATTCCTGCCTTGATAGTCTGACCAAGAAAACTGCTGTTTGCATCTCATCTGGTCTAAATATTCAGTTTACAAGTCGATGTGGCTCTGCATCATGTGCTGTAGATGCTTTATGTTTATTTAAGAACTCCGTTTCAGGAACTGTCTTCCAGACATGTGCTTCACCGCAATAGACAGCTGTTGATATTCGGATCCCATGAGCATTATAATATGTTTTAAAATTGCGACACTTTTAAAACCAGATGTTCTCCATAAACTGCACACAAGGGGGAAAAAGAGAAAGGAGGGGAAAAAAAGAAAGGAAGGGAAGGAAAAAAAAGAGGACAGGCGTAGCTGTCACTTGGCATAATGCTGTAGCTCTTTAAACTCACAGAAAATTCATGACAGATTCAAGTGAGCCCCATAAAGCTTGTTCTGGAAAGGAGAGCTCCGTGCTAAGCATTGAGAAGCACGGGGTCGCAGCTGGCGCAGGCCGGCCATGGTGGCAGCCATGGCTCTGAACACATCAAACCCACCATGCTGGGCTCTGGACCACCACAGCTTCCTTATCCTTCCAAGGGGCTCTGTGGACTACTGTAGTCTACAAATGCCTCCGTTTCCCCCAAAGCATGGTGTTCCAGTGGTGGTGTGGCGTGCGTGATTGTGCTTACAGACGCATTATTTGTGAGTGTGATCATATGGTTCAGAGTTGGCTCCTTGGGGTTAGATTACTTTAGTTTGACCCCGGCTCCTGCTTGGACAATGTTATTGGGGAGTTACTATTGGGCTTCAAACCCTAACCCTGGTCCTCAGGGAGGATCATGGGTAAGTTACTTTACCTAAGGCTCGATAATAAACCCTTCATAAACTGAGGACCTTTCGGGTGCCTGTCTAATAAGTCGGCTCCAGAATTCATGCTGGGTGCTGGTGGCTCACTCCTATAATCCTCGCTACTCAAGAAGCGTAGAAGTTAGGATCATGGTTTGAAGCCAGTCCAGGCAGGAAATCCGAGGCACTCTCATCTCCAATACGCCACCAGAAAACCAGAAGTGGTAGATTGCTAGCCTTGAGTGACAAAGCTCAGGGGCAGTACCTAGGTGCTGAGTTCAAGCCCCATGACAGGGGAAAAAAAAGAATTCAACATAGTGCATAAGGCATAAATGTAAGACATTTCTCTCCCTCACTCCCCCAGTGCAGACTAACTTGCTTGGAAATAAATTTTGGCAACCTGTAAATCCTCCCCTGAGATAATTGGATAATTGAGGGTGTCCCAAAGTCTGTCCTGGAAATCACTAGTCCACACAATTGGAAATGACCAGTTTGGGGAGACATGTAGTCAGAGACCTGGGTCCACGCCTGGCCTCTGCACTCACAAGCTGTGTGGCTCCATGCAGAAGTTTGGCTCCTTAGGCCCTGTCTCCTACTCGGATCCTCAGTAATAGTTTCTCTTCTCAGACTGGCATAAGATTCAAAGGAGCCAATATAGGCCGAATGTCTTGCAAACAGCAATCACTCAATCAGTGTTATTTCTTTTATTCCATTTGCCATATGGCTCCTGAAAACACATTTTAGATACTTATCAAATTACCTCTGCCCCAGAACAGAATCTATCAAACTTTATCACTCCTTGCTCATATGTGTTCTTTGCCAAAAATCAACCAACCAACCAACCAATCAATGTAATGAACAAGTACAAATGAAAGCAAGAGAGAACAAGCAAAAATATCCAAGTGAAATAAGACCAAGCCATTTCAAGTGATATACTGGCCTTGGTATAAAACACCCACAACCTCTCCAATACCATCTTTTCACTCTACCCAGCTGCTCTGAAGCATGTCATGTCCTTCCAGACATCTCCATCTTTTTCAATAGCTGGTCTCTGTCCTTGTCACCTTTTGATTCCAGCACTACCCATGCGTCAGTAGTACTTGTAGAAAGCCTTCTCCCTCCCTGCCCCATTTCTTTGTACTCTCTTAATACTCTGTGGGTATTAATACCTAATACCTCCCACCAGCCTAGAGTTTATTGTATCTTCCTTTTCCATTTAGTTGTTTTTTTTTATTATCTTTAAGTAGTTGTCAGAGGAGATCCCATTCAACCAAGCAGTTCATGCATACAACGCATCTCCATCAATGTCACCCTTTTCTTTCTCCTCCATCTCAACCCAACCATTTCCTTCAATCTTCTTAGTCTTGTAGGACATGCATTGAAATTTATCAATGCATTCTCTCCCCTTGCCTCTTATTTGCCTGTACATTTCTTGAAGAAAAGGTTGGTGTCTTCTTCTCTGATACAGCAAGATTCTGCAGAATGCTAACCAGAGAACTGAACAGTTAGCGGATATATGAATCAATAAATTGGTAGATGGGGGAAGAGGCATCGATAGATATATGAATGGATGAATGGATGGATGGAGAGATGGATGGAATGGGTAGATGTGTGGATGAGTGGATTGAATGTATGGATAGATGGGTGGGTAGGGTAGATAGGTAGATGAGTAGATGAATAGATGAATGCATAGATAAATTATCTGGGAAAGTGGGTCTGGAACTCAGCTACATTTTTAGTAGGTTAGTTGTAGAATCTGTCAACTGAATGTTACTTGGGAAATCTATGATGATAATCAATCCATCATGAAGCTAGACCTTTCCTTACTGGTTACAGGGCTGTGTCACTGACAGGCTCTCTTCCCCTCAATATGTCTACCTTGGAATGGCAAGTCTCTCTGCCTACTTTGCACACGGCCTGGCCTTTCTTTGTGCTGAGGCTTCCCAGCGTTGTCTCCGCTGTCCCCCATCTGCAGGCCTCTTGGAGTAACTATATTCTTTTTCCACTTTCCCTTGCCTGGCCCCTACTCAACCTTTGGGGCTTCAGTGTCACTCCTTTGAATGATTTTTTTCTTAACCTGTTCCATCGTCATCTCTGGTCTCTAAACTGGGTCAGGCCTCTGTCATTTGTGCTAACAGCCCCTTCTCATGTTTAACATAGTACTTACCACGATGCTAATTATGTAGGCACTGGTGTGATTATTGGGTTTGCGTCTGCCTCTTCAACCACAGTATGAACTGGAGGACAGAGTTGGTAGTCTGCACTGCTATAACCCACAGCATTACCAAGAGCTGCCCAAGAGTATGTAATTGAGAAGTAATGCTTATTATTCAAATTAATGTGTTGGGAGAAGAGAGGTGGTCCATGAACCCCATAATATGGCTTGCAAAATTCAAGATTGATATTCAGTTGACATAAACTCATATCAATGTTGTGAACAACATTGATGAGTTATAGAGAAAGTCTGATTTTATATCAGACTTTCAAATGGGTCTGAAACAGATCTGTACCCTCGGCAATGCAGTTAAGATCCAGTCCTGAAACAGATCTGTACCCTCGGCAATGCAGTTAAGATCCCGTCCTTTTGAGAAGATCGAGATGTGCAAGGCTATGTTTCCCATATGTGCCTGCAGTCCCCTGACACAAACAGCCTTCCTAGCTGTGTGTGTCACACATAAAGAATATTCTGAGTTACTTGAAGTCATCGATGATTCATGCCTGGGGAATGAGTGGGATACCAAGAAAGACATCCACGGAACAGAGCAGCATGCGCCACAATTCCCCTCTTTCGAGAAAGATCTCTCCCCACATAAGTGTCTTGGGGAGAAGCAGACGTCGTTGATCCACATGACAGATGTGAGCATCAGCTTTGGCCAAGCAAGGGAATCTGGTGAAGGAGGCCAGCCAGCCAGTCCTCTCTGAACTGCGAGCGTATCACACAGCCCCAACTAGATGTCAGAGAGAAAGGCCAATAAATAATGAGGTGGTAGCTGCTATTGACTGTGGGCCAAGTATTTTCCATTATTTATTTCAAACCTCACAACTACCCAAACAAGTTGAGTACTTCTTATTTTCCATAGGTGATCAAACACAGCCCTTTTTAACAAAGAAGAGAAGGAAGTTTGGTGTGCTAGTCTTGCCGAAAATTGCATAACTAGCAGTGAGAGAGTCTGATTCAATCTCAGTGTAGTAGCAAAGCCCGTGAGCTTTCCTCTGTCCACTACACACCAACAGTTTTTGAGATTCAAAGAAAAGAGAAAGTTTTCTGGCAACTCAGCAAAGGCAATTATAAATAATCCAAGAGCATGCTTGGTAATGGGTGGACCAGGCACGTTGGGAGAAAAGAAAAGGAAAGGTGGACTGCATCGTGGAGTTCCAGTTTCTGGGTGACGATCTACTGTCCGTTCCCTTGGCAATTTGGAGGCTGAGATCCCTTCTGAGACACATCATCATCTGTTCAGAAATGTTGCTGGGATGGATTGTTGGGAGAAGATAAAGGGAGGGAGGCCAGCCAGATAGTTGTTGCAATAACGAACTTAAGGAGCCCCAGACTCATCACTGAGAATGTAATTGTCCAAGACATGGATGCCAACTTCTCAGCAAGATGATAAAGGCCATGAGATGATCTGCTATTACCTTCTTCTTCAGTATCCTCTAATGCCTTCCCGATCTTCTAATTAATAACACTTAAACCACCGACCATTTGGTTACACAGACAGACTCCACTCCTATCCAACTCTACAACTTCATTCAATCTATCCCTGTTTGTTTAAAAAAAAGAAAGAAAGAAAAATGGCTCCCTGAGTTCTTTAGACTAATGGATATCTTTCCAGGCTCAACTTCCTGAGAACTTTCCAGGACTCTTTGGTTGTCCCTTCTGTGTATCCCCATTACTTATTGACTTTTGCTTTCATTTTATGTGTTATGCTATTTGTTAATTAAATAAGTGTGTAGTAAAGTCTGTTTCTTCTCTCTGTCTCTCTCTCCAAGTTCTATGATATAAACATGATCACTCTCTTTCCCGTGTCTTTTCCTCTTTACTTATCATAGCATTTCCTGAGTATTCACGAATGTGGGAAAGACCCAGGATGCCCAGCTTGCGAGCGCGGAGCGGGTTGAAGAGGTTTTCATCAGGATATGAGGGATAGAAGGGCTGGCCTTGGAGCACAGCCTTGGGTTCTGCAGCCAGCCGTGGCAAACGGCCAATCTCAACATCAGGAAGTAGAGACTTAGTGATTAGCAATTAATCGACCCACTCGACTGAGCCAACGCCAAGAAAGGGAGGCAGTAACACCTCCCCTGTGGCCAGCACAAGATACTCTGACCACGTCACTGCCATATCTGCGTGCTTCGGTCTTTGGCTCATCTTGACAGAGTCCTGTCCCTGGCTCTGCCTTCCTGTGGTAGGAACTGACTTGTACATGTTAAAAAATCACATGAACCCACCAGGTTATCCCTGTCTAAATTTCCAAATGAAGAGATACTTTAAAATCTAATGGAAAACTACATTTCTTGAGTCCTTACCTAATAGAAAGTACCTGTCTGTTGCCTTTATATTTGAATGATAATGCGACTGGTTATAAATTTTAAGTGTCACGTTTTCTTTCCCCTGAGGGTTTTTATACATTGTCCCACTGTCTTCTGGTATTGAGTTATCATTGACATTAAGTCTGAAATGGCTGATTTAATTTTTTTTTCTCCTTATAGATAACCTAACTCAGTTGTCATGTGAGTCTTACTTTCTTGGCAAGGGAAAACCATGCAAATACTTGTGTCAGTATTGATTAATTACTCCTAGTTTTTCTTGGGGCTCATTATGCTGTTTTAAATTAAAGTTAAAGATTGTTTTCTTCAATTTTATTTATGTTGTTGAGTCTCATTTTAAAGATGACGAAACAGTTGTGTTATGTTTAACCCCTTTGTTTTTCTGAGCTGTGATTTAGCCTTAAATTCCTTTTAACTACTTAAAACTATAATTCAACTTATCATTTTAATTTAGGAAAACATTTTTTGAGTTATATCAGTGAATGTACCTTTTTAATTTCAATTTTCCTCATTTCTTTAGATCTGTCAGTTCATATATCAATTACATTGAATATACTTTAAAAAAAACTTTTACTTCATTGCTGTCATTTTGACTTGAATCCATTTTAGCTCTTGCCTTTTATTAAAATGACTAATCATTTTAGTCACTTATGTCAGGTCTACCTTTCGGTCCTTAATCGTTTGTCTTCAGTTCTTTCTCTGATGTCTTCCAAAAGGACGTTGGAAAGCTTTGTTTTCTGTTGATTTTCACATTTATTCCTTGATCCTTGGTAGGCCTCCTTTGACCATCTCCCTTCCCCAGTGCTCAGTCTCTGGTTAATCTCTCAGGAGAGTTGGCCTTGAATATGGCAGGTCTCCAGAGAGAGCCTTTTCGCTGGTTCATGCGGTTGAGAACATTCTAGCACAGTATGCAGTGGTCCTCACCTGGCACTCAGGCAGCAGAGTTGGGCGGAAGTCACACTCCTGGGACCAGAGCCAGCCTGTATGTGGTGGTCATCTCTGCAGGACCGCTGGCAGCTCCATCACCTGACAGGCGCTAGAAACGCAGGCTCGCTCCAGACCCACGGTGCACACCTCTGCTTGTGAACAGGATTGCCAGGCAATCTGCATGCACATGGACGTTTTGGAGCCCCATGCGAAGAGCCACTCCAGCCAGGCTCTTTACCGCCTTAGGGGCCCTTCACACCCATCTCCGCACCTTCAGGTGCCTGGGTGTCTCTCTACTAGGAAGAATGTTTGCCGAAGACAATCCTCAGCAAGAGAGAGAAAACCCCTGACTGTACTTGAAGTGCTCGAATTGGTTGATTATTTTTCAAAGTGTGAATCCTTGTCAGCTGAGATTTACTGTCTATTTGAAGTGGAGAATGGCCGCCTGAGTGAGCAGACTGATCAATAATTCAAATTAAGAAATCCCATTTTTAACACTCACGCCATACCAAAATGACAGCAAGGCCCACGTTGTAATTATTACAAACTTCAGCGATTATAGATTCCACTCTGATTCCTAAAGCCACGGAAAGAGAAAGATGAGAAAAAACTATTGTGCTTCTCTTAAGAGACTGTTCTTCTTAGAGACATGACCAATGGTTTGTATTACCCCTGCTGGAATTGTTCACTGTGGGCTGCATCCTATTTTGAAAGAGTACGTATGGGCTCTCCCATAATGAAGATAGAGACAGTAAGTTGAGGAGAGACTATGAAGTTCCCAAGCACCACAAATCATTTCCTGAACATCCCAATACATCTAACATCCTAAATGTGATTTTGAGGCGCTCAGCTCTCATGGGCTGTGATTTGTTTTCTGCGAGGACAGTTCAAGAGAACATGATCTTCCACGGCACCATGAGAAATGTGACTTGTATAGAAGGGAGAAGTTCCTCGCGGCACGGGCAGAAATAAATGAGAAGGTTTTCTCAGAGCGACTCTGCTTTGAGAAGGGCCTTTACGCACATAACAAATGGCCGCGTGCTACCAGAGGACATTCTCCCTGGAGGCAGGCGGGGGCCGCCGGTGACCTTCAGAGCTGTTTGCCAGTTTGCTGTATTGTACGGAGGTGACAACCCCAAGATACTTTGCGAATAAAAAACAACCCCAAAACAACAACAGAGCATCAGTCTGCGGCTCACATGCTTGCAGTCCCAAGTTTAAAGTACCAATTCCACTGACTTTCATACATTCTTTTCGCTGGAAATTGAGAGATCTGTGAAAACACTTCCCCTTAGTACCGTAAACGTTCATGGCTTCCCTGTCTGCAGTTGAATTTCTCTTTCTTGATTTATACTGGTTGAGTAGCCCAACTGTCTAGTTCCTCTCTGTATGTCATCTTGCTTTCAACAACACAGGTGTACTCAGGCCAAGACATTGACTCCTTCCAATGGACGTGGAAGCAGGTAGTGTTATCATCCTGTTTTTTTGTAAGGGCTCAGACAAAGCAAACCACTTTCTCCAGGTCATTTGCCTCCGTTTCTAAGAGTCAGGACTTGAGTCCACAGAAGCCCACTTCAAATTCACTCAGCTCAGCTGCTGTCTGCAAGAATCTGTCCCTCAATATGTCATACTGAGCACCAGGTACTTGTGTTAAGATTTTTCTTAGATTAAAAATAATAAGAAATAGGGGCAGCCATGGTGGCACCGTGGTTGTAATCCCAACTACGCAGGTGGTAGAGGAAGGAAATTCATGGTCTGAAGATGGCCTGGGCAAAAACACCTGAAAACCTAAAAGCAAAAAGACTGGGACCATGGTTCAAGTAGTAGAGCATTTGCCTAGGAAGTAGGAAACTCTCAGTTCAATCACCAGTACCACCAGTAGGGAAATCAAAAGAATAGAGTAGCTTCCACAGGTCTAAAATAGGTGCACAGTCAAGCTGAGGTTTTCTTAGGAGAAGTCTTAGAAGCAGATGAGAGCCCAGAAGGCCGCCAGGTAGAGACTGCCACCCAAGCCACCCAACGCCGTGTCACTATAGTGATTAGATACTGTGTGTATGACAGCCGGGCATCATGACACAGCAAGAGAAAAACCAATGGCAGAACTTCAAACAAATGAGGATCCATCTACTTCTGTTGCATAGACTCAAGTGGCAGAAGACCCTGGTGTTAGTCTAATCCAATGGTGCCCCATGAATGTCAAATGCAAATTCTCAGACGTCCCACTGCCATGGGACAGGGTGGCAATGCCCAGGAGCTACACTTCTGACTCTCGCCAAGCCCTACTGCCCTGGGGGTCGCTGTCAGAGACACAGCCAAATAAGCCACAGAGAACCGAACAGCTTTGCCTCAGGAAGACTCTTCTGGTCCCAAATATGATCATGCTGTGGTTGGGAAACCTGAATCAGGCCCATCTCTGACTTTATCTTGGTTCTTGCCATCTGGCCTTGGACAGGCTGCTGGATCTCATCCCCACTGAAGACAAGGAAATGGGCTGTGGGAGAAAAGGCACTTCCTTGGCTGTGCCTTCTCTAGCCATGAGGAAAAGCCACACTTTCCTGAAGCCCTGGAATAATACTACTTCCAGGAACAGTGATTCCCAGGAGAGACCAGGAGTGGGCAGTCCTAGCTGGGACGGAGCACACCGCTGCCCTAAACAAGCTCAGGGCCTGTCAATAAGTGAGAGGCGTCCGAGGCAGCCCAGAGCTCGTGTGCAGCACACCAGGCCTGCGTTTCTAAATGGAATAGGTAGCTATTCTTCCCATCGGGCCTGCAGGACGCACAGCATTGCAGTGTACAGTCTCTCATGGTGCTAAACCAAGCAGCCTCCTCCATCTGCCAGCACCTCTATTTAAAGGGCTAGCCCATCTCCCCAAAGCAAATGTTTTTAAAGCCTCTTTTCCCATTGATAAATCGTCTACACAGAGACAGATTGAATTATTTATCTGGACTGTGATATCAGTATGGTCTATTCTCAATGCAGCTAAGGTCCAATTTTAGAAAATGTATTTGTGGAGCCATAAATAACAATATTCTTCCCAGCCTCCTTCCATTGTTCTTTGATTTGTTCATTCAACAGATATGTAGTAGGGCTCAGATTGGTGTGCTAGGCAAAAGACATGGAAAATCCTTTAAAAGAGAAGCGTTTTGAGGGCAAAAATCATGTCACTCTTGGCTACTATAATAACTGTAGAATTTATCACTCAGAACTGTGGTTCACTCTCAGTGCTTGTCAAATGAAGGAATGCATTCAGTGTTGTCTTTGTGGAGATGATATTCTTATATTCTAGTCACCTGGTTGTGAAAGGGCTGGACACAGACAGAGTTAAGCAGCCCGTGCTGATGCACTTCCTAGAGAGCTTGGGATCACCTGTGACGCTCTCTTCATCCAATGGTGGGGCCTCAGTTAATTTCCTGAAAAACTAAGTCCCCCGAAGCTGAAGCCCAAAATAGGAGACTGGGAAATACCAGTATGTCTGCATCTGTACCTCCTACTCACCATCTTCCCCCAAAGTTCCTCCTCTCTTACACACATTATATGTGGGAAACATAACTCTATGCTTATTTGAAAAGGTGAACAACTCAATACAAAAGTCCTAAATTCCCATCAAATTCTAACCATTGATGAGTTTGTGAAGTTCACTATTTCTGGCTTATATACATAGCAAGATATCTCTTCCTTCTCTCCAACTCCCCCTTCCTCCTCCTCCACCTCCTCCCCCATGGCCTCTTATTCCTCTTTTTACTTTCGTTTGCTTTCTTGTCTGAGAGTCTATGTAGGGGTAGACAGATCTTAACTTGCCATCCTCCTGCTTTGGCATCCTGAGTGTTTGGATTGCAGATATGAGCCACCATGCCCAGAAATGTATCTTCTCTCTTTAAGCAGAGGCAAAGGGGAAAGGACATGCTTGAAGCTCAGACCAGCCGTGGCATCCTTCGCAGGCTATTCTGAATGCATGGCTGACATTCTTAATGATCCCTACAGTACTCTTGAAAAGGAGACGATGTCACCATTTCACAGAAGAGAATGCAAAGGCTCATCCATAAAAGGTTTCTTGGCCTCCCTGCAACCAATATTTGGGGCTGATTAATGCTTTGCGGTGAGGTCCATGTTATTCATTGCAGGATATGTTGGCAGAATCTAGGTCCTCTATCCAAGAATACCTGTAATCTCAGGAGGAGTTTGTTGTTTTTTTTTTTTACTATGCTATAAACACGAATCATTTTGTATAAAATTGCAAACCTAAAAAGCCACTAACCATCTTGAACTTTTGATCTTGGACAAATAATATTGTATATGAATTGTGCTGAGAAATATCTTAAGTCATTATTGAATAAATAGAGCAATAACCATTTTTTAAATATGGATCCCAATTTTACCTTACTATAAATCTCTCCTTACTGAGAATTGAGTATTTTAACACTTAAAAGAGAATCTCAAACACTGAAATGATCATTTCCATCAAATTCCAAGAAATCACCCTGTCTGGGACTTCTGGCAAGAAGGTTAATAATATATCATTTAAAAGTTCCAAGCATGAATTATTTGCAGCAGGAGTTTGCTGGTAATCACATGCATCATGCATTAGTTCTTGAAAGTGAATGATGCAGGGCTTGTGCAGAGTAGGTCAGTGGAATTCGGATTTTTCCCAAATCATTTTCCTGTTGCTCTCTCCCAAGCAGCTGGCTCTTCTGGGAGTCCCACGGTGACAGTGGGTAAGCCCCTTTACCTTGCTTGATGCAGAAGGCATGGTAAACACTTCTTCAGACCATGATCATGCTTTCTACATCCAGGAGCTCCAGACACCAGTTAGTCATTAATTGATGAAGTTGCCAGAAAATGTATTGCAGTTTTTCTGCCTAGGAAAAGTTGAAGCAGATAAATGGACACAGGATAAAACTACCTCTACTTAAGCACAAGAAACTACTTGTGAGGCAGAGTTTGGGAGGGTTATGGTTCAAGGCCAGCTTGGGGACCAGGGGGTGGGGTGGGGGAATACCAGATTCTACCTCAAGTAGAGTGTATGAATCGGCAATCTCATTTAGACAGAGGCATAGGTAGGAGGATCCTGCACTGAAGACATCCCTGGGCCCAAGCAAAAAGTGCAAGACCCTATCCAAAAACAAGCACTAAAGCAAAAGGGGCTCGGGAAGTGGCCCAAGTGGTAGTTTACCCTCCTAACAGGACTGTATTGGTTCAATTAGGAGCAGTTGCTGGTCTGGGCAGAGCTCCCCAAGCCAGGTCTTTACAGGTCACTGGCAAGTCTTCAGCTTGGATGAGGGGTTCTCCCCTAGTCTAATCCTCTGTTTCCTAAAGGGTGAGACACATGGCTTTGAAAGGCAAGCTCCACATATGGACTAACCTCGTGTGCCTGCTGCATCAGTGTAGCCAGTGTCCATCCAGATGTTCTGGATGCTTCTTCAATATGCCAAGAAATACATAAATATATATATACATGTATATATGTACATATATACATACATATATACATATGAGTATATATATATATATATATATATATATATATAAAATTGTGTGTTCAGCATAGTGCTAGGTGATGCACATCCAAAGAATAGAATGTGGTTAAAAGATGTCTCCTACGCATGAAAGAAAGGTGCCCGAGAAAAATTTTGGTAGTGATGTGTATATTTATCATTTGGGCTGAGGTCATGTTTTTCATGGATGTGTGTACGTGTGTGTGTGTGTGTGTGTGAAATACATGTTAAAACCTACCAAAACTGTACCTTTTAAATACATGAAGATTATTGTACATCCATTATATCTCAATAAAACTGCTAAAAAAATAAAGTAAAATAGAATCCTCCAGAAGGGTGAGCCACTGGTTTTCAAGGTGTGGCCATTAGTCAAGATTTATAGTTGGGCTGCATGCTCCTACACCTCTCCCATTCCACAGTGCTTGTTCAAATGCTGGTTGAGAAAGACCTTGAAACAAGGTCATCATCCCCGGATGGGAGGGATGCCATTTTCGTGGGAACAGTGTGAGACGTCTTTGTGACCTGCAGTCTAATGACGCTACTGTGGGGTGAGGGAGAAATGGGGTCACAAGGAAAAGGTGGAGGGGCTGCATTGGGTAGGAAATGTATGAATGTGTTCGTAGAGACAGAGAATGAGGATGGTGGCTCATGCCTCTAGGCCTAGCTGCTTGGGAGGCAGAGACCAGGCAAACTCAGAGCCAGTCTCTGAGTAACTCTAGACTCTACTCATAAAATACCGAAAACAAAAAGGGCTGGCTCAGGTGGTAGAGCATCTGTGAAGAAAACAGTGAGAGGGTGTAAGATTGCAGAATGCATTGTGTAGACAAAGGAAGGAGACTGCTTTGTTCTCTTGATTTCTGACCTTCTGTGGACTATTGTTGCTTAGTGGTGGATTGTGGACTAACAGAGATTCCTAGGTGGGATTTTTAAAGGAGATGAACCCAGATGTTTCCAAAGAAGATGCAAGACAATGTAGATGAAGAACAGAAGAGGGGGAACTATCTAACCCAGCCAGTGCCTTCAGTCATCTGCAGTCCCGGGGAGTCATATTTGGTAGTTGCCAGGCACCTGACTAAACATATATCACATGTCTTAAACCACTAAGTTTTCAAACCAATCCTGGAGGGCATCATGGGGCCCATGTGTTCAACATACTTCCCAGCTCCTCAACTTCCGGGGGCATGCTTCATTGCCCTTCAAACTCAGACTCGGGAGGTTGACTTCCTTAGGCCGGCAGAAGATGCGTGCACAGGATTCATGAGGTCTATGAGAGGATGTGTGTGTTACAGTCACTTTTCCACCCCTGTGCCCATACTGGCAGAAACAACTTGAAGGAAGAAGGGTCTATTTTGGCTCATAGTTTCAGGGTTCAGAACATCATGGAGGTGAAAAGGTATGGTGGAAAAAGATTCTTCCCCTTAGATGGTGGGCAAGAGGCAGAGAGCGAGCAGAGAAGCAGGAAAGGGGCCCAAGGTCTGGCCTCCAATGAACAACTTCCTCCATCTGGGTCCCCCCTCCTAATGTTTCAGCGCCTCCCACAAGAGCAACTACAGCCAATCACTGAGCATGCAGCACAGTCCCTTGTGAAGGACATGATCCAGTCAAACACAACAATCCACCGCAAGGCAATGGAGTGTCCATCAGCTGGGTATCCCAGTGAAGACGAGTTAGAGCCTCGGTCCACCCACAAGACAGTGAATGAGCAAAGTGAGCAGAGGTGAAGACTTGGTCATTTCCCGTGGCAACTGTTACTGAAGCAAAACAAAGCTTACCCTAACTCATACAGATGAGCAGTAACATCTTCACATGTCAAATGAGGATGTCCTTTGCCTAAAAATCCGTGCAAGTTAGTGGTGTCACTGCAAGACAAATGCTGATTCAAGTCTCTCTCCAAACCACATGCAATTACTGCAGCTCTACATGGAGGAGTCTTGTGTAACGCGTCCTCAACACGGAAAAGGCAAAAAGCTTTTTTGCTTTAAGAGAAGAGATCCCTTAACAACCGTGATTATCTGATTATCTGATGATAGGAAGTTTTTATCTCTCCATCTCTTCCTGCACTGAAGCTTAGCAGCATCTTCTTTCTTTCTTTTTTGTTTTGTTTTGGATGGAATGGTGGGAAATCACCCCCTACAAAGATGTCAGGACTGAAAGACTTTGTTAGTTTCCTTCCAGACTTTATACCCTGAGAGATCAAACCTCTTAAATGGTAGATACACCCAGAGGGCATTTCACAAACAGAAGCTGTCTGTGATAAAACATTCTCAGCCTGAGTGGGAAAAAAAAAGAGAGCTCCTTTGCAGTCTAGATAACTGGTAAATTAAATCAATATTGATATCCCATACACACTATGCCAGCCCAGAAGAATCTAGCTAGCTGAGCCCTCAAATATTAATTGCAGGGAATAATTGGTACACTCTCAGTAGGAACACAAGGCCTCAGGATAATCTCCGAGATGTCCCACCATCAGATTGTCTGCTGGATTTCCGGATGCCCTACCCCTCCCTGTGCTAGGTTAATAAATGCCAATGTTCTCTGGTGACCGGCGATTCTCTCTGCGTTTTAGATTCTACCTGCTTGGGTGGGACACTAAGACCCGTGCTCCCCTCGCCTGAGACTCTCAGCCACATATAACTCATGGAGCAAGGGAATTTTTATGCAAAATAAAGCACTTTCCATGCTTTCCTCTTGCAGTGATTACATGATTTTCCCCTGAACCTGAACAATATATGTTTCATAAATAGATCCCTCTCTGTGTAAGCAGACCTTGGAAATGGATTATTTGTTTGGTTTGCATTTTGTCTGCCAGGCTTGCAGCTCCCAGCAGCCAGCTCTCACAGGAGCCTCGCGAAGATGAGGAATTACAAGTCCTGGGCGTCATCGGAGGGCCCCTGCCACACAGGGACCGCCCTGTCCCGCATGGCACAGCGCTCTCCAGAACTCGGGTGGCCACATACCCTCAAAGCCTTGGAAAGTGCCAGTTTCGAATCCTAGGAGCATGGTTGGTTCTCCAGTTGTCAGTGAGAGAGAAAAAACACAGTAGGAAGAAGAAGCCACTCCATGTGTTAACATCTAAAAGTTCATAGTGTTTCTAAGCAGGTGTTTATTTCAGTAATCCCCTAACATTTGCGGGGGGGGGGGCAGGGTGGAGGGACCATGAGGACACTTAGTATTTGAGAGATATTACCATTCTCTCTTGGAGATATCAAACTATGAGAAGTCAGTAGAATTGTTTTCATGATGGTGTAAGCCATGTTAGAAGCACCATTGAGAGAGAAAGACAGACACAGAGACACAGAAAAATAGAGGAAGAAACATTTTACATATATATGCATATGTAAATGGAGAGAGAGAGAGAGAGAAAAGAGACAGAGAAAAATGGACAGAATATGGTAGCTGTGTTGAAAGGAAGGGTTTTCAAGACTCATTAACAGAATACTTCCAAAAGGGCTTTATGCCCATTACACAGAAAATGCCTGCCATTTAGAAGCACCCCGCTGCTGAGAAGCGAGCATAGAGTCTTCCAGCTCTGACTCTGCCTGTTCACTGCCCGCATGGGAGCCAGGGCGCCATGCCCAACTTGACTAAAGAGACTAACTCATTGGATTCCCAGGACAAAGGAGCCCCACAGAGTGTATTCAACCCAGCAAGGAAATCCTGACATCACACAAAATAGAGACAACCTCATTCTTCTGGAATGTGAGGGGTTTGAACAACCTCAGAACTAAACTCTGCCTTTGTCTCTCACCTAAATCTGAACTGAGCCTCTGTATTTTCAGGTATCAGTGAGGATGCGGGAAACAATAGCATGGCCCTGCAGGTTGGGTGGCATTTGATGCAGATAATTGATGAGCTCCTGGTCTTTGAGCCTTCTCCCTCAGAAAAGCAACCCAGCATGGTGACCTTGGGGCCCTGGGGCTTTCAGGCCAAATTCTCTGAACTTCAAGGTGACTTTGGCATGATGCTACTCCTCTGAAAATGATTTTGCACAAAACGATTCTCTGAAGTTCAGTTGAATCATCCTGCAAATGGGGGTAAGAATGAATGACTGTCAGGGTTTACACAGGTCCTGGTAAGAGGAAGCGTTATTATCCTCATTAATATCACCCCACCAGTACCTCATCATCGTAAAAAAAAAATTGGTTTCCTCAATAGTTTGACTGGATACTCTTCACTACTGGGAAGCCCCATTGTGAAAGTCCATACACATTCCAATGTGCAGAGATTCCAACACTGGAGTGAAAGCCAATGCTGAAGGCTTGGTTCTTTATGTTTAGGAGACGTCCGTTGTTCTATGAGACTTTAAATATAGGCTAGTGATTGGATAAGAGTGACAAAAGGTTTCTAATGCAAATGGGGCGTCCAGTCCTGACCACAGCCCAGCTAATGTGGCTTAGCCTGTTCGTGAGCTTGTACTCAAGTCTTTCTGGCCTGACAAGCCTGGAGAATGTGGGAAGGGATTTCAGAACCAACATAAACCATGCGGTTGTTCCTGATTAGGGTCTCTCAGAAGGGGGTTAACCCAACGACCGCTGCCTCAACCCTCCTAACCTTATACTAGGCTGCAGCTACCTCTGACCGGGGTATCCATGCCGCTTTCTCTTTGCTTTTTGGATACAAGCTTTCTTTCTCAGTCTCAAGTATACAAAGCATAAGTCAGCCATGTGTTAGCAGAAGACTCGCTCCTATGAATGAATGAATGATAAAACATGGGTTTACTTACATCTCTCTAGGGAGCCACCTCTCTGTTGCTTCTACCTGCTGTTCTAATCCAGGGCAGCGCACAGTGTCTGGCCCACTGGAGATGCTTAATATCTGTTTGTGTTGTGTGTGAATCAAAGAGTGAATAAACGAGTGAGCTGTGAGTGGCTCCATGAATATTGAATGTTTCAGGCTAAATAAAACATTTGCCATCTGATGACTTGGGTAAGTTTGGGCCCATGCACCAGCTTATTAAAATCGATGACAAAGAACCAGTCATTGCATTTGTCTCCTTATAAAATATGACCCAGAGGTTGCAATAAATCCAGAATTATGCCTACATGAAATTAACTTTAGTTGTACGCTTCCTGTCGCTGTCTCATCTCAACTCTGCGTGTGCTTTTTTCATCCTCTGCTCACCTGCCTCGCTCCACTGAAGGCCCACACTTGTAAAGGCCACCATACTTTTGTGAAGCCTGACTGGGGTGGGATTCGTGGCAGAGGCATGGTCCAGTTACAAGATTATCCAAAACGAACAAGCCTTGGCAAGGACATGAAGAGACCCTGACATGCTGCTGAGAATGTAAAATGGTAGAAGTACCTTAAAAATCGGTTTTCACGTTCTATTAAAGTGGGCACCTATATCATAACTCACCACGTTGACTTCTTGGAATAAATGATCCACAAACCATGAATACACATACCTAAAAGGGAGTGTGTGTGTGTTTGTGTGTATGTGTGAATGTCTGTGAATGTTATTTATCCATCTTGGTAAAGAAAACTAGATGTGGTATATCCATATGGTGAAATACTATGTAACAAATAAAAGAAACTATTGGTATAACTGTACTATCCATTTGTAGTTGTTCTAGAAAATCTTGTAGATATTTTGTTAAGTATACTTTGTTAAGATACGAAAGAGTTCATATATATATATATATATATATGTACGCACACATACATGTGCATATATACACATATACACACTATATATATATATATATATATATATATATATACATATATACACAAATATCTGCCAGGAAGTCCTGCTTTGCTCTTCTCAGTTTTGCCTTCCTCTCTTCTCACTATTCATACATCATCACAAATTTGTTTTTCCTGTCTTTATACATATATATACATATTCCTGGAAGATGTGTTTTCCATCTGACTCTTATGCGTGGGTGCATGGAAAACTTACAACATCCAGATATATTGCTAAGACATGTTCACGAGTTACATGCATTGTAGGTCTATTATTCCTCAACAAAACAATTACATTAGGATTATCTCAGGACAGGAAGGTTGCCTGGCTTCTTTGTTCAAACCATCTCCATATTACTATGATATGAATGACTGGTTTCGGGTGGGCGTCTAGGAATTATATGAATAAAGTTAGTTTAGTTACTCTGATGTTTAACAGTTGTCATAACAACAGTGAGCTTGGACTAGCAGCCATGGGTTCAAAGGCAGGCCTTGTATTCCATTAGCTGCGTGATCTTGAGCACATGGGCCTCAGATCTCTATTTAGAAAAGGAGAAAATGTATATACAGTGGCCACCTGAGAGCTTGGCACTGAGTAAAGGCCAGTTCGTCACAGTATTGGTAGGAATAGAAATACGTTTTTTCCATATGGAGCACAATTGCAGAGGTGGCCACCGAATGCCTGGAGTGACGCTGGGCTGGCGAGCAGCAGGCCTCTGGAGAGCTGTGAATGCTGCTCTGATTTCCTTTTTTTAATTGTGAAAATACCATACAGAGGGGTTACAATTACATGGGCAAGATAATGAGTACATTTCTTATCAAGCATTGTTGCCTTCTCCTTTGTTTTTTGTTTCCCCTTCCCATCCCTTCCCATCTCACCCCCCACCCCGCCAAAGTTGTAAAGTTCATTTTTAAACATAATGACTTGTACATCTAATTGTTGCAATGGGTCCACCTGTATTCCTATTTAAACTATTTGTTTTTTCCCTTCCCCTCCACAAATTACACCAACATCAAATATAGTGAAAGCAGAGGTTATACCGTGGGGGAGGGACATACAAAGCAACAAAGAAATCATCTTATAAAGATGTTAGAAACAATCGCATGAAAGAAAAAACATTTAAATACTTATCTTGGGGTTCATTTCACCTAACATCAACTTACCTGACCTTTTCTGCTTGTCTCAGACATATACTAGTTATTGCAAATAAGGGAAACCATGGGACCTATGTTTCTTTGGATCTGGCTTACTTCACTTCACATAATTTTTTCCTAAGGATGCTGTGGTTGTCTCTGATCATAGAGAGACCTCTAAGACTGGCCTGGAAAAAGGATATTGCAGACAGCAAAGCCATTGCTCCTGGATCTGACACACACCGTACTTAGGGCCCAGTGTTTTTCTGGTATCTCCAGAACCCAAGATAAAGCCAGCTGCCTCCTCACACCCAGCTGGCGACACAGTAAGCAGATGGGTCACAGGATTCTCTGAAATGCTCTCCCACAGTGGTCGCCCTAGGTCAGTGTGTGGTTATTGTGTAAAAGAGCAGTGCAGGGTTAAACCCTGGTGGAACCGTCTGGTTAGATCATTTACGTTCATAATGACTTTCCATCACCACATCGGAGTGTGTCTGGTTGCTCATAATGGGAAAAGTGATTTGCTGTGGCGTCCATATGGAGAAGGCCGAGTGACTCATGGGTTGGGATTCCTCTCGGGGAATGCAGTGCGGGCTGCGTCTTGGCTGGGGCTGATTCAGCCCAAGATGTCGCCACTCTTCCTCAGCCTACCATTGAACATACAGAAGCAAGAGGACCCTGAACTCAGCCAGGACTGAAGATGGACTGGGCATTCTCCCAGCTAGTCCTGCCACAGCCGACAGCAATGGAACGCCCCCTATGTGGACCACCCACAACCCCCGACGCACCTCTGTGCAGTCACAGCAGCCCCACTCACACCCATTCTGTCTGTCTGGGCACAGCTTATGCCCATGTTAAAGATGATGAAATGGGGGCTTATAGGAATGAAGTCAGGCTTGTAAATAACAGACCCAGAAATCAAAGGGTGACTCCCAAGTCTGGGCTCTGCCATGGAACCTGGTATATGCATTGAGAAAGTTTTCAGGGTACTTGTATTGCACAGAAATTTCATCGTGACATTCTCACGCATGCATAGCATACACGTGGATCACATTTACCCCTTTACTGCTCTCTTATCCTTTTTTCTGTTTTATTATTTATTTTTTGGCAGTAATGGAGGTGGAATTCAAGTTGTGCTTGCTTGATCAGAAGATGCCCACGTGTGCCATACTTCTGGCCCCTTTGCACTATTTTAATAGTATGTTTTTCGTGCATGTATACGATGTAGTTCAATTATATGTACTACCTATCATTCTCTCCCTTTTCTCTCTCCTTCCCAATGTCCTCCCCCTCTTTGACAATCATGACTTTTATTTTAGGACTAGGTTCTTCATATGAGAGAAAACATGAGATACTTTCATTTCACTTAACATAATGAGCTCCAATTCCATGTATTCCTGTGATGAAACTATGAGAGATAATATTTTATCATTGCATAGTTTCACTCTTCTTTATAGCTGAATACTCCATTGGCCATGAAAATCACATTTTCTTTATCCATCGATCAGTTGGTAGGTATGCAGGCTGACCTGTAACTTGACAGAATAGTTCTGCTGTGAACATGAGTGTGCCGTTATCTCGATCACGTACAGCCTTCCATTTCTTCACATACGTACTTGGGAGTGGGATAGCAGGATGGCTGCTCCTCTTTTTAGATTTTTGAGGAACCCCCATACTGATTTTCATAGAACTGACTTACGTTGCCACCGACAGTGTATGAGGGCTCCGTCTCCCTCCACATCCCTGACGTTTGTTGTTTGTCCTCCCGATGATTGACATTTTGACTCAGACAAGATGGAATCTCAGTGTCATTTTGATTTGCATTTCTTTTATGGCTAAGGATTATGAACATTTCATCATGTGAAAATGTTTCCAGTCATCTGCCTGTTCACTAATTGTTTGTGCTGATATTTGCCTGACAGAGTTCTTTAACTTTTGGTTATTAATCCTTAATATAATCAATAGCTGGCAAAGATTTTCTCCCATTCTCTAGATTGTCCCTTGATTCTTATAACTGTTCTATTTGATGTAAGAAACTTTTAAGTCTGGTGCAATTCTATTTGGCTATTCTAGCTCTTAGTTTTTGAGCAAATGAAATCCTATTTAGGAAGTTTTTGCTTGTGCTGGTTCAATTTACCCTACATACTCCTGAAGTCGCTTCAAAGTTTCAGGAGCTGAGGTCTTGGATCCCCTTTGAATCGAAAGATACGATGTAATTTTAGTCTTATACATGTGGATGTCCAGTTTCCCTGGCAATATTTACTGAAGAGGCAATTTTTTTCTCCACCTTTGTCAAAGATCATGTAACTGTAGCCATATTGACTAGTTTTGGGGTCTTCTGTTTCATTCTATTGAGCTACATAACTGTTTTTGTACCAGTACCATGCTGTTTTGGGTATTGTGGCTTTGTAGCATAATTTGCTGATACTTCCAGCATTACTCGTTTTGCTTAGGATGATGTTGGCTTTTCAGGGTCTTTGGTACTTCTGTATGAATTTTAGGATTGATTTTTCTATTCTGTGGAGAATTAACTTTGAATGACTGTATACCCCAGATCTCCTCACCAATAATCACCATGTGGGTCTTCAGAGAAAATGTCAGAGTTGAGCTATCATCTCAATTTCATACAACTGCTTGCGATCCCCAACTCAAATGTCACATCCAAGTCAGCGTGGTAGCTCATGTTTGTAATCTTAACTACTTGGGATGTAGCAATCAGGGGATCAGAATTCCAAGCCAGCCCTTGTATAAAAGTTCCCAAGGCTCCATCCGGCTCGAGGGCTGGGTATGGTGGCACATGCATGCTATTCCAGTCATGGGGGAAGTAAAATGGCTAAGTGCATTGGCACATGCCTATCATCCCCAGAAATGTGAACAAGTACAAGTATGAGCATTGCAACTCAGGCTGACATGAGCACAAATAGGACCCACCCTCAAAAATAATGGAGACGAAACAGGGCTGGAGGCATGGCCTAAGTGACAGAGCAGCTGCCTTGCAAGCATAGGCCCCGTGCTCAATCTGAAATGTTAAGGATTAAAAACCATGTACATCTTCAATCAATTTGAGAAGGGCTGTAAGTTCATGGTGGCCTCCTGCTTTTACAAAGAAGTTGATCCTACAACCCCCACTCCTAAAGAAGATGTGGATCCAGACTGTCTCAGGTTTCTAACGTATGTTTATACTCTAAGGAGATTCTAAGATGAAAAAAGAGGTACAAAACCTGACATTGGCCCCTCGCCGGTGCACCACACAGCTCCGTAAATTGAGCTGCCATATTGGATAGACCCTGCCTCCTGAGCCTTCAAGAACAGACAACAATAGATACAAGTATATACAACGGGGTATTATGCCTACAAAATAGGACTGATTCAATCAAATACAGTATTTGTCTTTACTGTCATTCTGTAGAGACCCTTCCTACGACCATGTCACCTCCACACCACCAACCTCATAGAGTTAGGCACTCCAAGTCATGCATGGAAGGAAGATTCCACCATTTGCCAGGGTCTTCTGGTTCTCTTGGACTAGATGGAAGCCCACTTGTTCCACAGACTCTTTGGGGCAATAGATCTTCCAAACAACAGACAGAAGGCAGCACTTTACCATAGTATGGCACACTCTCTTGGAAGGGAATTTTCTTCCTTCCCACCCACTGTGAGGCTGCCGCCATCCATTGTTCCTGGCTGATACAGGGACGGCCTCCACCACACCATTCCCAGGAAAGTCAGATGGGCACTTGCAGACAGGTGTGCAGAAGGAGCTGGGGTTACCCGGGTTTATAGTAGCTGTGCATCAAGAGGCACTCAGGAGTGGAACAAATAGCAGGCCTGGGTGTGTGGCAGTCGCATCTCCCAGATTTACATCTGCTTAGAATATTTTTAGCTCAACACATTTCTTGTCATTGAAACTGAGCAGGAGCTGTCACATACAATTCAAGATAGGGCTGGGCTTGACTCTGTTTCCTATTTCCTGGCAGCTGAGGGCTCACACTTCAAGACTCATCTGGGTGATTATGAGAACGATGAAGTCGTTGCAGATTTCATCACCAGGATGACCTGCCATGTCTTGTAAGTGACTTGATATTTACACAGATCAGGCTTCGAAAATAATGAACTCCCAAGAAATAGGCAGTGGACAGGCTTCTCTAAGTCACAGAGAAGAAAATGCATAATGCAAATGAATGAGCTAAGGTCGTTTCCCTGGAGGGCTTTTCCAAATCTAGATCCTTCCACGAAAAGAGGGTTCCGCTATTAAATACTCAGTGCACACTAGAACCCCATCTTAGAAGCACTCTCAAGTCTAGGTATTGCCTTTGCCTCATCTATTACCTGGAATGACTTCTAGAAAATACTAGCCAACTTGGAATGTTGCAGGGCCCAGGAAAACATTTCTTCCCAACTTGTGAGTCCTCACAGATGGCTTTCAAGCAAAAGTCCTGCAAAATAGATTCTACTTGATGAGAATTATTTCACATGGATCAGACTTTCAGGGAAGGAGTTGAGAGGCTAGAATTAAATACTCTCAGGAAGAAGAGGTATCCTGAGATACCAGGATATCCTGATGTCCTGAGGATATCCTGAGATAGCCAAAGGAATTGAAATCAGTATGCTAACAAGACATTTGTACTTCCATGTTCATGCAGCAGTATTCAGAAGAACTAAGACCTGCCGTCCGCGTCCATGTACATTGCCAGATGAGTGGACAAGGGAAACGTGGTGTAGATGCACAGTGGAATAATGGAATAGACTTCAGCCTTGAAAAAGAGAGAAATCTGAAACAAATACCACATGACCTTACCCACAGGGGGGGGGGCGGGGCGCGGGGCAATAAACAAGTGATCTTGTGGAACTGGAGAGTAGAGTAATCCAGGTGGTTGAGAGAGGCGGGTGTGGGAAGGAGAGATGCTGGCAAAGGCACACGTTCAGTTGGAAGCGTTCATCTTTAGTGACCAGTTGCTTATCATCAGGGCCATAATAAGTTACAAAGATTTGTACACTACCACTGAGCCACTCCTCCAACCACTCTTTGCGTTGGTTATTTTTGAGGTAGAGTCTTATTTCTATATTCAGTTCTGACCTGGGTTGCAAGCCTCCTACTTGTGTGCCTCAGTGTCACCAGTAATGACTGACAGATGCCACTGTACCCAACCATTGTGTCCCTCCCCTATGACAGCAAAGATAACAGGCATGCACCACTAGACCCAGTCATCATTTGAGATGGGATCTCTTGACTTCTTCTTGCCTGAGATGGCTTCAAACCATGACCCCCGATCTCTACCTTTCAACAGTTATAGGCTTGAGCTACCCACATGGCAGTCGGGGCTTTCTTGACATGGCCATGCTTATGTAAGTCAGAAAATATGTCAGAACTCCAAGTAGGAGATCAATCATGCCTTTACTGAAGTTCTAAGCAGGGTTTTGGTTACTGACACAGACACTGAAGCTAGAGCCATGTTGTTTAGTGCCCCTTCTGTCTTTAAGATGGTTAGTGTTCCTCAGGCAATTTCCTCACCTCCTCCTCACCCAAGACATGAGGAATCTAAAAAGTGTCGTCTATTGATCTGGCCCTGGTGAGGACAAAGTGTGATCCCCGCCTCTGATGGATGTGCAGTCAGAGCTGGCCAGGAGACCATCTGACCATTCTGTCCTTCTCAAGTTTTCCCACGGTCACCAGCACTGGAACCCATTAGGCAGAAACAGTTCACCATCCCCTGCCTCCCAGGACAGCACAGGACAGCCAGGGCATAGGGCAGAGAGCCCACAACATGTGTGAGGCGTTGGTGGGAGCAGTCCTGAAGGAGAATGGAAAGGAGGCCATGGGCTGGGACTTGTGCGGCCCTGAGGCTTCGCAGCCACTGGGAACAGAAAAGGACATGCTCGCCGCCAAAACAAACTTGTTAAACATTGCCAGGAAATGCCACCGAGCTACCCACGAAATCCTGGGCGTGCCTTCGGGGAAAGGTAGGAACAGCTCCAGTTTTCTCCTGCTTGTCTACTTCAGGTTCCTTCTTTAACTTCTTGTAAAATCAGATATTGCCGCCATGTGGAACAGGACCTTTTCTAGGGTGGGCAGTCTCTGTTTTAATTACACGACATGGGGCTTTGGCACATGAACCTTCACACTGGGTACTTGCCACCTGCTCGGAACCCACGAAGGGGTGTTTGGAGGGCTTCTGGGTGGGCCATGGTGGCTTGACTTGAGCACTACTTCTCTGGGGTGACATGATGCATGAAACCCACGTGTCCACAACCTGCTCTGAATCTCTAAGGCAGAGTCTGTCTCTGCCTCTTCCAGCTTCCAGTGACCCTTGATTCTCTGGAATGCCACAGTATAAAGCCAACCCTTGCCGCCATTTGTATGTGTCCTTCTTCCTTCCTTGGTTGTCATTCTCTCTCTCTTCTCTCTTCCTCCTCTACCTCCTCCTTTTTGTTTTGGAGGTGCTGGTGTTTGAATTCGGGGCCTTGACCTCCTACCACTCAGCCATGCCTCCAGCTCTGTTTTTCACTGCTTATTGTAAAGATAGGGTCTTCTTCCTGCTCAAGAGACATGCCTGGATCATGATTCGCCTATTTTCCACTTTCTGTAGTCGAAAGGATGACAGACAGGTGCCACCACATCCAGCTTTCTTCCCTCAAGATTGAATCTCTTGGACTTTTCTTTCCTGGCTGGCCTAGAACCATGGTTCTCCTAATATCATCTTCCCAAGTAGTATAGGATGGCAGAGGTGCACTACCCCCCCCACCTCCAGCTCTTGGTTGAGATGGGGTCTCCTGAAGTGTTTTGACCAGACTGGCCTCAAAATGTGGCCTTCCCATGTTCGGTGAGGGTTACAAGAGTGTGTCGTGGGCTCCTGCCTCCTCCTCAGTTCTTGCAAGGGTGCTCCCGTTGGGTATAGAGAACACTCTAATCCAAGATGTAAAGAAGTTCCATCTTCAAGACCCCTATTTGCAAAGATGATGCTCTGTTTCTAGGTGGATGTGAATGTTGGAGTGATATTCTTTGACCTACTATATCTTGAGATCTCGAATTTACTAAATTTACGAATTTACTTTTGTGGTAACCCCAAAGAAGGGTACAAATGGGGATCCGTCGCTCAGTAGGAAAAGAAATACGAGGAGCAGCCAAGGGCCATGGCTATGCAGGTGTGCCCAGGGAGCACTGGGCCTTGTGCGGTGAATGCGGCGGCCATGCTGAGTCTTACGCTTCGGGTTGACTGAGACAAGCCGTCCTTGCCCACAAAACATTTTTTACTCTGCTCAAAAGACCTCTTGTCTTCTTCTCCTCCATCACTGCCCACCTTCCTCATAGGCCTAGAACAAATATCTAAATTTTCTAGAACATTATCCCATTGAAAGGAGTCTTTAAAATTCCTGTACCAATAACACCATGACACAAAAGCAGATAAATAGGCTATGCGGGACCCGGCCTTCTGGACGCTATGCCTGAGGCTGGCACCAAAGTGCCATGTGAATTCTTCCAGACATCAGGGTCTTCGCCTTCTTGGGTGGAGAACAGGGCCTTAAGGGTCTCCTTCCTGCTGCTCTGGCATCTCCACCAAGAAGCTACTCAATCACCTAGAAAGGAAAACTGGCTTCACATCCGGATGGCTGTCTGGATGCGGGTGGGCCTCCCTGGGGTTGGCTCCTTCTTTCCTTTTGTCTTCCCACAGAAAACCTCTTGTTCAAAGGAACCTGTGACCTCTGGGTTGGTGGCTTGCTTTGTACTGGGATGCTGACTTTGTCTACCCTTCTCATGGACCAGGACATCCCCCACATCGTCCCACTCTGTTAGTTCATCTTCTGCTGCTATAAATGAATGCCACAGACTGGGAAATTTATAAAGAAGACAGGTTTGTGTAGCCCACGGTTCTTTCTGTAGGTTGGGAAGGTCAAGAACATGGCATCACAGAGACTTGGCACGCAGTGAGGGTCTTCTTACTGTGACACACAAGGGCAAGAGCCTCAGATGGGGCAGTACGGCAAGCTTCTATCAGCTGGCTTCCACTTCCTCCTTTTAGAAAGCCCCAGCCCCAGCACAGACACCCTCCTTCCATGACCCCCCCCAACCCCATACCAATCACCTCCCAAAGGCTCCGCCTCTGAAGGCTGTCAACTCTTAAAATCAGAGGCCGTGTGTCAGCAAGCATTTGGAGGACTTGCGGCTCCTTCCCTGTTCCTCCATCTCTGAGCCAGACCTGCGCATGAGGCCGGCATCAGAAATGGACATGACTCCAGGAACCAGGCAACAATTGCAGTTGGATAATGGTAAGGACTCGATGTACAGTAAATTTTAAGCCATATCATGTGCTAAGGTTCTGTTCCATTTTCTTATTTAGTCCATTGAGCAAGGTCAAGTAGCTCATGCCTATAATTCCAGCTATGCAAGGGACAGAGATCAAGAGGATTGTGGTTCATAGATAGGCTATAGAAAAAACCAGTGAGTCCTTACCTCAACAAATAAGCCAGATGTAATCTCCCCCCCACACACACACACACTGTAGTAGCCCTGGTGATGCTGTTGGTATACAGCTGGTCTCAGACAAGAATGTGAGCCCCTCTCTGAAAACCAGCAAGAAGCAAAAAGGGCTGTGGGTATATCTCAAGTGTTTAGTACCTGCTTAGCATGTACCAGACCTTGAGTTCAATCATGAATTCCACCCAAACTGAAAAAAAAAGTAGTTTGAAGGTGGTATAATCAGACCCATTTTATGAATGGGAAAGTGGATCCCATATTGATTAGGTGACTTGTGAAATTTGGCATAGATTGGTAGGTTCAGAATAGAACTTGAATCCAGGTCTGAGTGACTTTAACACACAAGCCCGTAAGCACAAGCTCAGCTCTTCTAGAACTTAAATACACATAACAGTAAATGGGATAGTTCAATGCAGGGTCCTAGGCCCTGTCCCAGAGGACATGGAGTCACTAGTGAGGGGTGGGTCTTGAATGTCTGCACAGTAGCCAGCACTCGGGGTCAACCTTGACCTTGATGCAGTGGTTCTCGGGACCTGCACCGTTGGATGAGTGACTGCATCCTCAGCTCCCGTCCAAAGCAGGGAAACAGCTGTCTTGGCTTGCACGCAGAAAACTCCGCATCACTGGAGAGCTAGGACAGCTGGCCACAGGGCACTTGTCACTCAGGCCAGGCATACTCCTTCTAACACAATGCCTGACATGGGATGGATCCCCCAAATATTTGGGGAATGAATAAAGGATGCCAGGGGTTGATTGTCAGGACTCCCTGCCAGCAAGAGATCCCAGGAAACATCGGGGCTAACTCAGAGGGACAGTTCCTACCACTGCCTCTGGTCACAGCCCTGGAAAAAGTGATGCTTCATCATGTTCCCCTGTGCGCTGTGTTCAGGCAACGCCTGTCCCTAATGCGAGAAGAAAGGAGAAGATGGCAGGGGCAAATCCATTCTGTCAGCATCAGTCTCCTTGTCTTTCCATTGTCCTTCCATGGTCCCTCTTCCTCCCTGTCCCCGCCCCCCCCGCAGGGATGCTGTCCTCTGAGGGGTCCTGCCCAGGACCCTCGTGTTGGGATCGTACATCCTAGCCACGCTCTGCCTCTGACGCTCTTGGGACCTGAGAAATGGCTGTCAGCTGGGGATCCAGGCTGTGTTATCTCCCTAGGCTGGATGTCGGTGGATACAGGAGAGCAGGACAGTGCTAAGCCAGCAAGGCTATGATACCAAAACCCAGTTATCTCAAATAATACCCACCCAGGCATCATCGCCCACTCGATGGGCATCTCAGCTCACCACTTTAGAGCCAGATGCAACTAGTTAAAAACATCTGACTAGTTAAAAACATCTGATTGGGGGTGGGTGGGTGCAGACACACATGTCACAAATCATCACACACATGTGGTTAATCCCACATATAATTAGAACCCTCATATGCACCAAAGAGAAGAGGGTTTCATCAGACTATGTGTCAAAAAGACGTGGCTTGATCTTGGGTTCTCTGGAAGGTTTCCCTAAGAACACACACTTCAGCTGAGGTACAAAGATCAACTTTCCCAAGAAAAGAAAGGAAGGAGCCTCCAAACTTTCTACTGTGGTAATCTTTCTTCTCGTTCTCCCCTTGCTCACCTGCTCTTGCCAAAGCCTTGCTTGGTTTTCTTCTATGAGGTTAGTTTGCATCGGTTTGCCCGTGGTGTCAAACAGATAGGGTTACTGGAATAGAAAATGGACTCCCAAGTCACAACTGTGCCGTGGAGAGGTTTCCTTCTGAATTTCCATCTCAACATGCTCCGACAGAAATCTTGGCATTCAATGATCTAAAAGGAAATACAAGGTGACAGGAAATGACTCATTGGGTCACAAATCATTCCAAAACACGATTTCTGGTCCCTACCTTGCATCAGATGCTAAGCCCGCTTGGCTTCTGGTCAGCTCTGATGGCTTTTGGTAAGCCAAGGCAGCCACAGTTGAATGGGTTCATCTTGAAGATGAAGAAAGCTTGGAAGCGGTTTTCCTGGGAGTGGAACAAGTTTGGGCCTTCCAGGACGTGGGAGCTCTTTTTCCGTTGCTCACTCTGATTTGTACTACATTAAAATAAAACCTTCAGTGTCAGCTTTAGGACTCTTGTAAATGTAATATCTTCACAAAGACATTTTCAGTGTTAATCAAAGAGGGGCGCATGGCTTTGTCGCTCTGGTATTGGAGTTCAGGTTTTTCAGTTATTTATTTTCCGAGAGGGAAATAGAACATTGGTTCCATTTGCCACTGCTAAGTTTATTGGCGGTCCTTTTGTGTGCTGTAAAATTGTTAGTCATCTTCAACAGCTCTCAGAAATAAGCATTCCAAATATATTCGCCTACTGTACAAAGATGTGCTGATGTCTCTCCTTGCAATTTCTGCCAGAGAGGATGGGAAATAGGAGAGCTAACGGGTAGGAAATGAATCGTGGGAAGGACACAGAAACCTGAGGCCTTTGCAGAGCCCCAGAAAGTGCAGGGGTTGCAAAGGTGTCACCTGCGTGGCCCATTTAAAACTGCCTGGGTCAGTCTCCGCAGGTGCAGCGGGGGGCAAGGCGAAGGCAGTTCTCTGCAGAACTGACCGACCAGTGGGTCGATCCATGGACGGCCCCATCCATCCGGTCACACCTGCCACCCAGCAACTCCTCTCCTCTCCCTCCCCTGCCAAAACAAAAGGAAATGTCCCTACCATCAGCTAGGAAATGGGAATCGAGTGGAGTCAGTCAATCTGAAAGTCCCCAAGCCTTTCTCCCCAGTGGGAAAGGCTTCCTGCAAACAAATAGGATGTGGAACACCTTTTTCCTACTCAGCCCGCTGGCACTGATGCTGAAGACCTCTCTCCTGCACAGCCTCAGATTTCGGAAAAGTGTGAGGTTGGCGGTGGTGGGAGTATTTACAACGTGGCTTGTAGACAATCACCCAAATCAGAATGCAACTGTGTTTGTTTGTTTTTTCAAAAAGCCATTTTATCAGCACATTGCTGTCAATTTCCTATCTGAAGACTACATCTCTATCTATTTCTTCACTAAACTCCTACTTTTAAGCTCTGTGTGGGTATTAGTGCCCTGCCAGGCACTGGCAGGGAAAAACCCCTCATGGGGTTTATATACCTTCAGGTTTAGACTCTTTAGTTTATTACATAATTATCCATTCATTTTCTGTTTTAATAAAACCCTGATGTTCAGGCCTTAAAAACTGCTCTTCAGAATTTCAGCTCAGTTGAAAGAAATACTATGGGAACAAGAAGTATCCAGGGAGAATCTTCACCCTTTTTCATAATTATCAAAAGGCTGGAATGTAAGGTCTGCACAGGACGCCTCCCTACCTCTTGGCCAAATTTCTGCCCAGTATCTGTTACCTCGGTAACTGGCAGACCTGGAAGCAGTCACCTTCCCCTCCTGCTATCACATCCACCTCTGGTCACATGCCTCCCATCTGACCTTAGGAGGATCCCAGACCCCGAGGTCACATCCAGCTCCAGTGTGGCCACACCCTTCCCCCACCTGGCCACACCTCTTCCTGTCCCTGGCCTAGATAAGTCCTGGCCCAAGGGTGGGTGTCCCCTTCCTTTCCAGCCATGCCTCTCCACCATGCATGGTGGGGGCAGCAGTTCAGTAAATAAACTTCTCCTGCCTGAATAGCGCGTGGTGCTCTCTTCATCAGCTACCTAATGGAGCCTATCTATTTAATATCCCTCACACAATGAATTTCTGTCTTCTTACCCAGAGCAGTCATTGCGTATGGCTGAGGCTAGGCAAGTGTCAGAGGGGTCTTAGTAAGTATTTGATTTCTATTTATATTACTAATTATAAAAAAAACAAAACACCCTTACAGCCTCGTGCTGGTGGCTCACACCTATAATTCTAGCTAATCAGCAGGCTGAGACCTAAGGATCATGGTTCAAAGCTACATGGTTCAAAGCTAGCCTGGGCTAGAAAGTCCATGAGACTCTAATCTCCAATTAACCATGATAAAGTTACAAGGAAAACTGTGGCTCAAGTGATAGGACACCAGCCTTGAGTGAAAAAGATCAGGGACAGTACCCAGGCCCTGAGTTTAAGCCCCAGGACCAACACACACACACACACACACACACACACACACACACACGCGCGCGCGCGCGCGCGCACACACACACACGTATGCTCACACACACACACACGCACACACACAGGAGCCATAGGCACACCCTGGAGTAGGCCTCCTATTCCTTTCTTACATATGAGAAATGTGAAGTTGAAATGGGCAGACTGGCAGAGCCAAGGTGACCCCTGTAAGAAGTGGGTTGGGAATGGAGACCTCCACATGGCGCTGCATAGTCTGGGTGTTCTGCAAATGGGAAGGGACTTCCTGAATCGCCCTGCAGAGAGCCACCACTGTAAGGCTTATCTATCTTGGCTCAGCTGGACTTGGCTTTCAAGAGATAGATTTGTAGGCACCACACCCCTGGATTGGGGCTCTGGAGAGTCTCCAGGCACCATGGGTTGAGGCTGGGAGAGGAGGATGCTGGACCACCAAGATGTTCAGTGAGGACCAGGTCTCCATGGTGTCTGGGACAAGAAGCAGATGAGGATCTCAGTGGCCCACTGCTCCAGCCCAAGCTTTTGCCAACCTCAGGCCCATCATGAGACCTGAGGCAGAGACAAGCCACAGCTGCTGCAAGTCGAGCACCGCCCCCACCCCCACCCCCACCCCGCCCAGGCACACAGTTAAACCACTCTTCTTAGCAAAACAAAACGTTCCCCTTCATAATCATTTATTTAAAAAATAATAAAGCCACGTGAGGCATTAAAGTTGTACTGAAGCTGGTTGCATTCAAAAACCTCCCCCCCAAAAAATGATAACAAATGTTTTTATTTTATTTCATTTGATTTTCCAAACCGTATGGCCGTGCCAGCCCTATGCATCACTGCTTGTTTATGCTGGAGCAGCTGTCGGCACCCTGGTTGTATTAGAGTATCTCCCCGGTGCTGCCTGCCAAACCACAGTCTATGGAAATCATCTCGCAGATTGAAAATAACACGATAAATAAATAAATAAAGTGCCATTTCCAGCCAGATTCCACCCATGCACTTCTGCAGGGAAGAGAGTCAGGGAAGGGTTGTCACCGCCTATAAATAGTCTTAAGATTCAGGATTGTTTTAACCAGGATTAAAGTGGGACACGTCTGGTGTATAGCAACTAGTATTTGACCTTTTCGAAGGTACAATTTATGTCTCATTGCCAAGTGCAACTTTGTGTTTTCTTCTTTTAATTACTGAACTATGATTCAGAAGTCAGCCACAAGAATATAGTTTGGAAACTTGATTCCCCATAGGTTTTAGGTTTAGGCATTTTTTTTTGATGTATTGATTTGTTTGGACCATAAAACACACACACACACACACACACACACACACACACACACACACATACTACAAAACTCCTGCGCTCTCTCTCTCTCTCTCTCAATCTCTTTCTCTCTCTCTCTCTCTCACACACACACACACACCAGGGATAACCAGCAAAAAAAACACCCATGTTGGCATCGTGTCCTAAAATCACCCCCAACTTCATCTTATGTGGACAGTTGCAAAATGGACTTTCCAACTACTTAACTTTTTAACCCCCAAATTCTACCTGCTGGGACTTTCTTTGTTAGCCTTATGACACTGCAAATCACTGCAAGGAGATTGGAAAGGGAGAGGCCACGGTAATGTAAGGAGCCCCCACCCGTATTCCTTAGCCCATTTAATCCCCACCCAATCACTGTGGGGCAGACAAGATGGTACCTCCGTCTCAGACCCAGAGACCAGGGCTTTGCTGTGAGTTGCATTGTATCTTCCCAAGAGATTGTTGAAGTTCCCATCTCTGGCACCTGAGACTATAACTTCATTGGGATGTAGAGGTGTTTGCAGACATAATTAAGATGCACGTTGAAATCAGAAGTGGAGTGAACCCTTAGTCTAATCTGACTGGTGCCCTTCTCAGAAAAGCAGCAGAGGCACATGAAGAAAGGCAAGTGTCACATGTGGATGCCATGTGACACAGAGGCAGGGGCTGCGGTGACACCTCCACAAACCAAGAAAAGCCAAGGAATGTTGGCAACCACCAGAAACTAAGACAAAGGCCTGGATAGAGTCTCCCGTAATAAATTCAGAAAGCTCATGCACAGCATGCCTGGAGCTGAGCTTACACATCTATAAATTGGTGCTAAAATCCTATCCAACTCAGAGCATTGCTGTGGATCATGGCAAATGAATGAATAATACGTGAGTCCTGGGCCCATCTAACCGCCATTGTCAATAACAAGCCTGTGCTAGCTGGCAGAGCAGAGTGGAGGCTGCTATTCAAACCCAGATGCTATTACAAATTAATAAACACAGGCTAAGATGACCTATGGTATACTTGAGATACAGGTACACAAAACGAGTTCCTTGGGCTTCAGCAGTGCAAATGTGTCAGGATAAAAATGACGTGACATGGTCATGATTGGTCTCACTGGCAGTGACTATTGAGCATTCATTCCTAGGCCTGATCTCCACAGTGGGATGCACTGGAATCTCTTGATTCTGACAAGTCCTTTACAAAGCTACATGGTTTGGGTCATACAAAATTCAATGATGTGAGCATTGTCATCTCTACGGATGAGGTACCCATGAATGGAGATGCAATCAATTGAGGAGAGAATAGGAACTTGGGTAGCAAACCTCAGCACAGCTTGGGGCTGGAAGGGTTGTCTTAGGAAACAACCCTGGTGTGTATGTGGGGTTAGGTCAGCTGACAGGATGGAGTGGCAGCTGGGGAATGGCTCCAGGTAAAGCCCTGCAGCGATGGTGCGTGAAGAAGCTCAGGGGGCATCAGGAGGAAAGGCACTTGGCACAGAAGCAAGGTGGTAGCAATAAGACATGGATTGGGGCCTTTGCAGGAAGCCTCAATGATCATGAAAATCCTTTGCTTGATTCTGGTCAACTGCTTTAGGTTTCACAGAGACAGTGAACAGACAGGATGCCTGAGCTGGTTATGAATAACTAATCTGGAAGGGAAAGAGCCAGAAGAGCCAACTGGGCCCAGACTGATCTGTGGGCAGTGGCTTTCTCGGATGACTTCTTTCTCTAGAACCAGCCTAACCGGTGTGAGTGCTCCACACTGGCTGTTGTTTAGATAACTTAGTGGCTTCCACACCTCAGAACATCTGTTTGCCCTTTGCTCAAGAAAGGTAAAATTGTCTGAGCACCAATATGGGTCATTTTGAGAAGGTGTCGGTCATCTCCTTTGTCAAGGAATAACCCTGTTTAGTTTCTCCACATTGCTAAGGTGTAATTGACAAAAATTGTACATATTTATGATACATAATGTGTCATTTTGATATATATATGTACATTCTGAGATGATTACAATAATTAAGCTAATTAACATGTCTATCGCCTCAATTGTGTGTGTGTGTGTGTGTGTGTGTGTGTATTCATGGATTCTGCAATCCCATGAATGTCAGCTACTTTTTCCATTTGTGTCTTCTTACTGTATAAATAAGATTGCCTTAATTTTGTTTTTGGAGAGTCCACTGTTGGTGTGTAAAAGTGGTACTGTCTTGTACATTGGTTTTGTACTTTGCAATTTCACTGAATTCATTTATTAGTTCTAACAGATTATTGATGAAGTCTAAAAGTTTTCTATATAAAAGATTATGTTGTCTGCAGAGGCAATTTTACTTATTTGGTTCTTATTTAGGTGCGTTTATCAATTCTTTTTCTTGTTTATTTGTTCTGTCTGGGACATCTAGCACCATTGTATTGAATAGAAGGGATGAGAGTAGATATTCTTGCTTGTTATTCCTCTTAAAGGAAAAGATTTTAGCTCTTCCCATTATTTGATGTGATGTTAGCTGTGTGTGTGTGTGTATATATATATATATATATATATGTACAATATAATTACATACTTATATATAAGTGTATATACTTATATATAATATACATAAGTTTGTGTACATGTATATATATGCCATTTATTATGCTGAGCTATGTTCCTCTTATACCTAATTTAAGAAATTTTTTTACACAAAATGACAAGTTTTTTCCATGGTTGCTAGTTCCCTGAACTCGCTCCTTTCAGGGTGTGGTTTAGTGTTCAGTGAGGACTGCAGTGAGTGAGTTATGTACAGCTTGACATACTGGAATGAATAATAGTCATTCTGCAATCAAGATAGCTTCAGTAATCTGTTCATTGTCATTTTGCTTCCCTACTTAGAATTCATCATTTTTACATGTGTGGGAATAGGAAATCTTTTCATCCTTTCTAGCTTCATGCCAGCATACTTTATCCACCAATTGTGTTAGAGACGCTAGGAGACGGGAGAACATTTGACTGAAATGGAAGCTGATGAGAAGAACATTTAGTCTAGGTTTTAGATGAGAAAACTGAAACTTAAGAACTTGGCATTGTGTATACCTAAATAGAGGTGAATTATATCAAGCATCGGATCGAAACTTAAAAGATTAACATGTTTGCTCCCCTTTCATAAAAACTTTGCCTTCAAATGAGCCCCTCACAACTTTCAGTGTGAACCTAACAGTTCTCTACTCTTTAAATCTACTACCTGGAGGTCCCCTCATTGGGGTGTAACCTTCCTGTATGTCAGTGGCTCCTCCATAGAATGATATCATATCAGAAGCTACTACTCAAGGTCATATGTAGACTATATGAGACAATATACTTAAACTACTGAGGGAGGCACTGACTGTCTATCAAATCCTCAGTAAACATGGCCCACAGTAATTTCTCCTTGACATAAATATGTAAATTATAAGAAATACCTTCGTTAAGGATCTTTGCCCTTGTCTAACTTTACAAGAAGACCAAGGTGACTTGAGAACAATGTGACTTCTGTAGAAATGGAAGCCCCATAAGATCCTGTTGAAACTCAGATGAGCAGAGGTGCAGGCCAAGGTACAGTACATGGAGATGAGATGGAGAAAAATAAGAAAATTAGGCCCCACTTAAATTACCTTTACCCAGCATTAATCACAATGGATACAGCATGAGAGCTATATTTATACCAACATTAGAGGTCAAAGCTAGTGGAGATTTTTGAATGTTTTTTTTTTCTCCTTCTCAAATTACTCAGGACTTAAAGTGGAAAAGATGACCTGTTGGTTTGCTGACTGGATATTTTAGGCAAAGTCATGAGGCACTGACTTTTCTTTCCCAGGACAGAGCAAGGTGAGGCTTTGTCAGACACCTGGCCAATTTTGTTGGTGCTGACAGTTGATCCTAACAAATGTGCTCGTCAAAGCCAGCCAGCCAGCGGCTCCTATAGGATCTACTTTGGCTCCGGGATTTCCCATATAGCCTGTCTCCATTGATCAGATATAATCGAATAATGGCTGAAATTCTGCTTCTCGACGGGCCCTATAGGCCATTTCTTTATGACATGATCAAATTGGCCATAGCGCATTCAATTTGTTTTAATGGCCAACACAGATGCAATTAAGCGGATTGACTGTGCAGTGATCCAACTTCTCCATTAAGAAGGTGGCTAAAGTAACCAGACCAAATGCATGGGCCCCATGCACTTATTTCGGGATGTCTAGACTTGGTTGCATCTTGCATTTCCTTAAAATCCTCCTTAACTAGTTCTGCTCACTGTGGATGTTACAGTTCTCCAGAATGAGGCAAAGCAGATAGGGAAAGGAAAGAAGAATTTTTATAAAGATCCTGAATTTTCTGATCTGAGTGAGGTAATAGGAAGCAAGTACTTCATCTGAGCTCTGAAGATTTATAAGGATAAAAGAAATTAAATGCATTGGTGCAGATTGTTACAGATACTCCTTTTATGAGGAGGGCTTTATCTTCCTACATTAGCAGCTCTGGGTTGTGATCTATCTCTATAACAAGTACCTCCATTTGAACAATTGACAATTGACTTCGTATGCCCCTACTTCACACACATTATCATGGAAGAATAACTACTCTTACAGGAATTTGAAGATAAAAATATATTCCTCATATTACTGAATGCAACTGATCTTTGTACCTATGTGTAGGTAGTTCTAAGAATTTGATTGCTTTGTAAAATTTTCACTCTTTAGAGGAAGTCCTGTTTAGCAGGAAGTGGTATAAGCGTATGGAGAATTGGTTACCATCAACAGAAAAAGGCAAAGATGAAGGAACTCCATTTGAACTATCCTCCACTGTCACAATGAGAGCCTACAGCAAGTTCCTTTTGCCACTTCAATAGGCACTGTCTCTAAATATATTTGTCATCAATAGTCATTGGGAAAAATCAAGAGAGATTGCCATCCAAACGGAGTAGTTAGCAAGTAATTACATGCATCACAACTTCTTTTTTTTTATTTCTCTATATTTAATTTTATTGTCAATGTGCTGTACAGAGGGGTTACAGTTATAAACATAAGGTAATGAGTACTCAAAACTTCTTTTTAAGCAGCAAAATTTTCCCGTTGCTATCTAAAACGAATCATTTTTGTATAAGTCACTTCTGTCAATGCTGGGACCAAACACCTTACAGAAACAACCTTAAGGGAAGAAGGATTGGCGGTGCTTACAAGTTCAGAGGACTCAGTCAACTGTGGCAGGGCAGATGTGGCTGACCATCTCACAGAATGGACAGGAAATAGAGAGAAAGTCAGGAAGGTGTCAGAAACAAGGTATTCTGGGATCGGTCCTCAGTGATCTATGTCCTCAGCTAGGCCCCACCTGCTAACACTTCCAGAATTTCCCAAAATAACACCACCAGCTGGAAACTAAGTGTGCAAAGCAAGCCTACAGGGGGTCCATTTTCTATTCAAGCCATCACAGTGTTTTAAATGGATATAGAGCTTTTTGACTTTCAAAATGTATTTTCACTGCAGTCTCAGTTTATGCTTTAGGATTCCTTTTAAACAGTTGTAGTTGTCCGTCTCTCTTTGACCCATGTTGAAGCACAGAAGAGTTGAGTGATATACCCCAAGTCATGAGGTTACTAGTGACAGACAGAGAAACCAGAGCTGGGAGATCACCGCCTCGGAACCCCCATGGGAGGTCGCATCCAACTGAAGACAAGCAGCCACTAGCAGTCCTTCTGGCCATCTGTGCCCATAAGCTCACAGCCTTGGAGGAAGATAGGCCTGCCTCAGTATTTCAAGCAATTTTTTTTCAAGTATGGTACTGTGTGACCATGAGCGGGAAATATTCAGATTGGATCCAGTCTTCACCATTGACTGGCCACATCCCAGCAACTTCTTTGACCATAGACAGGATTTGTCATTAACATAGAGCCAAGGCACAGAGTTGCTCTCTGTTGTCTCCCGGGCGATGTCGTAAATGCTCTTCTGTTCAAGCATATGTCCTGATTGGCCCACTACACATACCTAGCATTCAGTAAATATTTTTAAAGATGAACAAATGAGCAATAAGTAAGACAAAAACGTCAAATGTCTGGTATACAGTCATACTTGATGAGTGTTCGTTATGAGTAATAACAGTGTTAGTGATGGGTTATATCAAAAAGTTCTTTTGTTCATCTCTAAAGTGGGTTAAATAATCTCTCTCTCTTAGGGTTGTTGGAATTCTTTTAGAAGAATCTGTATAGATGTGTTATCTCCTGTCGCTACTGCTGAGTTATCATCATGATCATTATATTTTTAAAAAATTGAGACCCTCCAAGTATTATATACCTGCAGAAAGTGGGAAAGATTATTAATATTCCTAGGAGATCAGCATGTACTATAAATTTCATGTACAACACAACTCACCTATGTAGGAAATATTTATATTCTTCTTATGGCTGGTAGGATTTAGGTGTTCTGACTTCTCTAAAGTCATAGATTGCTTTTCAGACTGTGATCTCAGCAAGTGGCCCCTCTGCTCTTTGGAACATTATCATCTCTCTGAATGAGTGCAATAGGACTAAGAGGAAGGACCATTCCAGTTGCTCCCACAGGTTTGAAGATGGGGCAAAGACCATTATCAAACAGCTGGCCTGGAATCAGTAAGCATCTGTCACTGCATCTTTCCTCAGAAGACAGCAGGTCAGAGACAGGATGTTGTCAGGAACGCTTTGCCTACCCTGGACCCCAGGCAAAATCCCAGGGGCATCCTGAGTACTAGCATCACAGTGGATCTTGGTTATTAACACTTTTCAAGAGTTTCCTCCACTTTCTAATAATATAGAGCTAATGAGTTGCTGAAGCCCTGAGTTCATGTCTCCCATCCCGCCTTACCAGTTGTCCCCAACACATCCCACTCACCAAGCTCCCAGTGCTCTCCATTTACACTATAGCGAATTTAATAATACCTGTGAAACAGGAGCCACATCATCAACCCTTTTCTTATGGTGGCATAATTAGCTCGATGATGAAGCTTTTTAACATGAAAGATAACATTAAAAAATATTGATTTTCTACAGAGCCATAATATTAAATGTATCTTCCCAACTGAAGTAGAGACTAATTTAGAAGAGATACATAAATCTAGATCTATCTGAGTGCAGTGACTTAAAAGAAAAAAAAGCCTAACCAAAAAAATGTATATATGGCTGTATATATATATACATATATATGTATATATATATATATATATAATTTGTCTATCACTAAATTATTCAGTTTGGATTTCCACTAATAAAATATAAAGACTTTGTTGCTATATTAGGCAAGTCACTCCCATTATTAATTTGTTAGATAAATGGCTGTTATATCTTGAAACTTTAAATGAAATGGAATTCACTAATCCTAATTGCTTTGCCTTCTACCGGAATTTTTTTCCATTAGTTCAGCATGTTTTTTTTTTCTTCTTCTTCTCTTTTTTCCACTTGAAGAGAGGAGCCTTCTTCAACTTAAAGCCTTAGGGTATACTTCATGGGTTTATTAATTATCAGGTATTCATTCAGAGGGGTTAATTAAGCAATAACTTTCTGTTGACTGCAGTATACAAAGAATAAAAGGCTTGACTTCCCTGCTGACTAAGCACCAGTGACCGCATCTTCATTTTCCTCCCTGTGGTTGGGGGGAAATAAAATTCTTTGACCAGTTCCGGTCTTGGGTTACAAGGGCCACTCAGAGGACCAGTTCCAGCCAGTTGGTATTTACAGCCCAAGCCACCCTGAGATCACACGAAGGGAGAAAGGACTCCTATTTCCTGGGACTTTGGAGGGGGAATTATGTCTCCAACATCTTCCGGAATCATCTGTGTTCTTTCTTTTGGCCTACCGCTTAAATGGGTTCCTTCCCCCTGCCAGCCACTAGCTCAGACATCTTTCACAGAAGTCTCAAAAGCATGCTTTTGAGCAACTGAAGGGAAAGAACGATTCTCTTTTTGCTCCAGAGTGAGTTGTCTCATATTGACATAAGTCAGTATGGGAACTGCACAATCCAGGCAGGAGCAGTGGCAGTTAACAAGTCAACCTTGGGGTACTTATTGATTTCTTCAATGTCCAAGTGCATCTACTCGGCTCCATGCTCAGTGGTTACTGTGTCCAGGTTAGAAGCAGGCCGCACCTGTGGAGATGGGAGGCTATTTGAGGGTGAGGGACAATTCATGGAGCAAGAGAAGGAAGATGTGTCCCCACTAGCAAGGTTCTCTTACCTTTTAGAAGAGAATAAAATAAAGCAGCTTTTCCGTTTAAGTCTAGAGATGTTCGAGAATGTTCTCAGGAGAGGGGCAGGGGACAATGGGAGAATAGGAAATCAGTCCTGGGTCTCCAACTTCATCTTCTTCCACCCCTCCTGCTTCCAGAATAACTTAAATAAGATGATACGTTCCTTACCTGAGTGAAAATAAACTTTGCGAAACTGTCTCAGAATAACCTCACCTGGGAAGACATATTCTTTTCAAAACTATCAATGCCATCAAAACTAAGGAAACTCTAAGAACCTGTCACTAGAGTCAGAGCGCCACAGTGACTACATGTAATGTTATATCCTGGATGGAATCCTGGAACAGGAAAAGGACATTAGGTTAAAAAGAAACCCTAAGGGAATCTGAATAAATTATGTACTTTAGTTAATAATAATATATTGATGTTAGCTCATTGATCTAAATAAATGCATCATGCTAATGTAAGAGATTAATAAGAGAAATTGCATGCAGGAACAGGACAAGGGTAATATAGAAACTGTACTACTTGCTCAATTTTTCTGTAAACCTAAAGTGATCCTTAAAGTGCTATTTATAAGTTCATAAAACTCCATTTAAATAAAAAATTTAAATGCAGATAGTGCACACAGGCATGATGCATTGACTGCATGCCAAGCTCTCCAGCTCACTTCCTGCTTAGAGGAGACCCCCAACCGACATTCGAGGGTTCCTCCATGCTCACTGCTTAGGACTGTCCGCATTGTATCCTGGAGCATGATACCCCGCAGGAATATCCACAGCCTTACGCTGCTTCTGACAGAGGATGCTCTTAGAGGAGATCTGAATCCTTTCTGAAGAATTTGTCTTTCTTCGGGACATGTCAGGGACTCAGAGAATTCCTGGATTCTAGAGTTAATAGTCTCTCGATAGCTAGGTCTTTGGACTATACCTCTGCCCACCTTAACTGGAATGGAGAAGCTAAGTAAAAGGACCAGACTTATTTATGCATCGAGACATCCCTCAAATATTTATTAAGTCATTGTCCGTGTCAAGTCCCATGTTTAGAGCAGATACTGTCTTCAAGAGGTTGCCCATCCCTGCAGATCAAGGAGTTGGTTCTACCAAGGGATAACACCAGAGTTCTCACCTATAAGAGGCATCAAAGGAATCATCTGTCAAGGGAAGGGATAAGAAAACAAATCCTTAAAATAACAAAGAAGAAGGGTCTGGAAGGTCACTGTCCATCTTTAGGTTACAGTGGCACACAGTCCTGGAGTCCAGCCCTCTTCAGCTGAAGATGTAAATTCAGTATTTAGAACAAAGGAGGAGCAGTGTGACCCAAAGACTCTCAGTGTTTTTCTTCAGCAACCACAAGGGACAGGCTCTTTGGTGAGTGAGCTTCCCAGATGGCTGGGGCTTGTCAGCCGCCTCCCACCAAGCCCTCCACCCCGGGGCTGGCAACTCCCACACACTCAGCAAGATTCTGCTGAGTGTGGGGGGGGGGAGGGTGCACCCAAATCTGCGCCATACCTACAAGTTGTGTTCTTGGAGTTTACCAGACAGAACCCACAACCTACAAGAAAGGATCAGAAGAAGGAAATGGGAAACTGAAGACAGCACCCCGGCCTGGGCCATGTGTTTTGTTTTAAGTTTATGGTGTTGGAGCGAGGGAGGGCACAGGAGAGAAACTGGCTTTTAAGTCAGTGTGGGCTGAGAAAGGCAGCAAAGGACTGGGAGGGGAGGTGGAGAAACTGGCTGGAGAGGAAGGAGGCAGAGAGGGCCAGCGACCGTGGAGAGCTCTGCTGTGTGTGCAGTGTGCTAAAATTCAGCTTGCTGTGCTGAACGTTAGTTAGTTGGCAGATTTTGATTTCTCGACTTAATTGGAGAAAAATGATGGCTGAATTCATTCGCACACACATGAATAGTATAAACATATGGATTAATTTACATATGTGAGTGTATGTATTCATGGACGTGTATGTGTAAATATACACTTGCATAAATAAAATTAAAACTTTGGAAAAATTTAAAACTTCGGAAGAACACATTTCAGTGAACGTTCAAAAGAATGTATATTATCCACACGCTACCTCTCTAAACATTAAGTGGTTTCCTTTGAAAGAAACAATGCTTAGAACAGCCATATTTCCAGGAAACAAGGAAGAAGAGGAAGAGTGAGGAGGGAGAGAGAAACCCAATTTTGGTTGGATCTGCTGCTGTTTGGTTCTCTAAACCTCGTCTGTTTATTCCATAAGAATAAAGAACATAACTCCCAGGTAGCAGTGCATCGGGTTTTGGATAGCAGAAGGAAGATTGCAGGGGAATCAAGAGGGCATTCGCTGTGACTCCCCAACAAACTCCCCTGAACCTCCATAATGCGCTTTGCTAGCTTCCTCCTGCAAACGCAACATCTTTCTGAAAGCTGAGAGAGTGGTGGCTGGCTACAGCTGTCCAAATAGTGCAAGGCCTCTCAGGAAATGGAAGCCACCAAAGTGTCCAGGTTTGCTACAGACACTCACTGTCACAGAGGTGTACACACCTTGCCACATCCCAGAGACGCAGCACAGCAGGCAGACGCTGTGCCAATGGAAAGGCAGTGCTCGACTGAGGAGCAAGCATTTTCCGTGCACCCCATCCCAGACCGGTCCAGACAGCAGAGGTATAATAAGAGGTCAAATTGGAATTCAGGAAAATGCTATTTTGTCTCATCTGTTTTGTCTTCATCCTAAATCGCACACACAAACATGAGCGTGAGGCCAGTCTTTCTCATCTAAATACAGATAAAAGTTCCACTTCGATTTTATAGCTCCCACCCACCCCACGCTTCTTCTCCTGAGATAGAAATATTCCATTATTTAATTTCCACATGTATAAAATATAGGACAAAATAATGGCATTGGGGAACTAGGAAGTTTAGAGAAATACAAGTCAGGTAAGACACATGGGGTATTTGGTTAACATGGAGAATGAGATCTCCTTCTTCCTGTAAACTCACCCAGCAATGTTCTCCTCTTGATGAATCCTAATTTGGCAGTCTGTGAAATTATTAATATTTGGATTCAGGTGATGGTGATGAAGAAAATTAGATCCTATGCATCTGAACTAAAACCAAATCTAAGGAATTATCTGGTGAAGGGAAACGATCTGGAAAAAAAAAACAACACACTCAACTATGCCCCTTTTGTACTTCCCCATCATAAAATCACCAGAAAGGATCTGAGCACTGGATAATCAGGAGTAGAACTAGTGGGTACATTCTGAACCTCCCAGTGAAAGTGGAGAACAAGGACAAAGTGGGAAAGCAATCCTCTCTTTCCTGGATTGGGTCTGAGTGCTGTCTTCCAAGCAAGTCTCATCCACATGTTGTTGCCCAGTGGTAACTGGAATGGAGGCAGCTTTGCTGCCCACGGTTAATGGTTAGAAATCCATCCACAAAATGTGGTCAGCAAGCTATAATTTTCCCTCTCGAAGATTGCCCCGTTGTGTCGAGATTTTGCTTGCTTGTTTGTTTGTTTATGTTTTTAAATTCTGATGAGATGCTAAAAATAACAGGAAACTCATTGTTGACAAGGGTAGCTAAGTGTTTCTAAATCAGGATTTCAATGGATTTTGCTGCCATTAAATGTGAGCTTTCTCTGAGAAAGAATAAGTATGATGAAAAGAGCCAGGATGCAAATATACAGTTCTATTTGTTTTATTTTAGTTCTTTCCCCAGTCATTTAAGCAAACCAACGGCATCTTAACCTCATAAGATCCCAATATGTCTTTTTTATCATTCTTCACTGGGTACTGAGCCCCTTCCTAGAGTGTTTCATAGTGTATAATTGATGGTCAAAAACTGTGCAATGGAAAGGTAAAGGAATGACTACCTAAGAGGATAATAGAACCAATGGTGTTCTCAAGTTCTGGTTGTCTCTCTCTTTACCCCACCACTCAAAACTCCGTTTCCTTCTATAAACAGCACATTCTGCCAGGTGAGCTTGGCTTCAGGGAGCCTCTAGGTTGCCCCTCGCTTCTCTCCCACGTTTTCCTTAAGCCACCTGTCAGAGCGCTGCTCCCTTACCCTTGCGTAAGTTGTGGGACTGTTTCCAAACGTGTTATCCTGAGATTCGGCTGCACTGCTTACTGAACGCATCACTTCTGCATCCTTCCTGTGAATCGCAAGTTCCACTGCATGGTAGGTTCAACTGGGCAGCTCTTACCAGTCCTGATGACCGACCACCTTCCAGACTAGTTCCATCCGAAAGGGAGGATGCAGTGTCCAGTAATTCTGAGGCTCCCCTGGGAGTTCCCATGTGCAGCCAGCGTGGGGTGCCACCAGACATGCAGTTCAGTGCCCACTTTGGACCTCAGAGATTGCACACACCATAAGAACTCCAGGTGTTTCTTAGAATCGTGGAGCGATTTGAGAATAAATACAGGTCGGTTATCTGTTTTCCAAAGTGTGTGGGACCAGGTGTTTTCTTGATTTTGCATTTTATTCAGGTTTTGTGATGTTTGTACACACAGAATAAGGTATTTGAAGGAGAGGGACCCAAATCTAAAGGCAAAATTTATTTATGCTTCTCATATACTTTGTACACGTAGCTTGGAGGCAATCTCAGACAAGTCTTTAGAACAATTCTGTGTGGAATTTTCTGCCTGGTGTATCATGCCAGCACTCAAAAAGTTGGAGCATTTTGGGATATGAGACTTTTAGATTCATAATAGTCAACCTGGCCCAGTCAACACTGTTTCCTAAAAGCAAGTGGATTTCTTATGAGATTACGATCAGACAAACACTCACTCTAGTGGGTGCAGTTGAGTGGGCCAGTGACAGACTTCAAATCAAGTTTGACAGACTTCATACTATTGCCTGGGAGACTGGAAGGGGAATCCTCAGCTGCAGATTGAGTCGCTTACAAGAACATATAAGGATTTGGGATGGCCCTGTGAATCTCATTGCAAGGTGGCATAGGAAAGGAGAAAACAGAAACCTGGAACAGACCCACTGGGAGAGAAAGCAACAAGGTCCCAGGAAGACAAGGAGAGATCAGGGAAGAGAGAGAGTCCTTTGGATTCTGAAAGCTTCCTTCTTATCCCTGCTTCCAATTGCCACACAGGTGACTTCTTTATACTTTTAGATATTGCATGTGTGTCTTCAAGTTTTCTAAACCCATAGTTTTTTTGTTCTTATTCTTGCATCTGAAAGACCACTAAGACACTAATTCCATGATAAATGAGATAATCCGTTGGCACACGAGTGAAAATTCAGGGACCAGAAGGAACTGTGTGTTGCAGAAAATCCCTGGCCTGCATTTGCTGGTGCATCCTATGGACTTATCAGCTGTCCAAGCTTTAAAGCTTAGCTAATAGAGACCATCAGAGAAGCTGCTAGCCTGCTGTGGGACAGACTTGGCTGTGCTGTTGAATGTCTCCCCAGTTCAAGTTCTTCTTTTAAAATTAAGTGTATCCACCACATAATAAATTATAAAATAACCAGATAGTGGCTAAAGCGATTCTGAGTTTATAGAATGCTACTCTGGTGCCTTCTATAAGGCAAGACCTAAACCTATGTCCCACGAGTTAACCTGTAATGTAATAGGAGTTATGCATCAAGGCCAAATGAGTGAGAGGAATCTACCATGAAAACAGACTCCTCCCCGCACACTCCATTTTTAGAGCACTTAGAAACTAGTGCATATTTTGAGTTTCCAAGTTAGGAATGCAATATCTAGAATTGTCACGTGTTGCTGAGGGTAACAGAAACTTCTTATCTGTAGAGTTTTCCACCGGGCTTACTGCCCTACAAAGCAGACTTGGATCTCCTGTGCAGGCCACGAGCTTACAGACCACCCTCCATGGACCTTTGGGATCCAGAAGGAGAATTATCAGGGATTCTACAAAGATCTAGGCAGTGATGGCAAAGCTGTATAAAATGAACAAGACCTTCCATTCCACCAGGGAAACTTCCCACCTCACAACAGAAAGGAAGCATCTGGACTCTTAAAAGAAGGGAACACACACATATGTTTTAAAAACAACAACAATGAACACTGACCTTCATCCGAGCTCATGAATTCTTGAGTAACTCTGTTGAGATCCACTTACTATTCCATAGTCCAATGTCCTGTCACTTTCTTTGTACGATCCAGGGTCCTGCTTTCTTGATCACAAAGTTGGGTTGGATTTGCTTAAAGTCAGGCTGATAAACAAGGACATTCGTCACTTTGGGTTCAGTATTCTTGATCCTGACAAATATGGACATTGTAGCCATTACTATCTTCAAGACAGAAAATATTCCATAACCTGAAAATGTTCCCTGCGCCCTTCTGCCTCACCTCAGTGTCCGGCAGTTTAGAATTTCTGGTTATTCCTTTCTAGACCGTCACAACATTGGAATCATATAGTATTATATGTATTTCAGATTCTCACTTCCTCCACTCACTAAGATGCTTTTGAGATTCATCCATGGTGGTTCATGCACCCGAGATAGGGTTCTTTTGATTACTGTGTTGTGTTTCGCTGGGTAGATGTACCATAATTTACTTATCCACTCATTTGGGTGTTTTCCATTTTCTGGCAATTATGGATTAAATGCTCTATAAACATCTGTACACAGGTTTTGGCATGGAAGCATGTTTTGATTCCTCGTGTGGAAATATGCAGTGATGAAATGATGGGGCTGTGTGTATGAGAGAGGGTATGTGTTGAACTTTGTGAGAGGCCAATCTCTTTTCCATAATGGCTGGACCATTTTACATTCATACTACCAAGGGGGAAAAGAGTCAGATATCCTAATTCTTAGCACCTGGAATTGCCCATTTGATTTTTAAAACTTATTTTACATGTGCTAATAGATAAGCCGTGGTATCTCATTGTGGTTTTAACTTGAATTTGCCTGATGACTAATGATGCTCACTGTCTCTTCATCTTCTTATTTATCATCTCTGTGTCTTCCCTGGTGAAGTATCTATTCAAATGTTTTGCTCATTTTTATTAGGTTGCCTTCTTATTATCGAGTTTTAAGGGTTCTTTATAGATTCTCGATAGTAATCCTCCATCAGATATGTATTTTACAAATATTTTCTCATAGCTTGTGGCTGGCTTATTCATGTTAAGTGTGTCTTCTGAGGGGTAGAAATTTGTAATTTTGATGAGGTCTAATTTATCATTTCTTTAAAATATGGATTATGTTTGTTGTGTTGTATCTAGGAACTCTTATAATTTTTGAGAAGTTTTATGTTTAAGTTTTACATTTTCAATCTGTGATCCATTTTGAGTTAAAATTTGTGTCTGTTGTAAGGTATGTGCAATTGTCATTTATTTTGTGCCAGAATGTGCAATTATTCCAGTTACATTTGTTGCAAAGATTATCCTCAGGATTGACTCATTATATATAGACCTATTTCTTTAGTTATTTTTAGTTGTTGCCCTAGGGTTTAAAGCATACTTTAAAAACTTACTGCAGTCCAACCTACAAATAGCAATAGCATTTTAACCTTACACGCATAACCAGGAAAGAACCTTACAATGACAAACTTCCAGTTCTTCTCCGAGATAGACCCTGTGTTTCTGGATTACAAGAGTTGGGCTTCTTGGGTGATTTTGTTTTTCTTCTCCATGGTGGCCATGCTCTGCTCTGTATCCATGGTGTGCGGGGCGTTGTACCTCTTGGTCTCTCTCCAGGCCATGGCAGGTCCCTATTAGAAGTCAGAGCTCTTTCATTGGCTTCCTCCATGTGTCTTCAACGGCGGCTTGCTTGCCACAGGGGCTCCTGGGCCTCTCCAGGCACTTCAGCAGTGCACTGTGGAGGGAGTCTCGCTCTGGTCTCGCACCTGGCCGCGGCCTCACCCAGGAGCATCTGGTGGAGGGTCCCGTTGCCCATCCTGCTGTGGAGATTCCACCGTGGAGCTTCCGTTGGGTCTCAGGCTCCCAGGAACTCCATGGTCTCATGCCAGCCTATACTCAATCTTCAGCAATTTGTTACAAACTTTAATATGAAGGAACCTGGGCTCCTCTCCCAGGTCTCCTTGGAGAGGCCTCTGTTCACTTGGAAATTTGGCTCTTGGATTGTTCTGGAACCTCAGTTCTTTCATGGATGCAAGAAAAGCTATGACTTTGTGGTTCATCAACTTTTTTCTTATTAATAGGGTAGGAACAATACCCTCACGAAGACAGAAGAGAGCCTTCTCTTTACATAAATGTTTTAAGCTTTCAGCAAATACCCACTTCTCTCTCAGATATGCATGGTTTGTAGACTAGATCAGCAAGTACTCCAATGTGTACCTAGTTATTGTGACAACTGAGCTGAGATAATCTTCCTGAATTACATATTTAAGTATTAAGTGAACCAAATGAAGTATTTGTGGATGCATATATAGACACATGAATCTGAATTACACAGGGAGGCACTGGCCAGTATGACAACTGCCTGATACTTGTAAAATTCACACTGACATAAATGTGTTAACCCACGATTACTCTCTGATAAAAAGTTTTCCTGCTGTATGTATCATGTCAAACCATTACATTTAAATTTTGACTGGGGTGGGATTTTTTTTCAGCCAGCATCAAATGAATTTCAGATTGGTCTACAGTTTCAAAATGAACGATCACATCATCACCATAAAGCCCACAAAAACTGAAGCAAAACTGAGTCAAGATTAATTAATGACCTAAAGCTAGTGAGTTTCTGTCTGGCAGGTACAGACTCAATTTTGTACTCTCTGGGATGACCCACCATGGCACCATAATGATTTGAATTGCCTAACTTGACCATTCATGGCGTTACAAATGGGGTTCATGTCTTCGTGAACCCATTTACAAGGTGAGAGGTCTTAGGCAAGTTACTCTAGGATGGCTGTCTCACTTTCTCCATCTGTTACATGTAAATCATATTTTCTACCTTCCCTCAATATTGACCAAGATTCAATTAAGTGAGATGATATTGGCAAAGCAGAAGAAAATAGTACTAATCGCACTAACCTTCCCCACTGATCACACTTGATTTTCATTATGTTCACAACCATTTCCCACATGAACCAATGGTGTACTACTTTGTGACATTTTTCTATGTATATAGAGATGCAAGCAAGCCAGTGCTCTGAAATGGAAGTGAGGAGAAGTGGATAATCACCCAAATGTCCTCACCATATCTCTGTGCAAACTGCAGTAAACTGAGCTCACATCTCTGGGCCTCAGTTTCCCCCACATAAAGTGCTCCAAAGCCACTGGCCGTCTCTGTGCCCCTTTCAACACGTAGAGACGATTTACATTTTTGGTTATGAAAATAGGTGGCACGGAATCCTTCAGATTTTCATCTCACTGAGTCAAGAGTTTGGCACCACTGCCGACTCGCAGAAAATCTGTTAACTCCAGAGAGTAAAATCAGCACACTACAGAAAATAAAAGCCAAGGCTTTCTTTGCCAAAAAAAGAAGATTCATGTCCAAAGGTAAAACAGAACGAAGACTGTGGGGTTTTCTGCCACGCCCTGGCGAGAGTGTAGTCAAGGCCTCTTTCCTCCAGAGAGGACCTGGCAGGTCACCAGCTTCACTCCAGCAGGGCCTGGGGTTTACGGCCGGTCCAGGCCCCCTGTAATGCCCCAAAGGGGGAGAATAGAGTCGGTGTTCGGGGCTGTGTTTGCGTGTTGTAAATCCCCCAGTCTCCCGTTCCCTCCTCTCGCTCACACACGCGTGTGCGCAGGCTCACACACACTCACATAAACATGGCCATAACTGTATACACTCCCGTTTAATAGACGGAGGATTCAAATTACAGTTACGGTGCCATAAAACCATCTGCAGGGTGTGTGCAGAAGGCGAAGGGCGCGTGCTGGAAAGCGAGGAGGGAAGAAAAACCAACAAACAGGCTTTCTCCCTTCCCCAAGGCCTGCGTTCTCAAAGCACGCGCTTCCCGGGCGCTTGAACGAGCGTCTTCGCGGGGCCAGACACCACCGGCCTGGGAAGGCACCGGCCCCCTCCCGGCGAGCAGGAATCGGAACTGCCCAGCAGGGTTCAACCCCAGGGTGGGGCCCTGGCAGGTCAGGGCCCCGAGCATGCGCGCTGGCCCGTCCCGTACCCACAGAGCGGGATCGGGGGCATTCATAGAACCGTCTGGAAAACAGCCACTTCCCACCTCTTCCCTGGAGACCGGGTGCCCCGCTTGCTTCCCTGGACCCCGGAGAGGACAGACGTCCTGCTTGGGGCCTACAAAACCCGGGGCCAGGGCCGGGGCCTCGAGAGTGTTTAAGCGCCGTTCCCGCCGTCCGGGGGTGCGGGGTGCGGGGTGCGGCGGCCTCCGGGAAGGCCCCGCTTTGGCCCGGGCCAGGCCCCGACGTGCCCCAGCCCAGAGCGCTCCTCCGGGGCCCAGGGACCGAAGGAAAGCGGGGAGAGAAAGCGGGGGCCCGGCGCGGACCAGGCCCCAGCCGCCCTCCCGGCGCGGATCCTTCACTTTTTGGCACCTTAATCCCCTGACCTAGGAGGAAGGATCCGCAGCTCCCATTGGCCGTCCCGCGGCTGTTGCTACGCGGATGGACCAATGGCGTGCGAGGGCGTCCGGCCTCCGCCCCCGCCACGCCCCCGCCGCAGCAGCTCTCACTCCTGGGGTGCCCTCGCCCCCCCCCCCAGCCCGCGCCGCCCCTTCTCTTGGCAAAGGCGGGCGGGACTGAGTCGGGGCGCAGTCCTGGCCTGCGCCTGCCCAGACCTGGCCAGCGGGAGGAGGGGGAGGGCAGGGGGCGGTCGGGTGCCTCCCCATCCCAGGCCAGGCTTTGCAGGGCTTGGAGGGAGGGACAGGGCCCACAAGCAGGGAGGGTTTTTGCGGGGGGTGAGGGGTCCCCATCTTCCTGCTGCAAGTGTTTTATATTTTAATAACTTCTATCAATTCTGGTGATTGCATTCTCTGCTTCTCTTGACTCCCTCCTTTCTCAACACACACACACACAGTATGAAGCATTGAAAGACATTGAAAGGTTTTGTTTGTTTTTGTTTTAAAGCAGGACCTCAGTGTAGAAAATGGAAATGGCCCAGAACTAAAAGGGAACTGAGATGAATTCAGTACTGGGGATTTCTGGCCAGCAATAATAGTCTTGATATTACTAATAACTGTCCGCTAGGCACTGGTAGCTTGGGCCTATATTCCTCACTTCTTAGGAGGCTGAGATCTGAAGATGGTGGTTCAAACCCAGCCCAGGCAAAGAAAGGCCATGAGATGCTAATCTACAATGAACCATCAAAAAAAAAAAAAATCCCAAAGTAAAACCGTGGCTCAAGTGCTAAAGTAGCAGCCTTGATCGATAAAGCTAAGAGACAGTGGCCAGGATCTGCGTCTAAGCCCCAACAGCAGAACAGTAATAATAATAATGAAGATAATGTCATTGCTTAAAGATGTGCCCCGTTGTGCTAAACCATGGACGGGACTTCATCCAGTTTAAAGCTTGTTCTATAGATGGGGAAACTGAGGTAGACAGCAGTGAATTACTCTAAGTGGCAAGGCAGAAAGCAGGACTCGGACCTGAATCTTTCAGATACCGGAATCTCTGACTCCCCCCCCCCTTTCCTGTGCGGTTACCTAGCTCTGCAGGAGCCCATGTGGTAGGGGTTACCCCACACAGCCCTCCCCACTACCCACACCCTCCATCCAGTCTTGGAATGATGGTTATCACCCTAGAGTACCTCATCTTTTTCACCACTAGCTGTGACACCTGTTAAAACCCATGTTAAGTGATCTACCCCCAAGAACTCAAGAACTACAGAAATGACTGGTGTGTGTGCTTTAGGACATGTCTCCTCTCCATCCCCAGCAGCTCCTAGCTCCCTGGAGTAGTTTCCACAACCCTAGGAGACATGACCTGGTCAGAGCTTCTCAGCGTGTGCTTGCCCCATCTGCCCCCTTTGGAAGCCAGATCTTAAAGCAAGCTTTTCAGCACATGTCTGAAACAATTGTGTGGAGGGTTTGTGCGGCTCCACTGCATGCTGAGAGCACCGCATTCTAACCTTGGGAGAAACTGTCGGCGGCGCATTTTTTTCCTTCCTTCCTTTCTCTTTCTCTCTTTCTTTCTCTTCCTCTGTTTCTTTTCTTTCTTTCTGTCTTTCTTCATTCCCTTCCTTCCTTCCTTCCTTCCTTTCTCTTTCTTTCTCTTTCTATTTCTTTTCTTTCTGTCTTTCTTCATTCCCTCCCCCCTCCCTCCCTCTCTTTCTCTCTCTCTCTTTCTTTCTTTCTTTCTTTCTTTCTTGGGGCTTTCTTCGAGTTCACCTTGGTAGGAGGCTGAAAGCTCAGAGACCCAGTGTCTCTGGCTAAAGGTCACACAGGAATTCAGTGGCAGAGCCAGTCCTGGAACATGGATTCCTTCTTCTTCCTCCACCCTCGCTAGCTGCCCTTCCTGCCACTGCGCATCACTGCCTCTGGCTCCCAAGTTATCAATTTAGAAAAAAATGCGTTGTTGTTGTTGTTTTCCTTTCAAAATGCAGGGATTAGGAAGGCACATAGAACAAAAGTTAATGAGAAATGAAATCTATTTGCCTTTCTGTTTAGAAACTGCCAGAGCCGCGGCCCCCGCCAGGAGCAGGCTCAGCCAGTCTGGCATGGCTTGTTTCTGTCTGGCAGTGAGCTGTCTACCTGCCCCCTGGCCCTGGTTCTGAGCCTGGCACTAGTGGGGAGCATGTCTGTACTCAGTCTGTAGTTGCCCAGTAGGCTCTAAAGAAAGGCACTAGCTAGCCTGCCCTCCCCAGCCCAGGGACCTGCGCATGCCTACCGCCCAGCCTAAGGTGGAGCAAAGCAGGTTCTTGCTTGGCAATTTAAAGGAGATACACTTGTCCCTCGCACAGCCCACGGTCCTGCAGCTGGCCCAGGCCTTCCTAGCTCCACCCAGACCTCGAGACTCACTGGGTCCCAGAAAGATAGCACTGTCTCCTTCCCTTAAATCCCTAGCTTAGGAAGCCTAGCCTAAACCCGCCTTATAATCTTTTACCCTGAAGTTTATCTTCTGAAACTTCTCGTTCCAAATCTATGGGAAAAAAAAAAGTGGGGCTGTGGCCGAGCAGATGTACTGTGTTTGTTGGGGCTGATAGGATGGCTGTGGCCCAACGCGGGGCTCCCGGTCATTCGCTGCCTCTTCACCGGCCCTGAATGTTGAAACCTGTTTGCAAAGCCTGTTTCCCCTCAGCCAGGCTCTGCCTGGAGAGTGAACTTCCTAACTACACAGTGGCTTGCCTCTCCTGCTTTCTGTATTCTTGTGAGACAAGCGTAGCCACAGCCAGTGTCCTTTCTCCCTTCCCAGTGTGTCCACAGTGCGCTCTGCCTCTATGCTTAGGAGTTTGCAGAGCAAATACAGCCCTCTCACCCTTATGGTAATAGACCAGTGGGAAAATGCATGTATCACCCAAAGCGCCACAGCGATACTTACATTGTGTGCTCCATACCAAGAAGACATCCGTTGTGACAGAGTGTGCTAAAGAGACTGAGTCACTCAAAGCAATCAAAACAGGCTTCCTGGAGAAAGAGCTCTCGGATCAGAGGCCTCATGGATGGACAAGGTGTAGGCATTGGGGAAAAGAGAAGACAAGAAGGTGAAGCGGTAGGGACAGAGTTTTTGGTCCAGCAGCCATGTGTGCACTGAGAACAGTTTGCCGAGCCTGCTCAAGCCAAACCACTTTCCATGGATGGGAAATTGCTTTTTATTGAAACTGGTAAAAATTAGCTTCTCGAAGAACGTTGGTGTTTCCCTGGAGATGAGAAATTGGGACCATATGTTTCGGCCTGGTCTTGCTAGGTGGGTGTACGGCCTACCCAAACGGATAAAATCAACACATTTTTCCCTGCTTTCATAATCAGGGTGTGGAGACACTGGAGACCTACTGATTTTTGCCTTGGCTCAGTGTAGCTTACGTTATTAAGAAATGTTAAACTTTCAGTGCCCCAAGACCGAAAGAGTTCATGTTCAAATGCAACCAAGATTTATGAAGTACTGACTAGGAACCTGGTATTTCCTAAGTGTTACCATGAGAGACCTTCCAGCCAGGCTAGGAGATAGGACTTCTCAACCAGCCTCTTTTTACCAGTGAGAAAACCAAGGCCCAAAACACCCCTGAATCCTGATTCCAAGTATGTGTCAGCGATGGATAATGAAACAAAAGTATTCTTTGACAGCTCACGGAATAGATGTTAGATGTCAGAGGCGTGTGGACTGTCAGGTTTGAATAGCATTTCAGAGCAACATTTGTTTCTTTCCCAATGCTTTGCCAATGTTTGATCTGTAACACCCTTGATATGTCCAGCCTCAACTTGAATTTCTCCCCTATTAAGGAATTCAGTGAATCTTTTATGAAGCCAGTTTGGCTTTCAAATCTTTGATTGTTCAAGAAAGCTTTCAGCCTCAAGACTTCCAATTGGCTCTCCAAAAACATTGCCTTTAATGAAACGAAAAGAAAAGAAAAAGAGGAGGAGGAGGAGGAAAAGAAGAAGAACTGGAGTAAATGTTTAAAGAAAACCAGTAGGCCTGAACAGAATCTTACTGAACAGCCTTGGTTTGGCAGAGATATCAATCCTGCAAACAACGGAAGAGCCTAGAGCATTTATGTGAACATAATCAAAGAGTCTAGGAACCTTGGAGGTCTGCATTCATCTCCTGACTCTTCTACAGTCTCTCCTGGAGTCCTAGAAACCTTAGTTGTGGCTAACGGTATTGGGCTAACATTAGTCATCCTGTTAGTCCTCCAGTGGACCCTTGCAGACTTCAGGGTCACCTTCCAGGCTGCCATGCATGGATTGGTGGTGAAAGGGATATGGAGTTGATATTTCAGCACCAATGATGAACCAACTTACAGGTAACCTATGTTTTGTCCCATTTTGCTTCTCCCATTGGCTGTTTTCTTGATAAGCATCTATTGGCAGACATCCATGCAAAGTACACAACCCATCAGACCTGTACTGCCAAACAGAGCCTTTCTTCAATCATTTCATTTTCCCATCCATCCGTCTATCCAACCATCCATCCACCTCTCCAACTATCCATCCACCCACCATTTATCCAATAAATATGTACTGAACTCCCACTGTGTGCAACCCTTGGACCAAGGAAGTAAACCAATTAACCCTGTCCCTGCTTTTATGGCATTTATAGTTTACCAGAGGAAAAAGCCAATAATTAAGGCCCAGCAATGAAATGCCAAATTCCAGTGATTATACATGGCCAGATTTTTCCCTTCAAAAATTTCCCTGTCTCCTGAGAATGGAATGAGAGACAGGGAAGCAGACACTGCTCTCTGTTAATATAGCTAACATATAATCACCTTCCTTAGCAATTTCCTGCAAGTACCTATCACGCTCAGAGATTACTATGCTTGTTTACTTGCTTACCTACTGATGATCTGCCTTCTCTAGAATGAAAGCTTCAGGAAGGAAAGCACATTTTCTAGCTTGCTCTTTTCTGAACCCCAGCACATAGCAGAGTCTGTGAAGCTAAGTTGGAATGCCATTGTGTTTGTTGAACTAATGGATCACGGTTTCCCTTAACCGTGATCAAAGTATGAGTTCCTGAAGCACTCTGATGTCAAAATGGGCAGGAGGTCCAGTGAGCGGCTTTGTCTGCCTGTACCCACCAGGAAATGTCCTGCTGATTTATATTACAGCCCTAAGAGAACTCATATCTATCCCCTCCCCAGCCCCCTCCCCCTTCCCCCCAGAATCTTTAGGTTGGAAGATAGGTGTCTTCCTTGTTTTAATAATTTAATTGTCAATTGACAGCTAACTCCAAGTACACAGATAATTTCATGATTTTGCAACTAAAGAATTTATTCCCCCCCACACACACTCTTTTCCCAGAAGTAGGTGTCTAGCATAAAATCTATGTACTTAGCAGTTGGCTATAGGAGTGCATTGAATAACCTCTCACCTTGATCAAGGAAGGGAGAAATGGAAAACCTAATTCCCAGGTGACTTCAGAGGAATTGGGGGAAAAAAATTGAGATGCTGGCATTGTCCTGTGCTTATAATATTTTCCTTTTTTAAAAAAACAATCATTATTTTTGTGCTTGCAGCATGCTTTGTAATCACTTCTGATCCACATTTTCTCTACATCAGCACAGCCCTTCATTCATTTGGAGGAGGCTGTAGTTGAGGTCAAGAGTAGGTGAGGGGCTCCGGCTTGAGACAGAGCTCGACCTTAGCCAGGACTGACACCCAGAAGTCTTTGCTGTCCCCAAGTGCAAAGTGGAACACCTGTATTCTGAACGGGTTTGCCCCACCCAGAAAGAAGCATCACCCTACCCCATTATTGTGAGACCAGAACGGAGGGCTGTGTTCAGAGAACCCACACCCCCTGCCTCTGTGCCAGGGCGCTGCCAATCAGGAATGCCATCTCTCATGCCCAAGTCGCAGACAAGGAGGGGCAGTTGGATGTCACTGGAGGAGACAGAAGATGGATGGCCGGGACATTCCTCTGTCCTATCGACGCAGACACACTTGTCTCTCTGTCTCCTCGTTTACATCACCTTCAATTTGGCCAGATGGACATCACACGGGGAATTTCGTCTGGACCAGGGTTCTTAAAACACCAGCAAAAAGAGCTGGCTCTTGGGAGAGGAGAGGACGGGGTCATTAGAGGCGGGGAGACGGGGCCATTAGGAGGCAGCTGGGGCCGTGCAGATGCACAGGGGGATTTCTGCTCGATAATGGGAAATGTGAACACAGGTAAGTGCTGTGATTACAGCATCCTGGAGGGGGTCCCTGAGAGGCCAGAGAGAGATGAAAACTCACTCAAGGAGAGCTTGGGGGAAGGGAGGAAAGTTGCCCCTCCAGACATGGGGAAGGCACCCACATGGGAAGAGAGATTCTACTCAGAGGGTTGACCAGAAGTTACAATTTTGAGGTGACACTGGCAAATGGCACCCGTGTGTGTTCTCAGCTTTGAGAGAATGAGACCAAATTAGGGTCAGTAAAATGAAAGCCCACAGCAAAAATGCCCTCTCTATAAAGGATTTGCTACACCCAGACCTGGCAACCTAAAATACACAAACTTATTCTCATCTTTGGATGAGGAAGTGCATTCATGTGATACGTGTGTTGGTCAAAACAAAACAAAACATGGAAAGTGGTCTAAGTATCCACCAAGAGAGGAAATGGCTAAATCAATTGTAGCGTGTCCCTATCATGGTACTTAGCAAACCATAAAACATAAAATCAGGTTTTCAAAACAAAGTTGATGACATGGGAGGATGAATATACCATGGTCAGTAGAAAATGCAGGTTCCATTATGAAGGATAGGATGTGATCTCAACTCAATACAGAACAAAAAGCTCAAAAGGAAATTGTCCAAACTGTTAATAGAGGGAATTTCTAGCCAGTAGGATTGTAGGTAATATTTTATATTTTTTCATAGTGTTCAATATCTTGCAAAGTATCTGCTTAGCAATACATAATTCTTTATTGTATATGTGTGTGTGTGCGCGCACGCGCGTGCGCCTGCCTATCTATGTTTTCTCCCCTCCATCATTTCCTCACTCTATTCATTCTTGTCTCACCGATGTTCACTATCTGACATTCATTGTATTTAACCCTTGGTCCTGTTCATACTTTGTGTCATCAGAAACATTAAATGTTACTAAAATGTAAAAAGGAAAAGCACAATTTCAGAGAAGACTAAGATTCATCTCTCTTTATGACCATGACAAGGTCACGCTTATTTTCTGCCTTGGTGGCTGCTTGGTGATACATACCAATGAGGACCTGGCCCCAAGGGAGAGCCTGAGGCTACTCTAACAGAGGAAGGTTCACGGCTGTCCCCGACACAGAGACTACGATCCTTGGGATTCCATTGAGGGAAAGACCTAAGTTCTTACAGCCAAAGGTCCTGAGTATGACTGGTGTTTACCGGTGTTTACTGGCTTTGGCTGTGTGAATTTATTCAATTCATTTATAGTATCCAAGTGTTTTTTTTTTCTTTTTCTGCATAACTACCACGTCAATCACATTAGATCCATAACACATTCCATCTGAGGATAGGGGTTTAGAAGTTGCTCTGTGGCATACTGAAAAAGGTGGTGGTTGTGAGATATCCGTTGCTTTGATGAAATATCCAAGATGGTCAACTTAAAAAGGAGTAAGGTCACAGCTTCAATCCATGGTGAATTGGCTCCATTGTTTTGGGGACTCTGAGATAAGGCCAGAGCATCAAGGCGCAGGATACATGGTGGGACAAAGCTACTCATGTCTTGGAAGCCAGGATCCTAGCATTCTGATATACCTTCTCAGGGGTATTTTCCCAATGACCTACTTCCTTCCTCCTAAAAGTTACCCTGTCTCCAAGTTAGAGGAATCACCCAAGCCTTTTGAGACATGAGCCTTTGGTGAACACTTCAGATCCAAATTACAACAAGAATCAAATAAACTATTGATTTAGAATCCTAGTTCCAATTGTAGTTTAGCATGTGACCTCCTTTCAAGAGTTTAAATCTTCATAATCTTCAATCTACCCCTTCACCTACAAAATAATATTGACTTTCCAAGGTTTAATATGAAATCAGACAATATTTAATCCTCACCTAGTATGGGTCCTAGGGCCTGCCCCCAGATACTTCATTCCAAAAGTCTTATTTACTAAGAATATCCCCACTCAGTGGTAACTCTTACAGGACAAATGTCAACCTCCATGATGGGTTCAGTTTCATTTAATAATCTACAATATTATTGTAAACTTGTGAAAATCATGGCAGAAAGGGGATCAGACCTGTGGTTTTCTGTTTCCCAGAGTGAAATGTAAGAATCTACAGTTTTGTAAAGTAACCCGGTGAGTCTACACACTTGTATTTGAGATCCAATGCAACTAATGTTTCTAAGAATAAGTAGAGGTCCAATGATGGTGTTAGGTCAAGGCAGAAACTTGGCATCTTTCCTCCTCTTCCAACCGAGGATTTTTGCTTTTGATGGCGGTGATGCCTTGTGGAAAGAATGTAGATAATTCTCACATAACCTCTGCATTCTTTGCAGAAACTGTTCAGGGTTCTATGTCTGCCATTCTTGGTCTGGGATGGTTAGCCGTGCCGGAGTCTTGCCTGCCCAGTGTTCAGTTCTACAGTCTTTTTTGTGCTTTTTGAACTTGGACAAGGGATTTGATGGAATCACAATCAAAGATCCATGTCCATTTTCATGCCTACCCACAAATTAATATTTCATGGTATTTCTCCCTCCCAGGCCTTGAATACTGAAGTTTTACACATTCATAAGCATTATATTGATAAGCTTCTGAGATAGGATTCTCTTAATTTCACAATCCATTTCCTTCCTCTTTCCTTTTTCTACTTTCCCTCCCACATTACAGAATTCCTTTGTAGTAATTAATTTTTAATCTTTTCAGTGAAGCTTTGCGGCTCTCAAAATTATTCTCAAAATTATTTTCATGCCCATCATCTTATTCACAGAATCAGACTCATTTATTTAGAGAAAGTACAAAGCAGAGAGTCATCTAGAAAGGACTTAGCAGTACCATTTCTATCACCAGAGAAACCCAAGTTCAATTCCTACCACTTACTATCTGAGCGCAGTCATGAAAGTACCTCCCAGAGACTGTTTCTTGTTTCTGGACACATAGATAGATAATCACAGCACCCAGCCATAGAGTAGATGAGAGGATGAAAGGACATAATCGCTTATAAAATGCTTAGTGTGCCCCACATAGAGTAAGGGTTCCATTAATGTCAATTACTCTTGTCATTATCACTGTTATTAAATATATTAGATAAAGGCTTTTAATGACTACAGGAAGTGAGAGAGGCCAACTTCATTTGGCCTGAACTGACCCCTGAATCTTAACTCAGGCCAACTCACAGTTACCAGTTCAGAACAGAAAAAGGAGAACCATATTTGATGCCATAATTTGTACTGCTTCTTGATCTAAAGGGCACCCAGTGATCCCAGATGGAGACATTTGAATGTTGATATCCCAGAACTGTACATATCCGGTTAAAAAACTAAGTTCAAATGTTTCATCGTTACAAGTCCTTGAAACCTGCTTTACATAGTCCTCAGGCAGATCTTTCTAGAATGTTCGTAGGGATTGGGGGAAGGGGGTTCCCTACTGCCAAGCCTAGCAAGGGGAAGCGTGTTTTTGCAAGCCTCAGCAAAGTCGGCTGGTTCCAAGAGTTCAGGTTCAGGTAAGCTTTGGACAAACACCTGGGGCTTTGAGAGGCTTAATTGAAATGAGCCCGAACTTAAATGTTTTATGAGGTACGCCCATTGCTAATTTTCTTGGCCAAGTTTTAGTCTGCCTCCGTGTGAGTACCTGAGAATCATAAATCTCCCCCATGGAGTTGTGGTGTGGCTTTTACTCCACCAAGCCCTGGAGACCACTCGCAAGGGTCAATAGCACATACTAGGGACACATCACATGGAGACCTTCAGCCTCCTGTGATTCCAGCCTGGGAGGTGTTTCTCCCTTGGCACAATTTGTCTTGAAGTTCCAGAAAAGCCAGGCCTCACCATCTCCCTAGCCAAGTCCTCCAGGCTGGGACAAAATTCTCTCTCAAACGTAACAAGTCTGATGAACCAGGGAACACCTAATCCAAGCCTCTTGCCAAGCTTCCCATGTGTGCTGGGAATGAGGGAGAGCGCGTCTTGTGAAAGAAGAGACAAAAAGGTGCTCCGCGTGGTGTGACAAGTCGGTCCTTGGAAGAGGACTCTCCATCTTTCCTTGTTGTTTTGAACGGGCCTCTCCCCACCAAAGTTCAGAATCAACTTGGAAATATGTTCTCAGCCCCTTTCAGCTTCCAATCTGGAAATTTTCAAAATCACTTTTTGGTTCCTATCAAGAGTCATTAGACACATGATTACAATATTACAAGAAAACTCACATCCAGAGAGCTTGAACAGAGCAGTACCTATGGGTCCATGTAATTTTCAGAATGACTGTTGGGCCAACAGGAAATGAACTAGAAGGCATAGCCAGTTCAATAACAGTGCACTGAATCCCCACGCTTACATGTCTATTATTTTTTGGAAGGGTCTGGACCAGTTGTACTCTAGACAAAGATGAGTATTCGCTATTGAGCTCAATGGCACAAGTTGAGTATAAGAAAACATATTACAAGGGACACATGTTAATTAAAGGCAAACAGGGTTGGAGGAGGCACCCAGGAACTGACAGCAGCTGGAATCTCCTTACCAACCCCATGGATGTAGAGACTAAAGAAAGATGTGGCTTTATCAAAACCCAAAAGCCAGAGCTGCGCAAGAGCAACTGGATGGTAGAGGTTTCCTGGGTGGAGCTGGGATTGTGGAAGAGAGACAAACATATGCTGAGCAAGCTGATCAAAGGAGAGAGAGACAGAACGAGAGAGAGAGAGAGAGAGAGAGAGAGAGCAGCTACTCTGTTGGTCCCATATTCAGACTCTATCTCATGCCTTCCACTGGTTGAATCTACCCAGCTCCCAAGGGAGTCAAGTGTCCCCAGGGAGTGGGTCTAAGAGAAAGTTGGTATACAGCCAGTTCACATGTATGACCAGCCCCATTGTCTGTCATTTTTATAATTGTCATTCAAAAGCCAATTAGTCAATGAAAAAGCCAGGTGCCTTCAACACAAACATCTCTCTATCTTCAAGTACATTATTTGGAGTCATCTTGATAGGGCCAACCTCATATGCTGTCAGGGACACGTTTTCACCGATATTTGGTGCACACTCACACTGAGTGTGTACCTAATCTAGAAACCCCAAATTGGAAATGCTCCAATACCTGAAACTTTCTGAGAGTCAACCTGACGTCGCATGTGGAAACTTCCATACCTAGTCTAAATACTGGGAAACACAAACTACTTCCCAGAGTAGTTTGGAAGAGGCTATATGGATATGATTTATGTAAAACAGTTGGCTCCTTTCCCCAAGATATATTGTTATCTTTATGCAGATACTCCTGAATCTGAAACACTTGTGGTTTCAAGCATTTCAGAGTAGGGCTACTCTGCCTGACGTAAAGTATCAGTAAATGTTTCTACTGGGGGAGAGGGGAGGAGGGGAAATATTAGAAGTGCAGTATCTAAAGGGAAGAAGGTGGCAGGCAAGTAGATGGCAGGTAGGAACTTTGCTGGATTGATTTGCTGGAAGGAGACCATATGGTCTTGTAAATGTAAGGTCTAAACAAACCCATGCATTGTCCGTTCTCTTTGTGCTATATGTGCCAGTAAGACAATACAAAGTCTTTTTTTTTTCAGGGTGATGTTGACACATGTCAAATACATTGGAATTCCTCTTGAAATGACTCATTAGTAGCACAGTCGGCTGAGGAGGACAGGAGGGGAAGGGGGAGAGAAGCATTGTTGGTTGTCCAGGATATTATGACCCACATGTGTTTTATGGTTGTTTGTTTTGTTTTGTTTTAAAGAGCGCCGTCACAGCATTGCTATTACCGTATCATTGTTTTATAGCCCCAGCATTATTGTTCTGATTTGTAATGCTGTGTCAACTGAACCAACATACAAGACCCAATGAGATCACTGAGCTAGTGGTTGGGCATGAATGATGTCCTACTGCTCAGCCACAGGACTTTAACGTGTCTTGCTGGCTTCCCCCTCTCCTGTCGTGTGTGTGCACGTACATGCATCTGTGGAGAGTGGTGGGGTCCTAAATCTTCTCCTCTGGCCTCAGTCTTGGCTCATGCCCCAACCCACTGTTAGTGCTTTCCTGAGACCCCTGCCACCTCCCCTTCCAGCGATGCGTGATTCTGTGAAGCTGGTGCTGGGCTTCATTTGGTGTTTCTATCCCTCTCCCTTCAAAGTCTCTTCTCCATACATTTGAACTGTGTTGCTTGCTTGTTTTGATTTGGTTCGCAATTTAGAAACATGTGGTTGTCTTCAGAACTGCAAATGAAATGAACCAAGAACATACAATGGAAACCAAAAGTGACCTTGTTTGGATCTAAAGGTCAAAACCTTCCTTGGTCTGCACACAGCTGCCCTGTGTGTGCATTCTGAATCTTGCTACATGGCTAGGCTTGCTCTCCCCTTCATGAATGGCCTTAACCGTGTGTCTGTGCTTAATCATAATCGAGACTGTTCTCTATATCAGGTTCAAGACCAGCTTCTCATCTCCGTTTTAGTATCAGCTTCATCCTACGTTGATGGACAATGGTGATTTCCATGAACTAGCAGAAAACCATGCAGGGAAAATGTTCCAGGCTTTCTCATCCTTTTACCCAATACCCATTACTCCAGACAGGTGATAAGAGTACAGTTGCCTGTGTCACCCAATGCTCAAGATTTCTGCCAAGAGGTTAGCAGCATAATGGTTTAAGGTGGGCTTTGCCCACGATGATCCACATTCTTTTTTCCACAGCATCTTCACAAGATGTGATGGATATTCCCTTGGTCCTCTTCTATCTCACAGCCTTCAAAAGAAATAGGCTGATACCAAAGGATAAGACGTGGTGCCCAATGCAAATGGAATCTCAGCGGACAGGAAGGAACATTTAGTTCCCCTCTCCCAAAATACTCATTAAAAAATAGAGCTGTGACTCCATTTCCATTTAAATTACTAAATGTCGTTAAGAATCTGTACCTAGCTTCATGATTCCTTCCAGAGTCTTCCTAAGGACCTGAGGCAGCCTTGTTTCATACATGGACCCTGAAGGCCCTGGAGGCAACTGTTCTCTGTACCCCAAATGGGTAGTCGTGAAAACTTGGCACAGATTTGAAACGGTAGAATTTCCCGGCTAGGCAGTTCCTACAAAGGATTGCAAAGGCAGACGGTTAGTCTTGATGTGAAATGCACGGTTCTTGTTTAAGTTTGATGGCTCCTCCGACACATGGTGACCTGGTTCTGTAATGACGCACTGTGGCCGTGTGCCCTGTCCCCACAAGGCCTGGGCTGCGATCCCATGCCGCCCCCACCCCCAGCTCCCACTTCACTCCTCGCACATGCCTTCCAAGGCATTGCAGGCGTGACTTAATTCAGACCAGCTGCCTTCCTCCACTACTCTGGATAAACATAGCCCTGAGTTTGCTAGATCAACCCGTCGATGGGAGAAGTCCCATTGCAAAGCCACCACTCAAGCCTGGAACCTGCTCTCTGGGGACACTTAATATGGCTTCTTAATGGCACTTAATCTGAATCTGTGGAGCCTTTGGATGTTGGTGTGGTATGTTTTTTCTGTTTACAGCAGCACCAGGACCTATGCCGTCTCTTCCGACGAGAGGTCTCAAGGATCTTCCCTTGAACTTCACTTGCCGCTACTTTGAGGGCAAATGTCTGCTTCTTGGAAGCAACCACCACTCTCTCCTCTTTTAACTCCACATGTACTGTGAAGTGTGTAGGGGGGTAAAGTCATCCCAAGGAAAGCATGCTGCAGGTCATGTGATATTGTTTGGCTATCTTTACAGGATGTAATTATAGAGAGCTCTTTAGAAAAAAAAAAGAATTGTGGCAAAAAGCAAAGGGAAGACTTACTGGAAATTCTTAACTGTGAGCAATTCTTTCATACAATCAACTCTGTTTTGCTCCTATCTTGTTACCCTGGGATGTCCGCAGGTCTGCCTGATGATAAAGCCTCAACTTTCTCCATGGTACCACATTGTCTGCCAGTCAGGTGAATAGCTGCTTTACATCCACCCTTGGATCCTGAGGGTGGAATTCCACTTGAGTTCCTTCCTTCCTTCCTTCCTTCCTTCCTTCCTTCCTTCCTTCCTCCCTCCCTCCCTCCCTTTTTCTTTCTCTTCCCAATGCTCATACTTCATCTGGCATCTCTTAACTCATATCAAAACTGAGCTATCATCTTTTACCTAAGCACACAGAAATTAATCTTCACACAGAATTGAAGACATCTGTGGCTCATTTCCTGCGCGCCTTGGCCAGCTGTTGTCAAATTCCTGCACTTGGTCTCTGTCCCTAACAGCTTGTCTCCTCTAGAGAAAACCTGAACCACCTCCTCAGTACTTCCTCTCTTTCTTCACAAGCCCAGAGACCAGAGGCCTTTCCAAGGAAAATGACCACTTTTCTCTGGGTATGCTTGTTGTCCTTGTAGAATTATTAAGTTCTCCTTTAAAAAAAAATCTCAAAAGTATCCTAAATTCTTGATAAATTATAGACTCTACTCCTTAGAGATCTTTAAATTGGCTTAGATCTGGATTTCGTGGTTTGGGACAGGAAACCTGTAGCCCCTAAGACTTCCTGGAAATCTATGAGCTTTTAGGTTTTGTCCTCAGGAGCTCCTCTATGGTTTCTGGGATCCTCTGTTTATGTTGTTGTTGTTGTTTGTGTGTGTGTGTGTTTATTTTGTCTACTATCCACCTAGATACAGAATTTGGCTTTTATTGCTTGGCTCAAAAACTCCACCAACATTAATCTTAGAAGCATTTTGATATACTTTATTTAAATGTTGGGTGCATACTGGGGATGGCCACCTGGCAGGCTTGTAAGCTTTTCCCTCCAGTCCTGCCTATCCTTAGCCCATCCCTGCTTCCTGCCCCTGACCTCCTCCATTATCTCTTCTGCTCTGCTCTAGGGCAGTAAACACATTCCTCCCGCTGCCCCCTGCAGAGCAGAGCTGTTCCTATCTGGCCCTCGAGGCCCTAGTCTATACTCCAAGCACTTGCCAAGACGTTTTCTAAGTATCTTGTTCTTCCCAAAAGACAATCTGGTGAATACATTTTTTTCATCATGTAATTAAACCTAAATCCCTTTGACTTCATAGTACTTTTATCATAGCTCTTTCTGGCGTGTGGACAAGAGTATACTTCAGGCAAAAAAAAAAAATGGGAGAAGAGAAGCTATAAAAGCATAGAATAAAGGAAAAGTCAAGGATAGGAAAGAGAAAGGAGTGAGGTGAACATAACAAAGGGATAAAGAAAGGAAAGGAAGGGGAGACCTGTGGTTGTGGAATTTAAGAGTGATTTATCCTGTGAAAAATTGTTCCTGGGACTGTATGTGAAATGTTTAGATTGGTCGACTTTTGTACCCAAAAGCCCTGACCTGACAGGGCCTGCAAGGACTGCATTTAGAAAAGTCTTCTAGAACATACTTGGCTTAAGGGCAGCAATGAGATTATAGGAAAGTAGATTGGGGGCTTGGCTCCAGTATGAGAGTTCTTCCCTAGCAACCCTAAGTTCAAAGCCCAACACGTACACACACACACACACACACACACACACACACACACAATTAGGGAAGGCTCATTTCAACCAAGTCATGTGAGCTATATGAAGGTAATTCTGTCAGTCCTCAAAACTCATTTTGGCCCGGGAATCTGAAGTCATTGTGTATGATCCTTTCCAAATCAAACCTTAGTTAAACAAATGGTCCATTTGCCTTTATCTGGTATCTCATCTAGAAGAGTGTTGGCCTTACTACTGGGACCTTGGCTAAACTTTTTGAAAGGAAGTGTCTAGGAAGTGTTGCTGGAATAATACATAGAGGGAGACTAGTGCTTTGTCTGGAACCAAGAATGTATAATTATAAAGAGAAGGACTATAGTTTATCAGCTGGAGACAGAATGTAATCATCCAATATTTTTCAACCATCGCTTAACTCTCAAGAGAGCAGCCTTAGCCAAGTGACAAATGAACCCGGAAGTGACTGAAGATCAGCAAACAGGGTGGCACTGACTTTCTGAAGCCACCATAGACTTGCTTTATGCCCTGCTTTCATTCCTTCCACCATGGTTGTGCAGGCATTGGCCTCCCTCGCTCCCTCCCACTGCATCTTACCTTCTTTTACTTCAGAGTTCTGCCCATCCAGAACATACTTCATGGGCAATCAGAGCTCACCAGTGAGACACCAGGAAGGGAAGGCCATACCCATAAATCTCAGCGTTAACACCGGGGCATCACAGGACTGAAGAAAGAAGGAAACTTCACAGCAAAAGCTTGCATGTACTGTCAACAGCTAGAAGAGTCTCTTGAAGTTGGCAGTTCCTAGGCTGCCATCTTGCTGTCTGATCCGGAGTGATCTTTCTCAGAATGCTTCTTGGGTTTATCCTTTCTTGGCTTTCTCCTTAGAGTAAATATTATCACATTCCTGTACATATCTGCTCATGAAGTGGGGGAGGAGGCACAGAAATCTCTACCCCCTCAGTTGGAAAACTAAATTCTGCCTCCATCTCTAGGCCCCGTGGCATTGTGGACCTTTCCCCATGACTCTGCTCTCTTTTCTACGTTTCCCTCAAAACCCTTACAAATCTCTCAGCCTCATTCTGTGGAAATTAGAGCTCCTCAGAAGCTGGAGAGCCTAACGAGGTCCCCTCTCAGCTCTCGCAGGTATTAAAGTAATCAGCTGTCACCTTCTGGAATTCATGAAGGCATGCATTGGTCTTCATGGAAGACAGAAGTTGAATGTTTCAGTTGGGCCAACCACTGCCGTGTGCAAGGCCAGGTCTGGATGGAGACTTGTATAAAGGACTCACACGAAGGTCAGTCCTCTTCCTTCTATGCTGAGTCTCCTGGTACGGCAAACAAGTTCGGGCGAGATCTATTTCACAGGCTCGAGATAATTCAGAGGCCACTGGGCAGATGATTTCATCATGGCCCATGTTAGATATTAACTTGCAAAAGCCCTGAGCAATCATATGAGGATATTTAGTTTGCATCTCATAATTCATTGCACATATATTCATAATCACAGAGAATTTTTAAAACACACACACACACACATACACACACTTTGGGTGTGAACTAAATTTGGTGTGTGTTTTGAGTCCTGATTCAGGAGAGTGACTTAAAATAGATGAAAATGGAATGATGTACTCTCCAGAGAGATTTTCACAGTGGTACAGCTGGGTGGTAACTCTGCCTTGGCCTGCCTCGGCTGCCGCAAGGTCAGTGGAAGGGGCTCACAGTGAGCACAGCCCCTTTCCCGGGCCTTCTCTTTGGACTGGGATATGGCAAACACGCCCACAGCTGCCACTGCAGAGTTCAGCTCACCGTGGGACCCTACCCTCCATATTGGGGGTTAATGTGACATGGCTGCAATTAAAGGGGTGATGTCAGCTGACACAATGCCACAGAGCCCAGTTAAACATTGTTCCTTCGAAAATAAGAGCAGGATTCAATCCTGAAAACGTTGGTAGTGGTCCAGGGCCTGAGTCATTTGGCTCCCGCTAGGCGTCTCAGCTAGCTCCGACATGTCAAGAAGCACTGGTTCCCTTCACCCATGGAAACATGGAAGCGGGAGAGCAAGAAAGAGGAAACTGCCATTGTAAAAGAATACACTGCTCTGCTCTTGGGACCTCCTCTTTCCCTCACAGGTCAGATCCAACCTTAGTCATGGGTTTCAGCCCCTGGTCCTGTAGCTCCTTGGCTCTGCTGGGGAGGGAAAGCCGGAGCTGCGCTTCCCTAGTCCTTCAGAATTCAACACACTGTTAGGTGCTTGCAATTAAAAAAAAAAATCTCTTGCTTGTTTCCTGCAAATGGGCTTGGAATTGAAAGATTAAATCTACTTTATGAGCACCTCCCATCTCAGTGGGAATATTTGGAATGTATTATATAATACTCATCAAAAAAAAAGGCCTTCATGGAAACTTAAAAAAGTGAGTCTGTGTTCATCTTCATATGACCTGAAAACTCACACTTAAATTAAGCTACCTAGAGTAGAAGAGAGGCAATATGGCTGCCCCTGTAGCAAGGCCCGATGGGCATTTCTGTATTAGTTTACTAACAATTTGCCCCACACCAGGTGGCTTAAAACAACATAGATGTGTTGCTTTATAGGTCTGGAGATGAGGACTTTGTCATGTGTCACTAGGCTAAACTAAAAGTACCAAGAGACAGGCCTTCCTTTAGAGGTTTTGGTGGAGCCAGGGGCAGGCTTTCCCCTTTACGCGTCTTTTGTTTTGTTTTGTTTTTCTGCTTTTAAAGGCCACTTGCTCTCCATCTTCACAGCTACATGGCAAGTTGAGAGTACATCAGGTCTCATCCTGTTCTGCCGACCTCTTCCACATTCAGGGCCTTTGTGATTGCACTAGATGACATCTCTGCTTTCCATTCAGTGGGGACTATTCCTCTACCTGCCCTAATTTCTAATTCATCCTCTGAAGTAAATTTCAAAGGCAAATGAGTGTTTTCCATCTGTTTTTCTACAAAGAGAGAAACAACTAACACTTTTTCTACAACAATTACAAAAGAGAGTCTGGAGTTATAAACTTATATTAGAAGGAGAAAGGTGGTTTTCTTTTAATGCATTTTGGTTAAGAGCCAAAGATTCTTAACTAAAAATTTGCTGAAAGTACTACCGCTATAAACAGATGACTATTAAAGTTAAATAGTCATCAAGTTAACTTAAAGTCAATTTAACTTAAATATTTATTAGGAGTGAAGGCAAACATAAACATTGAAAACTCAAATCCTTACTTCTCAATCGTCATTTAACAGCAATGTATTTCTGCCTGTTGGGAGGCAATTTCCTAGGCTTTATTAACTTGTAACAGAAGGGGTTTGTAACCCTAAACTATGGTGTCTCAAGCCAATGAGGGGTTACGGGAAAATAAAGTGTCAACCCAGAAAACTTTGTTACTTGGGAGCTAAAGATAACTGGACAAAGATGGTCACCATAGGCAACACAAGGGATCTAGCCCATTGGCATCATGTCTGCCTAAACAAATAAATGACACTATATTTGTGTGTGTGTCTGTGTGTGTCTGTGTGTGTGTGTGTATGGCTAACATCTATTCTGTATGAAATAACATTTTAAGTACTAGGAATATAGTTATTTAAGAGATGAGGAAGGGCAGTTACTTATCTCCCCTTTCAAGTTTTTATTTCCATAGCTTGTGATAACAGAAATATAAATGCTTAAATTAATAAACAATTTTATGGAGTATGTAACAGCCATATTTATCTACCCCATTTAGCAGCTGAGAAGCCCAGGGCTTTACCACTTTACAATAATGCTTCAGCTATAACTCCCCAAAGAAATCATATACCTCACAATTTCTCCAACCCTCAAAATCTACTGGTTCATGTGGTTGTCACCTCTAAACATTTAATGTCAACAGATTCATACAGTAACTGGCCTTTCATGGTTGGCTTCTTTCTCTTACTATAATGATTTCAAGACTCATTGAGATTGTACGGGTACTAGCTCTTTACACATTTTTGAGGCTGAATAATATTCCATTGCATGGTTGTTCCATATCTATTTATCCATTCCTTACTTAATGGACAGTATGGTTGTTTCTGTTTGTTAGACATAATATTGCTTTGGCTATTTGTCTATACAATTTGTGTGAATATATATTTTTATTTCTTCAGGGTATATTCTTCAGTATGGAATTGTTATGTAAGATGCCAATGATATATTTAAAATGTTGAACTAACAAACCATTTTCCACAGTGGCTACTCCATTCATATTCCCATCAGCAATGAATTTTTCAATTTTCTACACTTATCAACACTTGTTATTTTCCTTAAAAAAGATTATGGCTAATCTAGTGTATATAGGGTAATCTGCATTTTCTTAATGATAATGTTGAGTCTCTATATGATAGACATCGGTATATTTTCTTTAATCTGTAATCAAATTCTTTGTATATATGTTCATCTTTGTCATTCTATTGTGTTACTAGACAATGATTTCTGGATTCTTATTAGACATATGATTTGCAAGCATTTTCCAACTCTGGACTGTCTTTTCTTTTTTACTTTATTAATAGTGTCTTGCATTGTAAAAATTAATTTTGATAAAGAAAACTTTATGTTTTTATTTTGTGCTTTTATTTTCACCTCTAAGAATGTAAAGTCCTAAAGATTTGAACTTATTTTTTTTCTGAGTATGCTCTCATTTTATCTCTAACATTTAGGTCTTTGGATCTGTTTTGAGTTTGGTGTGAAGTAAGGACTCCAACTTATTCCTTCTTTTATGTGAATATCTAATTTTGCCAGTAGCAATTTTTGAATAGCTATTCTTTTCCCCATTGAATGATCTTAGTACGCTATTGAAAATTAGTTGATCATGGGCAAAGAGCTTCTTTCCTGGATCATCATTGATTTATGGGTCTGTCTTTATAGCAGTGGCACACTATTTCAAAAGTAGTGTCAGTTCTACAACTTTACATATACTCTGTCAAAATTTTTGTTATCAGGGTTCTTTGCATTCCTTCATATTTTTTAATCAGTTTGTTCATTTGTACAAAGAAAGACCAAGGCCAAGTGGCAAGGGAAGATAGCCTGAGAACAGGACATCACTGCATAGCTCAGTATGTGAACACAGGTCTGAAATAACTCACACATACACACACACACACACACACACACACACGCACACACGCATGTTACCTACAGATACTCTCTTTTTCATTCCCCTCCGATGCAAATGAAGAGCAGGGAGGGGACAAATGGAGAACTTGAGTTTTTTATCCTTGTTGCTTGTAGAGAAATTCTATAAATATCTCATGACAGAAACCAAGGTAACTCATGGTCATGTTGAGCTGTTTGTCCAGCATGATTCTTCCATTCCTTGAGATAGATTGTCTTTACATGTATGTCTCATTGTCTACGTAAGCATCCACTAACAATTCCTTTCTCTATATGTATTAGTACTTCTACCAAGAGAAGGAACCCTAGGCTGGGTATGTGGCTCAAGGGACGGAGTTACCTGCCTAACAAGCACAAGGCCCTGAGTTCAAAACCCCATATCACACATTTTAAAAAAGAAGAGGTACCTCTTTCTTTTAAATTTCAGCTATTCTTATATCTTGTGTTGATCAGCAAAAAGCAACAGGAATAAGGTTGTTCTTTGGGAGGCTTTAGTGTTCCCTTTCACTTTAGAGTCCAGTCCTCAGTGCAAAAGTTTGTGGAAGTGAGCAAGACAGAGAGAGAGAGACAGACAGACAGACAGACAGACAGACAGAGTTGGTTTGTCTAACCAACAATTCCTTAAAAACGAACAATGCCTTCACTTGAGCAACTGTGTTTGTAGATGTTATACAGGTCCACAATGGAACGTTGACCTGTCGAGTCAAAACTGCATGCTCTACATTATAGCTTTCAGAAAAACCCTTCCAAGACTGAGTTCAAAGACCACAGGTTGTGGCTCAAGTGGTATAGCACCTGCTTAGCAAGTACAATGAACTGAGTTTAAACTCCTGTAGTGACAGAAGAAAAAAAAAAAGGACTAGGTTCCAGAGACTTTAGAAGCATATCTATTTTCAAGAAGATGAACATGATGTTCAGTAGAGATTGGGAACTTGGGGCCTGAGCCAGGTGGTCTTTTGCTCTGGTTTTGAATTCTATGTATGGGGACCTCACTCCCTTTCAAGGTAGGCAGTAAACTGAGGGACCAGTCTTGTGCGGAGAAATTCCAACAGCCTTGAAATGAGCCACCAAATGCACCCCACCTCATCCGCACTCCATTCCTCCCTCACACTAATCACATTGAGTTACAGGACTAGGTCAGGCTCATTGACTCTACCAGGTCCCCTGGGGAAACATCAACTGGGTGTGAAATGGGACCCTCTTGAGTGAGAATGGGTCTCTCCAGAGCCTGACTCCACTAGCTAAGAAGGATGGGATATTCAAGAGGGATCGAGTTTCATTCACTCCACTCATACTCACTCCCTTATTTAGTGCACACATGTATATCTTAATTCTGATCAGGGACAGGTGTTAGAAAGTGGATTTAAGTGCATTCATATACATCTTCAACAAAACCTGCACAATGAGTTCTTTGCCCCCATTTTACCATCAGATTAAAATAAAATAAATTGCTAATGGTCACACATGTAGTCACTGCCAGAGCCAAAAGTCTCAGAAGGTCTGTATGTTTTTAAAGATCACACTAATTGTGTTACTCTGGTGTTTTCCCAGATGTTCATGAGGTTGCCTTAAGAAGTTTCACGTGTATTACAATCTACTTTAACTTTTTAAAAATTTTACTTAGCCTTTATAAATAACTGAGAAGCTTTGCATGGTTAGCAAGAGGGAAAAAAATAATATTTGACATGAATTGGGAAAAGGGGAATACAAATAAAGCCTATTAGTTGGATCATGTCCAGATAAGATGCCTTTTCTGGGGACTTAAGTTTGAAGACTGCTCTTCCTGTTAAAAGAAGGAAGTCAGCAATTACTACTCAGAAATGTTAGCCACCTACTAACAACTGGCTGCAAATTTCTTCTACACTGATGAGAAGAATGAAAGATACCTGGAAAAGTAGTGAGTTCTCAACAGGATTTGGTTCCTTCCCAAGGAAGATCCGTCTAAAAACTACATCCCATACCATCTTTGAGTAATGCAGCTCTGTGTGGTATTTATTCCTTCATGAGTTCCTTTTTAAAAAGTCATGGAAAAGGTAGAAAAAAACCCAACAAATAAAAAGCAATGTGAAAAGTATCATGCTGCATTATGTTATTATGACCTTCAAATGTATTTTTCTATGCACTGTTATGGAAATGTTTGAGCCTATAATTATTATCTAAATTTATATTTCCTTTTCTAAAATTAGTATATATGCAATGGTGTGTATTTTATTCACCTCCTAAAGTATAAAAAGTAGGAATTTAAAAATAAATAGGCTAATATTTTCCTTTAGTTGCCTAAGAAGCAGGTCATGAGTTCCTCTTTGGGAGATCCTGAATTTAGGTGTAAGGAAAAGGAAAACAAAGGCAAACCATGCCACGCCAGACACAAAATAGAGGTCAGAAAAGGCTCTCTGGAGAAAGTGTCATGTGAGATGACCAGAGGTCAGTGATGTGTGCAAAATGAGAAATGGAATTCAGGACAAATGGGGCCAACTCAATTGGACATTGTATATGTGGCAGAGGAGGGAGCTGGGAAATGGAATAAAAAAGAGAGCTAAAGAGAGAATGTGGGACTGTTCACAAAGAGCTTTGCAAGCCAAGCTGAGTTAGAGTTATGTTCAAGGGACAATGAGGTGCCATTGGAGAGTTTTTACAGGAAACAGGCACCAGAACCTTCTTCCTCTGTGCCTACATGAATGTATGCATGCATATACACATGTATACATATGTGCAGACATATATTTGTGCAACCACAGGTTTGCATATAAGTGTAGAAACCCACAGGAACCCCTGAATGAAGAAGGAGAGCCTTGCACATCAGTCACTTTACAATGCTCACTCATTTATTTAACAAACTTTATTAAATGTTTGCTATTTGTCAGTCACAGTATTTGTATTGGATATTTATCATGGAGCTTTTGGCTAGGTGGAGAAGATAGACTAGCAGCAAGTAAATAAGCAAATTCATTCATAATCAAGTTACAGAAAGGACTGATGTGAAATACAGGAAGAGTGGAATAGCATTTGGCAATTGAGATAGCAATATTCTTAGACAGGCTTGTCTAAGAGTCCTCTGGGAAGGAGTCACAGGAGCCAACGCATAAACAATATTAAATAAACAGTCTATAAAGGGGGTAGGGAAGAATTTCCCAGGCTGCAAGAATGTCATGGTATGAGTATCCACAATCTTGGAATATTTGGGAAATGAAGAAGAGGAGGAGAAGGAAGAGGAGGAGGAGGAAAGAATGACTAGAATTTGAATGGAGGGAGAAGGGTAAAGGATGAGGAGAATGGTTTTGTAAGATGAGCAAGAACTTAATGATGCCCAGTGATGAGGCTGAGCAAGGAGAATGCACTTGCCTTCTTCGACAAGGCTCACTCTGGCTGCTGGGAGGCACAAAGGTTGCTGGGGAAGCTGGCTGGGACCACATGGGTAGTAATAAATAGAGACACAGCAGACATTTGACTGGCAATATTGATGGAACTCAGCCATTGGAAGGATGAGAAGTCCTTGAGGAAGGCTATCAAGGGCTCAAGTTCCTAATGGTCTCAGAAGTGCCCACCTGCAGAGAACAAACAGGGCAACATCAGCCTCCAGAGACAGAGGGGAAAATGTCTCACACCAACACCATATTCCTTGCAGCTCCAGGAAGAGATAGAACTCTCAGGGGACCTGGGGTGTCCTCAAGTCCAAACTCAAAGTGGGGCCTCTTACATTTCCCCCTAGCTCCAAAAACAAATACTATCTTCCAAAAGAGCATGGAGTGATTAAAAACTCAAACGAAATGGAGAAACATGCCACCTGTGAGAACAGTCACCAAGCAGTTTTTGGGGGACCACCTGGGTAAGGAGTGGGGTGAATTCTCCTTAATAAATCTGAGAATTCTTCCCATGGAATTCTTCTTTAGATAGATCTCTTCCCAAATGTGTTTCCCTGTTCCCATCTTTAAGTAGTTGTATGAAGGAGTTTCCACTTAGCAAATCAGTACATAAGTACAACATATCTTCTACCACATGGCTTCTTTCACCATCCTCCTCCATCCCCTCAATTTTCTTGATTTCATACTAGGATATGCATTGGATAGTATGACTACATTCTCCCTCCATCCTCTCTTCAGCTTTCTACCCCACTCCTCTCTTCAACCTTTCATATATTATTTTTCTTTCTGGTATTTTGTTGGACCCTGTGTGAGTTTTCCCTTGAAAATGCCATTTTTGATGTATCCATTTGTTATACATTTGCATCCACACCCATATGGCTTACTCTTTCCTTCTTGTTTCTTCCTCTGATCCTGAGTGGAGAGCTGTGTCCTCTGCTCTTTCAAATGACCATAAACAGAAGTGGTATGTATTAAGCAAGAGAGCAACTGCTATCGCCAGGCTCCTGAGTTGGTGGCTTCTGTGGTTTGCTTGTAGGGGGTCTGCATAGGGAGTATTTCCTTATGTTATCCACTGACAAAATAAAGTGGAGATATGAAGAGAGTTATTCGAGCATCTTAAAATCTGCTCAGTGGTATAGCTTTATATGACATTAACATGAATTGAGCAGGATCTACATGACTTCTACATCTGGCCCTTAAAATTCTCTCTCTGGGTCCAAAGGAGGAGTCAGTGCGGAGGTAAAGACCCACCACAGCTCCTCTTGTGTGAGCCGCAAGAGCTGGGGTTTGAACTCAGGTGGTCTTGTTTCACTTCCAGCCCTGGATTTGCCTCCATGCCTATCCTTTTCATGGTACAACTTTCCTCACACAATTGCCTAGAAGACAGTAATTCTGAAGCCAACCCAAAGCTCTTCAGTGGAAATCAGGAACAAGGGGTAATCCAACAAACATTTTCTATGATGAATGTCACCCGAACCCAACTGATCACACATCCCCATGTGTCACCCATGTGTACATTCCCAGAGGTGGAGAGCACAGAGTCCTAGGGGGCTGTCACATGACTTCATGTAATGTACAACCCACAGCCCAAGCTCTCTGAGTCTTAGTTTCCTCCTTGTTAAAATGAGACTAATCATCTGTCTATGAGATGAATGCATGGAATTATTTTACAGCATCTAGCACACAGAGGCATTCAACAAATGTCTCTTTACTCCATCCAGGAGGAAATAGCAGAAGAAGAGGAGGAAGAACAGGCAGAATCTATGGCCACCTATCACAAGCAATTGGACTGTCAGCTGATCAGAGGGAGAAGCGGTGGACACGGGTCCTTACAGACTTAATTATCCAGAGCAGAGATGCACAGAGATGTAGGAGGGGAATGTCTCCACCTCCCCAGGGAAGAAGAGGCAACCAGATGTAGAGTTGAGATGCAGGGACGGAATCCAAGTGCACCACCAGGACAAAAAGATACATCAGGACAGTATGGGGAGAGAGTGAGGAGTGAAAGAGAGAACCCAAGTCGGTTCTGGGGAAGGAATCCATGGCTGTGGCATTATATGTTTGGGAAGCCACAGCAGTAGGATGCTGTTCAAAAGGCATGAGCTGTAGCCACCCATTCTCCCGGGGGTCTCTGCAGGGGCAGAATGCTGGGAGGGAGCAGGGTAGCTCACCGTATCTGTGATTAAGTCTAGCCTAGACTTGAGGGTATTTGTTTATCTCAGGGACCCTGCGACCCAGCAGGGGCTCAGTTAAGTGTTGAGTGAAGCCATGCCTTTGCAGAAGAGTAGCCGTCTTGATCCACAGTCCTTGCTGTCCCACACCATGAGTGGCTCCAGATTGGAGGAGATTCAGGAATCCCCTGAGCACCCCAGTACTGTGAGCTGAAAGCAACAAAGTCTCAAGGCCAAAGGAGCTCAAAGATATGATTGTGTTATTGTTCTGTACCAGGGCAGGAGGGACAGGGATGGGGCAGTAGTTTTGGAAGGATCTCTTAAAGGGGGCCAGGCCAGCACTCATGCCAAACCAGATGACAGCGCTTTCCACACACTTTGCCTCTGAATTATCAGTATGTCAATATACACTTCCTGTCTGAGGCTTAATCAGGGACTGGAGTCATTAGGATGAGGAGAGTGAGGAGAGTAGAGACCTTTGCTGTGTCTTCATTATGGACAAGACCTTGTGTTAAGGGCTTTGACAGTATCTGGAAGAGATGGCCGTTATCCTGGGTAAATTGCGCATAGATAGAGAAAGTCCATGATTTAATCAAGACTACTCAACTAATAGGTTATGGTCTTTCTGACCGTTAAATACCCACCTACATAAAGCCACATAGAATGTTGCGTGGTGGTGGTGGTGGTAACAAAGAAGACAATGGCTACCTACATTGCTTTGTTAAGACTGACATATTTATACAGAAAAAAAAAGACTCAGGTCAAGGGATTTCCCTAATAGCACATAGTTGCTAGATGAATCTTCCAAATAAAGCTTAAAACACACCAAAATTCCAACATATAGGCAGACAGGGACTTTAGGGAGAAGGGCAATAGGCTGACATTAAGAAAATGTATTCTTTTCTGAGCACCAGTGGCTCATGCCAGTAATCCTAGCTACTCAGGAGGCTGAGATCTGAGGATCATGGTTCAAAGCCCAGCCTAGGCAGGAAAGTCCATAATACTCTTATCTCCAGTTAATCACCAAAAGGCCAGAAATGGAACTTTGGCTCACGTGGTAGAATACTAGCCTTGAGAAAAAAGTTTAGGGAAATTACCCAGGCACTGAGTTCAAGCCCTAAGACTGGCATACAAAAAGAAGAGAAGAAGGGAAAGAAGGATGGAAGGGAGGGAGGGAGGAAGGAAGAAAGGAAGGAAGGAAGGAAAGAAGGAAGGAAGGAAGGAAGGAAACAAGCACATTTCCCTCTTCCTTCAGCTTTCTACATTCAGGCAAACACTCCCTTCTCGTGGTAACTGATCCCCCGTGCAGTTAGCTATGACCTATGCTTTTACTGCTTCCAGGCTCAGTTCTATTGTTCAGGGCCTTGGATCTCTCCACCAAGGGAGGAATGGAAGGAACAAGTCTTACCCAAAGAACCAACTTTGGAAGAAGCACTTGGTAGCCAGGAGTAAATCTCAGCCATTTAATATCAATTTTTGTCTCTTATTGATCTATTTTCTTTTCCTTTTATACAAGAGGAACAATCCCTGCAATCTGGCTCATCAGTAGGCCTTTAAAGGTTTCTTATTGATCTGTAAAACTATTGTCTCTGGTTGCATTATCCCTTTTGGAAGCATCCTTTGCTTTTGGGTCATGTTCTGTATTTAGTTTGCATCCCAAACATGGCTTCCTTTCTTAGAGCAAGTAAAGGCCCAGACATCTTGGGCCCAATGCTTCAGATGGATCTGATTTCATAATGCTTCTGACACCTGTTTTTCTGGCTCCAGGAAGTCTTCAACTTCAAGACGCAATGCAGAATGTTGGAAATGAGGAGAGAGAGTTTAGCAAAGACCCAAAGGGAAAAGGTAATGGCAGAATAGGAGGTGCTCTTTGTTGTGTATTTCCTTTATGTCCCAGCTGCATAGTAATCAGGAGAGGAACAATTATAGAGATGAAGAACCCAAAGCTGGGAAATATTTAATTTTCTTATCCAAACACACTCAGCTTTGGAGCGTGGCCTCGCCCATGTCTTTCTGCACTTTGAGCTCACTTGGCAAAGCTTTCACAGAGATTTACTTCACGCATCTCTCAGATGAGGATGATGGGGAAACATAGGAGGTGGCTGTAGAACTTTGCTGGGGTGTGAGGCAGTAGAGGGGGAAAGGAACCTACAGGAAATACCCAGTGGGCATTAGTGATTGAGGCGAGGTTCCGGCCATCCCATCTCCTTAGAAGATTTATGTATCTACTCTGTCCACCCCACCCCCATTACAGGAAATTCCATGTTTTTCTAAAGCTAACACATCCTCTAAATCAAGATTTCAGATGATGACAAAACATACTTAGAAATGGCTAGTGTGGCGAGCGGTGTATGGTGGAGACTCAGACAGGCTGATTATTTCATTTACCTCTAGCTCTTTAAGAACTGTCCCACTCCTGTCACTGGCGATTTCAGATTTCCTTCTCTTCCAATGCCAAACAAATTCTGTCTCTCCCATCCTTCTTTTGACCCTTCTCCCAGATTTCTTTTCTGTCAAATTCCTTGAGCGTTCCTTAACAAGAGCCTGGTACCCACTCTTACCTTCTTCACTCTGCTGCTGGAATTGTCTCTTCCTCAGGTCTGATCTATCTACCATTTATTTGTCATCAAACTGGAGGTTATCCTTTCTGTCTCCTCAAAGTGCTCTTCCCTCCTGGCTCTTGGGTCATTTCATTAGTTTATTTATTCATTCATGCATGCACTCAACAATTTTGTGGCCAAACAAAGAATTAGACCCAGGCTGGGCCTCCGTTCATGAAGCATGAGACACAACTGTGCATTAGAACTTTCCTTTCTTATCTAGTCTTATTTACAGTTTAACACAGTTCAACAAGCTTTCCAGCCTCTACTCCAAAGTCATCGTTTCTACAAAGCACCTTTGCTAGGGACAATGATTTATCTTTATGTTTCCCAGTCCTTCAGTCTGCTTCTGTCATTGTAATTCTTTTGTTCGGCATGCCAACTTGTACTGAGTAGTTCAGGGACATCTGATAGGCCAGGCTCAGGAGTTATGTCTAGTTAACGGAACACTATTTCTGGGAATTCCTGCACATTTTTTCTCTTGCGTCTCCATTTTTCATCCTGTCCCCAAAACAAAGACACATCTTCAGAAGCTCAGCATTGGTCTTTTCCTGCTCTGCTGTGGGGGCCTCTTCATCACAAACCAGTCCTGGAGTACCTCGTCTGTTCCCTCAACATCTTCAGCCATCACCCACGCAAAGCCAAGAGATCTTCCTTCTCACCAGAGGTCTCGTGCATCACTTAGCCAGCCTGATGAACGCCTTGGTAGACATTTTCCTGTGTCTGCTGTAACAAGATGGGAGTCTGAAAACAACAGAAGTGTGTCTCCTTGTAGTTCTAGAAGCCGGAATATTGGAGTCAAGGGCATGGATGAGCCTGGCTCTCTTTCAAGGCCCCGGGAAGAACCTTGTCCCCCACCTAGTTTCTGGTGATCCTCAGAAATCATTGCCACCCTCTGCTTTGTAGATCCATGAGCCCAATCTCTGCCTCCATTTTCAGACATCCTTAACTCTGCCTGCATTTGAGTCTTTGCATAGTTTGACACCAGTCATTGGGTTTAGAGCCCACTAAACTAGCACAGCCTCATCTTAATTTGATGATATCTGCAAAGGCCCATCTCCACACCTTGTAAAGCTCTCAGGGAGATGAACTGGAGGTAGGAAAGGTATTAGTATTCAACCCTGTGTGTCCTTTGGTTTGGCTTGTCTCTGCCACCTAAATCAGACTCCCAAAACAACGTTTGATTACGTCCTCTGCGCCTCAAAATATCTACAATGTTTTTAAGTTGCTTCACTTCCCTGACAATCATCAGCTGCCCAAGCAGCCTAATTTCTAATCAGAATGCACATTACTTTAATTGGGAGTGCTTAAGAGCATCAAGACAGTGAGAGACGGTTAGCTCTGTAGAACTGGAGACCGGGGGCCTCCTTCATCCCATTTTATCCAGAACAGTGCACAGTTCTCATGAAGTTTCTAGAGCAACCTGTTGACTAAGTGCAGGTTGCTCTGAGTATCCATTTCGAGTCCTCTATCTGACTTTGATGCGTCCTCCATTCCGTCACTCCACCCTGTGCTCCAGTCAGCATTTACTGAGTAAAAATTAGGTGCTCTCAATAAATACTTGTTGTTTGATTGATTAATCCATCAACCTGGTTTCCTGCTCTGAAGCATTTTTACCATGGGTCTCCAGGGGGCCGCAGTGAGGGGTTTAAGAGGAGTAAAGGACTGGGCACAAAGACACTTCATCAGCACTCCCACACGGGACTACTGGGGCCTGTCCAAGGTTTCAGTTTTCCTGAGATTCTACTGTGAGGGATGGTACAGGGAAGGTCACAACAATGACGTTGGGAACCATTGGTGATGGAGTCCAGATTATGAGTGTAAGATTCATGCTGAGAGCAGGTAACTTAGTTCTCTTTTCTCCACTGAGAACACTCCAGGAAAGAGTAGCTGACTGACTCAACGTTGGAGAGATGCCAGGAAGCTTGGCTCTCACCTGGATCACCATGGGTCTGTGTCTGTGGAGAAAGCAAGTGAGTCATTCTCACTATGTGGCCAGACAGCTTTGAACACAGCCAACTGGTCCCCAAGTTTCTAGACAAAGAGTATTCAAAAACTCTGAATGCATGCGACTGCCCTTAGCATGAAGATGAGGCCTCTGGAAACAGTGGTTTCTGGTATCAGCTGACCGCTTTGTGAACTGGTTCAAGCAGGAGCATGCTAATGGCTACCATTGAACACAGAATCAGAGCTCTAAATTAGGGTGCCCAGTCCTCTACCCCAGTCCACCTGGAGAAGACCCACACACCTCTAAGAGTATATGACCTACAAGGAAGAGAGGAAGGAAAGAGGAGAGGGAAGGAACCGAAGAAAGGGGAAAGGAAAAGAGTGAGGGAAAGAGAGAGGGAGGGACAGAGGCGGCAGGAAGAAAGGAAGGACGGAAGGATGGGAGAGAAGGAGGAAGGGAGGGAGGGAGGGAGGGAAAAATGAAACTTTATTCTAAAATTTAGATGTAAGTCTTCCAATTGTTAACCACGTTGGAATCAGTCCCCTTCTCCCCTACCACCAGCTAGCTGCGTTCTATTATCTGGAGCAGTGTAAGTCAGGCAAGCTGAGCACATGTACACAATTTGATTTTTTCTATGTTCTTTTCTTTTCCTTTTTCAAAGTGTCCTAAGTTGCCCATCCTCTTAGCACTTATTCCTTTGGGAATTACAGAACTAAAGCTGGCTTTATTTTGTTTCAGTTCCCTTGTATCCATTTCAATAGAATCACTAATACCACTCATTTTCAGATTTGGTGTGCTTAATAGATTGAGAATATGAGGTCATGTGTCTAAAAGGATAATTATCATTCTGGGCAATGACTGAATGCTTTCATTGTCCTCAAAACACATAGAAGGCAAAAGGGACTTTTGTTATGGCATTACCTGCTCTGTGTGTGTGTGTGTGTGCACGTGCACGTGCACACACTCATGTGTGTGTGATTTCTGAAAGTTCACATGACTTGAGTTGCAGTTCCAAAGTAACAGACACAGAGAAAGAGAAAGAGAGAGAGAGGGGTTTTCGTAGGAGATAAATGTACATCCTTAGGAAATGCAAGCCATGAGAAGGTTGTATTGATCCTTAGGATGTTGGCTTCTGGTGAGTTTCAGTTTTCACACATGCATGCTCGTTAGCTGAATTATTTGTTCTCCACTTTCCTACCAGTTGGTGTGGAAAGGCAGGCTTCCCCTTCCTATGGCTGTCTGAAAAAGGAAATGGTTTGATAACACTGCTCCAGGGCTTCTTGCATTTCCAGAGGCAGGGAGGACTCCAGCCTTGTGCTCTCCTAGTGGGAGTTGGTGTTAACAGAGGGTCACTTATTCCCAGAGCTTACACAAAGGATTCTGGTTTCAAATGTCCAGCTTTAGATTCAAAAGAGGGGACAGCAAATGTCAGCAAAAAGATTACAGCTGATGCGGAGCAGCTCAGAACTTCTTTTTCATGGATTTCTTTTTTTTTTTAATTGTAAAGATGCAATACAGAGGGGTTCCAGTTACATGAGTAAGGGATTGAGTACATTTCTTGTGGAGTATTGCTACCCCTTCCTCTGTTGTTCTCAGCAATGGTTACTGGTGCTACGCAGGTTGTAGAGATGCAAGAACGTACTCACCTGAGACATGCCTCCACCAGGTCACTACCCAGTCTCTGTGTAGCTCCAAACTTCCCACTGTTCTTCATTACACCCAACAGCTTCCTAGACCACAGAGCACCATGGACTGGCCAAGCAAATATCTTTCCTGATTCTATCTCTTCCTCACCATCCTTCCCATCCCTCTTCAACACTATGTCTCAATGTACCATGATCCAGCAATAATGTTCAAACAACTGGATGTAGAGAGAGAGATTTTCTTGTGTAAGAGTCTCATTGTATAACGTAAAAGATGACAGATCCTGGGTAAGAGCCTAGACCAGGCTCCCAGCCTCAATGTCCTTATGTAGAAACTGAAGTAGCAATGACCACTTTAACCCCTCCTGTAATGATCAAAGATGTGTACATTGGTAAGGCCAGAAATAGGAAACTGCCTCTTCTGCTAGGACTTTTGAACACTGGGTTTGGGGTTAGAGGGATTTTTTTTTCCACAGTGACAAAATACCTGAGATAAACAGCTTATAATGGACAAAGTTTTATTTTTATTTAACTTTTGTTGTAAAGGTGATATACATAAGTAAGGCAATGCGTACATTTCTTTTTGAACAGTGTTATCCATCCCTCATTTTCTCTCATGTTTCTCCCCTTCCCCAACCAACTTAGTATCTAGTGAGTATCCATGTTGTATTGGTTCACCCTTTGTCTCACCATTTCTGGACCATAGTTTCTGTGGTTTCAGTCCAAGATCAGTCACCCCATTGACTCAGATAGAACACCATGATAGGAACAGAAGGCCAAGTAAAGATTGATTATCTTTACAGCATCCAGGAAGCAAAGAGAAGAATCCAGAGCCCCAATATCTCCTTCAGGGGCACACCCCCCCCACACACCAATGACCTAACCTCCTTCCTCTAGGCCCTGCCTCCTAACCTTTCCACCACCTCCCAAGAGTGCCACAGACTGTGGCTCAAGATGGCTTTGGGGCATGTTCCATATGTAGACTGTAGCAATTCTCATGTTGATGATAACAGAATTGATAAAGCATATTGTGGGTTATCTGGGTGGCCCTTTGAAGTTAAGAGCTGTCACATTTTAATGCTAGTGATTGCACACAAGTTGGCACTGGCTCTTACCAATTTGATCGACTGTACTAAGGAGGAAAGAATACAGGGGAAATAAATTCAAAGCATGGGTTAGTATCAAGTCGGTGTGGAGATAAACGGAGCAGCAGGAGCCTGAGCCGTCGCACTGCTGTGGGTACGGTGGCCTGGGGTGCTCCGGCCTGCATCGCAGCACGCAGCTCACTGTCACGTCGTGCGTTTTGGACCAGTTTCACCAAGACCTTAACATCACACGTTTACTAACGCTATGAGGCACCTTTGAACTACACCACAGCTTTGTCTGCCTGTTTGCTAATTCGTTTTTCTCTTTTTAGGAGCAATAAGCATTGGGGGTTAAGTAGAATCTTACTTTGCACACGTTCAAACGCCATCCTGTGTCATCGGGTCTGTGAGTGAGGAAGTTGGGGTGACCCTCGGGTGAGTCCTACGACTCTATGTAAGCAGCTCACCGAGTGAACCACCAGCATGTCGGGCTTCCTTCCGCTCGGGGCGCGGGGGAGGAACAGCTCGCCAACGCCTGCCCTGGTCCCGGTGCCCGGGCAGGGCGGTCTGCAGCCTGCCCTCCCGCCGGGGCCGACAGCCAGCTCAGAAGGAGCCTCCTCGGACGGAGCCAGGATCAGACCCGGAGCGCCACGAGCAGACCCGGAGTGCCAGGCGCTGCAGCAGGGGGCGTGGGCCTCGAGGATGGAGCGCCCGGAAGGCTCCCGAGGTACCTGCGGAGTGGCGGGATCCGGAAGGTTCCCGAGGTAGCTGTGGAGTGGCGGGATCGGAGGGTTAGGTCCATGCGCAGCGTGGCGTCCATGCGCAGCGTGGCGTCCATCCGCAGCGTGGCGTCCATCTGCATCGTCTAGTGTTCCCCGCAGCGTGGCGTCCATGCGCAGCGTGGCGTCCATGCGCAGCGTGGCGTCCATGCGCAGCGTGGCGTCCATGCGCAGCGTGGCGTCCATGCGCAGCGTGGCGTCCATGCGCGCGTGGCGTCCATGCGCAGCGTGGCGTCCATGCGCAGCGTGGCGTCCATGCGCAGCGTGGCGTCCATGCGCAGCGTGGCGTCCATGCGCAGCGTGGCGTCCATGCGCAGCGTGGCGTCCATGCGCAGCGTCTAGTGATCCCCGCAGCGTGGCGTCCCTCCGCGTCCTCTTTGAACCGCGGCCTGTCCCCTAATCCATACACCCTGTGCGTGAGCACTGTCTGCTGAGGTCGAAGGGAGATGAAGTCACTCAGATGCCAAGCGGAGGTCCCGGGGCGCCTCGGCCGCCGGGTCCTCGATCTGCTCCCTCTCCCGAAGCCCGAGGCCCCCCAGGCCGCCCTCTCCCCGCAGCTCCCCGCCGGGAGCTCGCGCCTGCGCTGTGCACGTGGCCCGCCAGGCCAGCCGTGCGGCCCGCTGTGCGCATTGGCTTCCCTGTCTCACCTCTGCTGAAATTCCCCTCACTTAACTAGACTCCAGTTTGAATGCGCCTCTGTTTCTCAGTAACCATCATCACCCCCATCACTACCACAGTTCCACTCCCCACCACCTCCACCATCACCTCCACCACCACACATACCACCACACACACCACCATCACCACCTCCACCATCACCGCCTCCACCATCACCGCCTTCACCACCACCGCCTCCACCATCACCACCACCACCATCACCACCACCTCCACACACACCACCATCACCTCCACCATCACCACCTCCACCATCACCACTTCACCATCACCACCACCATCACACAACTACCATCACCACCACCATCACACATACCACCACACACACCGCCATCACCACCTCCACCATCACCACCATCACCATCACCGCCTCCACCATCACCGCCTCCACCATCACCACCACCATCACCACCTCCACCATGACCACCACCACCATCACCACAACCACCATCACCACCACCTCCACCACCACCATCACCATCACCATCACCACCTCCACCATCACCACTTCACCATCACCACCACCATCACACACACAACTACCATCACCACCACCATCACACATACCACCACACACACCGCCATCACCACCTCCACCATTACCACCTCCACCATCACCGCCATCACCACCACCATCACCACCATCACCACCACCACCATCACCATCACCACCTCCACCATCACCACTACCATCACACACACAACCACCATCACACATACCACCACCTCCACCATCACCGCCTCCACCATCACCACCTCCACCATCACCACCACCATCACCCACACAACCACTACCACCACCATCACCACCACCATCACACACACAACTACCATTACCACCACCATCACACACACCACCTCCACCATCACCACCACCATCACACATACAACCACCACCATCACCACCACCTCCACACACACCACCACCATCACACACACAACTACCATTACTACCACCATCACACACACACACCACCACCATCATCACCACCACCATCACCCATGCCACAGCCACCACCTCCACCAACACCAACACCATCACACATACCACCACCTCCACCATCACCACCATCACCTCCACCATCACACACACCACCTCCACCATCACCAACACCATCACACACACCACCTCCACCTCCACCATCACACACACCACCACCACCTCCACCATCACCACCACCATCACACACACCACCTCCACCTCCACCATCACCACCACCATCACACACACCACCACCATCATCACCACCATCACACATACCACCATCACACACAACCACCACCTCCACCACCACCATCACACACACCACCATCACAAAACCACCACCTCCACCATCACCACCACCATCACACACACCACTACCACCTCCACCATCATCCACGCCACAACCACCACCTCCACCATCACCACCACCATCACACACACAACCATCACCACCACCACACACACAACCACCACCTCCACCATCATCACCACCACCACACACAACCACCACCACCACTATCACCACCACCACACATACAAAACCACCACCTCCACCAGCACCTCCACCATCACCCACACCACCACCATCATCACCACCATCACACACACCACCACCATCAACACCACCATCACCCAAGCCACAACCATCACCACCATCACACACACAACCACCTCCACCAGCACCACCACCACCATCACACACACACCACTTCCACCATCACCACCACCACCATCACACATACAACCACATCCACCATCACCACCACCATCACACAGACAGCCACCACCTCCACCATCACCACCACCATCACACACACCACAACCATCACCACCACCATCACTCACGCCACAACCATCACCACCACCACTTCCACTAAATCATCATCACCTCTTCCATCACCACCACCATCATCATCACCAATACCACAACCACCACCTCCACCATCACCACCACCATCACACACACAACCACCTCCACCATCACCACCACCATCACCATCACTGTCTCAACCATCATCACCATCAGCCCTGACCACACAGAGATGCACAAATAGGGCCAGTATCAGGGATCTCAGAAGGGTGAAGGCATCTTGTGGCCAGCCATAGAGCATATGGTAAGGTAAAGAGAAAAGTGAACAGTAGACAAAAATAAATATTATTAATATTGGCATTGGAGCTTGCTTTGTGCTAGACCAGAGACCAGGAATTTTAGTTCCATAATTCCTAATTCTGAAGACAACCTTTCACTACTGGTCAATTGTCCATAGAAGGAAATAGAGTCACTGCTAAAGTCTAAGGTAGCTTGGGTTATTAAATGGCAGATTTGGGCTTGTTCTAATTCTCAGCACACACTCCAACTTCCATTCACCTCTCAGGGACAACGAGAGTCGGATAGGGTGAAATGAATGCTGGCCTTGTGTGCACAGTTCTCTTGAGGGACTCCTAAGGAGGAGAAGACTCTATGACCTCCTGTCTTTAGACTCCAGGGCTCTTCCCGTAGCACACCCCTTAGAGAAGTGACCAGGGAGTCGTCTTCATTTGACAAGCTTTCTTGACCGCTCTTCCCCAAAGGGCAGGCTGAAATCCCTTCTCCATGCACAGCCAGACCTGGGCTTATGCAACTCTCTAGGCTCCTCCAAGTGAATAGCTGTCCATCTTGCACCTGGCTGGTGTGCAGGCCTCTGGGCCCTGAACTCTGGCCAGCTGCTCTATCTGAGCTGGGGCCCACTGCTCCACAGAGTGACAGAGCCTCCGGAATGAGCCTGCGTTAATGCCATTTCCTTGTGGTTCAGATGCTGAAAGGCCTAGTGTGTCTGGAGAAAATCAGGGCGTCATGCATGCAAGCTGGCAAGAATGTGAGGGAAAAACTTGGCCAGGGGACAAGATACATGAGGAAGGAAGAACCTTTAGTATTGATAAAATTCATTGCATTTTAAAATGCTTGCTTTTCATGTTCCTTATTAAGTGTTTAAGGAAGAGAGAATGGCTTAGTGAAGGAGGAATACGTTTCCATCTTGAGTACTGTGTAAAAAGTGTTCCTGTACTTACATGTAGATTTGCACTCACATTCCTTTTACCGCAAGAGCGTGTACATGCCCACTGTGCTCAAAGCACAGACTGGTTAGAGATAGCCCAGGAACCACCTGAAAATTCACTAGAAATGCAGACTCTCAGGCCATACCCCCAGACTTTCTAAATCAGAACCTGCTTTATAAGAAGATCTCCAGGTGATTTGAGGGTGTATGGATTATGAAGCTGTATGAAGGTACCAGAGTAAGTTCATTGATTCCTTTTCATTCCAAATCCTGTCCTGTCTAGTTCACCTTGATTATATGCTATGATATAGTAGAATGAGCCACAAAACACTCTTTTGCATCCATCTATGTGCAAATAGTGACAGTGTTATCATTATTGCTATGATTTGTTGTTGTTGTTGTTGGGTCATGGGGCTTGAACTCTGGGCCTGGGCGCTGTCCCTGCACTCTTCAGCTCAAGGCGAGCACTCTACCACTTGAGCCACAGCACCACTTCTGGTTTTCTAGTGGTTAATTGGAGATAAGAGTCTCACAGACTTTTCTGCCTGTGCTGGCTTTGAACCATGATCCTCAGCTCTCAGCCTCCTGAGTAGCTAGGATTACAGGCATGAGCCACTGGCGCCTGGCATTGCTATGATTTATTGAGTGCTAATTATGGGCTGGACACTGTGCAAAGGCTTCACAAGAAGATTATCTCATCTTTAGATGGACTCTGGAAGGATGGGGCTACTCTCATCATAGAAAGTGATACCACTAGAGCATAAAATACAATATTACGAGTACGGATGTCATTTCGATTAATAGTCCTACTGTGACTTAACAAAAGGCTGAGGGCACTTACTGGGCACTTTTGGTATTCCAGAAATGATTTATTAACTCATTTCTATCAATTCTTTAAAACATAGCCAAATGAGAGGCAGTTCTCTTTTCTATCTCCTTTAAAAAACGAGGTCCAACTGGGTTCAGAGGTTAAGTCCAGGGTCACATATCAAGACCACGGCACCACTGCAGTCTTGCCCGGGTTTGCTGGGCGCCCGGCTCAGGCTGTGGCCACCCACGTGAGGACTGCAGACTCATTTGCTTCCTGCTCTCCACATGGCCTCCTGGGGGCCTCTGCTCAGCAGGGATACCACAGGGTATCCCTGCACATCTCTTGTATGTGAGTAGACAAAGGCGTTCAGGGTCCTGTTTCCCAGGGGTTGCTCAGGGGACAGAGGCTTTACCCTAATCATGGTTCGTCGCCGCAGAGCCGCAGGCATCAGGCATGCAGACTGTCCGGCAGCATGGCAAACGTCCCGGCTTTGCAGGGAACAATGGGCGCTGAACTGCAGGTGACCCGACCTGCTAATCGCTGCCTGATTACCAGCTAATCAGCGCCTTGTTTGGGACATGAATCCCAAATCCCTTTGGACTGGGCTGGGCCTTGGCAGGGCCCAGCCACCTGGCTAACGTGGGGGGGGGGAGGGCAAGGCGGGGATCATGTGTTCCTGTGCAGAGTGGCCAAAGGCCACATTCAGAGAACCGGTCACGGGTCTGTCCCTTCCCTGCTGGTCCTGGATTCCCGGAGCACTTATCAGCAGCAAGGAAGGGAAGAGAGGCAGAGGGATGAAAGGCCGGCTTCTCCTTCAGGACCAGATGGGAAAAAACATTAATGGAGACTTCCAGCACCGAGAAGACAAAGGCACTCCAAAGGAGATACGCTTTGAGAGGGTGAATTAACACCAATTGGGAACCATGCTCAGTACACTCACCACCCACTGCCAGCACCAACCCTGCTATCCTCATCCCCAAACTACCATGATCACTACTGCCACTACCACCACCTCCACCAGCACCACGAACCATTACCATTACCACTATGCCATTGCTGCTACTGTCACCACCATGATCACCACTGCCCTCCCATTACCCTAGCACCACCATCACCCACAATCACTACCAGCATCACCTTCACCCTGACTCCACCAGCATCACCAACATGCCTACTACCATCATGACCAACATCACCATCCCTTCTGCAACCATAAAGACTACCAGCATCGCCCCCTCTCACAGCACCACTGTCAAGACCATCACTGTTACCACCATTAACGAGAACAGCGGCATCACCGCCATCATCACCTTGACCAGTGCCAATGCCATCACACCATCACCCCCAACATCAGCACCATCATCTTCGTGACTTCAAGGACAGCAATCTTACCATAATCCAGGGCATCAGAGATGAGTCCTTCAGCATACCATTACCACCAACATCACCACTGTCACCATCCTCACTGATACCACTCCCCACGGCTCCATTACAGAACACCTTCATCATTGCTACCACCACGCCCTACCACCACCATCACCACCACCACCACCACCACCATCACCACCACTACCACCACCACCATCACCACCACCATCACCACCACCATCATTATCACCACCATCACCATCACTATCATCACCATCACCACTACCACCACCACCATCACCACCACCATCACCACCACCATCACCATCACCACCACCATCACCACCACCATCACCATCACCACCATTATCACCACCATCACCATCACTATCATCACCATCACCACCATCACTACCACCATCACCACCACCATCACTACCACGACCACCACCATTAACACTACCACCATCATCACGACCACCACCATTAACACTACCACCATCATCACCACCACCATCACTACCACCACCACCATCACCATCACCACCACCACCATTACCCTCAACACCACCACCACTACTACCATCACCACCATCACTACCACCACTACCATCACCAACATCACCACCACCACCATCATCACCATCACCATCACCACCATCACCACCATCACCACCACCATCACCATCACTATCATCACCACCACCATCACCACCACCATCATTACCATAATCACCACCATCACCACCACCACCATCACCACCATCACCAACATCACCATCACCATCAGCACCCTCACCACCACCACCACCATTACCATCACCACCATCAGCACCATCACCCTCACCACCACCATCACCACCACCACCACCACCATTACCATCACCATCACCACCATCACCCTCACCACCACCATCACCACCATCACCATCACCACCACCACTATCACCCTACCCTCTACCTCCACCACCACCATCACCACCAGTACCACTACCACCTCCACCTCCACCACCATCACCACCACCATTGAAATCAAGCAACACCATCACCACTGCTGCTTTTCCTGTTGTACCACCATAGCCACAATGGCTGCTACCACAGCCAGCGGCTCTGTGCTAGGAATGGGATCTGGAGTAGTGATTATAAAACACTGGGTTGCAGGCCTGACAAATTTAGCATCTACTCTATGAGTACTAGCTGTTTGAGTCTGAAAAATTAATAAGCTTTTGAACTTAGTTTCCCCAAAGAGTAAAATAGAGACAGCAGTAGGTCCAATTCATAAAACAGTGCACAAAATAAGAGCTCAAACAAAGGTTCACTATCGTATTGTGATTTCTGCCACCATTCATTTGAGCATGTAGCTTCTTCTCCACATCCTTGTTTGAAAATAGGTAGAGAACACTTCCCTCTTTTTTTCTGTAACATCACAGGACCTTTAAACTACCTGATACCCTAAGAAGTAGGCTTCCAGTCATGTCAGTATGGGTCTAAGAGAGTTCTGGATTTCCTTGTAAAATTGATCTGATTTTGAGAATTCTCTAACCTTGCATAAAAACTTCCTTCTTTAAAAATAAGAAGAGAAATACTACTATATTCTTTGGAGGACTGAGGAAGAGAAACAGGAGACAGGACGAGACAGAGAAACTCCCAAATCTGCAGGCACTTAGCAGGGACTCTTACATTCAGTTGAATGCACTCTTGTCAGGAAGTGGTAGACATGTGTCTTTATTCCTCCTAATGGGGGAACAAAACCGAGGACCCCTTCCAGATGAAGCCAAACCCTACACTCTGACCTGTTCTTTGGGTGTACTGCAAAGGTCTAATAAAAGCTTACCTTTGCCCAGTAGATCTAGTTCTAGGAAACTGTTCAATGTTTGACTATATTTCTCTAAACATTTAAAAACAGTTCATCAGGTTAGTTCACTTGGATGATTGCTCCTTGGGAGTTTTCCAAACCTTGGATTTCTTTCAAGGAGAGTTGGATTCTATTCTGTTCTTGGGAATCCAGCTCCTTACTCCATCTCTGGAGCCCCTGATTACAGATGCAGTGTGAATATCCTGCTGTGTAGTGCAGGAAAACAGCATGCCAGCCTCCTGTGCATAAGAGGGAAGCGCATCTTCTGTTAGACAAGTGATTTTCATTTCCCCTCATTTCTACAGCTGTCAGTCACTGACATGTGGGGCGTAAGCATTAGTAATATGAACACTCAGGAAAGTATTTACATAATAAGAAGAAGAGGGGGAAATGTGATCCCACCAACCAAATGGGGTTAACCTGTGTGCTGAAGAAAACCTTCCGCCATATGCTTTGAGAACTTCCACCTATGACTTTGCAGTTCAGGCTTCATATAAAGTTGAGAGAGGCCGTGAAAAATCCTGAGCCTACAGAAAAACATCATTGAGAACTAACGTTGACGAACTCAATCCCTGGGGGAGGAAGTGCTGGGCTTCTCACTGAAATCAGGACCTGCAAACCATTCATGGCTGTGTTTCATGGTTGTATTCTTTGTGAAAGTCCAGATTTAGCTACTAAGTGAGAAAGTAAAGATGCAGGGGGGACGTTGACTGGCAGACAGCTCGTCAGTTCTGTTTTGAACACTCTCAGATTCTGCCACTTGTGACCATGGTTTGTGAGGGTGGATAGATCCTGGTAATTTCACAGTTACCTGTTGATGGGATCTAAACTATCTGGACCAAGTGTTGTGTCAAATGTCGTAGTATCATTGAATCCTCCCCCAGACAGCTGGTAGGCTTCTTGAGTTTTCATCCACCATTGCACTTTTAAGAACTCATGAACCCTATCAGTAATGAGTAAATAATTGCTGTTAAGTGCTGCATAGTATTCCATAAGTGCCACCTCCTTAACTTTCTCACTAACAGCCTTGTTTGTCCCCCACAAAATCAAGTACCAGCTCTTTATCTTATGAATCCGAGTATGAAAACTTCGGAATATTCCAGAATCTGAACTAGTGATTCTAATGGAGTGTGTACGCTCGTTATTTTTTGTGAGCCATTTCTTAGATTGGTTTCACCAATCTCTATCTTATCAGCAGTGTGAGATGATCACATGTTGTCTTAGTCTGTTCACTGTTGCTGCAGCAGATTCCTCCAGACTGGATGAATTGGGCACAACAGCAGTTGAGGTTGCTCATGGTTCTAAAGCCTGGGAAGTCCAAAATCAAAAGTCCACACCTCTCTCTGGGGGAGAGCCTTCTTGCTGTGTTATAGAAGAAAGTAGTTATCACATGGCAGGAGGGCAGGAGAGAAACAGAGAGAAGGAAGGACAAACAGAGAAAGCCATCCCTGAGATCTCCCCTATGCAACACACCCACACCCTCAGTAAGGATACTCTCTTCATTTGAACAGTGCCCCTTGACCTGACCTCTCCCAAGCCCCCGCCCCCCTCCCTCCACACTGTCACAATGGCTGCCGGGTTCCAGCATGCATTCCCACATCTGGGGCCAATACTTTCTCATTTTTGCCCACTGGGCAAGTATAAAGCTGCATCTCAGGGACTAGGATTTGCCGTTCTCTGGTTACTAAAGGGTTTCAACACCTGTCTGTCTTGTCAGTCCTTAAACTGCCTGTCATATCTCTTGCTTCTATTTTTGTTGGGTTTCATAATCCTTTTCTTGTTGACTTAGAGGTTCCTCTTTTTTTGGGCGGGGTGGGGGGGTGGGGTCTGGTCGTGGGGCCTGAACTCTGGGTCTGGGCGCTGTCCCTCAGCTCTTCAGCTCAAGGCTAGCGCTCTACCACCTGAGCCACAGCACCACTTCTGGCTTTTTTTTTCCTGCTTATGTGGTGTTGAGGAATCGAACCCAGGGCCTCAAGCATACAAGGCAAGTCCTCTACCACTGAGCCACCTTCCCAGCCCAGAGGTTCCTCTTACAGATCCTAGATTGGATCTCAGCTTTAGATGTTGCAGATATCCCAATTACAATCAAATTCTTTGATTTTTTTCCTTTTTTCCCCCTTCTGATTTGTGACTTTAGGGCTTCCTTAGAAAGCTTATCTTTACCTGTAAGTCATACAAATATCTTTCTTAAGGAAGCTGCTAAGATAGCTTCTCCTATTGACTCTCCTCTTTATCTGGAATCCAGGTTGGTGTGATGTGCAAATGCAGAGGTCAGTTACTCCATACCGACTAAGAAACAACCCACGCGGCTGGTGATTTATGAAACGTGTGAACCATCCTTCAAGCGCTCATTTATACACAGGTCTGCTTGCAAGGCCTCTGCCCTGTCCCCAGCTCCATTTGGAGCCATAGTGGACTGATGTCGTTAGAGCGGTTTGAGGTCTCTTCAGAGCTTCTAGGGTAAGGTCTTCCCACATGGTCTTCTCTTCCATGACAGCTCTACTTTCTCAGGGAACTTTTCTTGTCTTGACATAATGTGTCTGGGTTTCACCGAACACAATTAAAAGCAAATAAGTGTCACTGGAACTCTTTTGGGTGATGGTGTTAGATTTACTCTCATCTGTAAGGTGCTTTCTCCCAGGTGCTCTGCAGGTACCCCCCCTCCCCCCGTGTGGGCTCAGCTGCGAAGTAAGATGAGAGGGAGGCGGCTCTCGTGTGAGCTGCAGTCTGTGTCTCTGTCCTGCTGTCTAGCTCTGTCCAGAGCCCTGGGCAGCTTCTTGGTCCAGCCAGGGCTGTTAAGCCTGATTCCTTCTTGAATAATCATTCTGCTTAGGAAGCTCTGCTTCAGGGCTCAGATTTCCCCCCTGTTTAAGCTTGTGGCTTCTTGGCCTAGAGCCTGCTCTCTTCCCAAAATGTTTGTTAGTACAGTGGCTTTTAATGGCACTGTATGGAAAAACGAAGGGGTGGAGGGGAGGTGACTGTATTCTGTAAACCAGCCCGACTTTAACCTTTGCTTACTGGAATTTCAGTCTTCTGCATACCTTGTTAGCAGAAAATAAAAACTTCAGATATATTTTTTTTCCATGCAAGCTTACAGTTGGAATGTTCTTTACCTCTTAACTTGGGCCAGGACAAATGTGGCCCAGGCTCTGACAAACAGCCTGTTATTTAGAAGAGTCGTGTGGTAACCTTTGCACAACATTTACAATTGTGGTTATCTGCGTGAGGGTGACAGGGAGGGGCCCTGGGGAGGCCACGCCATGCTTGCACAGTGGACCTTGGGAGCAATGTTGGCAGACTCAGACTGCCCCGAGCTCTCCTGGATGACTGTCCAGCCTGAAAATCACAGATGGGGAGCTGTGGGGCTTCGGGAAGAGCCCTCCGGGACTGAAAAAGGGAGCAGCAGGCATCAGATAAAACTTGCTCACCAATGAGGACCAGGAGTCAGAGGTGTCGGCAATGGTCGTGGCAGGGAAAGAGAGGTCCTGCAGAATGTCATGTTTTTCTTAGAACTAGGGCACATATTACACACAAATTTGAGATTATCTGTGACAACGATCTAAAATTAACTGTGGTTTTCAAGTGAAAAATATTTAGGGGAGGATGAGATAAGAAAGAGGCCTATTTATAATACTTGCCACAGGGGAAGAGAGAGAAAGACAGACAGACAGACAGAGACCCAATGATACCTGTCCAGCATCAGGAGCCACAAGGCTGGCTCCCTTTCCTTGACCTTTACTAATAACAGAAAAGAAGATTCTTTACCTCCTCCTTTGGTTTCTTGGTTACACTTTCTTTTTCTGGTGGTGCTGGTGTTTGAACTTAGGACCTTGCATTTACACGGTAGATACTCTACCACCTGAGTCAGGCCCCAGCCGTTTTTGCTTTAGTTAGGTTTTTGTTTTTGTTTTCCACGTGCATCTCATGTCTTTGCTCAGGGCTGAGCTTGTGCAATGGCCGTCTACCTATGCCTTCCACAGAGCTGGGCCTAAGGACCTGTACCACCATGCCAAACTTACTGGTTGAAGTAGAGCTTTACTAGCTTTTACCTGGACTGACCTGGAACCACCATCTGCCTAGTCAGGAGAATGGGGAGAGAGGAAATTCTGTACCCAAGAGAAAGGCTAGATTCCCCTCCCCTGTGAGCTGTCGTCAAGGGTGGGTTTGCATGCTTCCTCTCTGGACTGACCTGTTGGCCCGTGGCTTCTGGAACTGGAACTATACTGAATGATGAGTAGAGTTAAAAAATGAAAAATAGAGCAGCCTCCCACTGAGGAGGCCGGGAGGGTGGGGAGTGTCTGGCAGGAAGTCCACGTCAGTCCACAAACTCACAAGGGAAGCTCAGAGTTCCCATGTGCACGCGCACAGCACAACAAGGAATGTCCTACCATTTTCCCCATCTTATAGGTGGTGATATTGAGGCTGGAAATGTTTACTTGGCTAGGAAGAAAGCAGGCAGAATCGGAGCCAGCCAGTGCTCAGAATCCTCACTTTGAGCCACTTGACCCAATGACGTCAAGGCAGCCTTTGTCAGGCCTGTCCTGCATGCTCTAGTTCCGTGCTGCCCTCAGCGCGTGTGCGGCCTGCGGCACGGGAGTGTACGCACTGACAATCGCTCCAGTGAAGCCACTTCGGATGGAGCCCTAGCTCTGGGGTGCATTCCATATACAACTGTGTGGGATCTTCCCAAGACTGTCCGCCAGGTGTGGTGGGTCACGCCTGTAATCCCAGCATCACACGTGGGAGGCTGAGTGAGTTCGCACGCAGCCTGGGCTGTGTGGAGAGACACTACCTCAAAACTATAAAAATGTCCAAAAGGTCATGTCACATAGGTGTTCTCTCCTGCATGCGACTGTTGCGCCTCACAGGGTAGGGATTTGCATTCCAGCTCCATCTAGCCCTGCCTATGGCAGAGTATGTTTCCATGTCATCATATATTATGCATATCACATGGTTTGAATTTGCATGTCATCTTCGTAAGTACAATGCATGCACAGTCGTGTTCCACATATAAAACTTCAAGGGGTGACGCCCATAGGAGCCAGAGCGCCCCCCCCCAGCCCCAACCCCCAGAGGCATGTCAGCATCAGCTGTTTCCAGGGGCTTGGGGGCTATGTCTACATTGTTTTTGCCTTTTTGCCACCGAGACAAGTTGGCAAGAAACAAATGTTCCCCAACGCCAGAAAACAACCCAGCAGGAAATGTTTAACCAGCATACTTCCACACTTTCTGACATAGCCTGATTCCTTGTCCCACCTCTGTTCCTGGCCAGAAAGAAACAGCACACACACACACACACACACACACACACACTAAGTGGACAGCTTTTATAACATCTTTCTGCTCTAAACCATGTTTCCTGTGCACTGAGCAGGCTCTAATGGAAACCAAATCACTTTTTTATGCGTCTACATCTTAAGTCAAGAATCCTGGTGCTGAGGGAAATTGCATCAACAAAAACATTCTTGTTTTTTTTTTAAATCTCCAACACAATAAGAAGGGACACTACTAATTCAGAGAAACAGGCTGATTTCTTAAAGGTTGAAACGAGGTACATCTTTCACAAGATTCTTGCCCAAGGCTACATTCACTAAAGTATAATCATTCCCTAGCAAGGTTTTGTTTATCTGGCCATTAAAAAAAAAATAAAACAACTCTTTGGGCTCTCTGAATCAGAACTGTTTTTCCAGCTGTGCAGTTTAAGGAAAAGACAAGAGGCCTGGTTTGGTTAGATTTTTTTTTTTCCAAATTGGAGCAAAGTTTCTTACTCAATTTTGCTTGGACTAACATATGCACCGAGCAATTTATTTCTGCCGTTTCCTTGCACACCTGTTTGGATATGGGCTGTTTTCTGATATTTAAATATGCTCTTTCTTGCCAACTGCTTTATGCATAGAGTGCCATGGTTTGGGCGCAAATGTTTCTTATTAACTCCCAAAGCAACAATTGCTCCATGATCTTTATTAGCAAGGACGAAAATAACTGGTTACCTTCTAACAGGTTATCTTAGAAGAACTATGCCCTGGAAAGCCATTCACAGTGAGGCCGAGGCGGTTTCTCAGTCCTTAACAGACAGCAGTAGAGGAAATTCCTTACAGGGAATATTGTTCTAAGCCACCTGCTTACAGTGGCCCTGTATGTTAGTGGAGAAAGAAAGCGTGAACGTTCTAGAATTGGGATGGAGGGTTCTGAGTGCGGTTGCCTGCTCCTTCCTGGGGCACTTCAATGCCAGGTCCTTCTCCCAAGAGCTTTGCAATGGTGAGCCAATATGACATTGGGATTGAGCCACTCAGGCTTTGTGCCTGGCATAAAGAGATGAGCGAGACCGTGTCTCTGTGTTCAGAAATACGTAGTTCACAGAGTAGGACGTCAGGAAAACCTGAAAATCGATATGCCTGTTCATAATTAGCCAACAAGAAGCCAGAACCGCAATCTGTGAAATTGACATCTGACAAACGGTTGAATATTTTTCCCATAAGCTACATGTCTAGTTGAAGTATTACCCTCACAGGCTGCATTAGTGATGGAAGGTGTGTCACCAAGTGCCCCTCAGCTTTGGGGATCTGAAACAACAAACACTTGTTATCTCCTGTTCTGTGTGGATTAGGATCCCCGAATGTGGCTCAGCTAGTTGCTAGCATGGCGTGTTTGAAAGAGTTCCCTGACTGCAGTAACACCTGGGAGAGGGCAGCCGGAGCAGAGGAAGGGCTGATGTCGGAGGCTTCAGTCTTCTGCTTTGGATCTGTGGCAGCGCCTCAGAGCAGGAGAGCAGGGCCGGGGTGTGAACGGCGGGAGAGGAGGAGACCAGGGCCCTGAGATCCCCTTCAGAGGCCACGCTTTGGAAAGGGCCTCCAACCCTGCCTAATAGCACCGTGGCTGAGGACAGGACACTCAGGCTTCAGAGGACATTTCAGATCCGAACGCCGGTGCCTCTGTTCACTGGTCAGAGCTGTGGTCTCACTTGAAGGTTCAGGGAAGCGAGGCCTTTGCCCAAGTCCAATCACATGGCTGCTGGCATCGTGCCTTGTTCTTCTAAGGCCTCAGCTCCTGGATGGCTATGAGCTAGAGGCCGGTCCCTCTGTGTCTTGACATAGGCCTGTCTTTGAAAGGCAATACACAGAGTGACAGCTGTGAGCCAGGGTCAGAGAGAGAGAGAGAGAGAGAAAGAACAAGAAAGAAGCCCACCTTCCCTTGGTAACTTCCAGTCCATTCCCTTTTACCATATCTGATTACTAGCAGTGAACACTCCAGCGGGCCCAGTGTACTCTCGTGGGCACAAACACCAAAAGGGAGCATCAGGGCCATCTCAGGCTACCATATCAATGGAAACCACAGGGCTTTCTCTCAGATTTCCAACCCCATCTTAGCACAAAGTACCTGGATCTGTAGCTCAGCTCCCTGACGCACAAGATACCCCCATACACCTCAGCCCTAGAAGCTTCTCTTTATCTACAGGGCAGATGTGCTAAGACTCTGCCCATGGCGTCCCTCTCCTCAAACCATTTCACAAAGTAGTCTTAGCAGGGAGGAGATAAATGACGGTCCCTGGAGGTCCCCCTTGCCTCCCAAGATGCCAGAGTTTGGATGGTGCAGGCCCAGCCTGTGGTTCTGAGAGTTTCCTCTTCCTCTCTCTTTGCCATATATATCTTATCTATCATTTGAGACTGAAGAAGTTCAATGGGAATTTTTTAAAAAAACATTACCTCTTCCCTCTTGGAGTTTTGATAAGTAAGTGGCATTAGCATTTGATGTGAGTATGGTGAATCTCCTAGCTGCCGGGCTCTCTATGCTCCAAAGCTTGTCCCTGCGTTTTGGAGTTTAGGGTGTAACAAAGGCAATAAAGAATCATTAGCAGATAGCAGGGAAGCGTGAGCAAGGTGAATGTTGGCTTTCCTCCCCAGATGAGGAGTCTGAAAATTCATTGCAAATCAAAAATCGATTACAAATGATCATTGTAATGATCAAACAGTGTTTGGGGGAGGGAAAGCATGGCTAGAACGTGGCCTTGGGCTCTCAACGCTCATGAATCTTTGACTACAAAGGCATTGGTCTCAGTATTTGAACAGTGGGCACAGTGAGATGCCATGAGCTCTGAGCATGGGCATTGTAGAAACACAGGCTGGTACAAGCTGAGCTTCTTTAGAAGGGGCTGGGAGGGACACTCTAGAATAGACTTGGAAGACCGGAGGTTGTCAAGGTGAAGCGGACGGCGTGCGGCATCTGGAGCCAAGGGAACGGCATGTGAAAAGACTCTGTGACCAGAGAAGGCATGGCACGCCCAGAGTCCCAGGAGAGTGTGCTCACAGCGAGGCAGAGAGGACGGGGAGCGTCTCAGGTCACTCTAAGTCCAATGAGAGACTTGGACTTTGACTCAATAGGCTCAGAAGAAAGGAAGCCAGGGAAGGGACTTAAACAAAGCCCGATGTTATCGGCCTCTCCTTCTACGAGACCTGGGGACCCCAGCAACACCGTCGGCTTAAGTAGTATTATCCTGTTTTCCATGTTTCCCATTGCTTTGGCAAACCCAAAGACACAGATAGTTAAAGAACACTGGACTCTGGCTGCCCGCTCTGTTGGGGAGCACAAACAAAACTCCTGGACCTTTGGATTCCAGAATCTGGGTTCAAGTTCTCAGAACCAGTCAAGCAGCACAAATGGGAGCTACCCTACCCATGTGGCCTGGGTCTGAGCAATATTTTTAAGATACTAGCAAAACATCCTAACCTTTTCAGAGGGTTAAAAACTAGCAGGTGGATCTCTGAGGACAAGAGATTTCCTGAAGATTGATGTGCTAATCACGTGAGCTGCTGACAAGAGGTCTTTAATTCTGTGGTGTCATCTGCAAGGTAGAAATGACCAACCCCTCCTTTGAAATAAATAAATAAATAGGGCTCAAGAGATGGCAAAGTCCAAGATACCAAATTCTCCAATGCCTATTTTCCTATTTGGAATAGAACTTTGTTGGACCTTAGTGTGTCATGGGCTTCGTTAACATTGGGAAGTGTTCTATTCATGACTCTTTGCTGTAGAAGGCTCCCTGGGTAGTGCAGGGTGATAGGCTGAGCAGAATCCTTGGTGCTCACCCACTAAACACCAGCAGCAATTCCTCTACATGGGACAACCAAAAATATCTCCAGACTATCCCACTGAAGGAAAGTTCACTCCTTATCATAGAACCATTGGTAATACATAGCCCTTAAGCCAGTGAGAATTTGGATTCAGTGTCTCTGTGACCGTCTGCATGGTGCATGTAGAGAAACCCTGATAAACAGCAGAAGGTAAACTGGAAGTCTCTGTAGGGACCCGGGGACTGGTGCCAGGTGCCCCTTAAGCCTTCTTCACCGGCAGCTCCCTGGACGGAGGTGTCTTGGGGCAGAGGCTTGTCACAGAGTTGGTATTACAGGGTCTGTTGGCTCAGATCCAGGTTGCTGCAGCCCATCCCCAGAGGGTTTGCGGTTTGCAGCATGGCACTTCCCACCATCACCTGGGCTGCTTGTCATGGCCAACGCTGCCTTTTTGCTCCAGTGCTACATTGGGAAGGCTATCATTTAGAAAAGCAAATCTCAAGAGTTTGTGACCCACTGAAGCCATTTCTGAACACGTGTACTGTGCTCCACAGATGAGGAGAAACAGCTGTGCAGCTCCAGTTGTGCGCGGAGGAGCAGGAGAGAAGCTGTGGTGTCTGCTTGCTCCTCCTCCCTGCCTTAGCTGCCATGAACCCCCGGTGACTTCTACTATACAAGATGAGGCTGTGTGGTCATTTCCTTTGTCCCATGTCACCCCATGTGCCAGCAGAAGCCCCGAACACCCAAGGAAAGCTCCGTGCACGCCGACGCTGGCCCTGCATTAGGAAACAGCACCAGAGGATCTTCCTGCACCCCTTGCAAGGAGTTGCAGTTAGGGGTGAAGCTTACAAAGAAAACCATGCACATAATCCAAGCCACTGATGATAGACCAGACTGAAAAATACAGCCCAAATCTCATAGAGAGTCCTGAACAACTCAGTTTACAGTTAAACTTCAAGTAACAATAAGAAATGTGTATTTGTTTCTTAAAGCACAAAAAGCTGCAAGCAAGAGAGAGATAAAACTGAAAATATGGGGCTGGGAAGGTGACTCAGTGGTAGACTGCTTGCCTAGCATGCATGAGACCCTGGGTTTGATTCCTCAGCACCACATAAGCAGAAAAAGCCAGAAGTGGTGCTGTGGCTCAAGTGGTAAAGTGCTCGCCTTGAGCTGAAGAGCTGAGGGACAGCGCTCAAGCCTAGAGTTCAGGCCCCATGATCAAAAAAAAAAAAAAGAGAATATATGTGAGCCAGTTCTAAGGAAGGAAGGAAAATGGGAAGAAAAAGAAAGAAGGAAGAGGGAGAGAGAGGGGAGGGACAGAAGGAAGGGAGGAAGGGAAGTAGGAGGGAAGGAAAGGAAGAAGGGAAGAAGGAGGGGAGGAAGGAGGGGAGGAAGGGAAGGAGAAAGGAGGGGAGGAAGGGAGGAAGGAGGGAAGGGAAGGGAAGGAGGAGAGTCAGCCTGCCTTATGCATTAGGTACAAAAAGCACAATACTTAGGGCCCAGGATACTTTAATACTTTAGTAGGCCACAGAAATGTTTCAGTTGTAGTTTCTCCTAAAATCAGAATATAATACTAGGTATTATTGAATCCTGCCTACATTACGTTTGTTTTTTTTATGATGTAGTCATACAACTTTTCTTCATTTTTCTTAATAAAAGAAGACCTCCACAAAGGCAGAAGAACCTATAGCCTTCCAGGAATAGCCTAGTCCTTAGAGCTGAGGCAGGGCAAGGAGCTGGAGATGACACGGAAATCAAGGAAGAGAAGCTAGAGACAATGGTGCCATTTTGTGCCTAGTGATCATGACTGTTAATGATTTTTCTAGAGGTATCCCCTAATGTGTTATCTACTCAGACAACCTGTTTGCAGACTCAGATGCAATTACTATAGGTTGTATGTTAACTTTTCAGTGATCATTAATGCACTGGAGAAAGATTCACAGAGACATTGAAGTTACTCTAAATCATCCTGCCTCTCCTGGCCCTGCTCTGTACGTTTGTGGGTTTAGATTACTTAAAACCTTTCAAGTCATATTTATGGTTATTACACTTAGGAAGAAAAAACTGAAGGCAAAAAGTCTTGTGCTTGAAGGGTAAGCCTTCTCTTTCCTCAGGTTGTACCTTCTGGATCATAATCTTCTTTGTCTTGAATAGAGGAACTGTTGCTATCTGAGGAACATAGAAAAGTTCTGGTTTTTCTAGGTTTTCCTCATCCCTTTAAATTTTCATGGTCCTCAGTTCCAAGAGTCTTAAGCCCAAGCTCAGGTTGCCATGCCTGGCATCCCATTTTTCCACCAGAAGACATAGAACTGAGCCCCAGGAAGGAGGCTCTAGCTTGCTTCTCTGTCATCCCTGAGGCTCTGTCCAAAGACAACGAGAGTGATGTCTTCATAGATTAAAGGCTGGAAGGAGAGCTTCCTATAGGAATGTGCCCTTCTGAGATTGACTAGAGGACACACAAGACCATGAAACCCTATTCCACTCATGGGTGACTATCTAGTTATGCCGATCACTGCCTTAGTATCTTTACTTTGAACATGTGACAGCACCTTCTATAAAACTATGATCAAGATAAAAATTAAATCATTTGTAAGTCATCTGCCTAGCAAGGGTGAAATCTTGAGTTCAAAATACAGCAGTATGGAAAAATTATACAAATGAAGCACTAGATACCCGCTTGACAAATATTAGGCTTCAAGAAAACGTTGGTCAGCACCTTTATTATGTTATTTAATTTTAACTTCTTCCTCTGATTATTAGAGAGATGATATAAAACATATAAAATTGAAAGCATTGAGAAGTATAAAGAAGCACACACAAAAAAAATCGCCCACTTAGAAACAATGAATATGACATTTTGACCCCACGTACATCCCCATTCATATTTCAAAGCATTTCAAGGGTAAACTTAAACTAGTAGAAAGTTACATACAAAAATCAATTGTTCCTTTTTAAACCAACACCACATAATTACCAATGTACATTTAATAATATATAATGATAATACCAACCAACATGATAAATACATAGGGGAAAATGTAACAGAAATGTACATGAACTTCATGAAAATTAAAAAAAACATTAGCCACTCTTATAAGAAAAATCTCAGCATATGCAGATCTCTGTAGTGGTCCTAGATGAGCAAATTACAAATTCTTCCCAAATTTTTGAGTGCTTAAATTCAAAGCAATTCCAATCAAAATTCCAACAAGGAACTTATGAAAATAATTACTAATGTTACAGATGGGAAATAAAAAGGGGAGGGAATAGCCAACAATATTTTTAATAAGTTAAACAAATAAAGGACCTAACCAGGTATCAAGGTTTATTATAAATCTAAAGTTTATGATAAAGCCCCTCCTTATCAGGAGAGAAAGACAGACCAATGGAATTGAATAGATACTTCCAAAACAGATGTGAGCTTGTGCGAAAACAATATAGATTACATAGGCACGAAACCCAGCAGAGACCTGTAGTAGCTGGCATTTCAAAAGAAGAGAAATAAGATTGCCTCCTCACTTCACACATACAAAAGTTAATTCCAGCTAGATGAAGACCCAAAAGTGAGACATAAACCTAAATATTTAGCCCAACATACAGTTTCATGCCCCACGATAGGAAAAAGATCTCTCACCTACTATCCAACATGCATATTCTTTAAAAGAAATGATGTATCCATTCATCTTGATTAAAATTTGAAAATTGTATTCGACAAAAGACTTAAAAAAAAACCACAAAGCCACACAGAAATGCTAACAATAGAATAGCTATTAAATATATTACAGTGGATAAGAAAGAAACAAGTGGATATATTATGAACAAGATATAGGATTAGGCTCACAGATGAGTTAACCAAAGCCCAATAGGACTGGTACAAGGAAGTTCAAATGAAACCAACATTGGGAAGCCATTCCACAGCCAAAATAATCCTCAGATCTGGAAATTCCAACAAAGCTAAGTGTTGGCGAGAACACCGCCCAGGGGGAATTTCTCATCCCTTCCTTTCCGCAGTGTGAAGGTTGAGTGACCTTGGAGAACTTGGTAGGATCCAAAAGGTTTTGCAGGAGAGGATGAATTCACATTAGAGCATGAAAAGAAATTCTCTTGCCTTAGTCTGTTCCAGTGAGAAAGGAATCCAGGTGTACACTCTCTCTCTCTCTCTCTCTCTCTCTCTCTCTCTGACACACACACACACACACACACACACACACACACACACACACACACAGGAATGGGACACAGAGTGCTGAATCTACCCACCACTTAGAGCCCACATTATCATGGAATCCTACCCCATTGTCCTCACTGGGAAATTCTTGGCAGGAACCTTTGGCCCATGCATATCAATGATGGCTCATTTCAAGAACATTCTCCCCCCAGACCTCCTCATTCTTCCCTGAAAAGCACTGACATAGACTTGATACTCTTAAGAATCCCTGTTTTTTAACAATATCCCCAATCCTATAGGTAAAAAGATAATACAAATATTAGAAAATGAGCCTCTTATTCAACTTCAAATTATATTATAGTGCCAACAACCAGCATTCAGTGAAGTCCAACTATTGGGCTGTTTATAATTGCATTTGGTCATCAAAACATCTCTAAATGCTTGGGGATAGCATTCCCATTTTTTTTTCAGATGAGAAACTGAGGCTCTGAGAGATTGAGTACTGTCTAATGTCCACTGCAGCGGGATCAGGAGGTGAAAGGAATCTTAGTACCTTCCGTGTCTTCATTCCATAGACAATGTACTTTACAAGGACAAATTTTACTAGGAAAAATGTGGTTCAGCCTCCCTGCCTCCCCGGTTCTCCTGGGCTCCAGCATCTGAAACCCATCTAGCTGTTCATGACGGGTAGATACCTGGCCAATCCTCTGTGTTAGAAATGAGGTCCATGAGTTCTTCCATCCAAAGCCAGACCTATGGTTCTGTGGCATTTGCAGCTAACCTTCATTCCTCTTTTATCCCAACCCTTTTTCTTCTGCTCCACCCTAGGAAAAAAGGATGCTCATTGTGTCCCAAGCGCCTTATAGTCCCTACTCTGAAATCACAGTGGGGGTGGGGAGGAGCGTTGTTGGGGAAGGGTCTTTGGCAGGGAAGGGCCGGTGGTGGGCCAGGCTCAGAGAGGAGAGAGGAGTGCTGGAGGAGCTGTGATCAGTGGCGAGCGATTCCATGTTGTTTCTCATTGACAGACACAAGGGAGCCCTGGTAGGGTAATGAGATGTAGCTGATGGAGAAATCGCATCTGACTATTGCCTGTGAGTGGCGTCTGTACAGCTGTCCAGGCCTCCACTGGAGTCCTTCTCCTTTAAAATCCATGGGATTCTAATCTTGAGCTTGCCTGGTAATGCCAAGGGAAATGACCTGGAAGATCCGCCATTGAAGTATTATATAATTTGGTAAAACTAAGACCAGAGGGGTTCCCTCTGTACAAGCCACAGAGTGGCCCCCAGGTTAGGACTCCACATAGCTTTCCCAAAAGGAGGGAGCTGCCCCTGGACAGGCATCCTGAGGAAGGCAGTGGTGGAAGAGCAGATGCCTGGCTTGGCCTGGCCCTGTAGACCGACCGTCTCTGACTCCATGTATTACCTCTGCACCATTTGGAGGTGGCACTGGGTTTCTTACTGAGCTCAATGAGAGAATCTGTATAAACTCCTTCCATGGATCAGTTCACTAAAGGCTGACTTGAGCCCCTCTACCCTCCTGTTTTAGAGGAAAAACAGCTGTTACCTCAAATTGAGGTCTCTCTCTACCATGACAGTCACTGCCTCCCAAGTTAGAACTCAAATTGGACTCAAAGTTCCCAAGTAGATGTGAGTTGGTCGAGTTCTGATGATCTTTTTGCAGTCCACTGCTCCCTCAGGGGTGATCCTGCGCAAAGTCCTCTCTTGTCTCAATCTCCATACTTAATCATCGTTCCCAAGTGGCCTCTAATAAATGAATGTGTCAAAAGCACAGCTCTAGACTTAAATCCAGTCTTCCCTGGCCACCCCATCTACTGAATCTGGGCTGCATTGCCCTGGACTCAATCACAGTAACAGTAGTTAAAATGAATCAACTTGGTTAATCTGTTTGTTTTTAAATTAAATTTTTTAGACGACTGTAGATGCATGAGAAGTTGTTGTTGTTGTTTAAAAGGATGCAGGAAGATGTCATGTAGACTTCATCCCATTTCCCCTAATGGGGAAAATCCTAGCATCTTACCCCAGCTACAATCGACCAGCTGGTAAGGAATACTGTGCAGTTTTATTCTGAGTTGGCTCCCACAGTCAGCACCATAGTCAATATATAGAATAGGCCCAGCTCCACATGAATACCTGTGCTGCCCGGCTAATCTCCCTCCCTACCCTTTCTCTGACCCTGAGGAAACACTACTCTTATTTCTGTTTCTACAATTTTTCTCACATCAAGAATGCTATGGATATGGAAACATGAAAGATACAATCTTTGGAAATGGCTTGTTTTTCCCCTACCCAATGTAATTATCTGGCTACATCCTAAACTATTGCATGCTGCTTCCTTTCCATTGCTGAGTTATAACTGCAGTGTCACTGTAGCATGGAGCTGTTGACCCGTTCACCTGCTGAAAGATGTCTGGGTTACTTCCAGTTTGGGGCTATTTTGAATAACATTGCTCTGAATATTCATGTACAGGTTTTTGTGTGAACATACATTTTTATTTTCCTGGATAAACATTCAAGGGTGTGATGACTGGGTCGCATGTCAATTGCATATGTACTTGTGTAAGAAATTAGGATGTAAAATGGTTGCACTGTTTTACATTTCTACCACAAATGTAGGAGTCATCTTGTTTCTCCATATCTTCATTGTGTTTTGGTGTCGCCACTGTTCTTTTTGAAATCTTAGCCATTCTGCCTGATATTCAATCATATTTCAGTGGTTTTCATTTTTACTTAATTACTGGCTAGTGATTTTGAACATATTTTCACATGTTTATTTGCTGCCTGTGTATCCTCTTTGGTGAAATGCCTATTCATGTATTTTTATCTTTTATCCATTTTCTAATTGGGTTTCTTTTAAAAAAATCATTAACTAGTTCTTCACATGTTCTTAATACAAGTCCTTTGCTACACATGTGGTTGTGAATCTTTACTTCAATCCAGAGGTTGCTTTTCGTACTCTGCATGGGATCTAACATAGAACAAAAGTTTTTACGTTTAGTGGGGATCAGTTGATTAGTCTTTCCTTCCATAAATGGTACTTTTGATGTCAAGTCCAAGGTCTCTTTGAGTAGACCTCAGGCCTAAAGGAGTTCTTCTATTAATTTTTTTCTTGCAGTCTTGGTCCTTTATAAGGTAGCTTTTGTGCAAGGTATGAGTTTGAGATTGAAATCATGTATATACTTTTTGTCTATGGGTGTTTTGTTGCTTCAGCACCATTTTTGAAAAACGTATACATCCTCCATTGAATTTATTTTGCAGCTTTGACAAAAAGCAATTGAAACTGGATACTGATAGCCTATAATCCTAGCTACACAGGAGGCTACAAGAGGATCACAGTTCATAACCAGCCCATTCAGGAAAGTCCATGAGACTCCATCTCCAGTTAACCAGCAAAAATCTGGGCTGGGGGCATGGCTCAATTGGTAGTGTATCTGCTGAGCAAATAAGCTGAACAAATGTGAAACCCTGAGTTCAAATTCTAGTCCTGTCAAAAAAATTAAAACATAAAATAAACTATAAATAAAACATATTAAATGAATAAAATATAACGTGATTTTCCAAAGATAAGCGCCCTTTCCTTAACCAATTTAGCTGCAAAATAAATTCATCAGTTTGTATGAGTCTAGGTAGGCTCACTCAGTAAGGATATTCTCTAGGACTTTTAACCCCTACACAAATTTCTAAAACTTCTAGAATATTCCAGTGACCTATAGTTCCAATAAAAAGGAAAATTACTGTTCAAAGAATTAATGTCTTTGTTAAGCATTGTATCTGGCTGCCTTGGAAGGAATGGCTCCTGAGAATTAAGAGGCCTGTGGCTACAGTGTCTCCTCTATATTCTAAATAAACAAGCCAAAGCCAGAAAGCTCTGAAGCAGAACTGCCCAACACTCAAATCTTTATGGCTCAAAGTCACCTCATCAGAATGCACTCAAAGGCAAACAGAGAGCATTCTTTAAATATTTCTGGTAAAGAAAAAAAAGCCCCCCCTTTTTAAGTAGAAAGGAAATAGTAAATAAAAAGGAAATAGTAAATAAGTTTAAGTACATTAATTAAAATGTATAAGTATTCACCAGCCTGACAACAACCTCTGTAAACCAAAACTCCACAAAGAAAGCAAAGAAAGGGGTGGAGGGTTGGAAAGACATCCCAGAACTCTACCTCAATTTCCTCATTTTATACCTTTCTCATCCACTAAAGCCACCTGATAAGGCCTCCCCCCTCCCCCGCCCCCAGCGGTCTTCCTTTCCTCCAATTGGCTGAGCCCTTACTACCATAGCCCTTACTGTAGTGTACTGTCCTCAGCAGAAAGCCCTCCCAGGGCTCTTTTGGCCCAGTCTTAGCATTGTGAGCTAGGCAGTGGTGAGTCGATGTTCAACAGCCCACTCCCAGAGTGGAGAGGAGAGGCAATTAATACATCCAGATGCACACACACATTTATTATAAATGTTGCCGATATAAATAATATAAGGCACATTTGCAAGTAATAATGAAATATTCAATACTTTTTGTAAATTCCATAAAGCCCATTGATTCTCGAAAGATGCTTCCACTTCTCTGTCACGCACTGACACCCATGACCAACCTATTGTTTCAAAGCAGGTAGGGGTAGCTCCCACATGAAGATTTGTTAATAGTTTCCTTTACAGTAATGAGTAAAATGAAAGTGAAATGAGGTGTGCTTCTGGTTCAGTTTATTTCTTGTTTAACTCACTCTGCTAATAACTTTCAAATACAGAAAGAATATTTGCTCAAAATGCTGTGCTATCCAGCACTCAATAGTTGGAGACCATGTACAATTGTAGGATGAATCTGTATTATTTACATCTTTTCCAACATGTTCTTTTTTTTTTTTTTTTGTCGGTCATGGGGCTTGAACTCTGGGCCTGGGTACTGTCCCTCAGCTCTTCAGGTCAAGGAAAGCGTGCTGCTACTTGAGCCACAGTACCACTTCTGGTTTTCTGGTGGTTTCTTGTAGATAAGAGTCTCATGGACTTTTCCTGCCCAGGCTGGCTTGAACTGTGATCCTCAGATCTCAGCCTCCTGAGTAGTTAGGATGACAGGAGTGAGCCACTGGCGTGAGCCAGCTTCCAACATGTTCTTAATTCGAGAGAATCAGGGTGGCTATTATAGGTAGTGTTTGCTTGTCTCTGTGATCTAGGACCCTCTACAATGTCTGATGTTCAGCTATGCATGCGGTAGGAATCTTCAAGCACAGAATGGCAAGAGGTGAACAGTCACAACTCATAGTATCCCATTCCTGTCCTATAGACACAGAAGATTGGAGCCTGGGTAGGTGTCAAATTATGAGGAAGTTTTGAGGATTCATTACCTTTGCTTTAATATGATTTGTTTGATGATATGTACATAATTTAATCTTTAATAACGGCTGTGCTTAACCACTGGCCTGCAAAACTTTTTAACAAGCAGCTTATACATGTCAGCACATGTCAGCCCCAGCACCTTGCAGGACTGACGACCGATCAGTGCTCTATTTACTGGCGAGGAAACAGTTCTTTCTCCAGTCCAAACACAAATGTGTTGATTGACTGAATAAGCCTACATAGAGCAAATTGTTCTCATGGTGCCCTTGGTGCTGAGGACATGGGTCATGTGGCTTTCTCCAATGCTGTGTTCTCGGGCCTAGCCCAGGGACTGGCTCAGGCAGGGCTCTGAGTGCTTGTCAACCTTGCCCTTCACCTGTCCAACTGTTACTGAAGAAGACTGGCTTGCAGACTATTTTGGCCAGAACAGGGGACTACTATATTTAAGTCGTGAAAATGCTTGTGTTAATTTCTTCAGCTCCATGCTGCAGGTTTGACTCGGCTGTGTGGGTCTTTGACTCTGAGCCTCAAAATGAAAATCATGTAATAGAAATGGAATGAGAGAACAATTGCAAAAGACTCACTGTCAATTGTGGAGTACTTCTTTCTAGAGACTGGCTCTTTAAAAGATGAAAACCGGTGATGGAGATGACCCATTTTTTTTTAAACTGCTTTTCTGCAGATATCCATATAGGTGTTAGAACTATATACATTCTGGCCAACATGGCAGAAATCCTTCTGCTATAAGCAGCTATAAAACTAGGCCCCCGAAATATATGGAACAGTTATATTGGGACATTGTACAAGTCACATCACAGGGCCCATTGACTCTCTGACTGGATACAATTTCCTGTAATGTTGACAGAGTTGGGAGCTTTCAGTCACGGCAGTGTTTCTGTAACATGATGTTAAAAACGTACGCATGAGTTAAATGTTTATTCCAGACTCAAGATAGGTCTGGGGGTTTTAATGTGACACAGCATGGAAGTTTATTGATATGGTTTCTACATTGCATATTGCCTCTAAGAAATCACCACCTGTCAAGTTTGGTTTGGTATCAAACAAAAATATCTATAATTATCTAAAAATGCTGTTTAAATACTTTTGAACTACATAACTCTGAGAAGTAGGATTTTCTTCATATGTTTCAAATAAAACATAGTGCAACAGGCAGAATACACAAGCAGCTTTAAGAATCTCCCAGATATTTTCTCAGCATTAGAAAATTTCCAAGTAGAAGACAGAACCATACTTTTCAGAAAAGATCTGCAAATACCATTGTTGTTGATTCCACAAAATACTTTATGTTCATTTGCAATAGACTATGATCATTTTAAGTAAATGAGATAATCGATTTAAGATGTAGAATTTTAATTTCCACTACTGTAAATAAAATGCATGTGATAGAGTTGCAAGACCAATATGTGTGAGAATCTTCCACCTAGACTGTCGCATTTCCTAGAATCCCAGTGGAGCTTAGCAAAGCCTTGGAAATACTGTGATGTTCTGATGGCAACTGTTTCCCCACACTTTACTGACACTTTATAAAGAAGCAACAGAGTAGTCAGGAACTCAAAACTTTACCTTCCTCAAAAGCCAGCATCAAAACAAAAAAAAAAAACAAAAAGAAAAGATATGTGAAGAATTAGAAAAGTGTGATCAGAGAAAATTCCTTCACAGAAACAAATACCATACCAACTGACTTAAGAGAACTAGCAAATAGCCGGGCACCAGTGGCTCACGCCTGTAATCCTAGCTACTCAGGAGGCTGAGATCTGAGAATCGTGGTTCAAAGCCAGCCCAGGCAGGAAAGACCGTGAGACTCCTATCTCCAATAAACCACTAGAAAACCGGAAGTGGCGCTGTAGCTCAAGGGGTAGAGCACTCGCCTTGAGCTGAAGAGCTGAGGGACAGCACCCAGGCCCAGAGTTCAAGCCCCATGACTGACAAAAAAAAAAAAAAAAGAACTAGCAAAATAAGAATTTGCTCACATACAAGCACACACATATCTATCTGGTCTATGATAACAGACAGAGTATAGATTTGGTAAAATTCATATTTATATTGTATAAATACAGTGTATATAGTATATTTAGATATTAAACAGTGCATATGTATATACTCATATGTATGGAGAAAAATCAGAAAGGGGAGAAATTTATTATGAAGTATTGTCTCCCAAGTCTATGGAGGCTGAGGAGTCTAAAACTTCCATCTGCAAGCAGAAAGTACATAAAAACTGTTTGTCTGATTCTAGTTCGAAATTAAAGGCCTGAGAACAGGGTAGTTGATGGTCCTTGTCCAAGTTAAGTTCAAGTCAATAAAGGTCTAAGACCTAGAGCTCTGAGAGAAAGAGAAGAATGACTTCCCAACTCAAGAAGAGACAGAAAATACATCCTTCTGGCTTTTTACTTAAGGCCTCTGTGTTTTGGACGGTGCCTCACTGTACTGGTGTGGAAAACTTCCTTTATTGACTTTACTGATTCAAAAGCTGATCTCTTTCTGCAGTGCACTCGCAGGTCCACTCACAAATGTTTTACCGGCTGTCTGGACAAACTATCCCAATCATGTGACCACACAAAATTAAATCATCACAACATTCAGCAAATTAAAGGAAAAGATTCACATCCAGGAAATTTGTCAGGATAAAGAAATTTAAAGCATATGATAAAAAGGAGATTCTATATGAAAGATATGGAATGAAATTTTAAGAACCATTAGAAGTTTAATAGAAGACTAAACGATGTTGAAGAAATGATGGAGAAAGATTAAAGCCTAAACTATCAGAGCAAACAAAGCTGAAGACAGGATTGAGCAGATTCTCAGGGCTGGGCCTCACGCGGGCAGACTGACACACCTGTGACTGAAGAAGCAGAAAGAGGAAGGAGAAAGCTGGGAGCAGGAGAGTTTTGCAGAAATCATAGTGGGACTTGCTCAGATTTGTTGAAGTCCACCAACCTTAACGCCAAATAAACACAGACATGTACACACACAAATGTACACATACACGCCTGCCAAGACATGAAAATCAAATTGATCAAATCAGTGATAATAGGGAAATTGAAGAAGCACCTAAATAGAGAGATGTAAAGAGATCAAAATACATCTATAACCAAGATCTTCTCAGAAGCAAAAGAAAGTAATGAAAACGAAATTATCAAAAGAAATCAAAGACATGTGAGATTCCATCACATAGAGCAGGAATGGACATGTGGGTCAAGAAGTAGAGCACCAGTCATGAGCAAGAAAACAGAGCCAGGCGTCAAGGTCCCGAGTTCCAACAATGGTACCAGCATAAAGGACTCAGCGATAATCATTAAGAAAACATAAACTCAAACCAGGAGATATAGACTCACCAGGGTGCTTAAGACCAAAGACACACGGGCTGGGATGTAGCTCAGTGGCAAAGCGCTTGTCTAGCAAGTGCAACGTCCTGGGTTCGATCCCCAGTACCAAAAAAGAAAAGACAAAAAAAATTGAAAAAAAAAGACCAAAACCACAAATAGTCCCACATATTGCAATGTATGTAGTAGGTGTGCAGAATGGTAGCGCGCACTTGGAAATCACTCCAGCAATAGTACGAAAATAACCTACACATGCCCTGTGACCTAGCAACAGCTCTTTCAGAGGATTACCCAAAAGAAATGAAAGCATAATATATACACAAAAGGTGTCTAAAAGAATAAGTATACAAGCTTCATTATTTGTTTGTTTTTGGTCAGTTGTAGGGCTTGATCTCTGGGCCTGGGTACTGTCCCTGAGCTTTTCAGCTCAAGGCGAGTGTTTTACCACTTGAGCCACAACTCCACTTCTGGTTTTCTGGTGTTTAATTGGAGATAGAGTCTCATGGACTTTTCCTGTCCAGACTGGCTTTGAACTGTGATCCTCAGATCTCAGCCTCCTGAGTAGCTAGAATGACAGGCATGAGCCACCAGCACCCGGCTAGAAGCTTCATTATTAGTAATAAGTAATTAGAAAGAATAAGCTCAAATGTCCATCCAAATGAAATCAATAAACAATATATTTGTATGTCACATATATATGTGTGTATGACATATCTATGTTACATTATACACATATATACACAATGGAATAGTACACAGCAATAAAAAGAAGCACACTATACCTACGCCTCAGTATTGAGGGTTTAAATGCAATACTGAGCAAAGGAGGCACATACAAAAGAATGTTCCACTACTTCAATTTTTTAAATAGGCAAAAATAATCTCTAGTGAAAAAAAATGTAGCTTGAATTGTTTTCCTTCTTAGCACTAATGCCACTCAATGTGAAACCTTAACACACACACACACACACAGCCTTCTGATAGATAATATGAGACCTAACTTCTTTCTCCTTCACTGAGATGCAGAAATTTGATTTTTGTCCCCTCTGCCAGTACAGAATCCTTTGTGCTCAAGGATGCAAACTGTAAATCAATATCCACAACTGAAAGGTGACTTTCCAACCATGGCACACACAGGAGCCTCGCAGGACTTCAGGATCACTTTGTTCCTGTCAAAGGTCTAACTTTTTAAATAATTTATATGCCTTCAATGCCACCATTTACAGGATGAGCCTTTTGTGTGTGTTCATCTTTATTCAAAGAACCAATTGTTCCTTCATGAAATACTCCAGAGCACCTACTATGTGTCAGAGCTGCCTGTGTGGGTGGGGGAACAGTGGAAGTGACAGTCACATGAGTCTCACAGGGAAAGGTCAGGATAAACATTAACTCGCAGGAGTAATTGTAAAATGGCCCCTTTAACCACTGTTTTTAAAAGACAAGCTTGTACTCTATAGCATTATTATTTTAAAATGATCTATTGTCATTTTTACGTTATTTATCCCAAGTCTTGATCTTGTCTTGGCTGAATAGATTTAAAGTCTGCATCAAGGGCTGCTTGCTCAAAAAGAAGATGTTTTTGAGCTGGGCAGTGAATGGTGAGCAAGAATATTCTGGAAGGCATTCATAATGTTTAAAGTGCCTGGAGAAAAGTTAGCCATAGAGAAGAGAGCTGGAATAAGCCTGAGGAAAGCAGCACGGTCAGTAGTGCTGAGCAGGGCTGTAGGGAGAAATTTCGCTTTCTTAATGGGTAAAATGTGTGGGTAACAGTTAAAAAACTAGCACATTGGAGGAACAGAATCACCTGGTTATGGGGTGTAGACGAGGCTGGGCTGGGCATAGCTCTGAGACAGGCTAGGGTATATCCATCATAAATAAATGTCTCTATTCATTTATTAAGCATACCAAAAACAGAAAGCAGAGCTGTGGTTCAAGTGGTAGAGAATGAGCCTTGATCAAAGAAACTCAGGGACATCACCCAGGCCCTGAGTTGAAGCCCCAGGACTAGCACGCGCACACACAAACACATGCACACACGTGTATAAAAGAGGTGGAGGCATGATTCAGTATAGAACATCTGCCTGGCAAGTTTAAGGCCCTAAATTCAAACCCCAGTACCAACAGAAAGAAAGCAGGAAAGAAAGAGGAAAGGAAAAGGGAGGGGAGAGGAACAGAGGGGAACAAGACGGGGGGTGGGGGCTCAATGCCAAGGCCATATAACTCTTTATAAACCCAGAACAATTTACCTTAGTTCATGTAAGACATATTAGAACTTAAAGGGGGCAGATAGAGAAGGCTGAAGTTTGAGACAGGCCCTGAACTGCAGAAGAAAGAGTCAGTAATGAGAGGGGATTTGTTCTAATCCTTCTTGAAGATCTTTGCAGCCCGATGTGAGGCTCTTGTGCAATGGCCCAGCATGCATTTGACAAACAAAATGACTATTTTGGTCTGTGGTAGGTCGGAGAACAGTAGGCCAGAAGGCCAGGGAAAGGATTTAAATTGGGTAAATCTTTCAACTTACCCTGACAAGTGTAGTCAGCCTTGAAAGAACCTGCCAATGCTAACTTCTGAATTTCCAAGGACACACACAGGCTGACACCCTGAGAGTTACTAAGCATCGCTGTGTTTATTTTGGATTTGGTAATAAGTGTGAATAGAAGGAGACCTTGCCTGAATTCTTAAAGAGAATTGTTTCTTAGATTTCGCTCAATTGAGGGTTGAGGTTTCTTTTTGAAACTAGGAGATAGATAATGAAGTCACAGCACCTTCATGATAGTTGCTTTAGGCCAGAGACCAAAGCTAGACTTTTTAAACTTAGACTCGGGAAATGTAGTTCATAACATATATTATGTTTGGGTGGAGCCTTTTGCTCTTTCTACCTTCATGTGGTTCTATAGGCACCACCTCCACCAAGAAATACCTACAGTAAATGGCATCCCAAATCAAGCAAAGAAAGGAGCAGGAATCTGCAGAGGAGATAATGCTAACAACAGTAAAAATAATGATCATGTTATGGAACCTTTACAAGAGCCATTGTTTCCACTACTTAATACATGAGATACTGAGAAGGTGCTACACCTGCAAAGTACTAGCGAAGGGACTTGAACTTATGTTCTGTTCTGTGCCTAATCTCTGGGATGCCTATTTTATGAGTCAAATACACTGCATCTCTCGGGCCCAGGCAATCGGTGTGATTCTGAAGCCCTCAGTACCTCCAGACTGCCATAGCTCAAGACGGCTGCCCCACTTCACATAGGGAAGTAAAGGTGGTAGAGTCAGGTTTAAACCTCCTGGCCCAATCTGTGCCAGGTGCCTCCAAACCAAGAGACCACTTGGCACACTGATGCAAAAACAAACAAAGAAAGAAACATCCATCTCTTCTTGTGATTGATATGGTGGGAATTATTTACCCTCTATCCATGATCCCTAAACGCTTGCTTTTCCACTGGAGCACATCTCCAGGTCGCGTCGCATCGGCTCTGCCCTTCCTATAGAAAATGCAAAGTTGAGTCTTACTTTTTTTTACCATAATGATAGGAATCTCATCCAGAGGCATATAAGTATCCAGCAATATTTGTGTAAGAAAAGGAATGAAATGATCTGGAATGAGTGGATTCATTAAATGAAGCATGTTTTAATCTACCAGTCATTTGCAAAAATATATAGTTATGCAAGAGGGGTTTATAGTATCTTCAGTTCTTTATAATAGTACTTGATTCAATGGTAAAGGAAACTAAAGAGATCAAGATGTATATAGAAATTGCGAACCAGGATAGACTCACTGGCATGGTTAAGGAGGTGAAGAGCAAGGCTATAAACTACGGAGAAGATGTGGAACCTCTGGAACACCCGTACCATTGCACTGACAGGAACCATAGTAAAGATGCTTAAGAAAGCTCTTCAACCATTTTTCAAAAATTCATACACCCATCTATCTACTGAGGTCACAACCAACCCTACTTCCAAGTATATATCCAAGAGAAATAGAAGCACTAAGGCCGTGAAGTCTATCATAAACATAGGAGCTTTCCTCCTAGCAGCCAAATACTAGAAAGTGACCATCAATAGAAACAGAGGAGCAAAATGTGTTCATGATTTCTATGTCTGATCTCTGAAGATCAGTGTAGAACTAGGCTAGCTACAATCACCAATCAGTCACATTATCTCTGGACTTCTGTTTGTGAAATCCTTGGGTCATTTTTTGCTCATCAAAAAGAAAGGGGGAGGGGGATAAACTAAATTCATGAAACAACAGAAAAATGTCAAAAATAGCAGCTGAGAGACAGAAGTCGGACATGAAAGTACATATTGTATGATTTTGTTTCCAGAAACATTTTTCAATATGCAAATCTAACCTATAACAACAGAAATGAAGCCAGTGGTTGGCTTTGAGGTGGAGAATTGACCAAAGACTGGAACAAGGGAATTTTCTGTAGGGATGGAAACTTTGAATCCTTTGGAGTGTGAGGTCGCCTGGCGTTTGAATTTGTCCTCACGGCACCAGCAGCGCATGGCTGTGGATGATACATCAACCTAACAAAGCCATTTTTGCATTCCCTGTTTCTCAAGTCTCAAACACGAGAAGCCTAGGTTTAAGACAGAAGTAGGGCTGGGAAGATCATAAATTCTTACGCATGGCATAGATGGAGAGAGGGACCACCCCACAGGAGAAAGGTCAGATAGAGATTCTACAGGCTTAGTGGCTGACACAGGGCTAGAACTCAAGGCTCTTCATGTGGGTAGTCTCCCGAGGGTCTATTTCACTGGGAATGCTGGGAATTGCTTCAACTCCTTCACTTTACTACCCATTAAATGGTCACTAGGTCAACATAGGGTGCCCTTTCCCCATCCCACCTGCTCCTTCCTAGCAAGAGGTTCTATGATTCTTCTCCAAGGGAGTGGTTTATCTCTGAAGGCCAGTGCAGACAAGTCCAGCTGGATGAAGGAGAGCTGGGTTATCTGAGGGTACAGGAACATAGTTTTTCAAGTACTTTTGTCCATTGAGGATAGTCCCTAACAGGGGGGAAAAAAGATTGAGAAGCCCTTAAATAGAGGTAAAGGGAATCCTAGCAGCTAGGAATCAAGGTGCATATACTAAGCCCAAGCTCGCAAGACACCCAGGCTGCTGCACAGACAGCTACATCACAGAGTCAGGCAAAAAGTGGAACAAGAAGGACCCCACCACCACCTGCACAGACGCGCTGAGGCTACCCACCGTAGTCTGCAGGCTCTCTCAGCTAGACCAGCACCTTGACGCCATCTTGACTCTCTTAACTCTCTCTCTCTCTCTATATATATATATATAGCACTCTGCTATTTGAGCCACAGCTCTACTTCTGGTTTTCTGGTGGTTAATTGGAGATGAGTCTCACGGACGTTCCTGCCCGGGCTGGCTTTGAACGGCGATCCTCAGATCTCAGCCTCCTGAGTAGCTAGGATACAGGGGGAGCCACCAGTGCCTAGCTTTCTTGAAATATATGTTAAATGTAATACAGTATATAATTACTTACGGCTTTGGGGAGTTTAATGGAGAACCTTCACTCTGAGTAGAATCACTACAACTCCTTCTGAAAGCTTTGGGAACACTTTTTTTTCATTAATAAATGAAAACAATAAACATCACAAGGAAATTTTTGCCTCAGATGGCTCTTGGCAGCAAGGCTCTTCCAAGTTCATTCTCGCCCCTGCCCTGACTTCCTGCAGTGTGAGCAGAACCACGTGTTTCTACACCTTCACCGGAAGCCAGGGCGGCAGGCACTGGCCTTGTCCAAGCACCAGCAGGGACAGCCACACAACCATGTCCGTCTCGACCATTTGAAATAAATGCTGTTTTCCTCCCAATTGCAGTGCAGGGGATCAGTGAGACAATGCCTTTTCCTGCCCACATGACGCAAGTGAAAACATTGCCTGCTTCTCTGGCTAACTCTAGCCTTAGACCCCCACATTTAAAAATAACACCCATCCGTGTCTCTGCGTTGGAAAATGTATTTTGCATCTGATAATTATGATGCATTTTAAAGGGCAAAATTAGAAAGCACAAAATTAGGCTGGCAGGCTTAATTAGCCCATTCTTTTTTGAATGGGTGGAATTTGGGCAACTGTCTACTCTAGGGGGGGGGGGTTGGGGGTGTCAAAGATCCCTCATGGGGCAGTGGAAATTCACTGGTTTCTCTGTCAAGCCAGTCACCCAGCAAATCAGATCTGCAGATTAACTCTGTACTAAAGAATGTAAGACACCAAGCACGACGATTACACCCTCCTGTCCTCAAGTAAAGGAAGAGAGTGTGATTACAAAGCTGTCGATCCACAGGTAATGGAGAACCATGCCCGTGGCTTCCCAGAGGTCCAGTGTAATCGCAGCAGCAGCATGGGTTTTATGGATGACGAGATGAACTCTGCAGCTTCCTGTGTTTACCAGGGATCAACCTTGTCTACGTCTACCTGAAGATCCTCCCCCCCCCCCGCCCCCGCCCGCAGTTCCAGTCTGGGGAAAAAGTGGCTGAATTGTTTTTCTCTGCACACTGAAGCCAGACACAGTTTCCTGGGCCCGTGAACTAGCTCTGTCTTCCTGGGGGCATCCTGAGCTGGCCAGCATGGGGTGGGAAACTTCCCCTCGCCTTCCAGTAGCTGCATGCTGGAGTCAGTGAAATCCGATTCTGTGTCCCTGATAAAGTTATCTTGATGGCTGGCTGTAGCAAGCTTGCCCTGCACCCAGACGGGCGGATCCATCCCTGGAAGAACATGCAAGAGGGAGTTCTCGCTTTTCACACTGTCCTGGCCCTGGGCAAGCCACCACAGGCCACGGGAAGCCGAGTCAAGGCACAGAGAGCCCAGGTATGAGTCATCCTGATGAATCAGACGAGTCCCTACAGCTTTTTTTTTTTAAATTCAAGCTGTGGTTTTCTTCATAACAGAGAGTGTGTTGTTCTTTATGCAGCCAGACCACACAGCCCTCTGCACTGAGGAAAGGGGTCTTACTGTACATATCCACCGGACAGTAGGCAGCATGGCTGCCCCCACTTCAGGCCACACAGAATGTTCTCTAACAATCCATGGAGCCACTGCAGAGCTCTGGGAAGGGGCTGTGAGCAGGAGCTGCAAGCTGAACTTGGTCCTAGATCTCCTAAGAGCTGGGTGAGCCCAGCAAGACACTTCACCTCTCCTAGGCAAAAGCTCCAGCTTATAAGAAGTTATAAATGTATTCATCAAGAGAGCAGTTCGTTGAACTAGGAACATGAGCGCTCACCCCACACCGCTGAGGCATTTGGCAAAATCTGAGGGTGTAGTTGATTGTCACAAATGTCAGCCTTTACTACTGTCCCCTCGAGTCATTAATAATGGGTCAAAACACAGTCGTTTTCAACATTTCAAAGTCTTCAATAAAACTGTATAACATCAAATGCTGTAGAGTAAGAGTAAGGAGGGAAAGATAAGTAACACACACACACACACACACAGCATGCGCACACACACACACAGCATGCACACAGTCTAACATGACTTTGTGAAAGAAGTTTGGCTATTCATTTCCAAAGAGCCAAAGTAGAAAAATAAGTGAGCGAATAAAAGAGTAAGGTGCTAGAAGAAGTATAACATAGTTGAGCTTCTAAAACCTAGGAACTGGAATTTCCCCAGCTCTGAGCAGAATTGCTTTATCCACAGTGGGGTGACAAAATGGTAGCTTCAGTGTGGGAGGGGAGTGATGCAGAGGAAGAGAGAGAGAGAGAGAGACTAGGGGAAGGGGAAGGGAAGGAGAGAGTAGTGGAGAGGTACAGGGAGAGGAAGAGACGGATAGATCCACACAAACAAGGGACCCAATAGCCCTTGGGAAGGTTAAGGAAGATCAAGAAGGTCTGAGTCGAAGAGCTATTGGTTTCCTGCTGGGAATCCTCTTCTCTGCAGTAGGGGATTTTTATTTGCCACATAAAATCCCACAAAGATGAGCACAAATAGCCTTGTGGCTGGCAGAGAGAGAGAGACAGTGAGACAGAGAGAAATCCAGCAAAAACCCCTCCCCATGGAATGTGGAGTTGTGGGTACGTCTATAATGTTGTGCATACACCGGACATTAGATTTGTAGAGTGCCTGACCTGACTCATGATCCACATGAGCACAGCTATTAAAAAGGAAGAAGTGGGGAGTCAAGAAGGGAGACAAGGGGTGTAGGAGGAAAGAGGGCACTGGAGGAAGAGGACAGTTTGCAGACTAGACGCCTTAAAATGAGCTTCTATCATTCCACCCTGCATAAGACAGTTGTCTGTCTCAGATGGGTATCAGGAATGCCCAGATAGAGCCTTAAGTGCTCTTTGCACAGTGCGCTGATTGCAGTAATGGAGCTCACCCCTAGCTGTCCCTCAGCTTCCATCCAGTTCCTCTCACGAACTTCATTAGCCGCAACCCTATTTGTGGATCTTCCTCTCAGCCCCCAACAATGAGCTGAGTGGGAAATATGTAATTATTCATTTTATTGCTATTGATGCTGGGACACTGGCTGGCCTCGGCCCCCCAGGGTACTGACAGCAGGATGCCATCCAAGAACAGTGGCTCTGTCTGGAGTCAGGAGGAACTTGCAGGGCCATCCTGAAGTTCACCGTCACCGGAGCTTGCCTCGGCAGGTCCCAGGAGGTCAGGTTTGCATTGAGGACATGTCTTCCAATCAGAGCTGTGTTGTATTGGTACCTGAATGCCTGATATAGTCTTGGTGTTATTTCCCCTAAAATTAACAGTAGCGATCATAGTCCGTGAAATTACAGAGTGTGGTGAAATAAGACTCCTCATTGTATTAAAGAGTCAAGGTGGACCAGATGCCCAATCTGTAGGTACTATAACTAAGAATAATATCTCCTCTTCCTCTTCCTCTTCTTTCTCCTCCTCTTTTTCTTTTTTACCTCAAACTTGCTCCGGCCTCAAATTCACACTCCTCTTACCTCAGCCTCCCTAGTCTTGGGAGTATGTGAACTTCTTGAGCTATAACAGAAACTGGATGGATGTGTCTCATTCTACGGCATCCATCCTTAAGACTTCTCCATCCCTTCAAGCCTATCTGGATCCTTCTGGCTGTCAGACCAATTTCTCTTGATCTGAGACTTTGACCTTATACCTGGTTGCTTCTTTAGCAGTTTGTCTTAAATCCCACTGTCAAAACCAATACTCCAGCCATTTCGTAGGTCACAGTTATATGCATCTCACCATGCTAAACTCAAGTTGTTGGCAGTGTTACGTTCCTGATGGAGGCGCTAATGGAATCACCATGTAGCTTGCCTTCCCATCTTCTAGAAGCTCCTTGCATGCTCTGGCTTTTCGTATCATCTTCCTGCTCACAGCCAGTAAGGGTTGGTCTAATGCAACTCATTGTGACTCTTTTCTTCTGCCCTCACCTGCACTTTTAAGCTCCTGCATGATTACATTGGGCTCACCCAGATAATCTGGGATCATCTCTCCTTCTTAAAGTCAGCTAATTAGCTGTCTTAATTCTATCTACAACCCTCCTTCCCCAGGGCCAGGTGACCTGCTGTACACCAGTGCTGGAGATGAGTAGACAGACATCTCTCGGGCCATTGTTCTCCAGCGTGCAGCTCTCTTCTCTCCATGGGCATCTCACGGTGTTTCAGGTCATGTTTTTTTCTGAGATGCTCTGGGATCTTGGGGTTTCCCATTCATTCATATTGACACGGACACCACTGGTTCCCGTCTCATGCCATGGGTCAGAGGAGAACTCACGTGATGTGAAGGGGGTTTGGATCTGTCTTCCCAGAATGGTACCTAGTATATTGCAATCCATAGTTCTACTATGCTGGGCCCAGTGGCTGACACTTGTAATCCCAGCTACTCAGGGGGAGGAGATCAGAAGGATCACAATTTGGAAGCCAATGCAGGCTAAAAGTTAGTGAAACCCAAGGTCAACCAATAAGCTGGATGTGGTAGCTCCTCTTATCCCCGCTATGCAGGATGCATAAATAGGAGGGGTACAGTCCAGGTTGGGCAAGGCATAAGTGGGAGAGCCTGTCCCCAAATTACTACAGCAAAAAAGGCTGAGGGCGTGGCTCAAGTGGTGGTGCTGCTACCTAGGAAGCACGAGCTCTGGTCTAATACCCAGTACGACCAAGGAATAAGTACAGCTCTAATTTACTAAATTGCCCAATCAGAAGACTGTGTTGTAGTGCACATACACACACATGCAGAAACCATTCATGTGAACGTGTTTATACAGTGATCACATCAGTCATGGCTACATAAGTGCACTTTCCATCATACCACACATACACACACACACACACACACACACACACCGAAATGCTAAGGACACAAGCACGTGTAGAAAGCATGCTCACTGACATAGAACACACTCGTCAGGCTTTCCCACCCACCTCTTACATATATCCATGCTCACACACAAACACATGCTTCACATAGTCTCCCACCACAAGAGCCATGCGCGCGCACACACACACACACATACAACATACACACTTGACTATGTCAAGGTGTGTACACACATGTGAACACACATAATCTGTAACCAGGCACATACAAGCCCCTCCTTTCCTCCTGGAATGCCTTCCAGTCCCAAGGCAGGCATTTGTTTGGCCCGAGGGAAGCTGTGATGATCCTCCCAGCCCCAGCAGGCTGAGCCACTCTGAGACCTGTTTTGGATTACACAGCTTAGCCGACTCCTTCCCCAGAATGGAGGTGCTGCAGGAGCCCCAGGCCTCTCCCTAGACACCAACCTCCAGCTCCCTCCCAGCCCAGCCCCACTGGAGTCTCTGTGACTATGGGATGTCATCCAAAAGCACTGCTGCATCTTTTGCAAGAATTGCCCATGCGAGACTCCTTGCCTGTCCCCAGCATTCCCTTGCAAGCGGAACTGGCCAGGGTCCAGGTCAGCCCAGCGGGAGGGCTGGGGCTCCTAGCTGGGGGGGCCCTCACCGGTGTCCTCCCAGGGGCCCTGTTTTCATGACGAGCCCAGCTCAGCTCGAGCTACAGCTCTGCTGAGACAAGGCCTGCTCAACATCTGCTGGGCCTCTCTGGGGCTCCTCAACACAGCCTCCTCTTCTGCCGGTGCTCATCTAGGAACTGGGTTCCAATGAGCTGGAACCTTGTGCTCTCGCCCAAAGTTTTGACAAGTTGTTGTTCTCTGGCAACAGCCAAGATGGAGTTCTGACCTCTGTCTGGGTTAATGAGTATAAGACGCATGGGGTGCCTGCCATCCCATCCCAGTGCACTGTCCTGCTCCAAGAAGCTCATAAACAAGGCCATGGCTCATCTAGGCTGCACAGCCTCCCCCTTGGAGACTATCTTGTACCCACCACCCCAACGAACCTCAGCTGTTATGGCCCAAACCCCTCTTTATTGTCAGAGAGGGGAAAATGCCACCGTCAGTGTGGCAGGCAAGCAGCTTTAATAATATCACTCAGATCTCCAAAGTCTAACCACATAGGCCTATAAGGGTCCTGCATTAGCCCCAGAATTGCTCCAAATTCCCCCAATATTTATTTCCTCACATTTCGCCTAGCTTCTAGGCTCACAAATCACCTGGGTGGGCCTTAGAATTCCAGCGCCATCGGATGACTCAAAAGCTCGTTTCTTAAAGGGATTTTTCAAACTAAATCTATTTGTTGAAATTCTTTGTATTCAGTGACTTTACTAAAAGGTTCCTGGCTACGGGAAGGTGTCTAACAAAAGGGCTATGGCTGACTTCCAAGCATCCCCTGCTTTCCCTCCCACACTCACTCCCACTTCCCCTGCCTTCCCCATGAGGAGTAACCCACAACTCTGTCCCCTTGCCTTCAGCTTGTTCACTTTCAGGACTAGGAATATCAGTTCCTATCACCTGTCCCCCAAGAGACCTTCCTAAGTATTCTGCTCTCCAAAGAGTAGGTATCTACTCATAAGAGATTTTCATGACAGCTGCCAAGAAAATAAAATATTCCCTAAAACCGAGTGTTCCCTAGAGAAGTTCCTAACACAAAGGTGAATAAAGTGAGAGAATTTACTGCCCAGCTAAAGGAGGAGAGAATGTCAGAACTGAGAGTCTGAGTCTTGTTTCCCCAGGCCTCAGTGAGAAAGCTGAAGCTGGTACCCAAGATGGCCGCCGTGAGAGTTCTCTGAATCCGCCATCTTTGTTCTCTGCTGACAATAAAGATCTGAGATCCAAATATCCACCCCTAATGCCAAGTTATTGTGGTTTCTCTAGGCCAAGGGGTCAAGAAAGGGGCAAGAATAGGTTACAGGCATCCATGGAAGAGTTGACTAGGAACTATTCATGCCCAGGATATTGCCCCTTCAACAAAGTCTGTTTGTTTCCCCCAAGAGCTTGGGGACTCTGTGCCAGGACAGAGTGACTCACTAGCTCTTGGAGATGTTCAGCCATGAACCTTCCCCCCAAAGGCAGCTCCCATCTGGCTCCAGGCCAGTGTGTGAGTTCTATTGAGAGAGGTTAGAAAGGCAACATGGAGAAGGTTCTGTTTGTGAGCCGTCAGGCCTCCACCTAGTAGAGGATGGTGGATCTCTCTTGTGTGATGACTGACTTCCTTCACCAAATCCCATCATTTGTTGAAACACAATTCTGAGCCTTACCATCCCCCCACTGCCTTGGAAATCTCTGAAAGTAGTGGCCAACTTTGAATTCAAAAGCATGGAGACTTGTGCAACTGGTTTGGATTAACTTGATTTCAATATTTTAGAAACTTCTAGAAAAGCATTGAAAGAAATGCATTTCTTCTCATGAGTCAAGCTCAGTCCTGAAAAACAGTGACTTATCTTCACTGATGAAAAGGTGCATTAAAAAAAAAAAAGCAACTAGTGCCCGTACTGATCATCAGATTCTTTTTCTATTTTCTTAAGATTATATTTGCTAATGGCGTCACAGGATTGTTGGGATGGTGAAATAAGCAAGAAAAATGACTGAGACAGATCATGGGACACACTCAACCCCATCTCAGCCTAACCTGGGTTCCTTCCAAGCAACCCCACAGGTCTCTTGAAGCAGACATCTTTAGATGCTTCTTGAAGAAACTGAGTCTGGAGGCACGAAATGGCTGTAGTTCATGCAGCTAATAAAAAACATATTAGGCAGCAAATTAATAGAGCAATAAGCTGGCAAAGGGCGAACACTTCACTGACTTATAGACACAGAAATGGATTATAAGTACTTTAGAAAGCACATGTGTTAATTGGCAATAGGTATGCTAATTATGAAGCTAGTTTATCTATTCAATAAAAAAACATTTCCGTGGATCTTCCACTATATCAACCTCCAGGAAAATTATTTCCTGAAATGGAACATTATACACCTGCAGGTAATCTTGATTTTTTTCTTTTCATGTTTCTGCCCAGTATAAGATGTCATGTATTCATTCAACAAATATTTCTATTCAGTTTTTCTTTGGGGCCATCCACTCTCTTGGGCCTGGGAATGAAATTGATAAGCGAAAGAGACTTGTAAGACCAGGACTGGATCTGTCAACCTCAGTTATTGCTAATATTTGGGACCATAGAACCCTGTTTCACTGTCCCATGACCTACATGACATTAAACAGTATCCCTGAACTCTGTCCATTGGATGCCAAGTGTGACATCCAAAATGTGTTCAGACGTCCAACTACCCCAGGAGAAACACTCATGTGCACACGTGCACCCACACACACACATACACACGCACATACACACGCGCACACACACACAATATTGAAAGCACTGCCACAAGGAAGGAGTTCTTCAGAAGACCAGCCTACAATCCTGCTTTCTAGACCTGAGTTCCAGCAGAACTGGTCAGAATTAGTAGTTTAGAGGTGGAGAGAACAAAAACAACAACAAAAAAAAAACAACTCCAGGGGGAAAAGGGGAAATGGGCTGAAGACATGAAGGGAAGGGTGGTCCTGATTCATGGTCTGTGTTGTTCATTGTTCCTTTGGATAGAGACCAGCAACATTATTCATTGGTCAGTCAATGCATGGAGGGAGAAGGAGCAGAGTCAGTGTTCTGGAAGTCTTAGACAAGTTACACTCATGAAACAACAATGACGCACCACCAAGGACATACTGAAACTCCTGTGTTGCAATCTAAAATGTACACCCATGTACATACATACTAAAAGGTAAAAAGTCACTAAGACAAGGCTCCCCAGGCTAGTTGAAGGGCAGACGAGTTTGGACGGCTTGGGTATCCGTCAGTGTTTCTCCCTTACCCATCCCTGAGACCCTCAGTTCTTGGGTTGCTGAATGCAGTTATGTTAATGGGATTTGTGAGAACCTGGGTGGGTCCCAGAGGAAGATAAGCATGAGGCAAATGAGGGATGGGACACTCAGCTGCAGGCGCAGATACTACACTAAGGCCGCAGGGCCAGCCTTTCTTTGCTTCTGATCAGTCCCCTTACAAAAAAGGAAAAAAGGAACCTGCCTCGGGTGCCCAAGTGGAGGTGACAGACTGAAGTTAAAATGGAGCCCTAAGACTGCCGAAATCCCAAGAAATTGAGAAGAGCAGGCAACACAGGTCTTAGACTATTCTTTTCCTTCCTTCGCCCAAGCAATCTCATTCAACCAAGATGGCTACTGACCTAGCACCAAAGAGCTCAGGGGTCAAAGATGTCAGACTTTGAGAAAACTCAGATTTTTCTCTGCATATCTGAAACCCAGCGAGGATCATCCACTTCCTCCTGATGCCCGAGACACTCTGTTTCTGTGGTCATTGCATTATCCACGAATTTCCTCCCAGGGGTCTTGCATTTCCTCAGAGTTAGGTACCTTCCTCTATTCACAAATACCTAAAGTGGTTCTCCAATTCATCCGCAGTCTGGACAGAGCCATGGCCTGATAAGGCCTGAAATATTCCCCTACGCAAAGAGCATGGGATGGAGGAGGCAAAGGAACCCAAAGCTTCACCAAACCAAAGGATTTGAAGGAAGAGTCTATCATCAGTGATATAAAATACGATTTTTTAAAAAAAACAGTTTTACTGACAACTAATTCCAGTATTGGAGGTAAGCCATAGTCAGGAAACAAACACATGTAGTATTCGTTGAGTATTAAGAAGTGTGTGGCATAAAATTATTTGTTTTAATTGTTGTCTGGTGGCTTTGACAAAAAAATTATCTTTAAGTAGTTGTACAGAGTAGTTGCCGTTTAACAAAGCAGTTTATGACCAGCATTCTCACTCAACCCCAACCCTCCCTTTCTCTTGGTTTATTGAATATTGTAGTATATACAGTCAATTTTTTTTGCCAGTCCTGGGGCTTGAACTCAGGGCCTAGGTACTGTCCCTGAGCTTCTTTTGCTCAAAGCTAGCACTCTACCACTTAAGCCACAGTGCCACTTTTGGCTTTTTCTGTTTAATGTGGTACTGAGGAATTGAACCCAGGGCTTCGTGCATGCTAGGCAAGCATTCTACCACTAAGCCACATTCCCATCCCTTGCACTGAATTCTTGACTGCTTTGGTCCTGTATATCAAACTAAGGTTGACCTGCAAGTAACATGATCCAGAAATATTAGTTAAAATGTGGCAGGTTTTCCCTACAAACTTTAAATTTCCTCTCTGAATCTGTGTGTGGGCTCCTATTCACCCCTTTAGAGCCTGTGAACTTATGTTGATTCTTTCCCCTTAAGATCTCTCATGCTGTGTCCCAGTATTGCAGTTCTTCATTGCAATGATCTACACTGGGGGGGGGGGCGGGGGGAGGGGAATGCGGGGAGGAGAGGCTGAACAGCCTAATGAGTCAGACTATCCTAGATTCAACATGACATCCAGAAAACTTTAGAATTGGTCTGGTTCAGTTCCATCACATATAAACAAAAAAAAATCTGGTTGTGCTAAATTACCTTTAAAAACATATATGAACTAATATAAGTAAATTGTTGGTGCTAGGTACTCAAGTCATAGTATCATTATCATTAGGATCACACTGTACTGTGGTTATTTGTGTAGAAATCAGTCTCCCTCATTAGACTCTGACCTTCTCTAGGGCAGGGACTGTGTCTTACGAAATTTTATGCCTCAATCCAGAGTGTAAAGAAATATGTGTTTGTTGAAATAATAATGTGAACAAATAAAGGAATGTGCAGAGATGAGGACAGAGCCCATCTCCAGGGGACTGTGGCCCTAACATAATAATGTTACATTGGACATTCTTATTTCAGCTGAACCTTTAGCACCAAAGGAGACTGAATCCCACAGAATGGGATCCGGCCCACAGTCAATGTGAATTAACTCCCTAGGCTAAAGAGCTGCATGTCCCCGGTGAATCTCCGAGGCTTAGCACATCTCACTCTGTGATGAATGATATTGTATATTGTCCCTGTTCTACCTTCCACCACCATGAGCCAGTGGAGGCTGAAAAGTCAACATGGTGTTGTTTTATATGCAAATCTGCTCACAAGTCAACCTGTATATGTTTAACAGACCCTGGGCTTTCAGAAGTCTGCTTTCTGAGTTCAAACCTTTTCCTCTTCCCTGAGTCAGAGCTTGAGAACCTGTCTGTGTGTTTCAACACGCACAGAGGCCCGGGGTTCATCCTTGTACAATCCACCTAGCTCATTCCTGCCACCTTTAGACCTGAGAATTCAGCTTAGGAAGTGCTAAGAGGCAAGACCGCCATCCTCTCAACCTCTCTGATTCAGATGCTGTCTGGCTGGGCCAACTCCCTCGTAAAAAGTGGTCTCTTCTCCAGACCCGACAGCCCTCTTCAGTGCAGGATGTTAATCTCATCCTGACCATATTTTGTAAATACAAAGCCAGGCTCGATGATTGCACTGAGACCACATTTCCCAATACTGAGAGACATGACATTTACAGGAAGGTCTGAAAGGTCCCCTCAACAGCCTGCCTTTCTGTAAGTCCCGCGCGGGCATGACTAATGGATCCACCTAATTAAATTTTTACAGCATTCCTGGGCTGGAGTGTCAAACGTTTGCTTCTAGCTTGTCTCCTTGTAACACTGTCAAATAAGTCTCCCTTCCCACTCCCCCCACCTCCCACGCACACCTTTTTTAGGGGCTGTAGGCTGCATTCCAATGTCATAGGAAGTCAGGATTTGGTTGGTCAAGGATGAAGGAGTGGATTGCCAAAGAGTTTCTGGAAGCCAGTCTACCTTCACCTATTCAGAGAGGTTACAAGAAAGAAAGGAACAAACAGAAAATCCTGCCAGCCAGGATTCTAGGGATCCTAAGTGGAACTTGGAAGAACTTCTTCCTCCTAGCCAGGAAGGTTGTCACCGTGCTTCGCGAGTTCTGGTTGGAATAGCGAGCGTTCATTTAGTCGAGATGTAATGTTAAGTGTGCTCTCAGCACATGTGATGGACTTCGGGAGGAAGGGGGGTTTCTGAAAGTGGCCTACAATACACGTTTTCCTTGTTCTTTGCTCTTTATTCATTTTCTGAAAGAGGTCATATGGTCAGACTGTTCATTCATCATCTTAATGAAGGATGAGGGTTCATCATAAGCTAGGGAGGTGATTTGGGACTGTATTTGGAAATACTCAACATACAGGGAACAGAATTAAATTTTCCGGTCAAATGTCAACCAGACACCCAGGTTCTAGACAATGGATCCCCCACAGACATGGGGAAACATGGCTGATTTGCCTCCTTTAAAGTAGATACTCAAAACAGAAACCTGTCGGTTAATTTCTGGATGGTCCCTAGGCCAGAAGTTCTCCATGCATAGTCCACATCTCCACACCAGAATCACACAAGAAGCAGATGATGAAAATGGAAGTTCACTGACCCCCCCTCAACACAAACTTTTGATTCCGAATCTAAAAGTAGAGACAGACTCCAAGAAATTGTCCAGCCACGAGGCCACTGTGGAGACCACAGAGGTGCCCTCCTCTTCCAGAACTTCCCAGAGAGACTTCTTCTAATCCCACATCTGCAGGCAGCTACTGTCCTCCGTTCTAAGAAGCCCACTCCCTTCACACAGCCTCACAAATGCACTCTACCTTCACAGACTTCTATTCACACATGTGCAAAAATTCCAGCCACCCACATTTCCTAGCACAAAGGTGTTATATCCCGGCCTTTTCTGGGACAAACTGTAGTCCCATCAAAATTTCTTTCTAATTCATGTTAAGAAAGTTACGAGAGCTGGGTGTCCTGGTGCATGCCTCTAATCCCAGCATTCAGAAGGTAGAGTCAAGAGGACTGTGAGTTCAAAGGTCAACAGATATAGTGAGGCCCTGTCTCCTTATTCCCTGAAGAAGAAAAAAAGTCACTAACCACAAGCAATTCAGAAAACCATCTCTCCTCCAACAATTCCTTCCTGATGTGTGAATCTGCTTCTTCCATGATAAATGGCTAACTAGAATCAGGGTAAGATGAAATTATTAGAAATGTATGATGCGATCAGCTAGTCTTTGTGGTCCTGCTCCTGGGATAAAGGAGTCCAGCACCATACTGAACAACATAGCAGTGCTTTGAACCATGTGGCCCTCTGGCAAAAGACTTTTCTCTAAAAGCCATATGAGCTTGGGTTAGGTATGAGACTCAACTGAGCCCAAGCTGCTTTTCCTGTCTGCTAAAAGAAAATGAAATGAATAAATAAAATGAAAATGAAATAAAGCCTGGTGGGAAAGCACAAGGTCAGAGTACTGGAGCATCCAAAAGAAGTTGGCTTGTCACAGTAACTGTGTGACAGGGGTTGTAGATTCAGACAGTTCAAGCTTTGATTCTTGACTCTTCTACCTACTGACTGGGAAATTTCATGCAACCCTTAACCCCTCTGAAGGCTCTATGTTCCTTATCCAAAGAAAGACAGCATCACCACTTGATTCACAGGACATTCATGTTAATGCATTATGAGAATTTATACTAGATAAGGGGAGTGCTTGGAGAGATGTGGCTGGCTTCTCTTCCTGCCCTTACTTCTCTGAAAAGGGGCATCTCCAATAGGAAGGAGGAGGGGGGAGGAACCACATTCTCTTCAGAAAGATGCACTAAGCCATGAAAAGGAACCAGAGCAGGAAAAAAAAAAGTAATTTTTAAGGATGAGTTCATACCCAGTAACACCACCAGCTAGTGATCTTTCAGATAAAGCTCATCTCTGGACTGGAGGAATTACCCCTTGCCCACTGTCAGTCTTCGGATCAGATAAACCCCTCATCCAAGATTAAGAAAGAGAGAGGGGAGGGGCAGGTCCTCTTTGGGCTTGGAACATGTCCTTCTAAGAGTCCTGGCTTTCTCTGAGAGGTAATGGATAGGCTTTTGGAATTGGTGAAATCGCTTCTGATTGCATGTTTTCAAGAAGGCTTGTGGACCTTTGGACTAATAAGATCCATTATTTCTTAGCTCTGTCTAGTGGTTTCACCTCTCCAGATCCCTATTTCTTCATCCTACAGGAAAAAAATAATGGCCACCCCATCGAGTTTGTGTGGGATTGGACCCAGGTGTCATATTGAGTGTAACTACCTGTTCCTGGGGCCTCTCTATAGTCTTGGCTTTCTCTCAGCCTTCTAACTCCTGGAACAGAGCCAGCGTTGTCTTAGAGGTGACTCTTGGTTTAACTCTGGACTCACTTGGAGGTGAGAGGGGACAAACATACCAGCTAATAAGACACCAAGGCGAGTTGTGATTTTTTAATTCCTAATTACCCCAGAAAATAGATACAGAATAATATAGCAATTCCACTTCTTAGTAAATATCCCTAAGAATGGAAAATAGGTCTTCAAACACACACTTCTGCAAAAAATGTGGCAGCACTGTTCACAACAGCTAGAAAGGTCATCAACCAAGGAACAGACAAAGTGTGGTACATCCATCCAATGAAACAGTATTCAGTCACAAAAAAGACACTGACACGCACCGCCTCATAGATGACCCTGAAGTTACTAAGCTAAGCTAAAGAAGGCAGACACGAAAGATTCCAGTTCTAGGAAAGATTCAGAGGAGATAAATTCATAAAGAGACAAAGCAGATTAGTGGTTCCCAGAGGCTGAGAGGAGAGCAGAAAAGAAGAGCAAGGCTCAGTGCGGACAGAATTTCATTTTGCAGAGAGGAAAGTGTCTGGGAGTAGGCCGAGTGAGCGGTCAGACAGGAGTGTCCAGATGCCAGAATGCAGAAAATCAAACGCAACAAGAAGGCAGTCAAAGCACTGATTTTTTTTTTTAAAAAATTGTACTCTAAGGGCAGGGCAGTCCCCTAAATCTCTTTAATTAAGATAAAGATGATACAAAACCAAAGAGTTCAACAGATTAATAGCCACTGAAAGAGACCGGAGCCATGGCCTCTCAGGACCGGTCAGCTGCACTGATTTCTTAAAGTCAAGCTAACATGTGAAGTGTGCAAACAAACCCTGTTAGGGTTTTTTTCTGGTTTTTTCTTTCTTTCTTTTTTTTTTTTTTTTTTTGCTGTTTTGCCTACGCTCCCGGACCCTCTCCACCAGCTCTCTTGGCTTGGCAGGCATCCTATTTTCCAAACAGCAGCTGTGCTCAGTTGAATAGTAAATCAAACACCCTAAAAAAAAGCTGTTGTTTTCAAACAATATCTCAGATTTCCCAGATATTTCGTTTCTGTTTTCCTACCCGACACCCTTTGCTCAAGCCCCAGTAGTAGCCTGCTCTCGTTCAGGTATGAGCCCCTGTCCTGTAGAAGGGGTTTGTCAGTGAGCCCGGTGGATTTTACCCGGGCGGAATTCACACAGTAAATTTCAGGCGGTCTCGAGGGTGGTTGGGGAGCATGCTGCTAGCAAACGTGCTGGGCCAGGAGGGGCTGGACTGCCAGGGCTCTGCGGGGACACCGGTCACCAAGGTGCACTTCAAGTCCTTAGCCTTGTGAGCCTCCCAGCCCCCTGCTTCTTCAAGTCCTGTAGAAAGTGGTGTCCACAGCCCTCAGCATGGGCTGCGTTAGTTCTAAACTAGGGAGGTAGTTTTCCTATGGAAAGAGACAAATCATTGTGGTGAAGGCCTGTCTCAAAAGGGCAATGTTTTCTGGAAGATTCCCCCCATCTCTCTTTCTCTCTCTCTCTCTCTCTCTCTCTCTCACACACACACACACATCCTACCATGCCCTGGAATCCCAATTCTGCTTCATGTTTAGGTTCTCAACCTCAGCACTGTTACCACCCAGACTTAATCACTCTTTGTTGGGAAGATGGTTGTCAAGGCTCAGGAAGATCAAATGACTCCACATACCTACCTTGTCAGTCAGAGATGGTCACACATACTCACTCAGCAAACATTCTATTGCCTTCTTTTGCACTGAACATTGGTAGACAATCTGGCAAATATTGGATATGGACCAGAGGCTAAATGCTGGGCTTAAGAAAAATGCCCAAAGGAGCCCAGCTTCAACACTGCTGACATTTGGGAGCTGATCATTCTTTCATCTCCTGGCCATGGAAGTGTCTTGGCTTCTAGTAGATTCTAGTAGTCTTCCCCAATATTGGCCACCAAAAATGCCTCAGGCTTTGCCAGATGTCTTCCCCAGGGCCAAAGGACCCTCTAGTGGGGAACTACTGATACAGAGGGAATGTAAAGGAACAAACTAAAGCCAAGATGGAGGAGTCCCAGGAAAAGTCCGGGCCTTCCTGTCCAGAGCTTGCTTTCTAGAAATGCCTGCCCTGCAGGGGTTGGGGATGGGGGTGAAGACATGGGTACAGCCCCTCTAGTGGGAGAAAATGAGCCCTGCAGAGAAGCAAAGCATCGCTTTGTGTAGAATTGGACTAACGAGCTAATCTGAAATGATCTCTTTTTAATTACTTGTTGAGTGATAATGACCCTATAAAATGATGCAGTCTAGGTAGTGGGGGCTTTGGGGAGCGGGGTCAGTGAAGTACTTCCAGACCCTTAAACAGGGCTGGGTACAAAGTCCTGTACCAGGAAAGAAACATGAAACAATCCACACAAACTCTTTTATGAGTCCACCGGGATCTTTGAAACTCTCTTTCCTGTGTTCTCCTCCTTTTCTGTCTTTGCCCTTCTGGCTTTTTCTCTCTTCTCACCCACAGCAAAATATCCCCACACATTCTCATATACAGAAACAAACACATGAATGTGTACATGCGCGTGTGCACATGCACAAACTCACATACACACACACACTCTCTCTCTCTCTCTCCAAGACACCAGCAGCAAATTCAAAGCAAAGACTAGGACTCATCCTCTGCTCAATGTTCAAGTAGAGAAACTGATATCAAATTCAACCTCAGGCCTCCAAGACACAGATCGTACCTTAAACATCGACTCATCTAGAAAAGTCTTGGCAGTCGTTAAAGCTGTAACAACTTGAGGGTTTGAAACCCTCACCACGAGGTCATCCAAAGTTCTATGTCCAGGCCAAGACTTTGGGTGATCCTTGGCATTTGAAGTCATGTACATTGGCAGTGAGAAACAGCGTGGAAAATCCACCTCCACAGCCCCCAGACAAGCAGCACTCTGTGGTTATACGACCCCGAGAACACAGCCCCTTCATCCTGGCAGAGACAATGAACTTCTGGTTGAGTGGGTAGAGATGCAGCTCAGAGAACACCATTGTTTATTTACTCAGATAAACTTGATACTCGCTATGTAAATCTGAGGGTATTTTGCTAAACACTTTCTATGCTATACTACACCCCAAAGACTGTAACTGTGTCTTTAGATGGAGGAGGATGATTGGGAAATAGCAAACCAGGCAAATAAATAAATTATAGGTATTTGTTTTTTTCCCCATCATGCTTGGCCAGACATGCTACAGGCCCTTTCTCAGGTCACCCATGCTTGGCAGCCTAAAGTCAAAAATGGAATCTTGACCTCTGAGAGAAGGGAACTCTTATTTGTTTTTCTTCTGCCTGGCCTCAGTGATCATCCCAGTTAACCTCTTTGGGTGAGCAGAGAAATCTAGTAGTTGCCATGCTGGATCAGAATGTCCACATCTTTCTCCAGACTCTAGACTCAGAAGGTACTGAAAATAAGGAGCCAATGTTCTCACATGGCATGGCATAAGTGAAAACTTCAAGCCACATTTGGGTCAAAGACCAGACAAGGACATCATATTTGAAACCACTGACCTCCTAGAGTACTGATTCTAAAAGAGTTTGGAATTTTTCTGCACGGCTGACTTATCTCCTGCGATCCGGGATGCTTTGTATCTGGAAACCTATGCTTAGATGTCTGCAGGAATGTCAGACCGGTGAGTCTTGGAAGTGCTCATCATCTTCTCAGTTTCCTGCCTTCTTCTCATCCCTCTCAACTAGTGTTCCTGAGCTAGGTGTCAGTGGCTCATGCCTGTACTCCTGTCTACTTAGGAGTCTTAGATCTGAAGATCCCAGTTCAAAGCCAGCCTAAGCAGGAAAGTCCATGAGACTTTTCTCCAATTAACCAGCAAAACACCAGAAGTAGAGCTCTAGTGGTAGAGTGCTATCCTTGAGCAAAGGGCTAAGTGACACCATCCAGGCCCTGGGTTCAAACCATAGTAGCAGCACACACACACACACACACACACACACACACACACCAATAGCATTCATCATGCATTTAGCACATGTAAGGTTGTTCTAAACATTTTACTGGGCTGTAATCCTCTGTAAAAATCTAAGGCACTTTTTTAGTACCTATGTTCAATAAATAAATAAGGTATAGGAAGTTCAGGTGACTTTCTGAAGTTAACACAGCCATTGAGTCGCGACAATCAGATTTAAGTTCAGACAAGCTTCCATCAGAGCCAACACCGTCAGTGACAGTGTGGTGCTGGACAGGGGTCGTTTTCCAGTGCCCTTCACACAGGTCACTCAGCCCTTCCAAGATGGCAGACGTGGCCTTGTGTGGCAGTCATCAAGAAGACTTCAATGGCCACAACAACTCCAATCTGCTGTTCATGGCTCCTCAAGTCATGGTGCTCAAGCAGTCAGGCAAAATGTTGTCTCCTGACCTCCTCCCAGCCTCCAGGGAGCCTACAGGGAGAAGGTTTTGCCTTGTGGAAGGTGGCAAAGACAAGATCTCCAGCTTTTAAACCCTGGGCTTTTAACTTCATCTGTCATTTTGGTAGCACTGGGGCTTCAAGGCCCAGAGCTAGAGCAGTACACCAAAGAAATAGTCACCCAGGGCTTTTCCTCTGACCTATTAGAGGTCACCCTTTCCCCACCCAGCATCTCTCCCTATGGCTGAAAGGCCTGGGCTGCCCTGAAAAGCCAAGCCCCACTGTTGAGGTGCTCTGTGGACCCCCAAGACTCTAGCCCCTCCCCAACTGCGTATCAGCTGAGTAATCTCCGCACGCATTCTGACACACAGCTGCATGAGATGAAGACCGTATTGTTGATAGATGAAACTTTGGATAAGATTACATGGTTTTGAATATCTTGATGACATATTTGTCTGAAAAGTCTTTTAGAGGACGGCCTAATATAAATGCACGGAAATGTTTCTAATGACTAGCATTTGTCTACAGACTTCGTTGGTGAAATTAGCATTCATGTGTCTCAGATGTCATTTGCATTTGTATGTGGGGACCAACTTTTGAATAATCATTTCTGCCAGCCCAGAAGAGTTAACTATTTACTCTGAAAGCAGGCTGGTATGCTTCGGAGGCTATCTGGGTGGATCTGTGGTGTTCCGAAGCGGGCATTGAATGTTGTGACTGTGTCTCCCTCCGCCCTAGGTCTGCTGAGACCTTCTAAGTAATCCTCAGATGCCACTTGCCCCGGAAAATATTGATCTGGTCTTGCCTGGCCCTGGTCTTGCCTACCTAACTGGAATTGTTACTGTTCCAGCCTCAGCCAACCTTAGCTCTCTGTACAAGTTTCAGACCCTTTAGGTGGAAGTCTGAAATCTATCCCATTACACGTCTATTTGCATTCTTCCCTATAAGCCAGGTGCTGGTGGCTCACGCCTGTCATCCTAGCAGTTTAGGAGGCTCAGAACTGAGGATCGCAGTTTGGAGCCAGTCTGGGCTGGCTGAGATGATAATCTCCAATAAACGACTCAGAAAACACAGGAAGTGGCACTGTGGTTGAGTGTTAGTCTTGCACACAAAGAAGCTCAGAGACAGGACCCCGGCCCTGAGTTCAAATCCCAGGACCAGCCCATTGCCTAAAGTCCAGTGCAGTCTTCTTGGTCCAGTCTTCCGTTGACCTAGGAGAGACAGAGCCTTCATAAAGCAAAGGTAACTTCGAATGAGATTCCTGCTGCCTTCTGATGAGAAACACTTCTCAGGGTCTCTGCTTTCATCTAGAATAGGAGAGGGAATTCCTCTGGCCACCCCGTGTTTGGAAGGCAAAAGTCCATCTTGCACCAAACCTATAGTGCCAAGGCTTGGCACCGAGGAGACATTTAGTGAATTAAGCTTCATCACTCTGACACCCAGATATCTCCCAGTGAATCCCGGAAACCCGGAGGCACCCAAAACACCACTCGACTGGCAAAGACTGACCATTCCCTTTGGGGTCTGATTCATTTGGGAGCTTTGACAGAGGGGGCAGGCTGTTTACTGTGGTGAGTTGGGACAGCTCTGGGGCTTCTTCGCTGGAGAGCTCCAGGATTCCAGTAACATTCTCTGTGTGGCTTCCTTCTAAGCAAGGTCTTAGGCCGGGTGTTTGGTTGCTCCCAACTGGTCTGCCTGAATTCCGAGAGGGTTCAAGGTCAGGGAAGGCCCACTGCATGGCTCTGCTCTAGGACCCAGCACTGTGTACCAAGCAGCATGACCAGGAAACGTGAGCAGGAATATGAGCTCCTGACGGTGCTATCATTCTGTTAGAATGGAGGCCAATATGGGTGCTCTGTGTTCCAAGAAACAAGCACCCACGTGGAAGGGAGAAATGAGCAGCAACAAGAATCGTACGTTTTTGGAGCTCTCGCTCCACGGGAGCTGCAGGGTGCTAGACTGTGTTGTCTAATTGAGCTTGGAACAGACTCACTGCACGTCCCAACCCAGGGGGAACTTGAATGCGAACCGGAAAGAGGAGCTCGCAGTCGCTTGGACATGGAGTCAATGCTCATAGCCAGGCACCTCCATCGGTCATCCGTCTCCTCCAGTGACCCTTGGCAGCCATCTTTGTAGCTAGGGTGACTCATTTCCCACATCGCACACCCCTAGAATAGCTTACCCCCCCCCGCCCCCAGAGTTGGAGAGAAGGGTTTCTCCGTGCTCCTACGTGTAGCTGCATTCAGCCTTTTAGAGGCCCCGAGGCCCAGATGATCTGAAATAACAGTCACCTGACATGTAATTAAAAATGGAAATCTCCAACTAGGAGAAAAGTAGCCCAACAGCATTTTCCCACGATAATCATTTTCACGTCAAGAGGAAGGTCTGCGGCAGGGCGGCAGCTCCTTCCTGGCATCTCCAGCTTGCATCTCTCTGCCTGTGATGCAGCTTGGCACGGGGCCCTGGGCCTCCTGTGTGCACTCGCTCGCTTCTGCCACAGGTCCATGGGACTCGACGTTGTGGCCTCTGCTCAGCTTGTCTGTCTGTCCATCTGCCTTACATCCTGGAAGGCAGGGACCGCAATTCAAAGCAGGTGGCCTGTGAATATGTGTGTGTGTGTTCTGTGAGGTGGGTGGATTCCTCTCAGTTTGCCTGTTATTCCCAACTGGAAAGTATCTACTCATAAACTCCATACTCTCTTGTCTGTCTGTCTGTCTGTCTCTGTCTCTGTCTCTGTCTCTCTGTCTGTCTCTGTCTCTGTCTGTCTGTCTGTCTGTCTCTGTCTGTCTCTGTCTCTGTCTGTCTCTGTCTCTGTCTCTCTGTCTCTGTCTGTCTCTCTCTCTTTCTCTCTCTCTCTCTCCCCCTCCCTCCCTCCTTCTCCCCTCTCCTTTCATGTTGGCAAGAAGGGAGGGAAAATGGTGACCTGACTTGTCAGAAATTATTTGACATGTTTCCATCTTCCTGTTGGGCATCATGTAAGCAGCGTGTCAAGCTCTCTGCTGCTGTGTTAATACCTCAGATGATGCTATCTGATGTCCACGTCTCTTGCCAGGGACAACGCCTGCTCCCAAAGAGTTCCAGGCTGTGTCCCACCCTTCTTGTGTGTGAGAGAGGTAGTTTGGGAGAGGCAGCACTGATTCTCCTCGAAGCTTGGATTTTTTTTTTCTTTCTGTGATCAGTGCACCTTGAGAACATTTTTTGCGTGCCTGTTGCCAAACCTGAAACTTGATGCTGCAATGATTGGTGATACTCAGGAGAGCAGAGCTTTGGATATCACCAGTTTACCTGACCAATCCCAACCACCTATTTCCTAAGTGTAAAAAAAAAAACCTGCCTCTGCTCTCCAGGGTAGGATCAGCTCTGTAGAATGGCCCAGAATCTTCTAGAATCACTTTTCATTATTATTGAGAAAAAGACAAATTAACCAGTAGATGTGGCTATTGTAGTCTATGTTCTGATGGAGGATACTCCAGTCATTAAATGAACATGGACACATAGATACCTGCATACATAAATACCTGGCTGTACTTCCCCCTCCCATTGGACGTTATTTAAGTATCTCCCCAGTCTCCTCAGACAATACTGGTGCCCAGTGTACTACCATGTCAGAGTTGGACTAAACCAAGAAAACAGGTATAATGATGTCTACCTTTGCCATTTAACCCAAGTCCATTACAGACATTTTGATCATGCAATTTATTGACTAAAGCAGACATTAGCAAAACTGGTTATGACCAGTGGTCTCTCAACTTTCCCCAGCTGGAGGTTAGCTCAGGAGAGGCACCAGAGGAGACTGATCATCTTGGCTTGGGATACAGGGGTCCTCCCCTGCAGAGCTCCCCAGACCAAGGGGGTACCTTATGGTCATGTTCCAGGAGAGTTTCTGGAACATACTCTGATGAGAATGAATCATTGTATCAGCATAAAATACTGGGAGTGTGTTAACAGCATTTTGCTGCTCTGTGTGTGTGTGTGTGTGTGTGTGTGTGTGTGTGTGTATTGGCAGTAGAGCTTGAATTCAGGGCCTGTGTGCTGTACCTTAGCTTTTTTGCTGAAGGCTGGCACTCTACCTTCAGTTTTTGGTGGCCAACTGGTGATAAAAATCTTCCAAATGTTCCTGCTCCTGCTGGCGTTGGACCACAGTCCTCAGAACTCAGCCTCCTAAGTATGTAGGATTATAGGTATGAGCACCAGTGCCTTGCAACTATCATTCAGTTTTTGTCCCAACCATTTGTAGGGGTTTGTTTTTCCTGTTGTTTTGTTTGCTGTTTGGTGCGGATCCCCTCTCCATCTTCTCCACCGGAACCTGTGTCCTCAGAGGCAGATCGTGTTGGTGTTCCACTGTGGTGTGAATATGTCCCCTGGAATGCACGTGTTAGCAAATCAACTATCTATGGTGGCTAGTGAAAGCAGCAGAAAATGGACACATTAGTGGCCACATTAGTGGCGCCCTGCAGCCCTCCAGCTTCCAGTTAAGTCAGGCCTAAGAGATACACCCCAACCTTAACCAAAAAACACAGAGCGCTGCTGCAGCCTCATCCCTGACTCCTGGAGCCTCTCGGAGCACACACATCACATCATCAGCATCGCACCCCATCAGCTCAGCATGGCATTTCCATACAGTGGCCCTTCACCAGGGGACTGGTACCTGGACTCTGAAGGTCGGCTTCCAGCTGTCCAAAGAGGATAGCCCAGCAACCATCACCACCCCTGGGGAGGGCCTGTTTCATGGGTCCTCCTAACAAACCACATTTACTCTTCATTTACACATAAAGGTCCTATGACTCGCACCATTTTCAGCCTTTGGCCAGATTCCTGAGATTTATGTGTGACCAAGGGCAAGTGTGAATCCCTGCTTGACTCTAGATGCCTTCCCTGTTCAACACAGCTGCAACGCAAGGAAGTCAACCACGGCTCTTGGTTTATCTCCTGACATCTCAGCCCCCACAGACCTGGCCAGGTGCAGTTTACATTTGGGCTGACTGCCCCACCCCTTCAAAGTGTCTGGGACACAGTCCACACCTTGCTCCGGGGATGGGGGAAATTGTCCCTTCCCAGTCTCTCATTTGCATGCTGAATATCTATTGAAAGTTGCTATGGTGATCCGTTTGACCAGAAGTTTCCGCTGAATCATCCCCACACTTAGATGAAAACACAAGTGTGGTTGGGGGGCCCAGAGCCCCATCGTTAGGAAGATGGCCCTGTTTTTCACTGGTGACTCACTTGTGGCCGTGCGTGGGCCCACTGGGAGGAAGGTGAAACCCATGTCAGGCATGAATGCATGGAGCGGCGCAGCCCCTCGAGACGCAATGAAATGGCCCCTGGGGGTCTGAGGTCCCAGGAGGAGGGGTGGACGCCACAGCCGGGCACCCCTTGCTCTGTGGGGTTTTCCTCAATCCATGTGAGGCCACAGCGAGCACTGTGTTCAGGGACCCAGAGGGATGCAGCAGTGGGGGCCCCGAGGAGCAGGAGCAGGAGGTGCTATCACAGCAGACCCTGCTTTAGGGGTGGTTGCTAGAGGAACTGGGGACCAGACTCACTTGGACGTGGAACTCCAAGTAGGCAGAGCAGGGTTCAGGTCTCTCTGTTGGTGGCGTGGCTGCAGGCAGGCTGGGGCCAGGCTGACCTTTGACACTGAGTTCTCGAGGTGTAGACTTGGACAAGGGGAACCTTGGGAGTGGAAGAAGGCAGGTGTGATGTTCCCTTGTGCAGAGCCTGGAAAGTGGTGTCTTCAGTGACTCTGATCTTCTGTTCTCTCTTCACCCAAGAGCCAACTAAGTGAACCCTGCTCTTCTGGGCTCACAGAGAGGCGATGCCTGAGAAGGCCGTTTGTAGAACTGAAGGTTCACACAAGGCTCTCAAAGGAAGCCCTCCATTGTTTCCTGTAGGAAGTCAAATCTTATCTGTAGCAGGTCTTTATTTGACATAGTGCTGTGTAACTTTGTGGGCCTGTTGCGGTTATTGTTACAGTTCAATGTACGTGTGTGCACAATTTTTTAATGAGTCCTTTGTTTGTTACTTGGGGACTTTGGGGTGACACCATGAAGTTTGAGGTTAGGGGGGTGGGGAAGTTAAAACAGGGATAAAAAATAATACCAGGGAAGGCTATAAAATGAAGTTTAAAAAGAGATAAATGTGTTTCAATTGACATAGATTTTAAAAATCTGCAACACATTGCATTAGCACATGCATAAAGATATGTGAATTTTCTAGAAAATAATGTTTTGTCATATCAGATCCCTAAAATATTTATAATCTTCACATAATAATCCAATTATTTGTCAATGCTGAAGATCAAACCCAGAACCTCACACATGCTAGGTAAGTGCTCTACTACTGAGCTAGACCCCCAGACTCCAATTCTATATTTCCTGATATTTATCTTAGTGTGATGATCAGGTTTTTAAAAATAACATTCAAGCACAGAAAACAAAGTAGCAGGAATATTTCTGAAAAACTGGAAAGGAACTTAATGTCCCTAAATAAATAAAAGAATCAAATAAATTAGTTTATACAATTAAATTTTATGTGGGCAATAAAGACATGTTCAATGACCCAAGAAAATATTGATGAGCAACGAAGAGCCAAAAGTTGGACATAAAAGCTGCATTCACTCCAATCCCAATTCTGCTACAGACATCTTTAGTTATATATTTAAGTTCTTGTCTGTGTGTTTGGGTACACAGTGTAATGAAGAACTCACTACTGGCAGCCACTATCTCTATGCCAAGATCCTCGTTCATAACTTTATCCTTTTTTTGTTTTTTTTTCCTCTAACTTTTCTGTGTTGGACAAAATGTGTTCATAGTGAGACAAAGAATGAAATGTTGTATAAAAATGAAAAAAAAAGCCAGGCGCCAGTGGCTCATGCCTGTCATCCTAGCTGAGATCTGAAAAATCGTGGTTCAAAGCCAGCCCAGGCAGAAAAAGTCCGTGAGACTCTTATCTCCAATAAACTACTAGAAAACCGGAAGTGGTGCTGTGGCTCAAGCGGTAGAGCGCTCTCCTTGAGCCGAAGAGCACAAAGACAGCTCCCAGGCTCAGAGTTCAAGTCCCACAACCAACAACAAAAAAAAAAAACAGGAAAAAAAAGAAAAATAAATAAATTTTAGGGTTCTGGTCACTTTTTTCATAAGATGGGTCTTCTCCAGAAAGATCTAGAAAAGGGGTTTTGAGGATAGTTACTAAGGGCAGGAGGAAGATAGCCAAGAGGATTTGTGGTCCCTCATCTGACAGCTGTTAGCAGCTGACAGGAAGCTTTGGCTCATCTCCCCAGGATTCACAGTGTAGGTTACTTCTGACACATCGGACCTTTGGGAGTGAATCTTTGACCTTGAAAAATGGAATCACCCAACACAAATACCTTCTTTCATTTCTCTTCTTAGATGGAGCCTCCATTTCCACACACATTCCCTTCTCCTGTGACCCCCACGTCCGTTTTTCCAGCTGGGACTTCTGCCATGACCTCCTGACACCCATCTCCAGGTGATCACTGAGTGTTGCTGACAGTACCCCGGTCGGATGGGAGGACCCCAACCAGCACTCACAGAACTCTCCTTTGCTGCCCAGTCATGAATTGATTCTTGTGACTTCTGTTTATATTGGAGGTTCTGGATTTTTCTTGAGGCCTGGATGCCTGTAAGAATTCAAGGTAGTTCTAGAGACTGTCCTGGCAGAAATGTGCCCATGATCTCAGTGCACTTGGGTCCTCTATAACCCCCTAAAGGGCCCGGACACTGAGAGTTCAGAATTCTGCATAGACATCACAATGGGATCCAGTGCACCATCCGAGCTCCATCCTATGAGCTCCTCCTGTTCTCACAGAAGAGCTTGCTGTGCCAACGGGTAGCTGGATATCCTGCTAATAATGATTGAATAACCCAGGAGATCCGAGGGCTGCCTGAGCTCCCAGGCTTGGCCATTCAAGGGAGAAGCACTTTCTGACAGCTGGCTCTGCAGTTCACGGTGGCTGTCAAATCTGACCTGTGGAAAATACACAGGTGTGAGGCTCCTTCCGTGCCTTGACCTGTAAACGTTTTCATTTTTCTACAAAAAAAAGGAAGTGAACAGGAATAGCATTGCATTTCTAAAAGCTTTGATGGACCTAGGACAGATCAGTGACCCTCAGAGGATTAACCATCCTTCTACCCATTTCCAGGCTCCAGACTCCAGTGACAGAAAAATGACCGAGGTGTGGGTACAGAGCCCGTGCCGGTGCAGGGTGAATATGTTGTCCTAGTTCTTGTGATCGTTGGTCAAGGGTGACTGAGTGTATGGACCAGCCAGGAGGCCCAGCAGTTCACAAACCGGGAGCAGGGGGTAAAGAATGGACTGGTCCCAGCAGATAGGATATGAATTATGCCCAGCACCTTCCATCCTTCCTCACTGGGGGGAAATATGCCGACTCAAACAGCATACTGCCTAAGCTATTAGGTCAGAGTGTCAGGGGCCCTGGCCAGTTCTGAGCTGGCTTTGAGTCCCTCCTACCCTCTCGTTGTGTTCTCTGGGCCCGGAGCTGCCTACTGAGTCTCTGAGATGAGCAAGGCTGGGGGGGGGGGGGGGGGGAATACATGGACAGCTACAAGAGTGTGGCTCAAACTGAGGCTCAACCAGAGTTGGGGACTAGATGTGCATGTTTTAAATTATATTTCATTATCTTTCAGTAGCTGGACACAGGGGTTTTGATTCAGTGTCCGTTTGTGAGCATGCTCATCTTGATCAGTGTCACTCCTTTCACGATTCTTCCCCAACTCTCCCAACCCCACCCGTCCCCGCAATTTATCTGGTTCCATTTTCATCTATGCACATGGAATCATTCCTTGAATGTATTCAGGCTCTCTTGAATGTATTCTCCCTCTATTTGTCTGCCCCCCACCCCTTGACCTCCGCCCCTCCCGACCCCCTGCACAACACATGTTGCAGCTTCCTGGTATTTATTCATTTGATTAAACTGTACGTTAGTTGTTCCAAGGAGTCACACCATTCTAGATACCAGAATGAGTGGTCAAAATATAACATCTACCCTGCTAAAGTGCTGTCATCAAAGGACAAAGGAGAAAGATCAGTGGGCAGAAAAGTAGACAGAGGCAGGATTGCCATGTAGAGTAGGAGAAATCAGGAAGCGGCATGTCCAAGGAAAACCAGAGACACTGGAAAATAATCCACAAGAGGAAGCAACAAGGCGGGAGGAGTCTGCGGAGTGTCTCATCCAGTACCAGCTGTGCCTTCACTCCAGGTGTACAGCACAACCGTGGGCCGCGCGCGGTAACTCCTGGTCCAGAGCCAGCTTCCTACACTGCCTTCTGTCTTCTCTGTTCATGACACAGGCCCTCAAGGTATCTGTTGGATGTGAGAGACTCTGTTTCTTGCCACTGGAATGAGGAAACCTGACCATGGGGAGAAAAGGGAAAAATCAAGACCATTGTTTGGGAAAACTGGGAAATAGTTACACCACGTCTGAAACAAAGTTTGCACTACCATGGAGCCCAGAGGTTCTACTCTTCCTATAGATCAGGAAAAATGAAACACAGCCACACAAAGGCTTCCACATGAATGTTCATAACAGCACAACAGGTGAAAAACACCTAAATGTCTACCAAGAAATGAACAGAGAGGCCGGGGGGGGGGGGGTATCCTTCAGTGCTAGAGTATCCAGCATCCCAGAGAAGAAAGGAATATAGACTGCACAATATACATACATACAGTAACATAGTAGAATATTATTCTACTATATATTATATATATATACATATATACATATTATTCACCCCTAAGAAGGAAAGAAATACCAATGTCCAGCACCCCATGAATAAATCCCAGGGATGCTGAGCAGAAGGTGTCAGTCCCAGAGGAACACATTGTATAGGATCCCATTAATATAAAATGTCCAGCATAGAAGCACTTGTAAAGACAGAGAGTTGATTGATGGCTCACAGAGGCCAGAAGGAAGGTAGCCTGGGAATTGTTTCCCAAAGGATAGAAGCTTTCATGGGAGTGACAAAAAAAAAAGTTTGGGATTAAGATCATGGTAGTAGCCGCATAGCCTAGTGAATATATTTGAAAAGCCCAGAATTATTTAAGTGGGTGAATGGTGCGAGTCCTGGGCCAGCGAATCTGTACCTTTAAGAAAGGTGGTAAGATGATTATCCAGAGGAAGGCCGTGCAGGGCGCTGTACCTCTGTGCTGGAGGGAAGGAGGCTCCATTGAAGATCCAGTCCCTTCACAATTGTCTTCCCCTATCACGTTGGCCCACAATGCTTGGTTGAAAAGCTGCCTTTCCCTTCTAAATGGAATGTAAGGAGGAAAGAAGGCTCACCTTTTTTAGGGAAATGTTGAACTAGTTTTTGTTGCTGCTGTGGTTGCTGCCCTTTCCTCTCTTCATGACAGAAGACTGTCACCTTTGACCCCAGGGGCACTGGGGAAACGGGCAGGCTCGGGCCTTCCATGCCTTGAAAATTTGTTAGGTTTTTTTCATGGACAGGGTGTAGTACATTTAAGGCAGTTGACTCCCTCAGGCATTCTTCAATGATCCAGAGAGAGAATCATAATGGGATTTTTTTTTTAATTTAAGAACTTATCTGAGCTCTTCACATACAGTGTGACTGCTAGTAAAACCAAAACCAAAAAGAATGTTTGTGCCGATAAGAAATTAAAATAAAAGAGGAAAAAAAAACGATGCAGGAACACATCATGCATCAGCATACGATGTCAAGTTTTTCCGGTGTCATCTTGGGGGAAGGAGGCATGTAATCTGGTTTAAATTACAAAATTATGAACGTGATTTCTAGCCTCATAAGACATTTCAGGACTGGAGCAGAAATTGGATCATTGGATCCTGACACCAGGAAATCTCCTCTTGGCTTCAGAGACCACCCAGAAAACAGGTTCTCATATATTCACAAAAATATCTAATTTCCAAATCTGTTGATTTCATTCATTCATTCATGTAGTCCATCTTCATTTATTCATTTATAAATTGGACTCTGGGGAATAGGAAGATAAGATACCATTCCGATCACAAAAAGCTCACAGATGTGTGAAGAAAAAAGACAGATCCAGTCAGAAATTAACTCTATAAAGGGTGTTAGAAGACTAGGAAGGGAATTGTGAAAGTACTCTCGAGGATCTGGGTCAGTGGGAATGCTCTTGGCTGCAAGTAAGGAAGCCTGCAGCACAGAGAGCTCGCTTATCTGAGTGGACATCTGTGTTGGGGAATTCCTGGCCCGGCCTTGAAGCCCTCCTTGGCTTGGGCACCATCCGAAAGGACCGGTTGTTTCCTTTGTTCCATCCTCTACCGCATGGTACATCTTTTCTTCCTTAGTTTTACATAGAATGGTTGCATGACAATCATTTATGAAGATGCAAGTATCTTATGTAGGAGGTCCACATAAACCTTGCAGGATTGGGGGTGAGGGGGAGCTACTGGAATGCAAAAGACATGACCCGGCCTACCAATTCTCTTTTGTATCTTCCATCACCGTTAAAAGTGTGCACTACCATGAAAGGACCTGGGGTTCGTTGTGTGGGATTTCTCAGAGCTTAGCTTAGCCCTCAAGTCCCATCATTTAAAAGCCAAGTGGTTTTGGTGTCTCTGGGCCTGAACCAGACCCTTCCACCAGTCCTGGCTTCCCAGCAGCGAGTGGATGAGGAGGCAGGTTTTGTTTTCCAAGCCTGCACCACCGCCGCCTGCACACTGTGGTTCATCTTTGCTCCCCGGTGTGGGTAGATGTGCACCACATGCGGCCTGAGCTCCAGGCTCCTCATCTTGCAGCACTCCCCCGCAGCCCTCAGAAACTCAGCGCCCAGAGAGCCTTCTCCCTCACACATGTGCTCCCTCCCCAGGCCCTGCTGCACCCACCACCTTGGCAGGTAGCCCAACATGATTGCCCAACAGTGGCTTCGTGAATTTTTCTTTTTTTTTTTTTTTGGTCTTCCTGTTCAAGTAAACACATGGTGGGTTCACGAAAGAGGAACTCAAAGCCTAGGTGCCCTTAGGCATGCCGGGCCCCTTCCCAGCTTCCTGGTTGCTGGCTGGAAACCACAGCTGGGTTTCGAGGCTCAGGAGGAGCTGGATGTGGAGCCATCCCATCTGAAAACCCAGCTTGTGACCAGTAAACCAAGAAAATTGAATACAGAACTCGCCGAGAGAGAATAACCAGGGAACCCTGCCGACTCTGACATCTTTGCAGAGCAACTTTTCTCATTACGCTCGGATTTCAACCCAATTAGAACCTGGCTAATTAGATTTGCGTGGTGCAGAACAGTTGGGGGAAAAGGTCACTTTAGTATATGATTTTTCTCTCAGTGTCTTTCTGAGCCATAGGTCTCCTTCCAAGGAATGAACTTCTACCTCTGGGGTCTTAGAAGCAAAATGAGCCAAATTGCAGGTTGCTACACATCCTCTCAGTAACAAGCATGGCAGTTGCTTCGCTTGTCTGTTGAGTGCAGATCTGAAACCCTGCCCTGATCTCTTCTGTAATGGAATCTCCCGCAGATGGGGGCCACCCATTTCATACATGACTGTGTATCTGGAATCCAGTCCTAGTGCAGTTCCACGGGGGCCTAGGCAAAACGTTTGCTCTCCGAATGGAAATTCCAAACATGATGCAAAAACCGTTGGCATCCACAATAACAAAGTACGTGATGGTGGGTGATCTCATTGAAGTGAAGTGTTTGTACTAGGAGAAGTTCTAACTCTCTTGGAACAAAGAGGGGAGCTGAATCCCTGAGTATGTTGTGAGGAACTGTTCTTAGACTCCATAACTTATGATACACACCCTGAGCCCCAGGTCTGACTTCTTCATCCCAGTCAACTTTGAAACAACAAAGCACCTGACCCCACTGTTGCTGTGATTCATACCTATCACCCATCTCCATTCTGTTCCTAGAAGACATCTGTATAAGCCCAGAAGTAAACTCTGTCTTCTTTTGTACCTGTCTCTTCATTTGGTTTAGAGCACCTTTTCTTCTCCTGACTTTTGGTTGTATAACATGAGAATTTTGTGGAAAACCTGTATAGAAACAAATCTGACAAAACACTAACAGAAGGTGACTAACCAGTGAAATTTATATCTGTCTATCCACTATCCTCTATCATCTATCACCTATCTCTCATCTAACATCTATCTATCATCTACCTATCATCCATCTATCAATCATCTGTCTATCTTGCTGGTATCTGGGCTTGGACTCAGGACCTTACAGTGCCTTAGCTTGCTTGCTCACTCAACTAGCACTATACTACTTGAGCCATAGCTTTATCCTGTTCTTCTGCCTGGCTTTGCCTCAAACCACGATCTTCTGGATCTGTTTCTACATAGCTAGGATTACAGGTATGAGTCACCAGCACTCAGAATTGAGCATTTTATTTCTAGTGGCTGGAGGAGCCCAGCACTATAAAGAACAATAAAAGTGTTCACCACATGGCAGCATTGGGGTTTGTTTCCTTTTAGTGAGTTTCACGTAATATCTCAAGAGAATGCCTGATTCTGTGAAAATAAATTGGTTTTCATGGAATAATGGGAAGACCAGAGAGAATGAACCCGTTGACCTGGGCTCTGACTATGCGATATGTTCTATCACCACGGAGCCTCATGGAACCTCAGAAATTATTAGGAGAATCTGCATTTTTCCATATGTGAGATCAAGAGATCACAGTGCATCCCATGTGTCCTTACTATCAGGATAGCATATGTGTACATATATGTATATGCGTGTGCACATGCATGTATGCGTGTGTGTATATGTGTGTTGCTTCTAGAAAACAACACCATAAAATAAATTAAGTGACCATTGGGGATGGGAGAATATCACCTCAACAGCTTAACTTTCCACTCAGATTTTCAACTTTATTTCCCACTTAAAACAGGTAGAAAATAACATTGATTCTTCTTGTCATGACAAAGCACCTGAGGGGTGTGTTGATGCACTCATTTCTAAGAGGCAAAAATATGTGGTAATGCCTGGAAAATACTGAAAATAATTTCGTAAAGCTATTCTTGCTTTAGTATACTGTCCCATGTTCCCCGGAGTTCTAAAAAGTATTATTAGACTCAGTTCATGATAATGGTTGAACACATGAATAGATGAAGATAATGGATGGACAAGAAGGATGGATAGATGAATGAATGAACAAACATTCATTTATTCATAAATGATGGATGGATGGATGATAGATGGATGGTGACATACGAATAAGGGACAGGATTTTTGTTGTTGTTGTTGTTTTTATTGGTTGTGGGGCTTGAACTCTGGGTCTGGGCATTGTCCCTCAGCTTTTCAGCACTTTGCTAGCACTCTACCATTTGAGCCACAACGCCACTTCCAGTTATCTGGTGGTTCATTCGAGATAAAGAGTCTCAGAGACTTTCCTGCCTGGGCTGGCTTTGAACTACGATCCTTAGATCTCAGCCTCCTGAATAGTTTTCTTTTCATACCTCAGACTATCACAATGTCTGATACACAACATACGTTCAATACGTGAAGATCTGCCTTTGTGATCACAATAGCAGGTCAGCTGGTCGCCGCCCTTTCACACTTGGAACTTGAGGAAAGAGGACATCATCTGGAAAGAGGACATCATCTTGCTTCTTGTTCATTCTTCAGAACTTAAGGGTTTCCAAGTCCGTGGATGTTCCCTGAGACTTGGAACTCCCATATACCTGAAGAACATTGCTCCTCCCTCTTTCCATGGCCTCGCCTCCCTTCCTCCCTCTCTGGTCAGTAATGGGTATTACACTCAGGACCTCATGCTTGCCAGGTAGGCACTGTATGCCTTGAGCCATGCAGCCAATTCTGTGGGTGTGTTTGTTTTGGTTATTTTTGAGATCAGCTTTCACTTTTATGCCCAGCTGACCTGGAGCATGATCTTCCTTTGTGTGCTTCCCACCAAAGTTGGGTGACAGCTATATGCCAGTAATTACTAATTAGTGGCATAAATAGGCATAATTACTAATTGAGATATGTAAGTACTCCAAGTCTAAGGTAGTTGATCTGATGGCCAAGATCCATACACAAAGTGGATACACTGTACAAAGGAATGGGTCAGTTCTAGGTCAGGTGGGACGAAGTAGAATGGCTGGAGATTTCATCATACTATTTGAAATGGTCCTGGGAATTGAACATGTGTGGATTTTTGTTCTGGAATGTTCCATTTTATATTTGTGGACCTCAGCTGATGGCAAGTGACTGAAACTTGGGAAAGGAAAGCCACAGGTACGGAGGGATTGATGTACACCCCACGCCTCTCCTGTGAGCTAGCTGTTGAAATATTGCCACAGCTTCCTTTGGCATGGTTCCCCGCAAAAGTTAACTTTTCTGTGTGCTGGTTGCTTGGATAGTGTGCATATCATTTTCCATCTCCTGAATGTCCAAAAAAGTAGTATTTTATTATTATATTTACCATCATCATTATCATCACTAAATTTACTAATACTAGGAGAAAAGTAAGACAGAGTGACACTTTCTAGAAGTTTGATCACTCAAAGAACTTTGTACTAAACCCTTCTTCCTTAAGATGTGGGAAACAGACAACAACCCTGTGATGGTGCACAGGTTTGGGAAGCAATTTCAAGGCCACGAAAATGTACAGGCTTGTGCAATAGCCAAGTCTGCATTTTAGTCGTATTCAGCGTATAGATCTTTCTGACGATAAATGCCAATGAAGTTGGCGAGTGTTGTATTAGTGACTAGACTCTTAATCACCTACAGGGAACTGAAATCACACCAGGATTACACCAAGAGGGTGGAGGGAGGGAGATGATAGCAATTCTGATTACAGATGTGAACATAATTTCAGGAGGCATCTTTATAATTGCTTTTATGCTTTGATTAAATGTCTCACAATGACGCTGAGCTGCAGGAGGGGAGGATGGAGGGAAGTAAGGGAACCCAAGGTAATTTCTACCCTGAGAAGGCAGATGAAAGCTTAGGCTAAGTTTAACACAGAACCTTTGCTCTTCACCTCACCTTGTCCACCTTAACACAACCCCAAAAGCTGACCAAAGCATGTTTAGGGAGGCAAGTCTCCAAAGATGGAGAAAAATTATATCCAAAGATGGATATAAATTTCAAGGCTCGACGTCATTTTTGTTTGCCACTGCATCCCTTTCCATCTGCCTATAAAACAGATTTCCTCAGAACTTTCCCACCCAGGCCGTCCAAGAATACAGCCTCAGTAGCCTGTTATCAGAACAGCTAGAGGTCTAGAAGTTCCATCTCACCTGCCCTTTCCTCAGACTTCCTCCTGAATCATTCGCTCTCCTTGTAAGACTGAAACAAACATAGGGATGTTACAATAACGATGCCGGTATGAAGAGTTCACCTAGTGCACGTTAAACAAGGCATCTGGTCATCTGCCCAGCTCTCAGCTAACTCTGTCCCCTGGACTGCACCCACAGCAGGCATTCTTGGGATGGGTACCAAGAGAGACTACTTACTAAAGTTCATTCTGATAGGATATGCTAAGACTCTCCCATATTATAAAACATGCTACTTCCCATGATTGGACACTATTAGGTTATGGTACATTATATCACATTGCTTTATGCTATATTAGGTGTTTGCCTATTGGTCTCTTATGTACCTTCTTCTTGCAGTAGATAATACAGGGAAAGAGTCAGGGGTGTGACTTTTGCACATTTGCCTGGATTCATACTTTGGGCCACTCACCAGCTGGGTGATCTTGGAAAGACCCCCAAGGAGGACCTCAGGGGGTGACCCCAGGTCCCTCCTTCCCCAAGGCAAGGAGACCACCAGCTGCACACTTCGCATCAAGTGCCTGTGGCTGACTCTCCAGCATGGCCCACTCCACGGGGTCCCTCGGGGGACCGTTCCTCTGCCACCCTCAGGGAGCCTCAGCTCCTGCCTCTCCCCCTTCCTGAGACCAGGTCTGAGCTAACCGGGTACTGCAGCCAGTGTCCTGTCACGGGGGCTGGTGCAGGGGTGAGGTTGGAACCCGTCAAATGATCCAGCCAGACGGGACCTTGTAGCCCGTGGGAGACTCGCACTGACCCCCTGGGCCTCGCCCGGGAGGACCCCACAGGGGTCCCGGTCCTGAGCTCACACACGAGGAGGAAGCCAGCGTCAGCAACACCACAGGGCCCCTGCGCCCAGCCCCGTCCCTGGAGCAGCTGCTCGGGCCAGCCAGGTCTCTTTATATTTAAGCCAATTGAGGTCAAAGTCTTTCCATCTGCAGTGGGCAGAGGACTGCGTGACATTGCTATACACAGACAGACAGACAGACATAGAGGCCTTGTGCAAGGTCAGACACCTGAGTCCTCTGCCCTACTGACCCCAGCGCTGGGTGCTTCCCAGAGCCGTGCCAGGGGCTCCCGGGAGAGGCTGAGCCAGCCCCTGGAAGGCTGGAGCGGAGAGGACGCTCAGAACTGGTGGCTCAGCCTCCACATCTGACCTTGATTCCAGGCTTGTCAGGCGCCACACGCTGCTCAGCGCCTCCGTGCAGCTTTGCATCTGAGGAGCAAGCTTCGCCCTGGGACGGCAGGGTTCCCACACAGCGTCTGTCCGGGTGCCTCCAAGCCCTGGCCATGCAGCTGTGATGGAAGCCTGGAGCAGGCCCTTTAGACGGCGGCAGGCAGGGCTGGAATGGCTCTTAATACCGTCTCCCTCACACCCACAAGCTCAGCCCAGAAAGGCTGATTGCCTTCCACCCCGGCTCCAGGGCTGCACCTCTCAGCGTTGCTTTCCAGCCAGTTCCATCTCAAGAAGATGCAGGCCAAGGAAGGAGCCACATTAGCACCCTGGTCATGGAGGGCTGGGCCAGTTGGACCAGGGGGACATGAATGCAAGAACTGTTGTAACTCAGCCACCAGCCACTCTGCCCATCAAAGCTGGGCTTTCTGGGACATTTGGGAGGATATTTTGTGTGGCTTAGAACTCCAAGAAAGAAAAGAAAGATGGAGGGAGGGAAGAGCGGGAGAGAGAAACAAAGGAGGAGGGAGGAAAGGAAGGAAGGAAGGAAAGAGAGGAGAGGAGAGGAGAGGAGAAGTGAGAAACCAGAGTATCGTTTCATTGTTTTCGTTGGTATACATGTTGAGCATGTACTGTGCCAAGCACTTTGGAAAATGAAGGGAGGAGAGGACACAAACACAGTGAAGCTATCCCCTGAGCATCTGGCCTGCGCTGGAAGCCACTAAGCAGGAGTTTGGTAAGCTGGGTGTGGTGGCACCTGTCTGTAGTCCCAGCCACTCAAAAAGTAGAGGCAGGAGGATCTCAAAGTTGAGACCAGCCCAGACAACATTAGCGAAACCTTTTCTGAAACACAGAAAACAAACAACAGGGAGAGGGGAGATGAGGGCATAGCTCAGGTGACAGAGCCATTGCCTAGCAAGCTTAAGACCATAAATTCGATCCCCAGTAACACAAAAATAAACAAGATAAGGAACTCAGGTAAGTCTTCTAAGTGGAGACCCAAGACTCAAGGGAGGGGCCCCTCAGCCAGGAGGGAGGATGGAAAGGTAGAGAGAGGAAAAGAGTTCCAGGTGAGCAACACCGTGGCACTCTTCAGAGTGAAGCAAGAAGGCAGCTTCCGGCACACACAGAGCTTACAGCGGGCACAGGGACAGAGGAGAGAGCCACTCCCCCAATCCTAGTGCACTCCAGGCCCCCAGGGAGACAGCATGTGACGACTATGCACAGGGTCCCACAGACTCAGTGCTCCGGGGGACAAGCACCTTGCCTCCTGGCCTCTAAGCACCCATGATCCCAATCCCACCCCCCCACTTCTAACCCAGGAAGACTCTGAGGCCCAGAGAGGTCAGTGCCAAGACCTCACACCTGGGCAGGAACACGCTTTACACCTCTTCTGGCCTGGGCATGCAGGCGGGTTTGGCTCTGTCCTTCTGAACCCGCCTCCTGGGCTCTCTTGCTTTGACCTCAGAGGGTCTTGGCCACAAGGATCCGCCCCATTCCACAGCCTTCCAGCATGCCAGGCTGTCGGTGGTCCTCTGCCTCCCGGCCCCCCCCCCCGTCTGCTTCCCACTATCACCCAAGTGCTGGGAACAGCTCCTGGTCACCCAGACGATGTTCCGATCTTTTCCTGCAACCCAGTCCATTTGCAGCCTGGAAATGAATTTGGGGGAAGGCGGTGAAGAGCTCTGCTGAGGGCACAGGACGAATACGCAGATGTAAGCGTTGACCTCAGCATCTGTATCCCCAGAATGCGTCTCACTGCCACAGCTCCTGGGCTCCGTCTCTAGTCAGCAGCAATTCATGGACCATGAGTGAACGATGGCTCTTCCCCAACCAGTCCCCACCATGTCAGCCTCTCTGGTCCCTGAGGGGCCCTACCTGGGTCCGCTGACTAGGCCAGGCTGGAGCCCAGCTCTCCGCAGCCGGTCATAAATAACTCACAGGGCTGCTTTCTGCTCTAGTCCCCAAGTTTCTCTAGGAGGTTTTTGCAAAAACTACATAATCCCTTTAAAAGAGACTGGGGGGGGGGAGGAGGGGGAAAGAGGACAAGTTGCACTCAAAGGTGAGCCCTTGAGACTGAATTTCTCTATTCAAGAAAATGCATCTAAGTCTCCTGCTTCAAAATTGGCACCAGGAAATGGCAAGAAAGTTGGTGATCTATACAGAAGGGGAAAAAAAATCCACAGAGGAAAAGAACTGATCTCCAATATGCTTTTACACACACACACACACACACACACACACACACACACACGGCTCTCCTGCTTAGTTTTTCCAGATTTTTATCTATTTTTTATGAGCCTCTGAGGTCTCAGCATTGGACAATTGCTGTGTGTTTTGACAGGGCAAAGGTTCACAAGGTGAAGGCAAATGTGAAATGCAGAATGCTTCTTCAGTAATCTCTTCAACAGAGAGCTTTACCTATAGCACCAGAAAGTGTTGGCACTTCAGAATTCATTAGAAAAAGTGTGTGTGTGTGTGTGTGTGTGTGTGTCCCGATGGAGGATGCTGTCTACCAGATCAGTCATGTGGATTTTCAATGTCCATTTGGGGTCTTTTTTACATTTATTGTTATCATAAAGGTAATGTACAGAGGGGTTACTCTGTGTGTAAGTCAGGAAATGAGTACATTTCTTTGTGGACAAAGCCACCCCTTCCTTGCTCTCTCCCAGTTTTTCTCCCCTCCTGCGGGGTCTCAAATGATCCCAGAGGGGTCACTTTGTGTGGATACTGGGTGCCTGAAAGGGGCTTCCTCTCCTGGGATGGCCCAAGTTTTCCTGGCCTCTTAACAACTCAAAGGGAAGCGTAATTACCGATGAGCCGTTCTGAGCCCTCAATGCATGAGCCCCTTTACAGACACAGTCTCTACTTGCAGCATTATCCCACTGGACGAATGAGGGACCTGCCTGAGACAGGTTAGGTCATCTAAAAGAAATGCATCTATTTCATTTGCAACCGGCACCAAAGTAGGAAGCAAATTAAAACTAGTCAGCAACAAATCCCATGGCCAGAGAGAGTTAGACAAGCAAGAAACAGGCTGAGATGAACGAGATGGCATCTGCTGGGGGATCATTGTGTATTTCTATACTTGGGGTCAAAACCATAAACACACACATGTACAAGGGGGGCGGGAAATGTGAGAAGGAAAACCAGGGCCTGCAATCCACCTCCATCCTATGCGCACTGTGAGTCACTGGTGTTATGTGTCTGCTGGAGAGACTCATGAAATTATAGTCTGCGTCCAGAGCAGACATCCTGTAGAACAAAGAGCATGGTGTGGCGAGGATTACGTGTGGGCCTTTGAGTTCTGAGATTTGTACTCTCTGTGCAGCAATGAGAAGAGACAGAGATGTGTGTGTGTGGAAAGGTTAAAGACTGAGCAGCAAAAGGGAGGGAAAGGTGGTCTACTTTTTTACTTCTTTGGCAAGAAGATCCTTTGGCACCTGAGACCACAGATCAGCATGCTAGCTTAAGACGAGCAAAACAAACAATGGAAAAAATATTCTTGACAACGTCAAAAACTGTAGGAAGGTGGTAGACGAGCTAGAAGGTAAAAACTGTGAAGTAGTGAGCCCCTTCCACTGGAGAACAAGCACGTGTTTTTTTGAGAGGTGTGTGGGTTTTTGTGGATCCTCAGGCATTTTGGCTTTTGTGGACTCTTGTATAAAAAAAACACATATTGAAAATTATATCTTCAGGCTGCGTTGGTGTGATGACACATATAATCCGTGCTAAATTGTAGTTGTTTCTTTTCGTCTGGTCGTCCAAGGAATTAAAATGTTTCTATGGGACGTGAGCAGCCCAGCGGGGCTGTGGTGCCCAGCAGAGAAGTTTGCCCAAAAGACCTTCCCACTCCCCTGCCCAGGGGCAGGGCATGGAGGCAGATTTAGACTTGCCATTGGTTGGAAGAATAATGGGAAGCATGGGTCTCCTAGCCCCTCCAGGAGATGAATTCAGCTTCCAAATAGAGTAGGGCTCACTCTTGGCTGTTGAGATTGCCCTGGATGTGTGCTGAAGGGGAAGATACCTTAAAGAACCCTATGCCTGGGAAAACTCCATTGAATACAAAGTATACACCAAATCAGGGCCCTGTTGGGGAGTCTGGGACCAGTGGATCTCTGGTTTGTGATCCAGTTATTTCTGTGTTGTCCACTCATTTGATTTCAGTAAGGAATGGACACCTCTGTTATAACATGACTAAGTGAAAAAAAATGCTATGAGAAGGCCTGTTGTCAAGTTGACTTTGATTTTTATTTGGGGAGGGTAGAGGTATGAACCCAGTTTTCTGTTCTTCATGGGATCAGGGACACCCTGTGAGGATGGAGGTGATCCTGAGGGTGTTGCTGGGGTATATTTGTTGTTTTTGAGGCAGAAACAATGCATGAGGAAAAAGTCCAGCCACATTTATGAAGCAACAAAAATATAAAATGGTATCAGAGACCCTTCTGCTCAGGCCCCAGAGAAACAAACTCAGAAACCCCTAAGCTACCTGCATAGGTAGACTTTCCCCAGAATTACAGGAGTATTTAAGGTTGGTCCGTATTTCCCCCCCAGGTCCAAGGGCTGCTAAATGTTACATGAAACCCAATGTACAAACTACAGCATGGCTGGGGGGCAGGAAGAAGGGTATGCACACGGAGACAGCGCCATCTCTGAGCTGTTTCCTTGTCACCGTGGATGAAAGGCTCAGCCTGCAGAAAGTCTTCGTGTACCAGGCTTCATTTTTGTTTTTAAATTCTAGCTTTAAAAACAAAAACAAAAGAGTTCACCACAATAAAAGTCTTTGAAGAGTTGACTGCTTTGCAGACAAATTCCCTCACCGGTAAAAGCCATGAAAAGGATCAAAAAAGGATCACAATGAGAGAACAAATCATAAGCAGCCCCTAATTGAAGGAAAAGAACAATCTGAGCTGTGCCCTCAAGAAAGGGCAAGAGAGAGAGAGAGACAGAGACAGAGATAGAGACAGAAACAGAGACAGAATAGCAATTAGTTGATTTGGAATAGCAAGAATAGGAAGTCGACCTCATGCTTTTATATTTATGCCTATTGCCTAAAACCAAAGAAGTCCTTTGGTTCCAATGCCCACACCCCTAAAAGTCCCCTTTGTGCCAAAGCAAGCCAACCAGGGGCCAGAGGATGGGCAAAATCTGGCCCACTTTCCCAGCATACATCCCGGCTTGTCACAGCTCCTGTGCAATACAAGTGTTTCCTGTAATGGTGTGTACTGTGTTCTAAGAAAACCCTGCAAAACAAGAACAAACCAACAAAACAGAAATGCAATGCCATGAACAACCCCCCTCCCAGCCTCTCCATTTTGAGGTCCCATCCACTGGAGTGACAGTCATCAATCACGGCTTCTTTTCTTTCTCCAGAATTCACAATAAATAATCCAGGACACAGCATCTCCGTCCGCACTGCCCCCAGCCCCCACCCCCACCCCAACTAAATGATACCCACAGACAGAAACCTCCAAGTCTTATGCGTCTTTAGTTTACATCCAGCCCCCCTTGGTTCTTTCTGCTGCTTCCCCCTAACCTAACGTGAGTTGTTCTCTAGCTACACCGGAAAATCAGAATTTATTGTACATATGTTTGTGTCCCACTTAATAAAAAACCCTATATTTTGAGATAAACTTTGTTAGTAATTCATGAGGTAAGTGACTATTTATGCTAATCAGGCAGAAATATATTCTCAAGCATAATGCATTACATAAATTTGAATGCAAAATGTTCAATTACGAAGTAAATACAGGTGATGCAAATAATAAATTACCTCTAATAAAAATTATAAAAGATGTGTCTTCAAAGAGAAAGTGGCTTTAACTTACAACCGTGAATCGCTTAAGGAGAAAAGAATTAATAAATGCTGAATTACTCTGATGATTATTTAGTACATAATTCACCTATTCATAACGACTCCTAGTAATCAAACTCTTGTCTCTCGTTCTCCAATGCCAGGCAAGTCTGTTTCCTCAGCAATTTCCCCCTTATCAGATTATCTCATCTGATTCTATTAATTTTCTCCCATGAATCTGCTAACAGTGATTTGTGATTTACTTACCCTGCTAACTGAGGACTGGTAAAAAGGATTTGTCTAACACTAGCCCTAAGAACAGTGATGCCTTGCCTCTGCTAGACTTCAGAGCTCTCTCTCGAATCAATTTACTTGGCTTCATACTGAATTTAGTGGACTACAGTTAGTTCTTGGCCATAAAATAAACTCCTATATAAACAAAGAGCTCGGACGCTATTCTTGATACATTCCGTTCTCTTCTGATTATATATGTCTGGATCCAACATAATATATACTTGAACTGCAATAACTCTCAGTGAGGAAAATATATATTCTTCTTAGCTTTTAATCTTTGCAGTTTGGACATGCAGGGCTTTTTTAAACCCCCTTTTTCTTTTTCTTTTCTTTTGTCTTTTTTGGCATGAAGTTGTTATGTATGTACTGACACGAAACTATAATTGTGTTTTTGATGTGACTGTTTCGAAACCTTCTATGTGATTCAACCCAGGCTCTCCTCCCCTTCAGAAATCTTCTATAAATACTCATTGCTTTCAGAACCTTCAATGCTACTGGTTTGAATTGGTCAATAATGACAAATGCATGGTTGCTAAATTACTGTATATTGTTCTACAGAGATTACTAGAGTATATATGGTGAAGGGATATTAAGCTGTAAGAAAACACAGTTCATATTGTATTTGGATTAGATTGGCTTGAATAGAAGTGAAACAAACAATGCAAGCAATAAAGTCTAAGGAGATGAGGGCTGCTGTAATTGTAGAAAATCAGAAACCTGAAGAGTACTAATTAAAATGAGAGAGCCCAATTGTTATCAAAAAAATGGCGTTAACAGAGAACCATAAATGTTTAGACACCCCCACGAGTCACTAAATAATAAAGTAAAAGGGACAACAATGAGAATTAAGTTGCAAGCCTGAGAATACTCCTGACATACACCCCCCAAAAAAAATCATTCCAATCTTCTCTTCTCTTCTCCCCACCCCCAGGGAAAATAGGAAAGTATAAAAGACTGCAATGGGAGAAAGAAAAATACCACAGTTTGACAGCCATGAGCAAAAATAAACCATAAAAAATGTGCAGATAATAATACAGTTAGCTGCCCAAACATGGGCATTTAATTTCTAGAAATGATATATAATTGCAACAATTAGGTCCAGGGCCATGAAACGACATGGCATGGTCTTCATCATTAGCAAATTTTGTTTATGAAATGTTTATTTATAAATGGAGCGGTTTCAGAATTCCTGGCCAGAAAGACTCTGTGGAGAGGGAGGGATCCAAGGACTTTAAAAAAATTATCTTATGCACACAAACAAAAAATTAATCCTCCCCAAACACACATAAATTCATATTTTACACACACAAAAAACCAACTTGAAGGCTGTCCCATAACGGCTGCTGCGGGCAGGTCTTTGCAGCAGAAAGAATGTTTATGTCATTTCAGCAGTGAGGTTTCCTCTGCACACCAAACTATAATCCCTTAACTTCATTACTAGGTAAAATATTGTTAAAGAGGAGGAAAGCAAGGAAGTCTCTTAGGTTGCATAAATATTGACATAATCTTCACTTTCTTCCCCGAACTGGCACTAAACCCAGTTCATTCCACTCGAACAAAGTACTTCTATCAAACCAGAAATGCCCTTCTAAACAACTTCTGGCAGCTCTGCAGCTGTCTGTCTAGAAAACGTCAAGGCAGTGGCCTTGGAGGATTAAGATGTCCCTACCAACATTTTGGGGAGTCTCCCAGTTTGGGGACATCTGGGTGTGCTGAAGCCTCAGACGGCCAAGGATCAGAGAAATCACCCTGGGTCTGCCCTGGAGTGTGGAGCCCACCGGTGGGAGCTACCTAAGGACTCGCTCTGTTCTGAGTGCTGGGTTTCGCGCCCAAGTGTCAGAAGTCAGCTTCTCAGAGAGGCCTTCTCAGACAAACAAGTTCACAGCCCCGCACTTGGCCTTCCTGGATACATCGCGTTGATCGCTGACTTCTGTGGACAGGCGCAGGAAAGCCTCGCTGACACATCCATCCTGACAGTTGTTGTAGTTTTAAAGTTGGGGGGCCTCCAGTCTGCGGGGGATCTGCTCTGCTCCAAGGAGAGCTGGGCTGGAGTCAGCGCCTCCAAGGTGTCTGCATCCGTCCCGGGCCTGTGCTCGGTGACGGGAGCGAAGCCAGCTCCTGCCTCTGCTCTACACGCGTGCTCTGGCCTCGGGGGTCTGGGGGGTCCTCCCGTGGCGGTCCACCCCCCCCCCGCACCTCCTCTCCCCTCCCACGGGGAGAGCCGCCGCTTCGCCCCGCACCGCCACGCGCCGGACCCCGCTCAGGTTCCACTGACCTTCGCCGAGAGGTGGCGCTGTTGCGGTAAAAACCGGCCCCGACCGCCGTCCGCCGGCCCCGCGCCCGGGCTGTTTGTGGTCGCGGCTGTCGTTTCCAGGCGCGCCTTCGCAGCTTCTCCCCTCCCCGTAAAGTTGACACAAGTAAGGCGAACCCCGAGACGCGTCTCCCGGGCGGCGGGGTCGGCCGGCCCCGCTTCCGAGCAGGGGGGCTGGCCTCTGCGAGCCTAGCTTGGCTTCCGGCCGGCTGTCTGTCTGTCCTCCACCGCCCGGCCTATCTCTTTAAAATCTTAGAAGAGAGTTGCCCGTTTCTTTCCTTTCCTTTTTCCTTCTTGGGTTTTTTTTTTCCTTTTTCTACCCCCCCTCTCTCTATATATATATATTATATGCATGCATTTTGCACAGCGTTCAAAGAAGCGATTTAGAAAATCGAACTAGTTATTGGCTTTGGTGTCCAAGGGGGGGGGGAGAAGCGCCCCACCCCCACGCTGGGTTTCCGGGCGGGGGGGGGGTTGGGAGGGATGGGGGAAGCGGTTTAAAGTTTAACCCTTCCAGGGGCGCCCCGGAGGGCTGGGCATTGTTTGCTCTCCCCGCGTCGCCTCCCCGGCCGCGATCCAGTCCCGAAAAAAAAAATTTAAGTGAATCGTAAAAGTGCAAAGGGCGCGCGACCCCGGTGCACAGGGGCCTCGATTTCGTGGGGGGACGTGCGCGTGTGCGTGCGTGTGTGCGGGGACGGGGGGCGATTGCAAAGCCCAAACTCCAGCCCGGGCCGGGGATCGAGGGCTGCGCCGGGCGGAGCGTTCCCGGGGTCCGCTCGGCGCAGCGAGTCGCGGCCAGTCCCGGCGCCAAAGGGCCTCCAACAACTTATTGCACCTCCCTTTGAGCGGGGTGATCCCACGGGCTGCTTCCTCCCCGCGGGACTCCACGCCGCCCGGGCGCGAGGCCGCGGGGCTAAGCGCGCGCGTACGGTCCGGACCCCGGGGCGCCCCGCGCATCCTCCCCGTGCACTGTCACCCGCCAGAGGGACAAAGAGTTGGGCCAAGTTAGAGCCGCACCAGACTCCGAGAAAGAACAGATCCGGGCAGCAGAAAGACAGATGCCCGGGCACGGGGAGGGCCGGGCTGCAAAGAGAACCCACCGTTCCGGGGGGGGGCAGTGCCTGCAGAGCGGCGGGCTGGGGGGGGGTCGGAAGGCAGGCCGCCCTCCCTCGCGCTCCAAAGAAAAGCCACGAACTTGTCCTCCGGAATCCACCGGATTCCAGCCTCTCCTCCGCAAAAACACAAAACCAACCTCCCCCCCCCGCCGCCCCACAAACACAACTCCGTCTCCCGCACTAAACTTTGCGCAGGGCCCCGCTGCCTCCCCGCGTCCCGGGGAGGCGCCGCGGCGCCGCGAGGGTTAAGCCGGGCCCGTCCCAGCTGACAGTCAGCTGATTGGACCCTGATTGACAGCTCGGAAAAGTTTCCTTGTTTCTATACTATTATGCTAATGGCCGCCGCGGCCGCGCGCGCCCATTGGCCGCGAGTGCCAGTCAATTTCCCACCGGGGCCTGACGTCACGCGCGCTATAAAACTCGGCAATTGCTTTAAACTCTTCTTGCTGGATCAGAGGCTTTAAAAACCTTTTCTCCTCCCGGAGCGGCCGCTCGGGCGGCTCTCCGGCCCGGCCTCCCCGCTCCCTCCGCTCGCCGCCCGCCTCGGCCCCGGGACTGGGCTATTTTTTCTTTTTTTTCTTTTGCTTTAAAAAAAAAAAACAGGCAAGAAAGAACTCAAGTCCTCCCCCTCCCCACGCTCTCCGAGCTCCCTCTCTCCAGCCGCCTCGATCTTGTACTTTGCACTGAGAGAGACAGACAGACAGACAGACAGAGCGAGCGAGAAGAGACAGAGAGAGCGAGCGAGAAGGGGGGAAAATTAAAAGAGCCAGGCAGAAGAGGAGGCGAGCAGCATGAAGTGTTAACTCCCCCGCGCCGAGGCCCGCGCCGCCCGGACCGCCGCCCGCCGCGTCTCCAGCACCCCAGC
>NW_012267234.1:15494762-15495251 GCF_000151885.1 Dipodomys ordii | reverse complement strand
GGAGGAGCGGCGGCGGCGGCGGCGGCGGCGGCGGCGGCGGCAGCGGCGGCAGGAGGATGGCATCGGAACTGGCCATGAGCAACTCCGACCTGCCCACCAGTCCCCTGGCCATGGAATATGTTAATGACTTCGATCTGATGAAGTTCGAAGTGAAAAAGGAACCGGTGGAGACCGACCGCATCATCAGCCAGTGCGGCCGTCTGATCGCCGGGGGCTCGCTGTCGTCCACCCCCATGAGCACGCCCTGCAGCTCGGTGCCCCCGTCCCCCAGCTTCTCGGCGCCCAGCCCGGGCTCGGGCAGCGAGCAGAAGGCGCACCTGGAAGACTACTACTGGATGACCGGCTACCCGCAGCAGCTCAACCCCGAGGCGCTGGGCTTCAGCCCCGAGGACGCGGTCGAGGCACTCATCAGCAACAGCCACCAGCTCCAGGGCGGCTTCGATGGCTACGCGCGCGGGGCGCAGCAGCTGGCCGCGGCGGCCGGGGCCG
>NW_012267234.1:15450579-15494292 GCF_000151885.1 Dipodomys ordii | reverse complement strand
CCCGCACCACGCCGCCGGCGGCGGCCTGCACTTCGACGACCGCTTCTCCGACGAGCAGCTGGTGACCATGTCGGTGCGCGAGCTGAACCGGCAGCTGCGCGGGGTCAGCAAGGAGGAGGTGATCCGGCTGAAGCAGAAGAGGCGGACCCTGAAAAACCGCGGCTATGCGCAGTCCTGCCGCTTCAAGAGGGTGCAGCAGAGACACGTCCTGGAGTCGGAGAAGAACCAGCTGCTGCAGCAGGTCGACCACCTCAAGCAGGAGATCTCCAGGCTGGTGCGGGAGAGGGACGCGTACAAGGAGAAATACGAGAAGCTGGTGAGCAGCGGCTTCCGAGAAAACGGCTCCAGCAGCGACAACCCGTCCTCTCCCGAGTTTTTCATGTGAGTTCTTGACACCCGCGCGACCACGGCTCGCCACCGCGGGGGCCCGGCCCCCTCCCCACCCCGCGCCCCCTCCTCTGCCGAGATCTCCCGCCCCCCCTACTCACCACTCACCCCCTCCCCGGGGTCCCCTCTGCGCGCGCGCGCTCGCACCCAGGCGCGCGCGCTCCCCCCCCCTCGCGCACACACGTGTGCGCACACACACACACACACACACACACACACACACACCCTGACTGATTCCTGGCGGGGGCGGGGGCCGTGGAAAGTTGGGGAGGGAAAAGGGGTGTCCGGCTCCCCCGGATTGCCCAGCTGAAACCATCCCCGTCCCCGGCTAGCTCGTCGGGGTGTTTTTTGTTGTTGTTGTTGTTGTGTGTGTTGTTTTTGTTTGTGTTTTTACACACCACCGCCTCCCCCGTCCCCTCCCCACACCGGACTTGCAACCGTGGTCAAAGATCTCAGCAGAATTCTTCATGTGAAACATGGCTCACTTTTGAAACCGGCGTTATTTGCATCACCCCCCCCCTTCTTTTTCAGTTCCTGAGCGGATGCCCCCCTGCGTGTGTGTGTGTGTGTGTGTGTGTGTTACTTTGGATTCCCCCCCCCCTTTAATTTTACTTTTTGGAGCTTGCTGTGTTACCCAGCTTTTCACCTTCCTCCTCCTCTCCACCCACCTTCCTCCAAGATAAAAGAAAGAAAAAGCCAAGTTTGGGGTTTTGTGTTTTGTTTTTTTTTTTCTTTTTCTTTTTCTCCTCCTGAGGTCTTCATGGGAGATTGAGCTCTCAAAAGAAAAAAAAATGTGAAAAGTTATAGACTTGCAGCAGGCTGAGTTCCAAGAGGTATTTTTTTTAATTAGCATTGTCATGCTAAAGTAGAGGAGAGAAAAAGAAAATCCTTGTGAACCTGCCACAACCAAGCCTTCATCAGCCTTGCGGGTGTGATTGGTGGAGTCTGGCCCTCTGGGGCCAAATCTGAGAGTTTAGTCTGCCATAAAAAACTCACTGTCATCTCACATATTATTATGCTTGCTACTTTGTCTTAGCAACAATGAACTGTAACTGTTTCAAAGACTTTATGGAAAAGAGACATTATATTAATAAAAAAGCCTGCATGCTGGACATGTATGGTATAATTATTTTTTCCTTTTTTTCTTTCCTTTTGGCTTGGAAATGGACATTGGAAGACTTAGAGCATGGTCCTCATACTTTTATTTTACTGCCTCATGACTTTTTTGAGTTCTGAACAAAAACAAAACAAAACAACAACAAGAAAATGCAACCCTAGAGCCTTCTTCCTATGAAAGTTTGCATCTGCTCCAAAAAAATTTTTTTTGAGTTACTCAAACCTGCAGCCTCCCTGAGTAAATGCACTGAAGGAATTGCTTGTCAGAGATACCAGAATGGGTTACAAATTTCACAAACTCTTAGGAATGCTTCCTTTTTAATTAAGAATAATGCTCCACTTCGGTGAGGGGGATTTAAATTGTGCTATTGCTGAAAGCAGTCTAAAATTTATTTTTTCAAGAAAAAAAAAGAGAGAAAGAAATCTGCCCCATTCTTTTTTTGTTTATTTTAATTATTATTATATATATTTTTTGGCTTTTGGTCATTGTCAAATGTGGAATGCTATGGGTTTCTAGTATATAATTTAATTATAGTTTTTTCTAATCTGTTAGCCCAGTTAAAATGTATGCTACAGATAAAGGAATGTTATAGATACATTTGAAAGAGTTAGGTCTGTGTAGCTGTAGATTTTTTTTTAAAGATCGATGCACTAAATTGTTTACTGTTGTGATGTTAAGGGGGGTAGAGTTTGCAAAGGGGGAACTGTTTAAAAAAAGTAGCTTATATAGCATGTGCTTGCAACTTTAATATAAGTTGGGTATGTGTAGTCTTTGCTATACCACTGACTGTATTGAAAACCAAAGTATTAAAAGGGGAGAAACCCCTGTTTATATCTGTAGGGGTATTTTACATTCAAAAATGTATGGTTTTTTTTTCAAAATTTAAATATTTGGGACTGAATTGCACTAAGACATAACCTGCAAGCATATAATATACAAAACAATCGCAAAACTGTTTAGAACGCTAATAAAATTTATGCAGTTATAAAAAATGGCATTACTGCACAGTTTTAAGATGATGCAGATTTTTTTTACAGTTGTATTGTGGTACAAAACTGGATTTTCTGTAACTTAAAAAAAATCCACAGTTTTAAAGGCAATAATCAGTAAATGTTATTTTCAGGGACTGACATCCTGTCTTTAAAAAAATGAAAAGCAAATCTTACCACAATAAATATAAAAAAATCTTGTCAGTTATTTTTCCTTTTTTTTCATATTTTGCTGTGCAAAATTGTTTTATATCTTGAGTTACTAACTAACGATGCGTGACGTTCCTATGTGCTTTTCTTTCATTTTCAATTCTGGTTATATCAAGAAAAAAGAATAATCTACAATAATAAACTGAATTTTTTTGATTCCGTACTCAATTTCTTAGCGTACAGTTTAACTGGGCCCAACAACTGCATGGAATTCTCTTTTTCTCCAGAGGAATGATTAATGGAAGAGTAGGAAGGCAATAATTCAGGGTGAAATTATAGGCTGTTTTGTGCTCTGAAGAGTCTGGCCCCATATTGTAATTAGTAATATTTAATAGAGATGTAAATTATGATCTCTCAACTATTTTTTGTCCCTAAAGTTTTTCAGTTTTCAGATGACTTGGGCTATCATTGGACTTTTGTGAAAAATGAAAAACTAAATAAAAAATAAATAAAACAGTTGAGCTGGACTTTCGAATCATGACCCCTAAGTTCTCTAACCCATGTAGAAAAAAGAGGAACCCACAAATGTGACCCACCAAGATGGCTTGGGCCACACATATACTTAATGATAAAGATAAACGATTTTTGCTTTTTGGTTATAATTGATTATTTTTCTTTCTTCCTTTACACATCATGATTTTCTTGTTAGCAAGGCCTGACAAGTCTGTACATAAACACTTTGGGACAAATCAAAGTTGTTTTGTTTTGCTTTTTAAATTTTTTTTCCTTTTAACTGTGTTTGTGTTATGTAGGAAAAAGAAAAAACCTATGTGTTTTTTTTTTCTTAATTCCCAGTTCTCATATCTGGCTTTCACTGACAATACTTAGTGAACACTCTCTCTCTCTCTGTCTCTCTCTCTCTGTCTCTCTCTCCACTTAAGGCAAGCTGGTCATGAGTGAGGTCACACTGGTCTCCAAAATATAATATAAAAATAAGGTTTTTGGGGACTGAAAGCAGTGCTTTGATTAACTGGTTTGTGACCCTAAAAGGGGCTTTGGGTAGGCGCTAACTTGTAGATGAGTTTGGGGAAGGTTTCAGCTACCTTCACCACAACTCCTAAGCACTGACCTACTTTAAATTGACACAAATTCATAGCAACTAATGTTACAAATGCATGTCCTTTCCATACTGAGGCTAAATAGAATGTTAGACAAAGCCAGCACTGTCTTGAAAACATAGCCAAACATGATGATAGTTTTATTTTCTCTTCGATTCTTTTTTATTTTTTAAAGGATAATATTGTAACTGCACGAAGAAAGGTCTTGTTTTGAAGAAAACAGGTTGTGCTCAGCACTGATGAGTTCTGGGCAGTTTTTCACTGGCCTTCCTGTCCCCTTTCACTGATCATGAAGACACAGCATTTACCCTTTATATTTTCACCTTCCTTTCTGTGCCAGTCTAGATGGGGTTCTGAAACCACACTTGGTTCCACTTAATGACAACAACAAAAAGCAAAACAAAACAAAACAAACCTACCCTTTCGTGCTTGAGTTAGCTTTTCCTAGGCTTCAGAGATTTTTTTTTTTATTCTCGGGTCACAACTGAGAGAGACAGAGACAGAGAGAGACAGAGACGTACCTGCCCTGTGAAGACATAGGAATAGGCCTGTCCTTTCTACAGAAAGCTCAGCATCCCACATGATTTTAAGTAAACACATTCTCAAACCCCGGGTGACATTGAAGATATGGTTATTGCAGTTATTCTTGAAGACTGGAACTTGAATGGGGGGAGAAAATACAGTGACACAATAACAAACGATTAGAAATAAATCCATAAGATTGTTCATTAGAATACGCCAGTTTGAACCCCCAAATATTACAAAATAAAGCAGAGAAGCCTATTTTTTTAATATTTAAAAAAAATATAGCTTGGGTTATACTGGCTTTAAGAAAAAGTTAACTTGTAGTGAAATGAATTTTTTGGAACTAATTACTAAAGACTTCGGGAGATTGTGGCAAACACCCATGATTTTTTTTTAATTGTATGCTTGTTTTTCACAAAGAACTAAATACTGTGCAGGCCCCCATCATTCCAAATACGTCTCTAAAATTTAAGAAAAAAGAATCATACAAGGAAATCTAATCTCGGCCCCCCCAATCCCCGAGTTAGGCTGTGTGGAGTATTTGTGGAAGTAGTGTTAAAATTCCTTTCATTCCAATTACAGAACTGAGCCCACTGGCAAGCTGGAGGTACCCCTGGAAACACTACATTTTCGAAGTCCCGGCCATTCCTACTTACAGATGTGTTCCCCAAATGAAATTTATGTGAGATCTGTACATTAAAAAATTAGTATGAATCATTACTATTTATTATTATATTTATTATTATTATTTACAGTCCGAGAAAACAACTTGAGTTCCATTGAGTTCACGTTTTACAGAAAAAAAATTATTGTGTCAGAGGAGGATATTAACTGTGTAACCTCCCTACTAACTAGTAATGAACTGAGCCGTGTTCTGTATGGATCCATAGAAAAGCGTGTGTGTGCTTTTGGGTGTACTATGCACATAAGCAAACAGGTGTTAGTTTTCAATCTGGAATACTGCTTTTAAAAAATAACTTACAAATTACATATATATGTAGATAGATACAATGTACACGGTAAGGAAATAAAAGTTCCCTAAAAGGTAAGAGCTAGCGTTTTTAAAGCATGTATATGTAGATGTGCACATTCTGAAGAATACATTTCCATGCTCCAGTGTTTCTTTTTGGCTGAGAATTTTACTAACGACAGAAGCAGCAAAAATCGAGTCCTTTCTCCTGACAGAAGCCAGCAGTGTGAGTGTTAGCAGAGGGGGACAACCTAGTTTTTTAGCTGGTGCTGTTTCTATAATGTCAAACATGTCACTTACCAGATAGAATTGTCAGTAAAAACAATGTATGGCACAAGATACAAAGTTAACTAAACACACACCTTCTTCTCTCTAGTCACTGAGGCTCAAAAAAAAATGCCTTAATTCCCTGGGCTTTTTCCATGCTTTTTTTTTAACCAAAACAATGTGAGATATATATATATATATATATATATATATATATATATATTATATAATGTATCTGACACGTTAATGTATTGACATCAGCTAGGGAGAGGTCTTAACTCTGCCTAGAAGATAACTCCTCTCTTTAGATGTCAATTGGCAGTAACCAGAGCTCTCTTTTCATACCAGTGGCCTGATGGAAATACTCTGTTTATTACTGAATGCACAGTGCTCATGCACTGATCTTATACCTTTACCCCAGTCACTTTTATTTGGTAACACAAATTCTGGCAAGTGTCCCTTGCCAAACCACCAACTTTAAAGCTAAAAGCATGAGCAGAGGGCAAATGGTACCCCCCACACACACCCCCACATGAACACTGGACCCACAGCTGTCTTGGTCACTACAGTCCAAGCCTTTCCACCTGTCAATACCCAAAGTTGCTTATCACACATTCCAAGGTTCCCGAGTATGTGCATTTATTGTCTTTGCTTTGTTTTGGTTATCCCAATGTGTTTCCATTTTCCATACTCTTGGCTTGATTAAATACCCTAGCAGTGTACTGAACCAATCAATCTATTTAAAAATCTCATATCTACTTACTGGTAGTTACAGACTAACTGAGGTTGAATGGTAGATGAAAATACTTCAGGAACAACCTTTAGCCAGCTGGTCTGATTTGGGTGTCAGAAAAACACACACTTCAGCTCTGAGGCCCAAGCACTTGCCTAAACCTCCAGAAAAAGGGATAGGAAATCAGCTTCCACATTGTATTGCAGATTTACAAGGCTTTGCACTGCAATTCACTTTGATTTTGAAAATTTTTTAAAAAAGAATGTAGTTACTTTCCTGGAAGAAATGTCTTGGTTTTTGTTTTTTTGGTTTTGGTGTGTGTGTGGGGGGGGGGGGATGGGTACTTTTAAGGAAGTTTTCTCTGCAGTGAGTAGCTATGATTTTCACCCTTCTGGGTTATTGCCTAGAATGATGATTAAATAATGAGAGGTAGCTCCATGCCTTCTTGTCAGGATGGGGAAGAGAAGAAAAATGCTGAAAGAGTTGTAGTAATTTTATTTGTTTGTTTGTGTTGGTTTTACTTCCTAGGGGTCCAGGATGTATCCATCTGAATCAGGACTTGTTTGCTTTGTTTTTTTTTCTTTTTTCTTTTTAAGTAGAAGAGCTTTAACCCACCATCCCATAATAGTTTTTCTCACTTTTCATATAAATCTTCAAAATCCAGACATGAAACCCCAGAAAAAGGGTATTATCTCTTGGCATCGTTGTACTCCTTCCTGCCCCTGAACAGACCCAGCTGTGTCTGGCTTTTTTCTCCCCCTGTCCTAGCCTAGGTAAGGGGCAGGGTGAGAGAATTTCAGTCTCCCAAGCTGTCTCCTGATTGTTGGGGCATAAAGAAATTCAGTCTGACACACAAATGGGGAGCATCTTTACCTTTCAGAGAGGAACAAAAAAGCACCACTCTCACTAATAATGATTTAAAAAAATTAAACTTGCCTTCACCAAGGCATGGCAGAGTTCTTCGTTTCTGTTCCCTAAACCCTTCACAGGTCCTTCTGAAGCAGAAAAATCAGAGAGAGAAGGCCTTTGAAGGCAAGAGTCCCAGGAATAAGTAACTCTAGTTAACTCCACTTCGTCAGTGGCCTGAGTCAGAGCCAATGTTCACATAGCCAGGTGCAAACAAGTTTCTTGGCTGTCCATGCCTCTAAAAATATGCACATGTGGAGGTTCTTTTGGAGAACTATTTTGGGGTTCTCAACCCAAATAGAAAGCTTTGAAAAAAATGGATAGCACCTTAATTTAGGGGGAGGACATTTATGAATATGCCGATGGGTGATTGTATGGTTCAGGCTGAGGTGTGATGCCAATGTTTATCTGATCATTGCACATGACCATTTCTATTGTTTAAAATTGAAAGCTTTGTGTGTGTGTGTCCGGTAAGTCATCCCCAAAGAACAAGGCTGATAGAAGGGGCACACCCAAGGCTCAGAGAAGTCATCTTGATGTGAATTTGCAGTAGAGTTGGGCAGTTTTTAAGAAACTCCCACAGCACCATTTTCCACAGAGATGCTCTGATTGGAATAGCCTCTGTGGATTCCACACAGTGCAGTTTCTTTTCCTTTCTTTCTGTTAGATAACAATTTCCCCCTATAATTAGGACTTGGGATTGCAAAATCGCGTCCCTCCCTTCTGCACAGACTCATCTGGGATCCTTAGTTATGATTACAAAGGGACATTAATCCAGAAAAGGAGGATGAGGGAGGCCTGTCATGGTTTGGAAGAAAGAGAAGGAGAAGAGGAAATAGTTTTCAGGGTTTGCCTGTTTCTCAGCGCACGCGTGTGCATACACACACACGTGCACACACACACACACATTCACACACTTCTCTCCAGCCCTCACCCCCAGCCCAGGCCTGAATAACAGCTATAAACTGAAGATTTTGCTTCTGAATTTCTCTTTTCTCCATATTCTGATTCCCAGTCCTGCCTGGTTCCAAGCCTCCAGAAGGGGTTGGTTGGTTTGTTTTTCCTTGTGGTTGATTATTTGGGTCCAGGACCACGAAAGGCCATGAAACGGAACTAAGCAAGGCAGGAAGGAGTAGAAACCCATATCCTTCTAGAATTTCAACAAGAATCCTGACCTGCGAATCTCGGGATTCAGAGGCAGGTTCTATGTGGCCAGGGCCGCTTCTGGAGCGAGGCAGAAGGGGGTTTCTGACCTGTGATGGTTTGGGCAGAAGTTAAAGGGGGCGCACCACAAAAGACAGCCTCAACCTGGGCCTAGAGGACCGGGGAGAGGAAGCGCAGGCTCCGGGGAAGACACATTATTAACAAAGGCCAACCCTGACCTCTGACCCTGCAATCTTCAGGGGTCAGCTCAGGTCACCTAGGGTCCTGGCCAGCCGGGACCTGTTTGTAGAGTGGCTGACGGACAGGCCCTGAGTTCTCTTCAGCCTTGAGATCCTCAGCCCCAGGATTTGGGCCCTGTTCGACCAGTGCCCCTCTTCGTAATTCGTAATTTCCTCGCATGCCTGGGCCCTTGGGCCCACGAGGGAGCCTGGGGGTGGGGAGAGCACGGCCCTCAGGCCGCGGGGCAGTGGTCCACACTGGGGCCTGACCCCCTGACCCCTGCAAGTGCAAAGGCCAGGGGAGCCAGGGAGGTGGAGGAGACAGCTGCGTGGTTCCCACGCATGCTCCTCCCCGGCACTCCGGTCCCCGCCGACCTCCACTATACCCCTGCCCCTCGTGGCCTGCTCCCCCAGCCAAGTGTGTGGATCCGAGCGCCCCCGGGGCCCAGCGCCAGCCCCACGCCACCAGCCCGTTCCCCAGCGCAGCCGAGGCCCTTGCGCCCCGGGCCAGGACGCGCCGCGCGGGGCGCGCGACCTGGGAGATGCCCAGTACCCTGCCCGGCACCCGGGGTGGGGGGACCACGGGCGCCCCGATGCCGCGCGCCCCACGCCCCGGCCCCTACCCCGCTCCCGCGTCCCCGCAGGAGAGCTCCGATCCGAGTGGGACTTCGGTTCCAAGTTTTTCTTAACCTCCAAGTCTCCCTGCGCCCCCCGCAAAGTACCTGCGGTGCCGAGCTGCGGGGCGCCAGCCAGATGCCGGCGGAAAGAGGGGAGCCCGCCCGGCACCCGCCAGCTCCCCGAGCCGGCTGCACCCGAGCCCACCCTATTCATCTCCGTGACCCATTTTTCAGCCCCCCCTCCCCGACCCGCAGACTTGGGAACAGAACCAGAAAGGACAAAGAGAAGGGGACCAGGGGAAACTCTAGGTGAAAAGTCTCCCCCAAGGCGCCCGGGCTCGGCGTTCGCGGCGGTTCACAGCCATCTGCGCAACGCGGGGCCAAGCCGGGCGCACAGACTGGAGGATCCCGCGCCTCGCGGGGCCCGAGGCGGAGGCGCCTGCGGGCAGGCCCGCGTCTGACGCGGCTCGGGGAATCAGGCGGCTGTGTCTGCAGAAGGAAGTTCAGAGGGACCGAATTCAGGAAGGACCGGTCCATAGTGGGACTGATGAAGTCACACAAGCATGACCACATGTGCATAAACAAATCTCTCCCCCTCCCTTTCTTTCTCGCCCCCCCCCCAGTTAGGGAAGAATGTATTAATATGCACATAAGTGGACTGGAGCTAAAAGAATGAAGTAAGCCTCCCAGGCACTTTTATCTTCAGATTTTAAAAACATATATCTTGGTGTTTGGGGTTTTTTTGTTTTATTTATTTATTTTGTTTTATTTATTTATTTTTTTATAGAACAAGAAAAAAACAAAAACCTAGGGCTATCATTCTGAGATTGGAACTATTTAGAGATGATACTGTGTCTTTCTACACTTTTGGGGCAGTGCATTCCACACATGATTGGTTATTTGAGGGCCCTTTGACATAAGGCGTTGCAGAGAGGGGAAAGCTATTGAAAGATAGATCTGCAGCTCCCACCTTAAGAAAAGAAGATGATCACAAGGGCAGAGGCATTGGTAGACAGGAGCAGAGCCTGAGTGGAAAAACAATCCTGTCATGTAAAAAGCAGGTGACATCCTGTCTGCCACACACTCTGTGACTTGGGGGTGTATGGAGACACAGCCCCGCAATCTGTGACACACTTTCTGGGTGCACTTGTGAAGATGAGGCCCCTTTTGAATCTTGTGCTATTATAAAAAAAAAAAAGAAAAAGAAAACAAGACAAAACAAAACAACAATAACAAAACCCCCAACTCTTCCGTGGTGGTTAACACAAGAGACTTCAAGCTGTCAAGCATCTGGCTTAGATTACACCAGCCTGGGCCAGCTCTGAAATCTCTCTCACTCCCAAGTGAGAGCCCCTTGCCTCTACCCTTCCCCAGTGACTGTCTGGGCAAAAGTACTGAGAACACAAAAACCACAGTGGTTTTTGGACTGTATTCAGGTGTGCAAACAGACCCCTCCCAATACACACACACACACACACACACACCTCCAGCTTTTTCAAGTAAATGTCTAGATAACAGAATGAGTTTCCCAGGTGGCTAGAGAGGAGAGATCATTCTGAGGAAAATGACACCAATGAACTAAAAAGGACATCATCTATTTTATGAGATTTTTCGGCACCATGCCAAATATTGCATTTAATGAGGCTGGGTTTTTTTTCCCCCCTCCAAAAATAACTACTGATGGACTATATCAATGGTAAGGTCAGGAAGGAAAAAGGGAGCATATTTTAAAAAGCTGGTGTCCAATTATTGCTTTGTAATATTTTTCTAAAATTGAAAAATGTCTCACAAGTATATGATCTCATGTAAATATTCCTTGCCAAAGCTTAGCATATGTTTGCAAGGCTCCCAGAGGAATTGCGATAATATTCCCTCTACAATCGCTGCGGCTTTAAAACTCTTGTTTGCTTCAATTTCCAGAAAAATCTGTTGTTCCCAGAGATTTTTTAAAAAAGAAATCTTAAATGGGCAGTTTTTATTTTTATTGTGTTTGGAGATTAACTCTTTGAACTTCAAATGGAGAGTAATTTATATTATTGATGCACTTGCAAATTGTATACTTACAGTATATTTCTTGTTTTTTTTTTTCCTTTTTGGTAGCCATAGTATGCTTGGCAAGGGATTGATTAATCTGTGAAGAAGAAAACTTTGTACTTTAAAGTTTTAAAAGTGTTTTTAAGCTTGGTGCTGCTAGCTCACACCTTTTAGTCAAAGCTACGCAGGAGGCTGAGATCTGAGGATCAAGGTTCAAAGCCAGCCTGGCAGGAAAGTCTGTGAGATTCTTATCTCCAACTAACCAGCAAAATGCCAGAGTGGAAGTGTGGTTTGTGGGATAGAATGGAAAAAACAAAAACAAAAAACCAAGGGAGAGCTCAAAGCCCTGAGTTCAAGCCCCAATACCAGCATATTTTAATATGAAATATGAATGAAGACAAATAATGTCCTTTCAAATGGCAGAGAAAGAGATAGAAGTAGAAATTTATTTGTCCAAGCTCTTGAGCGTAGTCTTATTACTTAGATAAAAAGCATTGGAAAGAACTGGAGAGTTATGCTAAGTGACAATTTAAGTGAATAAAGATTGTGTTCAGTCACAACGAGCTACAGAATTCAGCATGCAAGTTAACATTGTGTTATTCTTCACACCACTTGTAAGGTAATTCACGTCAATGTATAGAGGATTCATGAAAAAAATAACTGAATATCCTTGTTGGGGAAAAAAATTACATTGACTTACTAGTTTATTTCAGTTGTCATACACAGATGTACTGTAACCCTGTTGAATTCTTAAAATGAGATTTTAAATGTATTTTGACAGTCTGATCTGGTGTAGTGTAACTAAACATAGGAAGAAATGACAGGTCTGCTTTGTTATTAAGCTGCCGTCTGGAAAATATTAGACTCTGCATGGCAAATGATTATTTTGTCATTTCCATTAGTACAGCTAATAGCAATAAGGTGTTTTTTTTAAAGAAGCATAGAAAGCTAAGTACTTTGAATTATTGTGCTTTTGTTATTCACGGTGAAGCAAAAGTCTCTCTCTCTTTTTTTTTAAATGACTTTTATATCACAGTCCTAAGTATTCCCTACTACTGACTTATGCCGAAAAGACATTAATAAGAAAAGGGGATGATATATAATGATTTTATTTGTAGTTACGATTGACAGCAACACTGGCAGAAGGACCAGTGAAATGGAGGGGGCTGAATATGGAGGAAAACAGGTCCTACTCACCTACCTGCAGAACCTGGACCACTGGGCCAGCACAGTGATGGTTCAATTATTCTGTGCAGTGCTTAGGTTCCCTTTACAACTGGGGACAGCTTCACAGATGTTTAGAGCACTGGCCCAATGGGTTGATGGCTATTAAGGCCTCCTAGAAAGGAAGCCATAGTTAAGAGAACACAAGGTGACATCATGGGTCATTTCCGTCCATGAAGTACCCTCATCTGACCAAAAGCAAGTACAATCAAATCGCTCCTCCTTTAGTCTGCCTGTACCCTTTTATCATAGATAATTAGGCTGCCTGTAACATACTGTCCTCGGAACACAATTCATGGTTATTAATTACCCTTTGTTTATTTTAATATATTTGCTAAATCAGGTACCCAAGGGAGTCCTCTACATCAGTGATGTGAAAAAATCCTGTGGCCTGAAGTCAAAGAGGTACATCTTGATTTTTGATTTGCATGTGCCTGTTTGAGTGAGTTTGCCTGGATGGGAAAAGCAAGCAAGCCAGCCAACACTTCTGCTATTTCATTAGGTGTAGCAAAGTTCCTGGTTTTAGTATTTGGGTTTTACAAGAACCATCCATGGGATCACTCAGGGACCCCAGGAGCAGGCGACGGAAAGAAACAATGTTTGTGAGGCCTGGCATGCGTTTATTTGTAGGTTTTATGTTGTCATATAGATATGTGTCTGTCCAGTGTAAATACCTCCCACATCCTTCACCCTGTGGAAAGAGAAAAAGACAGTCCTTCCTTGGAATGTCAGATAATTTGAGTCAATTTGGGCCACTGCCCTCCATGGTCTCTGGGGTATGCTCTACCTCTGCTCCCGTAAACATCCCTAATTCATGATCTCCTAATACTCTGGTCTCAGTCCATAGATGGAAAATTTACTGTAATTTCAAAGCTCAGTCTGTGCTTCTTTCCGGAACGAAATTGTAGCTGTAGAGTCGTTCCTGCTTTGGCTGGAAGCAAAAGGGTCAGGAGACCAGACCAGTGAGAGGCAGAAATATAATGTTCATCTACTAAAAAAAAGAAAGAAAGGAAGAAACTGAGCTTTTTGAATGGTTTTCAATGACAAGTCTCCCAGCGTGACTTAAATGAGGACTGTCTTGGTGTGGAGAGCTAGAGCAACATGTTCACGCCAATAATTATTTAGTATCATAGCCTTTATGTATTCTTGTGGCCTCTCATTGGCTAATGGAATGAAGTTTGATTTGATTTTTGTTCTTCATTACCAATTTTGCTTGCTGAGAAATTTGCATGAAATACTTTCTTTTATTTTTTTTTTACATGAAACTGATGTGGGTGAAAGTCACACTGTCAACTTGCTACTTTTTGCAAAGAAGACCCTTGAAGCCATGTGGAGGGAAAATAGCACCTCTTCCCCTGACTACTGTATTGGAAAAATAGTATCTGATTACTTAGCTGTATGGTGATGAGCATCTCATTTGCAACAATTGGACCAGGAAGGTGTAATCTGGTGCCTTTGCTGCTAACCTCATCCCAAATGAACATTTTTCCTTTTTGCTCCTATGCATAGATCATAACTCAGTGTGTACACTTTCAGTGGTTCCTTTGCATGTCCATATGTGTGCATGCAGTTTCAACCTTTTATCTACGTTCTTATCCTGGTCTTGATAATTGCAATTTGGAAGTTGCCTCTGAAATGTGGCAGTCTAGGCTCTGTGGCCAGTTTTCTGTGACATGGAAACCATCCATTTTGAACAAAGAGTTAATGAACTCTAAAAGCAAGGTTCACATGGATCTTGACCCCTTGGTAATATTTCATATAAGGTTACTGGTGGAGAGAAATCAAATTTCAGCTGTGAGCATGATTGACAGGTGAGCGCTCGGGAGAGGAGAGGAGCTGGTCAGATGGGGAATTTGGGGAGAAGGAGGACAATTCCTTGAAGTTCCTCTGTGATATTAGATATTATAAGCTGCCTGATGAAAAAGGTCTATGCCTGGTGCTCTTGGGAGAGTTACTTAGTTTATTTTCTGTGAAGTCACTTTGGTTAAAGAATTTCAGTAGTGTGAGCCAGACATGGTAAACCACTGGGTTTTCTGCTCTCTTGTTAATTTCCACCATGTACGCGACTCTTCGCTTACTTCTGTCTGTTTTCTGGGTTAGGTTCTGAAAATTAAATCAGAAACCATTTGGGGAGCTATTTAATTACCTTTTATTTCTTCTCCAAAACACAGTCTAGATTATATTATGGTTCACAGGCATATTAGAAAAGGCACATCCCAAGTGGTATTGCAAAAAAAGAAAAAGAAAAATTAAATTCTCCATTTTGGTAATATCTCTTGATCCTGACTAATGTTTTCTATTAGCATGTGTTCTGACCTCACCTTTTTTAACCGACCCAAACGCGTGGTTTTTCTGGGCTGTGCTTTCCAAGAAAAGTCTTTTAACCTGCAGATCGGCACTCTGGCACTGCCTGTGTGACTCCCGCCAGAGAAAACTATTTGACTAGGAGCATCACTGCTGCAGGTGTGACTGTTACCATGGAAACGGCAATGCTCCTGGTATTGCTTGCCCCCTACCCGCCCAGTCAGGGTGGCTTTTGAGTTAGCCTCCAAGGCGGTCTCCCGGTCTGAATCGTCACAAGATGATCAGCTCTGAAGGATTTCACCCAAGTGAAAAGTAGACCTTCCGGCGATGCTCTTGTTTTTCCTGTGCTGAAACGTGGTCTTGGCAAAAGGCCATGGGCCTTCTCCAGTTCATGTCTATACTCTGCTAAGACCTCTCTGAAGGCAACCAAGCCTTGAAGAGCTGTCTCGGGGCAGTGCAGAGGGGGCAGGTGCAGAAAGGCTGTCTGTGACTTTCCTAGCACCTGCAGGGGTCACTGAGAGGGCTTGTAGAAACAGCACCTGGGTTCTAATACACTCATCAATTTCCCCCCCTAGTCTCCAATGTGGATGTATTTTATCCTGTCCATACTTTTGCCAATGAGTTAAATTCAAAAAGTTATCCAATGTAAGGAAGGAAGACATCACTAATTTATGAGCTGAGAGTAAAACTAAACTGCCGTGAAACAAAACCAGTCAAAGTACTCGGAAATCTTCCCCTTTGTTTACCTGGCTTCCTATCTTACTCATAAATCACCCAGAAATAAAATGTGAACATGGGCTCCTAATGCCCACTCCGCATGTGTGTGTTTTAACGCAGTGTGTGAACCATTTAGTTCACATAGATGGAGCCATGTCTGCCTGGTATCCCTTGTTTGTGGAAAGTATTAAGGCATTTTAACAGAAATGGCAAGGCTGTGTTTCCATACAAAGGTGGTATGAAACCCAGACTGTAGATTATGATTTTTTGGTTCATCTGAAAAGCCCACATGGCTGCTCATAACTCTCCTGACCAAAGGCTTCTCAGAGCTTCTACACAGTGGGTGTCTCGAATAAATCCCCACTTTCCAGATGAAAAGTAGAAGCACTTGTCTGGCTGGGACCAATCTAGCACAAATTCCAAGAATATGTCTCCAACCTATGACGTCAGTATATCTTTTGGCACTGAGAAAATTAGAGGAAACAGTTCCATTGAAACGTGTTCTTTCTCCATACTCGTCTAATTGGTTTGTTGTATTGTTGTTTTATTTAAGTAGTGATCCTTCCTAACCATAGCAGTGGTAACCACTCCTTCCCATACATCTTCTCTCTGCCCATACTGGCCCACCACTGAGCTGACTTAATCAATTAATTTTGCCCCAGTAACTGGCATAATGATGCCATATGAACCTGTATTATTATTATTATTGAACCTGTAGTATTTTCCACCAATCCTAGGATGCTATTGAAAGGGTGAACCGAAAGGAGTATGCATTTATGGGGGAGGGTTAAAAAGAGGGAGGGATTTCTGCAGAAGTCCAGCATTCATTACTTAAAAACGACACCACGCTCCTGGGAAGAATGTTCCTTGTAAAAGTACACACTCAGCCACCTGCCAAAGGCTTGGATGAAGCACTGACATCTCCAGATGCCAGTGGTTAAACTTCCTTCACCTGCTGCTTCCAGAAGCTTTCGTTTCCTCCTTCCCCAAATCACTGCAAGTTGTTGTTTGGCATCTGTTTTTTTTTTTTTTTGTTTGTTTCTTGTGTTGTTTTCCTTTCCCGGCACCTAGCGAAACAATCAGCAATCAATGAACTAAGCACCAGGGTTGAAGTGTTCTGTTTGATTTCGCATATGCATTTTGTCAGTTTTGGAAACCACCGGGACAAGGCATGGGCAGTGGGACTCTCTTTGCATTGTCGGTGGGAACAGTACTCTAGTATTAGCGTGTTAGCAGCATGCACATGCCTTCACTTGAGAACTGGTCCCCAAATGGGGAGAGGAGGGAGCGTGCCATTGGGAGGCTGAGTGGGAAAATTCCCAACCAGCTAGTGTAGCATTTACAGGCATGGCTACCAGAGACAGCGCGGTCACTGCAGAGCAACCTCTGGTGTAAGTGGCTGGAAGATATTAACACCTTAATTAATCATCCCAGCCTATGTGCTGTAATTTAAACCAGCAATGGGTTGAGAATGACAGTCTAGAGGATTTTGTTAGGTGGTTAGATTGTGTTTTCCTCAGCAGGCAGTATCTAATAACGTGGTTATTCACCTGCATCCCTGAACAGCACAGGTGGTTCACCCGCTAGCAGGTAGCCACTGAGGATGAGAATGGAATTGATCTCAAATGCTCCCAGAATTTGACCCTGAGGGTCATCTGCCTTTAAATTGGGTTTTACAGACCAAGTTTCTCTTCTGTTATCCAGCTTGCCACTAACAGCAGAGTGGAGTTGGGGATTGCAGTGATTTAAAAGGGTCTGACATGTGTGTTGCTCCCTCTACCCTACCCTCTACCTGCTAGTTAATTACCAGGTTCAAGTCTATGTTGCTGTGGTATGCCTCTAGGGTGTTTATATTTTCAAATTCATCCTTGATTTACAAGAAAAAAAAGAGAGAGAGCACTAATGTGGGAGCTTTTTACTGAATATTTTGAACATGAGAAAACAACTTTCTACTTACTTTTGTGCCTCCACCCCCCTCTCTGGCACATGACATTATTAGGATCCCTTCAAAGCAGTCTTTAAATGCACACTATGCAGGTAACCCTGGAATTTGGCACTGCGTTTCAGAAGGCGTGGAGTTTGCTGGAAGGATGCTTGCCCATCCCTTCCCCCCTCCATACCCAGGGTAGCCAAGAGAAATTCCTTCACCAGTGCTGACCTTTCTGACCCCAGCTCAGCACTGCGCTCTTATTCTTTGCTCCTGTGGGTAGCACAGACTTGCAGTTCTGTTCCCAGGCTCCAAGGCCTTGTTGCGTATTTGTTATTGGTTTTCCTCAGCGTTTCAAGACTTCCTTTTTCTTTTACGTCACCTTCAAATTTCTGAACAGTGTCTTGCTCTTGCCTACTAGAACGTGAAAGGAGAATGTATGATCTACCACCTGCTTTATCAGGTGTTTTGAGAGGTTGGTAGCTGGGCTGGCATCTTGGTAGGGAACAACATGGGGACCTTATTTCTGCATGAGCCAGAGTTGAGGGTATTCTGCTGTCCAGCTATGAGGGCCCCGGCCTACTCTCCTTTGCAGAAACCTGAAGAGTCGCTGTCCACTCAAAGTCCTTTGGCATCCCTTTGATTTCCTGGACTCATGACAGGCATCTTTACCTGCTGGATATTGTAGTGGTCCAAACCACCACCTCAAAACTAACAACCCTGATGCCTTCAAAGCCCCAGCTTAGCTGTTGGTGGAACAAAATCATTGATAAAAGTATAGTGTGGTGGTCCAGACATTCGAGTCTCCTGGGCAGCCAAGGGATGGAGTCGCTTAGAGAGTCACATCTCTTGGCTCTGATCTTTGTTTGCTTGGGTACCATTCTACAAGACCCCAGACTTAAGGGGTAAACAAGGCTGTAGGCATCCTGTATGACAAGCCAGCCCTGCAGATTCTACTCCCAAACCAGGCTGCTATGATTCAAGCTGGAGAATTCGGGCTTTGACCCTGGAAGAAAAGCACAGGCTAGGACGTGAGCCCGGCCTGAGAGTGGGAAGTTTCACAGAGGCGTCTCGAAATGTCACCTTGTTCTAGAGAGGAGAAAAATAAATAAGGAAGAATTTGTTTGTAGGGGTTTTTTTCCTCATTCTATTTCCTGCTGATGTTTGCTGGCTGATATTAGTAATGGAAAACTTGCCCGTGCTATTGCTGAGAAACTTGTATTTCCTAAGCCGGGGAGGTGGGTGGAGGTGGCTGGTAGCCAGTCTTTCTGTGGTTTAGTAGCACCTCTGTGTGTCCTTCCACAAGTAGAAAAAGTCCCTTCCACTGTCACTCTTAACTATGGATTTTTAACTCTAGGAAAGACAAGATTCCAGTGTTTCGGTTTCATTGTGATGTTATTTGTAGAGTGATTGAAGATGCATTTATTTTGAGAATGTACTTTGTTTTTTACTATTTCTTAATGATTCATTGGGGTTGCGCCATTCAGTGTTTGTAGGGTCTCTCTCTCCCTTTTCTCTCTCTCCCCTCTCTCTCTTTTCCTCTCTCTCTCCATGCTTTCTCTCATTTTTCTCTCTGCTCTTTTTCTCTCTCTTTCTCTCTCTCCTTTCTTCCCTTACTTCCTTCTTCCACTACTTCTATTTCTTATTTTTTTGTTTGCTATTACAAACCACAATAAGGTCACATGTAATTTATTCTCAAAGATTGGTGTCGTTAAACTGAACTTTGCAAACAGACTTTGGGGGTTTGCTCCTAATATAAATATTTGAGAAAATATATAGCAATGGATCTTGGGCAGTAGAGGCACTGCTGGTTCATGTATAAGTAGCTGTGTGTCTGGATATATGTGGTGTCGTTTGTTCCGGAGCCTGTTAAGGCTAGTCCTAGACAAAAGCATCTTCCTAAATTGTGATTTCTGAGAAACATCCAAGTAGGAGGGTACAGTGGTCAGGACCTGAACATATTTCCTTGAATGAACTTCTAATTTATTCTTTAAACTCCATTCAGAATCCTCTCTACCTTAGTTTTCCAGTGTTGTTATTTGGCCACCAAAGAGTCAGAAGATACATGCTAGAATTCTCTGTCGGAAAGCTATGGTACTCCTCCTTAGCTTGAAAGACTTTTTTTCTCTTCCCCCTAACAAGGAAGCTCATTTAGAAAGAAATGTTTATGGGAAGTGCTTGTCGGCTGGCATTTTTACTGGTTTGCTAACCCAAAGGTAAAATATAAAGCCATGTCTTTTCCTCTCTGCCTTGTTGTTACTAGAAGGGTCCTTCCCTTGTTAGCTTGATAAATAATTTTACTAGGGGGACTCTGCCGTGTTTTTATGCTGGCTGTCTATTTTCTGCTGGCTGCAAATAAATTTCTGTATTCAGAGGGTACTAAAACTCCAAACACATGGTATTTTCCCACTTTGCTGTTGATCTCATGAAATATTTATTCCATCTAGAACCTTTAATTAATTTTTAAAGAAAAAAATAACGCGTGATTAATACTGCTGAGCAAAAGTAATTCGTGTATTTCTCAGGATGATTGGGTTTAAAACGGGAAACAGGATTTGGACAGGCATTGTTTGTTAAACTACATCTAATATTTGCCAAAGTGAAAATGTGTTATTTATTAAGTGAACCCTAAAGCTTTCTCATTACATATATCCTTGTTTGTTTTATTTTTTTCCCCAACTTTAGGTATTAAGCTGTTAAGCTGAGAAATGAATAGGGTTATAGAATTCTATCTAGAAGTAAGGCACTGAATAATGAAATCTTTACATTTGAAAAATGATGCATGGTACAAAAGTGGAGGTGAAATTGATTACAGATATCAATGTAAACATGATCATCTATCCACCTGAGTTTCAGGCATTTAACTTTAGGATTCATTAATACCGAAGCAAAGTTTGATGATATTCTCTAGGGAGAAGAGGCCCCCTGACATACACCTCCAAAAACGTACCCCAAAACGCTGCAATAAAGTAAGACACAAATCAATATATTCTCTACATTACAAACACAGTAAACACAGCAAATTATAGGTGCTCAATGCGGTATTTAGCGAAGGCATGAAATGGATGAATGTTAGTAAAGCAAGTGAGCATTTTAAAGTAACACCAGATGATTTCACTAGCTGAATCCTTTATTTTTTATTTTTTTTTGGTCAGAGAAGATATTCTGCTTCCTAGTTGTTACTTGTTATGTGCTCATTAGCAGAGTTTTATTTTCTGTGATTGGGAATCGTTTTTACAAAGGTGTCAACAAGATAAACTCACCACCAGGATGCCAGCCTCTTGTCTCTGCATTCTGAGTACTTCAGGATGCAGGGTCAGCAGTGGCCAGAATCTCAGCCTCTCCAAAGATGGCCAGAATGAAGGTGAGAAATAGAGGGCCTCTCCCAGTCTGCTTTGATATACTCAGAAGGAGCATTGGCATGGAGCATTTCTTCTGGTCATGAGAGGCTGCACTGGTTCAACAGGAATTAGAGGAAATGCCCAGCCATGAGGACTTTTGCAGGTCATCCATGACATCCAACCATTGAAGCCAGGCATCTTTGATCCTTAGAACACTAGAGGAGCAGGTATTTTAATCCCCTTCATGCAGTGGGGAAAACTCAGGCATGAGGCAGCTCAACCGTTATTTGATCTCACATTGTAATCATGTGGCTGTTTCTAAGCAGGCACCATGCTGCTCTCCTCCTGGTCAGGCCATCCTCCATCCTCCTCAGTTACACACTCAGAGGGTTGGTATGGGGGAGGGTGTTTTAATCTCAGCTCCCATAGTTGAAGCCCAAGTGCCTTCTCTTTCTCGGTCATCTCTTTTGCATGGGGTTGAGGAAGTCCAGGAGAAAATACATATCATATGATTAGTATATAAAGGACCAGCACTATGACATATTTCCTTGTTATATGAGAACAGAACAGAGCTACAGAATTCTACCTAGAAAGGGGGCAGGAATGGCAGCTTACACTGATAATCTCAGCAACTTTGGAGACAGAAGCAGGGAGGACTGATGTTTGAGGCTAACCTGGGGGAAAAAGTTGGTGAGAGCTCCCCATCTCAACAAACAAATCAGAAGTGGTGATGTATGCCTGTGATCTCGGCTCTGCACGGGGCATATATCAGAGGATCTTGGTCTGAGGGTAGCCCTGGACAACAATGAGAAACTCTTTCTAAAAAAATAAAGCAAAAAGGGCTGGAGGTGTGGCACAGGTGGTAGAGTACTTACTTAACAACCCAAGGCTTTGAGTTCAACCTCCATACTCCATAAAACACTATAAAGAAACACAGCACCGTGTAATAAAATCTTTACATTTTAAGACTGATACAGTATAAAAAAGTAGACACAAGTTGGTCATTCCATAAATCTCATCAACATAGAGCACCTGCTATTTCCCAAACTTGTGTGAACACAAACCTTGATGTTTAATCCACCATCTATCTCTCAGAGCTAGCATTGTCCCAAGCTAAGGCCCCCCCCCACCTCGACAAACCAATGCTTCTGAAGTTTGATTTTGGTAGAGAACGGAGCAGCCCTTCCCCACTCAAAAAGTAAAGACTAGCTTTCTAGCGGCACTTAAAAAAAATACTAGATGGCACATTTCCTTAAAACCCTATAGTGTGGAAAGTGTCAGGTGAACAGCCTGCTCTCAGGAAATCGCTGAAGAGGGAAGATAAATCAGTGTTGAATCACTGCAATGAAAGCCGCATTTAATAAAAAGTTGTCAGCAAAAATCTGTACTAACACTAAAAGGAACACAGTTTCCACATCTGTAAGATGTGGGTAGTCCCTCAAAGGTGTGGGGAGAGGATTAAATATGATAATGCATGCAAACCACCTGTATTAAATATGGTAATGTATGTAAGACACCTGGCAGAGGGTAAACACCCCACCGCCCACCATGCTTGGCTGTGGCCAGCGTTCTATGGGATGACAATTTGACTTTGACATCTTGTAGGCCTTGCTTTATATTAGAATAACTGTGCCATTTCTTTCTCTTCTGCTTTAAAATAACTTCTAACATTGGAAAATTGAAAAAGAAACACAGAAAATCAGCTTATAGATACTGTGCATACCCTCTTCTTTAAAAACAAAATCTGACCATCTTTGAAAAATAAAAGGGCTATGCTTTGAGAAATCTCCTGGTTTAATGATTATTGAATTAAAGTTAGACAGTTCTGAAATCATTCATTTCATGGTCTTTCTATCATATGTATACATACATTATCTTTATATGTATATGATTATCTATAAAGTATTATATATGACATATTTTATATATTTATATTTAATATTATACTATTAGATATAATATATAATCATATACATATATGATAGCAACACAGATATTACTCAATATTTTTCAAACTTACATAAATGTAATCCTGAGGTTTAATCAACTCTCTTGTGGTACTGGCATTGTAGAAGGCAGTTTTGAAAACTGATCACCTGAAGTACTGAAATCCTGGCATTTTTTTTGTTATTATTTACCATGAAAGGACCCTTTTGTGTCACACCCATTTGTGTGCACACACATGTGTATGTGCACGCACACACTTCTGGGACTCTGTGTGTTTAGTTCACGCTATCCTCGGGAGCACTGGTATCATTCCGTTGATGTACACTCAGGAGAGGAAACCCATGAGGAGAGTGACCCAGTGTAGGTGCAGTTAGCTTCCTTTATGGGTCCCCCCTTGGGGTGTCAGGACCCCAGTGTGGAATGCTTTGCTCTGTTAGAAAACGCAGGGTCTCTGCCTCATTTGGCCCCACCATTTGTGACTGGAGGTGCTGTCCAAGGTGGTGGCAGCGCTGTACACAATGTACTTACTTTATAGATTTTGGCCAATGATTCTTTGGACATAAACACCCTGCCTTTGGGCTTTGGTCCTTTCTTTAAAAAAAAATTACTTTTTTGTCCCTGAGCTCTTCAGCTCAAGGTGAGCATTCTACCACTTGAGCTGCAGCACCATTTCTGGTTTTTTGGAGATAAGAGTCTCACAGCCAGCCCAGGCTGGTTTTGAACCACCCTCCACAGCATCCTCTCTTCCTAACTTCTGGTTCCCAAAAGGGATGGCTGATTGGCTTGTCTCTCAAGCAGTGGTGGCTAGAGGCGGGCCTTCCTACCAGCTCACCGCCTCCCCAGATTTTTCTGAGCAATAGTGAATTCATGAAAATTGGAACCCAAGACTCGAGTCTTTCATCAAGACTCGTTTGGGAGATAAGAATGGGATGGGTTGGGGCGTTGAACAGCCGTCTGAATCTGGAGAATGGATGGTCAGCCAGGAAGGACAGGGCTTTCAAAACGATGATGCTCTGTCCTCTATCAGTCCCATCGGAACCGGGGAGCTGAGCATCCGTATGTTCAGTTTTAAACAATTCCCAGACGTTCTACTGTAAATCCAGGACTGAGATCTGCTAGAGAAGTACACTGGAGACACTGCCATCTATGGAGACCCAGAATGTTCCAGAAGACTCTGGCAATGTTCCTCCATCCTATTGTCTCTCTGGTGACTCAGCGTTTTCCAGGTCCAGTTAAAAATGGAAAGGGGCAACAACTGCGTTGTATTTTTCCCACTCCACCTGGCTTCCCCAACCCTCTGTGAACATCAACTCGGGTGTGTCACAGGAAGGCTGAACCAGAGAAGGATCCCAGGCAAGGCAAACTGAATCTGGACACCTGACCTGGCCACTGAGCAGCCACAGCAGCTGGGTGGGACACAGTCCCCTGATTTCGCTGGGGAGTCTTATCATGCTTCTCTTTTGAAATTCAGTCACTTGGCCTTGGGCCAGGGGCTTCGATGGGTCTGTGCAATCAGCCTAGTGGCCAGTTTTGTCTAGACCCAGAGTGTGAACTGAAGGAAAACCAAGACTTGAACTAACACAGCTAATTTGAACAGTGAATTCTGCCTAGAGAAGAGAATGACGGCATTTAGATACAAAGACATGGTCTCAAAGTATTTGTATTGACTTTCACAGATGCAGTTAGATACATATGTTATTTGTCATTATCATCATCAGGAACTTAGGTTATAGGTGGTGGGGTTTACAATAGAAATAAGATCAGGCTGAAGCTAACCAGAATGCTTAATCACATCCTGTCAGGCCCTTGTGATTCTCCACTAAAGCATACCACACCGTCATGGGCCCATATTACAGACACTCATCACTGTACCTTGTAAGACAATTACGTTTTAAATTTTCCATCTCCGGCTGGACACTGCACTGTGAGCGTGGTGTTCAGGCCTCGTTTATTCTTGTGTCCAACACAGCTCCGAATAGGAGAGCAGCCCTCAGGAGCTGTGTGCTCATCTTTTCCCGAACAACAAGGAATTCCTGAATATGCAATCAGCTATGCAAATAAGCAAACAATGGGTGACAAGGACCTGTCAAAGTTTGTGACACGTTGAAGATGAGTGCATTTGCAATTTGCCACAAATTAGAAGTTGTTCTCTCGCTATTCCAGCTTTGCAAAAGACTTCCAGTCTCAGATTTCTGTGGACTAAATTTCCTTTCCTGGACAGGTTGGTAAAAGTCATCTGTACCAGAGTTCTTTTCTCTGAAAAATCTTCTAATAGGGATCTATTGAAAAATGCATCTTTTTTTTCCTGTAATGGCCTTGATGTCAAAATAATTCTGCTTTAATTATTCATTTTCTCTTTTTTTGTGTATGTGCTGGTACTGGAGCTGGGATTCAGGGCCTGGGTGATGTCTCTTAGCTTTTTGGCTCAACGCTCTAGTGCTATGTTACTGGCTGGTAAAATGGAGATAAGAGTCTCATGGACTTTCCTGACTGGCCTGGCTTTGGATCAAGCTCCTCAGAGCTCAGCCTCCTGAGTAGTGAGGATTCTAAGTATAAGCTATCAGTACTAGGTTATGCTTTAATTACTTGAACATTGAACCCAATGAACACTGTACCCGACTTATATTCTGGAAACTGAACTTGGGGCTAGAATAAGTGGAGTAATACACACGTGTGAGTTGGGAAGAAAAGTCTGCTCTGAGCACAGACAAGGATGAATAGATTAGAGTTAGGTAGAGAAGCATTTGGGAAGCCAGGCCAAGACAGAAAAAAAAAAAAAAACAGAAGAGAAGAGAAGGAAAGAGCGTGGCCGGAGCCCTGCTGGGTAATGTTCCATGTTCACCTACTTCCAAAATCCTTCCTACTTCTAAAATCCATTTTCCAAGTGCAAAGCCGTCCAGAGAACCCCTGGTCTTGGTCCACCTGACTTTGCTCTGCTCTTCTCACCAGTTAAGAGATGTAGGTGCGTTCATCAAATTAAGGCCAGCATTGCTTGTAGAGCTGAGACAGCAGTTTGTCTGTTCTAGCTTGTCTGCGTCATGTGAGTAGCTTCAGCCCACTAGGCTGGGGGGGAAAAGAAGGGAGGGGCATTTTTCAAAGAACAGCACGGGGATTGGGTCACGTGTCTGCCATTAACATCAATCGCAGATGCAGGGCAAAAAAAAAAAAAATATTCCTGGCACGTTTCTCCACAGGCCTCTTTGAAAAACCTCCCAGATTCCCCTCCACTGATACAGGATTTGGGGGCTTTGAAGTTGGTTGTGGAAATTTCACTACTTTCTTTGACTCCAGCAAATTGCTCCAAAATGCTACAAATGTAAAAAAGACTAAGCAAGCTTTAGTGGCAGCTTAGAGGTGGAATCCCTTAAGCCATTGACAGAGAAACGCGTTTCTTCTTTGGGTTTTTAATTTGTGAGTTATATCTTAAAACAGCAATGCGGCCCCAGTTGGAGGAGGAAGAAAATGAAGACCAGAGGTGGGAAGGGTGAGAGGCGGTGAGGACAGGAGGAGATTTGGGAGTTGCACTTCTTTTTTTTTGTTTTTTGGGTCCAGTCATGGGGCTTGAACTCTGGGCCTGGGCGCTGTCCCTCAGCTGTTCAGCTCAAGGCTAGCGCTCTACCACTTGAGCCCAGCGCCACTTCTGGCTTTTTTTTTTTTTGCTTATGTGGTGCTGAGAAATTGAACCCAGGGCCTCAGGTATGCAAGGCAAGCACTCTACCACTGAGCCACCTTCTCAGCCCCCGGAGTTGCACTTCTTTAACCATTTTGAATTTGGGGATGGGGGACAGGGCCGGTGGGGGGGGAGTTGAAGCTGCAGAACAGGGGTACACAAACCTGTAGAGAAATTATGCCAAAGGTAATTGGCTCCAGTGCTTCGAGCATTAATCAGGATGTGACTGGGTGGTGTGAAAACCATGCTAAGCCTGGACATTCAGCGGAGCTGTGGCCCATGACCTCAGCTCAAAGGACACAAAGCAATGTCCCATTCCGTGGCCCCTGGGATAATCATTAATTATTATTATTATTACTAATGCATTTTCTGCCCTGCTTAGAAGCTTAGCGTGGATGAATGGACTTGAGTGCATGTTCTGAAAAATTTCCTCCCAGTTATCCTTGTCTTGTAGTGAGCGTACCATTCTGCCAGGTGAGAAAGGAAATTACAATAGCAGAATGACCACTTAGCAGCTCTCTAATCATCAGTGACCGCCTCTCTCCACACATGTAAAGGTTTGGCACGAATCCGGAGGTTTTCAAAGTCATTTTATTTTGTTTTGTTTTAGCCGAGGAATCATTTCTGAAATGGACGTTCATGTGGGAGCACTGTATAAAAGAGAAATTCGAAGCTAGCAGGGTGGTGCTGGTTCTTTCTCTCCCTGGGCCTTATCCCCTGGTCCCCTGGTCTCCTTCCACGAGGTCCCCCCACTGTGGTCCCCCTCTTGTTGGTCCTCATCCCCTGGTCCCTCTAAGGCTCCTGCTCTCTGCAGCCCAGGTCACACATCTTGGGGAACCGTTACTGTTAGTTTAGAGGGGATCACTTTTCCTCCTGGAAACACAGGCATTCTTCAGGGAGCCGGGGTTGGGGTGTGGGGTAGGATGGGGAGAAAACCACACAGACGCTCCGTGTCAGAACTCTCCAGCTTTGTGATCTTGCCAAGGTGCGATCGCCTCTAGAGATGATTCCTGTTTTCATCTTTGGGATACTAGAGCCAACGGATGGAATTCAGCTGGGACTGTTTCCACCATCACCATGTGACCTGACCATGTCTCCTTTGGCGCAAGAAAACACGTTGAGCCATCTTCCTCCTCAGGACTCAGGGGATCCCACAGAGAGAGGCAGGTGCTGGCCGAGCCCTCTTTTTATTATTACTTAAACCTCTGGTACCACCTTCTCTGCCTGTCACCCATCACACTGAAGGACAGATTTCTGCTTTGTTCCATGTCAGACTGCGAACCAACCATCCTACCTGTTCCTTCCTGGGCTCCACATTTAGCACAAGGCATTCCCAGTGGATGCTGGCTAGATTGGCTATCAGTGGCATGCTGGAGCTCTGGTCTCTGGGCTTGCAAGAGGCAATTACCCAAGGTGTCTTCTCCATTCGCCTTCGGAGACTTAGTATGAAATTGGCCACAATGGGGAATATCTGCAGGAGGGAATGCAAGTTCTTTCAAATTAGGACCCACCAGCCAAACTACCCAGAGAGCCTGCTCTTACACCACGGCATAAGAAGCTAGTATGAAAAAATAAGACCAGTAAGTATGACTGTATCAGTGAGGTGGCTGCTCTGACTGTAACCACACGCGACAGCTGTGGACTAGAGGTGGAAAACTCAAGAGAAAGGGGAGGTTGTGGCACCCTGTAATCATTCTAGCCCCCTACTTTTTTTTTCTTTTCTTCTTTTTCCAGATAGGATTTTGTGCTTTGGCCTAGGCCAACCTTGGACTTTGGTCCTACACCTCCTGAGTCGCAAGGATTTCAGGCATATATCACCACGAGCAAATTATTTTAGAGACAGAATCTGGATCGCTTTTGAAAATTGTTTATTCTTAAGCCTGATATTGCCTCAAGGGCAAGTCTTCCTGTTTCTGCTTCCTGAGTAGCTGGGATTATAGGCATGCACCACTGTGCCAAGTTAACAGTGCCAAGTCACTAGATGAGCTGAACGGGGGGGAGCAGGGGTGAGGGATGTGGCTGAAGACCTCTCTCCCCCCACAATGATTATAAGGAAGAGAGGAAGATATCTCGTAAAGTCTCTAAAAGAGTTCAGTAAACATTCTTTAGGATTACTGTTTGCCATTGTCTCTTCAAACAGTCCTTGATTCCAAGGCCAGCTTGGAAACACTTAGAGGCTGACTTACACTTGCCTCATTTGCAGGCCTATTACAGAGGTGACAAGGTAGCTCATTGCTAGTTTCCAGGTTGTCAGTGCTTGAGAACTCAGGTGGGAATTGGGCCACCTCTCAGCCTGCCAGGTCAGACCCAAGTCTCAGAAGGTAGACAACTCTTCATCCTGGGCTCAGGGGCGCACAACTGCCAGGAAAGCCTGGTGTCTAATTTTTGCTGACATGTTTGCAGCCTCTGCCCAGGTCTGTTTTCATGAGAATTTACTGAAGCAAAAGAAGAAGAATTAGAAGAATAAAAATTAGAATTAGAAGAAAGAAGAAGAAGAAGGAGGAGGAGGAGGAGAAGGAGGTGGTGGAGGAAGAGGAGGAGGAGGAAGAGAAGGAGGAGGAGGAGCAGGAAGAAGGAGGAAGGAGCAGGGAGGAAGAGGAGAAGGAGGAGAAGGAGAAGAAGACACCTTTTGAACCCACCTCCCACCAGACAAATGTGTCTCCAAGTGATGGTTGAACTCTCCCAGGACTCCCCATTTTCTAGTTAGAGGAGGAATTTGAACCTAAGATGGTTTGATTGCAATATCTGTTTTTCTAGCCAGCTTATGGCTCAAGATATTATAGGAGTTACAACAGGAGCCCAGCAAAAGCCAGCAGGGACACTGGGGACATCCACAGATACCTGGCCCCATCTGACTTGTGAAGAGCTCTCCACCAACACACCATACCACCCCCCCCTGCCCCACCCCGGTAAACTGTCCTGTCTCCCATTTGCACACAAAATGGATTCCAGCAACTGGATTTTATTGAGAAACCAACTCCCTCTTCTCCCACCCCAACATCCGAAAACATATTGTCTTCTTCACTGTAGTTCATTTTGCTTTCTCAGGTGATGAATGCATTAAAGATGCAGTGTATTTATTCTTTTGCCTGATTACCATTCTGTAATAAATCTAAGCTCTGGAGTCTGTCAATACAAGACGGCCAGCCCGGCTCTTTGGAAAATAAGGGAAGCTCCATGACGGTGGCTGGTTGGTAGAAGATATTATTTCTGAAGACAGGGATGGGGGTCGGGGGCTGGAATTCTACCTCTGTCTCCCTGGACATGGAAAGACCTGTTGCCCCACAGATGAGATCTGGGTTTTGTTATAGTTCTTTTACTTTTTTTAAGGGAGGGGGAAGATATTTACCAGATATTTACTCTATTTACCAGATCTAGGAATGGGGCTGGATCCAAGCCCTATTTTGGAGAGGAGGGCATTTGCTCTTACTAGTTCTTTTGGGTTGGATCAGATCACTTGTGGAGCAGTCTTGTGGATGTTGTATGTGTTTTAAGAAAATCAAACAAAATAGCTCAGTCTTTTCTTTTTCTTTCTTTTTTTTTTTTTTGGTGTGGTACTTAGGTTTGAACTCAGAGCCTTACACATGCTAGGCAAGCATTCTACCGATTGAGTGATGCCCACAGCCCTTTATGTTTTAGCTTGCCTTTTGGACAGGGTCTCACACTTTTGCTTTGGACAACCTCAGACAACCTTTAGACTTTGATCCTCCTACCTATGACTCTTGTATACCTGAATAGGCTATTTTTATTCTTCTCAGTGAGTGGATGTGCACGAGTGTGTGTGTGTGTGTGTGTGTGTGTGTGTGTGTGTGTGTGTGTGGTTCCATTTTAAGCTTGTGTATATTTTCTTTTCACATCCCAAATCCTTTTAGTTTTCTGATTCAGCCATCAGTTCTACAAAGCAATGTGTGGCTATGGAATTTCTGTAAAGAATAGGGCCAGTGATGGAGAAGCACACAATGAACCAAGCAAAACCAACACAATGATAGAGTGGGCCCTTCCTGGCCTCTATACTCTGCTTCCACCATGTCTGCCCATCAGATCGGCAAACAATAACCCAATGTGATAGAAAGGATGGAATAAAAGCAGAGTGAAATTCCGCACCATCAGCATCTTTCATTTCCGTTGGTTCCTCCAATTTAAGAAAGGAATCATGTTTAACATCTTAATTAGGGACTGTAATGTACAACAGTTTCTTTTTTTTCTTTTATGAACATCTTGTAATTTACTCTTGAAGTAAATTATAGTCAATTTATCTGCAGTGACAAGTCAATAAAACAGTGTAAGGCTCAAGTTTTTCAATCACCTGGTACTTGTTTCCTGTTTTTAACCACTGGATGGGAAGGAAGTAACAGGTCCAGAAATGGTGTGGGCCACTTAAGGTGGAAGTGTGACTTGAAATATGCCCCAGGGGAACTTCTCCTTTGGAAGATCCAGTGTAATTTTTGCCAAACTGTCATCAGTGTAGACTTTGCATGGAGATGCGCTTTATTGGGGCCTTTAAAGTTTTGTGATGTGAACAATCTGGGTGATTTCAGTGGTAAACCAAACTGCTGTCTACTTTTAACAGTGGTTCCTTCCAATGAGAGTAGTGTGTGTGTGTGTGTGTGTGTGTGTGTGCACGAGTGAGTGTGAGTGTGTGTATAAAACCATCAGTAACTGGGATCCCAGGGCCTCTAAACATTGTATTCTTGGCAGTGCAAATTTGGTTAATAGCTCAGCCCACTCAAACCACGGTCAAAGTCCTCAGGCTCAATTCTTGTGTTCAAGGAGTTATATTGTGGTTTTAGAAATGGCAATTAAATCAAAGTCAACAGCCCCCCAGAAACCAGGCAAGCTTGACAAGACGCAGCCTGCAAAGGGCTTTCTGTGGTGTTCTGTTGGTTCAGAAGGTGCCTGTGTCTGGCCAAGGACAAACAACCAACCTGCCTGATGAGTGAGACAAGATGCAGGAGGTGTCCCAAGTGATCATCCCTCAAATTCAAAATGATTCCTAGAGCCACAGTTCCTGTTTCCAACGTGAGAACCAGGTTCACAATCCCTGACAACCTTGGGAGAGGTCATTACAATCATCTCCATCATTCTAATGGAATGAATGGGTTCTTAAGTTTATCCCATGCTGGATGTTGAGGAGAAAAGGAATCTTTGTTATTCAGCCATGTATCCTAGGGCCTCGTATAGTATTATAACTTTCTATAGGCTCTTATACCATACAACTTCCAGAAGTCAGGACAATCTCCATGCCTTACTCTTATCTATCATTGATCTATCTATCTATCTATCTATCTATCTATCTATCTATCTATCTATTGATCTATCTATCTATCACCTATCTACCTACCTACTTACCTATGAGTCAGCGTCTGCTGTGTAGTGCAAATTGGATTGGAATTCACTATGTAGCCAGGCTGGCCTAGAACTCTCATTCCTCCTATCTCTTCTGCCTGAGTGCTGAAATTAAGAGTCTGCACCACCATGGCTGATTCTCACTCTCTTAATATAATAGAGACGATTCCCCCCAAAATTTGATCCAAGCCTTATTTCATCTTTTGAGAAAGCAATGACATAAAATTAGTTCCCTTGTTAATTTTTAATTTTAATAATATGACAAATCCAATCAATATACTTAACCAAAAAGATCAATCAACAATATTAAACCATGACATTTTCTTGAGGGTGGGTTGATAAACTAATCTCTCTCCCTCCTTCCCTCCCTCCCTCCCTCCCTCCTTTCCTTCCATTCTTTCTTTTCCCTTCCCTCTTCCTTCCCTTTCCACTTTCCTTTCCAGTCCCTTCCCTTCCCTTCCCTTCCCTCATAACCAAAAATCAGTCTTTCAGACTGATTCTACTGGTAGATCCATTTCTTCTCGTTCATGGACATAGCAGCTTCTACCCCCTCTCTGCCCAGGGAATACTGGAAAATTCTGACAAGATGATTGGCAAAGAGAAGTGAACTTTCTCCTCCTCCCTCCCCAAACTGCTGATCTTGGCCATTGTCTCATTTTCTCCTCCCAAAGTGGAAACTTCGGGAAATTACCTTGGCAGAAAAGTCTTGCTTAGCTCTCCCTCAACAATCCAAGTGTCGATACAGCTGGCAGTAGTAATGGAATTTAAAAAAGGAGAAGAAAAAGAAAAAGATCCCACTGGCTGAAGCCTGTCAGAAGGGTAGAAGAAGTTGTATGTGTGTAAGGAAAGCACAGAACCCATCATAAAAAGAAAAAAAATCCCTATAGAGCCAAATCTGAGCACACACTGGCTGTGTGCCCAGCATGGGCCTAAGCTCTTGGTATACGTTATGTCCTGTTGTGTGGTTATTATTAATTGAGACATGGAGAGATTATCTCACTTGACCAAGGTCACGCAGCCAGAATGCCATGGTGCCAATTGTACTTCACTTGGGATGATGAAGAAACAGACGTTTTTGAAGGTTGTTCGAGGCTCTGCCGCGCTACTCGACTCTCGTGCCTCATCGGCAAAATCAGGGCTTTCCCTGCCCCTTGGAAGGCTGGTTGTTCAGCAAGTATGACTGCTCCAAGCTGAGCAGGGGCCGAGTATCAACAATGTGAAATATGCCCGTGGGAGCTCGGTCCGCAATCCATAGAGGATGAGCGCTTGTGTCGGTTCCTGAGGTACACGGAGCATGTAGCGGGTGATGATACCTGTGCACTGGGCACGCTGGGGCCCATCTGTAAGTGCCCAGCTGTCCTGTGGACTCACCACCACTTTTTAAAATAGAACACAGTGACCTTCTCACCAGCCCTGGGCTCTGCTTTGAATGCTCGTTTCATCTGGCCAGCGACCTTCCGACATAAGGAATAGTATCCTTATTTTACAGATGATGGAACAAATCCAAGAGTGGAATAGTATGACACACGATCATTTCTTTTCTAGCAAATTCTATATGCTAATATAGATCCCCTTGCCTCCGAGGTACACATTGACACCATTTTTCTTTTTTAAATCCAATGAGGCTTCTGGGGTGTGGGCACTCTGACTCTCAACATCCTTGGTCCTGCTGTACTGTCCTGTCATGTGCCATCAGCCTGGTGGGCAGGCATCGGTGTGCTTGGCCCCCTTGTAGAAATCCATGGGGAAAGTCAGGTGCCAGTGGCTCACGCCTTTCATCCTAGCTACTTAGGAGGCTGAGCCAGACTGGACAGTAAAGTCCCTGAAACTTTTTTTTTTTTTTTTTGTCGGTCATGAGGCTTGAACTCTGGGGCTCTGTGCTTTTCAGCTCAAGGTGAGCGCTCTACCACTTGAGCCATAGCGCCACTTCCAGTTTTCTAGTGGTTTATTGGAGATAAGAGTCTCACAGACTTTCCTGCCTGGGCCAGCTTTGAACCGTGATTCTCAGATCTCAGCCTCCTGAGTAGCTAGGGTTACAGGCATGAGCCACCGGCACCCAGCCGGTGAAACTCTTATCTCCAATAAACCACCAGAAACCTGGAAGTGGCGCTGTGGTTCAAGTGGTAGAGCACTCCCCTTGAGCTGAAGAGCTTGGGGACAGTGCCCAGGTCCAGAGTTCAAGCCCCAGGTCTGACAAAAAAGAAATAAAAGAAAAAGCCAGAAGTGGAGCTGTGACTCAAGTGGTAGACTGCTAGTCTTAATCACAAACAGCTCAGGACAGCACCAGGCACAGAGTTTAAGCCTCAAGATCTGAAGGGAGAGAAATGTATGGCAAATGACTAAGAGAAGAAACTGACATCAGGTTTCCATTCACACACAGTCTTCCAGAGCAATGTAAGAGTCTCCCTCATCTTGGCCATCCATGTAGCCATGGACTACAGAAAGTTTGGAAGCTACCATGTTAGACTCCTTTCCTATGGAATCCCTTCATAGGTATCTATAAATCTTTCCCAGCCAACCATCACCCCACCCCTACCCTGCCCACCCGCATACATGCACAGGCACAAGCTGTTTTTACCTTGCTATGGTCTTAAGCTTCTTCCCTCTCTGAATCGAAGATACGAGTAATTCATTACACAATTGGATTTTATGGTTTGTTTATGCTGATTCTGATTACAGAATAAATGACTACCTGTAGTATAAAAAATGTAATGAAAAAACAGCCATCAATCAAGAGCATCTATGAATAAAGACTTTAAACATCTATACTTAGAAATATATATGATATTTAGAAATAGATCTGAAAAGACTTATGTAATGTATTTTAATCAAATCTTGAAGAGAAATTGACCAATAAATCAAATCTTGAAATGAAATTGACCAATAAATCAAATTTAGAAAGAAAGTGACAGATAAATCAAGTCTAAAAAAGAAAACAACCACTACATCAAGCCATGATACGTTTATTAAAGATACTGATACCGGTTGGTCTTGAAGCCATTTCATGTCTGAGCACAGAGATCAGTAATGCATGTAGGAAACAAAATACTAATACTGGGCATGCTATTTTCTCCCACCTCTTTCCCTCTATCTCCCTCTCCCCCCACTCTCTCCCACACACACATTTTAAACCAAAATACACGATTAGACTGGATAGAGAAGGTAGGGAGAAAAGGCCACTTGTAGACATTATATAATTTCTGGGACTGTTGTGATCTGCTGCTCTCTGGGTAAATCATTCTTGTGAACATGGCCTTTAAGACCTCAGCAACAGAACTTCCTGGGATCTGAGATCAATCTGATGAATCTCAAATAATCTTCAAGAGTGAATCAGTTCACAAGGGAGCTCATTTTTGAATCTATGTAGTAATGCCTAGTAGACAATATGTCAGTTGGCTTTAAAATGAATTTTTTAGAGTTTTCCACAAAGGTATTTCTAAGGGCATTTTTATCAAGATCAAGTGGTGTGTGTGCACACATGTGCGTGCGTATGTGTGTAGGGGTTTTGTCAATATGTGTAGAGTTAGGTATGTATGTAGTTATAAGGATATGGAGGGTATGTATATGTCTGTGTGTGATCACACATGTGTAGGCTCTGAGTTTTTCTGAGGTGTGTAGAGGTGGGTATGTATAGGATGTGTAGGGTATGTGTCTGTGCATGTATGTGTGCATGTGCAGGTAGGGACATGAGTAGGTATGTGTGTGTAAGGACGTGTGTGTATAGATGACAGGAGTGTATACATTTGGAGTGAGCGTGTCTCCATCATCAGCCCCAGCTCCCCCTCCCTGCCTGTGTCCATCTTTACTCAAGGGCTAGATGCACATTATTTCAGAAAGCAACTTTTTTCAGTGAGAACACCCCTTGGTGATATTCACATCCCGTGACCCTGGATCTATGTCTTGTACTTCCCAACAGAGACGGATTGAAATGTTCTGTGCCATCACCGGCAAATCGTATGTTTCCATGTCTGGCTTAGGAAATGACACACACTGGATTTAGCTTCCTTCTGATCTGGCTTCCACTTCATAGATGCGTCACTTATGTCTCTCTTCTCCAATGTCACTTCCACGGAAATGTCAGTAACAGGTCACTTGGTGGGGTCAGTACTTCACGTACCCTTTCTCTGTGGTCCATACACATACACCTGGGCAGGTACTTGAATCATGTCCTCTGTTTCACAGAAGAGGAAACTAAAGGAGAAAGCAAACTTTTCTTGTCCTAGGCCCCATAGCTGGTAAGCTGTACAGATGAGCTCTGAAGCCTTGGTGCTAACCAAGTCCATGCTGTCACCCCCAATTCCACAGATTTTACTGCTTGGTAAACAACCTGGTGGGTGTTACTCTGCAAGACAGCATTCAACCCTTCACCCTGTTCTTGACAGGAGGATGTCTGACTGCAGGCCAGCCATGACAGAAGAACCGGGAGTTCCTGCTCAACTCCATCCTGCGAACGATCAGATTCCATGTAAACCAAGTTACTGAGCTTCACACTTTCACAATCTTACGTGAAATGGAAGCGCTTTGGTTTTTGTAAGATTCCATAAAAATAGACCACTCTGATCGTAGTGTTAAACGTATTATCTCTTCCGGCAGTTTTTGAGCATGCTGTAATGTTCTACCTCCTTTTCCATTCCGTGTCACCCCACCCCTTATGGAAAATGGCACGAATCAGGGTACGTACGTGACCCGGGATCTCTTTCTCTGGGTGTAGCTTTAGGAGTAGGTCCAAAGAATTCTCTCATTGATTTTTATTTTTCCCTTTTATTACCAAGCAATGATACTCCAAATAAGATGGCTTGGGTTATTTGTAAGATGGACATAGCCACATAGTCACAGTAATGCCGGATTCAAGTCTTAGGTTCCATTTATCTTCCAAACAATACAATAGGTCTCTTGAAGTGGCTCCTCACTTCTGACTGAAATTTTGTGTCCTTTGACCAACAATCCCTCAATGGCTAGCCCTTGGTCTGTGGTCCTTACCATTCCTCTCTACTTCTACATGTCAAAAGGAGTGATAAAGGATATGTTACACTTAAACATTGAGATCAGAGGTAAACCAAAAATAAGAAGACATGGGGAAGGGGTACATGCATCCCCTTCCCCAATTATTGGTAGATTTTTTTGGAATGTTTTCTTTTTTTATTGGAATTACTTTCTTTCTTGAATAGTTTATGGGAAAATGTCGATATATTTCTGGGCCGGCTTCCTGAGCATGAACACAAGCAACTGCTCCTCTGACCCCTTCTAGAAGTGCCATTGTCACCTTACACTGGGGCCCTCCTGATGAGTCAGAGGCCTTACAAATGCTAGACACTGCATTCTCCATCTTTAGCTACTATACACACAAAGTTTTCCTCAGGTTTGATTTGCTGGTTGTTCAGGTCCAAAATGGTTCCTTGTATATATGCATATATGTGTGTGTGTGTGTGTGTGTGTGCATATGCACATATAAATATCTCTCTGTCCTTCTTACCTGGCTTACTCCCACTCCCTCACCCACCCCCACACACATTTAAGGGTAGAACCTGAGAATGAGAAGGTTGAAAAATCATCTTTTGAATATCTTAGGAATATAAAAGGCAGCAAACAATGGAGATTGATGCTGAGTTTCTGAGTGGCCATTGGGGAATAAAGGATTCTGTCCTGGTTTTAAGGAATCAGAGATCCCTGGCCCAACATGATTTGCCAGATACAGATGGTTTGAAACATTTAAGCTTGAAACATTCCTTGTACCTCCTTTTAACAACCGGCATCCTCAGAAGCAGAGAGAGAAATTACGTGACGAGGGGCCAGAGGGCTTTGTAGGGTGAGCACCTCTTTCTCTGACTTTAGCTTTGCCATTTTTGAATCACAATAATAAAATACTATGAATAAATGCACAAACATAAATGTAATTTACACACATGATCAACATGTAAAATGATATCTTAGTATTTTTCTTTACCTTATTGGCATAGTATATATGTGTGTGTGTGTGTGTGTGTGTGTGTGTGTGTATTGGTATAATATATATATTTATATATATATATATATATATATATAGGCATAGTATATATGAATAGCTAGGATTACAGGTATGAGCCACCAGTGCCTAGCTGGTATTGGAGTTTTTAATAGAAAAAATAATGATAAAGTATCACTGAGGAAAACAAAATTTAACATAATTTGGAATCTCTTAATCTCAAAATCAATGGTGTCTATGTAGGACTTTCTCTAATGTAGGAATGTTCTAGATCTGTGCTGTCTAATGCAGTTGATGCTTATGGCATGTGACTGTTAAGCATTTGAAATGAGATTGCAGGTACTGAATGCTTAATTGTACTTAATTTTAATCAATATAAAGTTTAATAGCCACATTTAGCTAGTTCCTCCTTGTTGAACGGCTCAAGTTCAACCAGTAGTTCCTTTTATTTCTGCATAAATTCTTTTTTATACACAAGCCTGTTCCCCCTTCTCTACCTGCTCTGCTGTTTTTCAAAAGTTGACTATCAACTTTTCTCCTCTTTTAGTCAAAGATTCAATACTCTTGGCTCCATTTGTGGATTATCAGAAAGAGGGCTTAAGAATTGCTCAACTATAGAGCTAATGTGGAAACTTGGCCGGACTTGAGCGTTCTATCCCAGACTATGAGCATTTAGACAAAGGAGCATTAACTATGGGGCTGAGATGTCTTCTTCTGTCCGAGGAAACTACAGGGAAAGGAAGCTCTGGACCAGTACCAGGGCTGCGTCTCAGAACAGCCAGTCATTATCTGAGTGTGTTCTAGGGTCAGCTGTAAGCACTTTGTGTGGGCAGCTCTTGTTGTCTTAGCCTCAAGATGTTAGCAGAGGCACCATTCATATTTTATACACAGGATGGGGAATCAACAAGGCAGCTTGGTGGGGGTCACTGCCACCCCTAGATTACAGAATTGGTCCCCTTTCCATTCCAGCTCTTAGCTCCACCCTCTTTCCACATTTACCTGCCTTCAAGATGCTGAGAAATAATCCTGGCAGATGTGGACGGGGAGGATGGGATGGACAGGGCTGGCTCTGTTACTTGTCCTTTTAAATGTCTGGGAAGAGAGGACTTGTGTTACTCTTGTGCTGCTCACCATGGTACCATCTGAGTAACTTTCCCTAGTGAAATACAACATGTAAAGTGACATAGTCCTGCTTCCAAAACCACAAAATACCCCCCCCAAAACCTAAGCATTTCCCTGAGTTATATTATTGCTTAAGTGGTTATGAGACAGGCATGAAGAATAGGTGCACACACGTGCGCACACACACACACACACTCGAGTCTTAATTATGTAGAAACCAACCACCTTGAAACTCCTTTTCTTAAAGTCCATCATGATCTGCTTTCCTGGTCCCCAAAGACCAGCCAAGGCCAGGGATGGCGCTGAGAACTGCTGAAAGGTTGAGGTATTACTCCCCCAGGGGAAGGAAGGACACCCCTCCCAGCCCAGGAAGCCCTGTCTGCCTTAAAGCACAGGCCCCAGAAAGCCCACATTTGCAGGATCCTTTGGGCCAGAGCATCTTGCTAAGGTCATCAAATACGCCTCTGCTGCAGATTCGGGTTGCAGAGGAACGGTGGAGGGGAAGGAAGCGCAGTTCCCCCTTTCTCTTGATGATTCCCTTTGTTATCCAGGGTCCTGGGGAGGTCTGGGCCTGGGCGGGGTGGTTGTGATTTGGAATCCGGCCACAGGCCTGGTGGTTTGGGGGCTGCTGACCTAGTGCTTGGGAGATACCAGCCTGGAAGCTGGCCTTGACTCCTATCTAATCCAGCAGGCGCTCACTCCTCACGTGGCCCGTTCCAAAAATAACACACACTCAGGGGGCCTTGTGGACACAGAGCCAGCTAGCACAAGGCCCTGCAGGTTCAGGGAACTCTTTCCTGTTTGTGCTCCTGACCACACACAGGCACACACACACACACACACACACACACACCCGCCCCATGGCACTGTGGCTCCCCAAGCCTTCCTGCTGCTTCTGGCTGCCATTTGCTGTTCCCTGAGGGGCCTCCCCGGCATCCCACACAGACAGATAGTGGTCACTTGCTGTTACGTTCTTATTGGTAGATGGAGGGAATTTTCACCAGTGATGGCAGGGATTGGAACAAAGAGAACTGGGGTGAACCAGCTCAGCATCTTATTCAAAACCCACCCTCGGTGAGCTCATGCCTGGACCAGGGGCCTCTTAATCATTTCACACTCTAGCACTTTAGCTGCCAGAAGAAGCCCTGGACTTGGTCTGATTCAGGGTCACACCATTCACCAGCTGTAATGAGCTCAGGCACACAACCTCCTTGCTCTGAGCCTCAGTTTCCTCCTCCTTAAAAGAACAATAGAGCCCCAACTAGGATCTATTACCAGATTCCTCCAGTCAGCCTCCATGACTGATTCACTCAAGGTTTGGAGTTAGAGACACACATACAGGAACGGACAATTATATTTGATATTTAAGAGTGTAGGGAGAAGACCGGAAAGAATGATTAAACAAACACATGTGTGTGTCAAATGTATTTGACAGTTCAGAGTTTGTGGAGAAGACAAAAAGGATTAGGTGAAGATGACTTCCTTCGATTTTGGAATGTCTCTTGGTGGGAAATGCATGTGGGTTGCTCAGGTAACAGTAGCAGCAGCAGCAAGAGTAAACTAATTTAATAGTGCTTGTAAGTGTAGTATTACCTGAAGTAGAAGCCAGGCTCTGATATCTTATACTTGTAATCCTAGCTACTCAGGAGACTGAGATAGGAGGATCACAGTTCAAAGCCAGCCCAAACAGCAAAGGCCGTGAGCTTCCATCTCCAGGAGAACTAGCAAAAAATAGGGTTGGAGTAAGAACTTCAACTAGGCAAGCAAGCGAAACAAATGCAAGGTCTGAGTTCAAACCTCAGCATCAGTGAAACGTAGTAGTAGCCACAGCAGTAAGAACATCTAACCTTAACTTTGTCCTGTGACAGACACTGCTAAACTCCCTTACTTCTTTCTCCCCACCACTCCCCGACACCTGCTCCTCCTACATGCAAAAGAAGCAAAGTCCATATGCCCACACCACATGCACAGTTGGCTGCTTACAGCCTGGGAAGTGTAGACGTCACATTGTGACCTCTATGATGTGCACTAGGAAGCAGACACCCAGCCAGGAGCCGGCTTGTCCCACAGGGCCTCGCTGTGAGTTCACGATAAGCAGCAGACATCTGTGAAAGATGAGCAGAGAAGGATGCTGATGGGAAAAAGGCCTCATACACCCACCTAGCCCTCCAGCCAGCTTCTCTCACGCCAGCTAGAGTGTCTTTGGTAGACCTGTGTCCGCATATTGAGAGCAATGATGGCAAGAGGAGGCCAAATTGGCTTCGGGATTGTCTGGTTCTCACAGCACGGCTGGTAGCGCGTGGAGCCACAGCTCAGGGTCTCCAGTCAATCAGAGGTACTCCGCACGGGGGCCTGGCCTAGAATCCCAACGTGTCTGCAGCTGGTCTCTCTAGGGGTAACGAGGCTGTGTCCCACCCAGGGAATGACTCTCCCGTGCCACGGCTTCCTGGGGACGCTGCGGCACTGGGGCTGTGACTACATCTGAGGTGTCCTTCCCTTGGTGGGGACACTCACAGCAGGAGTTTCTCCAGGACCGTACAATCCAGACATGCTCTCATGAAAACATCTTAATGACAGAAGTAGGATAGTCTAATACTTAGAAGAGATGACCCCAGAGACACTAGAAATCTCTCACAATCTGATCAGGGGAAAACTGCTGGCTTGGGGTCTTTTCATACACAACAACTGCAGAGGTACTTTACATGGCTACGAGCACATGGACTCAAAGTTATGCAGCCTGCGTTTCTCCACCAAGTCCAAGGCGATGCGCAATTAACTAGTTCCCCCAAATACGTTAACTATGTTAAAAGGCCTACCTGCTGATGAACTTTAAACTTCATAAGTGGGATGGCTTAATCATTAAATCATTATTGAATAGACAATCTCTCTCTCTCTCTCTCTATTATAGATGATACTATACTGAGCATCTCTCCACGTCATGCTAAGTCTGTTTCAGTTGTATAAATTCTAACAAACAGGATTACTTGTACAAGTGTGATTAAGGGGGAAAAAAACTCAGTATGCAAATTGAAATTGCTTTCCAGAAAGATAAAACCACCTTATACTTGCACACAATCTAATACAAGCTAGTTTCACTGTGGTGATTTTATTAGAATTGCTTGTTTTATAAGCCTTCTTTGACACACAAGCACACACCAGTGTTTCTAATATCTTATATTCATGTTTTTGTTTAACGTTGAACATTTTCCCATATTTTTTATTTTATAGCAATTTTTATTTCTTCTTCTGTGAATTGCCTACTCTTTTCTCACCTTTTTCTAGTCCTGGATCATTGGTGAGTTTCTTGGAGATTTCTCATATCTACTTATATATGGTACATTAACCCTTTGTCATATTTGTGACAAAAATATCTTGCCTTTTGATTATATTTATGTTTGCAATGTAATAGTTTGTGAATGAAGTATGTTCATGCTTAATCTTTCTTTGTTTCTATGTTTATAAATGCTTTCTTTATAAGTATTAGTTAGTTCTTCACCTATTTAAATAACTTTGATACCTGACATTTAAGTCTTCAACACATCTTGAGTCTATCTTTGCATTTAATATAAGACTCTGACTTTACTCTTTTGTACAAATAATGAGGTTTTTAAAGAATTATTTGTCCTAAGAACCTTCTTCCCTCAATGATTTATTTTAAAATTAATTTTATGCCAGGCACTGGTGGCTCACGCCTGTAATCCTAGCTACTCAGGAGGCTGACGTTTGAAGATCGGCAGTTCCTAACCGGCTCAGGCAGGAAAGTCCGTGAGACTCTTATCTCCAATTAACCACCAGAAACCCAGAAGTGGTGCTGTGGCTCAAGGGGTAGAGCACTCGCCTTGAGCTGAAGAGCTGAGAGATAGCGCCCAGGCCCAGAGTTCAAGCCAAACTGATTAAAAAATAATAATTTTAAGTAGTTGTGCAAAGGATCCTCCGTTCAGTGAAGTAGTATGAATACAATGGATTTTAGTTATCATTGTCCCTTTCATCACACACACACACACACACACACACACACACACACATCTGCGTTACTTCACTGATTCATTTGTTGGTTACCACTGAAGAATAGAACTTTATCATTGTCATTTCTGATAACCCTTAATATTGTCCAGAGCTGTCGTCCATTCATGCTTTTCCTTTTGAAATTTTAATGAAAACTATGCCTTCAGTTGTTCTTCTCTCAGAGCAATTTGTAGAAAATACCTTGAAACCAGACCGATAATGACTCCATTTCTGACTTTGCAGGTCAAAAACTATAGGGCAAAGTTCTTTCATCTCTGAGATTCAGTCTACTTATCTGTGAAATGGGGTGAACTAGTACCCACCCCACACCAAGGCCATGTGAACCTACCTCATGCCAGGGGCTCAGGGCCTGGACTATAGCAAGATCTCTGGGGCAGAGACTTCCATTTTGAGGCTCCTCAGTTTCACATTCCATCCCTGACCTCATTTTGGGGAGTAAAGAGATGCCAGCTGTCTCCCTGGCACCTCGGGTCCTTGGGTTTGAATTTTGCTGCTTTGACATTTCAAGGTGACAGATCTCATGGCATCTCAAGAATTTCTAGGAGACACCTGTTCCCAAGTCTCTGTACAACGAACAACAACCTGTTGCCACTTGAAAAACACTGATGAGTTTCAAAGCAGAATCTAAGCCTGAGGAGCCTCCTTGCTTGAGCAAGTCTGGCCAGGAATAGAATAATGTTTCTGGGCTTAAAGCCCAGCCGCACTAACTTATTGCTGTGTGAATATGTCGTTTGACCTTTGTGAGTGCCAGTATTCTCATCTGTAAAGTGGGTCTTGCAGTAATGCCTCCCTTTATTAAAAAAACAACTTCTAAAGTAGTATGCATGAGCTGGAATACACAAGAAAACACTCTGCATGCCTCCTGTAATGATGATTAAAGGCTAGCGATGAAGAGAGGAGGAGGAGGAGGAGGAAGAGGAGGAGGAGGAGGA